>NC_139973.1:22777374-23404874 GCF_963993115.1 Abramis brama
TCTCTTTGGCCTAGCATACACATAACACATTATAAACTTCTATAATTCTAGGTCAACCGGAACCGGGAACATTGCCCATAAATCCTGATGTACTTATTACATCATAAGAAGGATGGCGTCTACGCTAATATTAGTCTCTCTGTTTATCCGAGGTTTACCGCAGTCCGCCATATCCAGGCCGTATCCAGATCTGATGAAGGACCTGTGCCTGGACATGATGACAACGCAGTCCTGAAGTGTCAACCAGTCCCTCCCCTTCCCTTTACCTCAGTATAGATAAAATGTTGTCGGGATAATTCCGGTTCGTGTGGCTATGCAGATGTACCAAAAAAAAAAAAAAAAAATCTGTATTATAAATTTTTAAGGCCAGACAATTCGTTTATTGAGGGCTGATTTGTAAAGTACTACATGCCAGTGCATATATTCAAACGTGAATACCATAACGATGTCTGCGTTTTCGCGGGTTTGCGCAGAGATAACGGATAATCGTTTGCACCTTCGAACCTATTTCAGGGAGTGCCTTCTTGAGACAGCAGGCACTGTTTTGTGCGGATGGGTGGCCGGAGCGTGTTAATGGTTTTCCTGTTAGAACAGTGTTGTGTTAGCAGCCCCTAAGTTAATAACTAATGATCTTCGCAACTGAAATGAATGAATCAATCAAAACTAACTTTCTGGACAACAACTTTATCCTAGAGCTGTTGTAAAGCCTAAACAATCTGTTACGGTTATTTCCTATTATCACTGTAAAGCTGCTTTGAAACAATTGTTAAAAGCGCTATATAAATGAAGATGACTTGATTTGACTTGACGAAGCAGGCGAGAGCCAATGAGCGTTTGATATGACTGCCTTAAAACATTTCGTGAGGCTTCTTGAGGGCGCAATTTTTTCATTTTAATTAATCACAACAAGCGCGGGATTTGGCGTTTACGGTCGCTGCTGAGAATGAAGATCATTGGATAAAGGGCTGAATTTGGATCTGTTCCTCGCAAAGCATGGATTCTACAGATTTGGATTAGCCTATAGCAAGTGAATAAAATTGATGTATTTTGTGAATTTATGTTGTGTTTTGGTGTATTTTGTGGTTTCATGTAGTCTTGTTTAGCATTAAAGGTATAATCCTCCGAAACAGTTTGCAGCAGAAGTCACAAACAGAGCAATATGTTATTATTTCTTATTAAGTAGATGAGTAAACTGCATTTAATTACACGTCACTGATATGACAATTGAATAAAATAGAGTCAAAACATTAATGCCACAATTTTAATATTCATAAGCCTACATACAAAGTTGTACGTCGGCAAAGTTGTTCATATGTAAATCATTTACGTAGTGCAGTCTGTAAATATTTTAAGTTGTAGTGCTGTCAATACGTTAATATTATACGTTTCAGTGTGTATGAAAACGTAAGTAAATATATGTGTGGTAGGCTATAGAACTACACTTTTCATAAAAAATACACACGTATTCGCGTGAGATCGCGTTTGTACAGCTACATATGTGGTATCCAGTAGCATTATAAAACAAAGGCAACAAGAAGGCCTAACTAATTAGTCAATGCTCTCCTTTAAATATGCCCAGATGGTAAGAAACTATTAGCCTACTTTAGATAGGCTATACTTTTGAGAATATAACTAAAATAAAATATAATACATTTCAGAAATATAAAAATAGTAACATAAACACAATATCGGTATCTAGATTTCTAAATAACAGTCCAAGTAAAACTACTTCCTAAATCTGAATAGTTTGCTATACATCACATCGTAGGCATACTTACCATTGCGTGGCGAAAAGACATATGATTTACCATCTCTCAGTTCCACCTTAAGAAATACACTTGACATGATTGGAGAGCGCGAGCGCGCTGCAGCGGATCTGCGCTGCGCCTCTGCTGTCCTATATAAACCCACACGCGCTGCATAGAGTCAGCGGACAGCTCAGTGGTGGTGAAACAACAGGTTACTCACACTTCAAACACTGACAAAGAAGACAATCCGCAATGGAGACAATCTCATGGACACTTTTTCTACTTTCTCTTACATATTTGGAGGGATCTTCGCAAGATTTCGGACAGACACAGTTCATCTGCACGTCCGTGCCTAAGGATATGGACCTGTGCGCAGCCACCATGCAGAACAGCGGGCCAGCGGAGGACCTGAAGACCACAGTAATGCAGTTAAGAGAGACAGTCCTACAGCAGAAGGAAACTATCATTAATCAAAAGGAGACGATCAGGGAACTCACTTCCAAGTTGAGCCGCTGTGAGAGTCAGAGTGTTCTGGAGCCCGTGACTGGAGGTCGTAGGAAAGAACCGGGCAAAAACACGATGGGAGACGTGTCCCGCGGCCCGACAGATACTCTAACCCAACTCGGGCAGACTTTAGCCACCCTTAAACAAAGATTGGAAAACTTGGAGGTATACATGACATAATGATTTGGACTTTTCAGCTTAAGACGTGTGACACCATCTAGTGCATTTCCTAATAGTCATATCCCGCATTTCTTTAAAAACACAAACTCATGCAATGCATGATAAATTACATTACGTTAAAATATTTTTAGCCAGATTGAGTAATCTTAATGGGGTCGAAAGATTTGGAGTGGAGGTCTTTAGCAGATTTAGTCAATGTGTCACTGGTTCACGGCAGGCTGCGCTAAGCCTGAAATTGGCTTATAGTCTCTTATAAGTATCCCATGTTTGCGTTTTAAAGTATTCGTTTGAATAAGCACCCTCCTATCTCATGTTTTCCCGTAGCAGTACAGCAGGAACAACGGCTCTGTCCAGGCGAACAGCCTTAAAGATCTGCTTCAAAATAAGATCGAGGATATGGAGAAGCAGGTGCTGTCCCGGGTCAATACTTTGGATGAGAGCAGACCCGGGCAGAGGAACGACACAGATCAGCGCAATCGAGTGGAGTCAACTCTCACCTCCTTACATCAGAGAATTAACGACCTGGAGAAAGGTAGCCTATTAGATGTCGTTCCATGAGAAATTTTACTTATTTGTGAGGCAAATAATAAATCTGAACTGGCTATTTACTACAATAATTATGTTTGAGAAGCATGGTAGTTACAGTAAAACAGCAATATCTAGGCGTGTAATGGCGCAGAGGATGGTTTGGGAGGGGAGCTGCATTGCTTAGCATTTTGAGCTAATAAACAGCAATGTAGACTAATATTATGACGGATAATTTGGTAATTCTCAAAGCTCTTCTCTGAATAGCAGTGTAAAGTTTGCTTCTCAAAGCGCAGCCAGCTCAGCGCAGCATGCGAGAGTCAAAGAAATTGTTTAAATAATCACCAGTTGCACAAATTAAAAAGAAAGAACGCAAATTATATTTTTATTTATTTATTATTGATTGATTTGTTAGTTAGATTTTTTTTTTAAGTAAAACCACTTCATTTACAGTGGGTTTCATTGTAAAATAAAAACAAGTAATTTACAGTAGTGCAATGTATAGTCTAAGAACAGCCCAAGTCACTTAAGCATCAGAGTAGTAGATACAAGCAATGGAAGCATTTGGGCACTAGCCTTTGTTTAGAAGTCCTTGTGGAATAGAGAGAGAGAGAGAGAGAGAGAGAGAGAGAGAGAGAGAGATTAAGAGTGTTAAATCCTAACATTATTACTTTTTACTCTGCAGGTTCAAAAGGTAACAGGCCACTGGACAAGTTTCAGATAACGTTCCCCTTAAGAACAAATTACATGTATGCCAAAGTGAAAAAAAGTCTACCAGAAATGTATGCCTTCTCTTTCTGCTTGTGGATAAAATCCAATGCATCACCCGGGGTAGGAACACCCTTCTCCTATGCTGTTCCTGGACAAGCCAATGAGCTTGTTCTCATAGAATGGGGGAACAATCCAATGGAGATTCTCATAAATGATAAGGTACAGTGTCAGAAACAATAATGCAATTATATAATGCATACCATGATTGTTAGGGGCTGTATTATACAGGAGATATATCTCAATGTGTATGTCTTGGTTTACTTAGATAAATGCTGAAGTCGTTTGGTCTTTTAGCACTTAAAACAGAAGAGCAATTTGAGTAATCTACAGTATAACTTTACAGGTTGCAAAATTACCTTTCATTATCAACGATGGTAAATGGCATCACATCTGCATAACATGGACGACTCGTGATGGAGTATGGGAAGCATTTCAGGAAGGTGTCCTGCGTGGAACTGGAGAAAATCTGGCACCCTACCACCCAATCAAACCCAATGGTGTGCTGGTCTTAGGTCAGGAGCAGGTAAGACTCAAAATTATGCTTATTAGGCTTAATTTATGTAGAAAATGTCAGTTAATATTAGAAAATGTAGTAACTCTATCAATCATGCTTATTTAGGACTTAACAGGTTTGCCTGCTGTTCAGCAACCTAATATTGAATTTGGTTGTTTTTTGTACTTGCAGGACACACTTGGTGGAGGTTTCGATGCAACCCAAGCCTTTGTAGGTGAACTGGCGAACTTCAATATATGGGATAGAAAATTGACAGCTGGTGAAATTTACAACCTGGCAACCTGCAACAACAGAACACAAGCTGGCAATGTGTTATCATGGTCAGAGAGTAATATCGATGTGTTCGGTGGAGCCACTAAATGGACTTTTGAGCCCTGCCGTCAACTCAACTGAACTGCAAAGGGGCCAGATCCATGTTTCTAGTTTTTTTCTTTCTTGTCCTTAGTTTGACGTTCGTGAAAAAAAAAAAAAAAAAACAGTTTGTAAAAAAAAAAAAAACAGTTCTTGATAAAACATTCAAAGGTAAGCATAAACCTGGGGTTTATATGAATAACTTAATATTTCTGTGCAAACTAGAATAATTTTTTTTTGTCTTGATAAAATAGTTTCCTGTTGGTTGTCTTGCAAACCTAAAAGCGACAGTGTTACTTCAGGTTACTTTTAGCATTAGCAATGTTTTTTTGCTGCTTTTTTTGCACGTGGACACAGTTTGCTTATTTTTTCATTCATATATTTATTTAAAGGGGCCAACAACTGAAGAACTGTCTCTTTGCAGCATTTTGGGCTGTAAAGCAACAGTGCATCAGAACATAACTCTTGTGTTTTTCTTCAAATGATCACACTTTGCTGATAACGCAATCACAAATCGTCACCATTTTAAATTATGGTTTATTTAATATTGGTACCCCATTCCCACCGGATCTTGCACTGTGATGGACTTGAAAATAAGATGGGAGAATAGTATTTATTTACTTGGAAAAAGATGGTTTAAAAGGATGGCACTTCCTGCATTTGACTCCATTGATCTCACTGATGTTTCTGTAAGAATGTCGTTTAGTTGCCAACATGCTTACAGCCTGAGTGCCTTGAACTGATGTATCAGTTCAGCACACATTTTTAGTTTGCTTACTCATTGTGTTACGCAATAACATTTTGCTTTTATTGATGAATTACTGTTTTTATGAAGCGTCTTCAACAGCAATTGTTAAGGCTCTGGTGTATTTTACTCTGTTCTAGGAATGTCATTTGTACAGTAACAGCATGATTTATCAAATGCTGCAACATCAATGCTGACATCTGCTTCTCCTATTGTTTTGGGTTGGGTTTTTTACTGTATTGATGCTAAAAGCATGGCACTACTGAACGATGATAAAGATATAATTTTTGTAATAAAATTGTGATATACAGTATATATAAATAGCATTTTACCTCTGCAGTCATTCTTACTCAAATACTGTTTAGTAGAGAGTTACAGAGATATAGGATAAAGTATAAATCAATAGATAAACAGATAATATCTTATTATGTCTAAATTTTACATAAATGTGCTCGATACCCTAAAATCTATAATTCTCTCATCATCTCACTCACTCTATGTTTGTGCACATGGGGCATTTGTTTTTGTTGACACTGCCCTCTCTATCTTGGTTTTGTGTATACAGTAACAGACTGCATTGCTGGAAAAAAATATATGGTTATAATTTCGAACATACATGTTTGATCAGTGTGACATGGCATTTTGTGCTTCTGTTGGCATTAACAGGTGCTATAGCTCCCAGTAAATGTTTGGTATTTACAGTTTTAAGTCATTTATTACAGTTTAAACATAATATGAGAGACAAAATTATGATTCAGGTAAAATACAGGTAATAACTGCAAAACACGGAATGAAAATCTGACATAACCAAACTCTGGAGTTTATCAAACTGGATTTTTAGATTTTCTGAAACATTTTAGAGATACAGTGTAAGTGGCTCACTTATATCATCAAGAAATGAGAAAAATATTAAAAGGTGCAAAAATGTTTTGTTTAGTTCATATTTTGCTGGTTGATATAGCAGTCATTTTTAGATTAATATTGACACCTAGTGGTCTCAATGCAGCATCACACAAAGCAACAATTTTCTGTTAACATTGTCACTATGTAATTACAGCTGTTTCACAAGTTCATTTGCCCATATAATCTGCTAATAAGGTTAAGCGTATTTGGCTTGCAGTCCGCAGTGGAGGGGCTCGAGGAAGCAGCTTCAACTCGAGCTTAGGTATACCCTCCAGTGTGACTACTAATGCTTGGATGATGAGTATGGTAGCAAGATGCCTAAATTATGTTTGTGGAGTTGGGGAGGTGGAGGGATGCCAAAACAGCTAATGCCAGAGCAAGGTGAGCAGCAGCCCCATGTAAATTAAAGTAATTGTTCACCTAAAAACAAAAATTCTGTTATGATATAAGAGGTAAAAATATAAAAACACTGCTTATTTCTTTGTGTGTACAGCTTCTGGGGATAAAGATTACTGAGATTACCCTCAACTAGAAAGATAAACTGACAATATTGTGGCATTCTTTCAGCATTTTAGAATTTAGACTTTTACTTAGCTCATTCATTCATTCATTCATTTTATATTCAAGGAAAACACACTACAAACTAAAACATATACAGTATAAATCCTGTGGCTTGCTAGTTTCTGTTCCTCAATCAGGGGACCGTTTTCAAACCACATTGGACATTTTCAATGGCTTTACCTGATCTGATCTGTTGTTTAGGGGTAGGCCTTCATGATTTTGGCAAGTCAGGTAAAGCTGTTGAAAAACGCATTGTATTTTGAAAATGCCCACTGATTATAAGAAACACCCATTTTGGGTATTTTTACACCTGGTCAATTCATCCGTTTTTACTAATCGGATAGCTATCTGATTGGTTAAAATGGTTCCATTTATATACTTGGTCACATAAAAGTGTCTCCGCATCTTCATTTCTGACACTATATGCAAATTTAGTTCACGTCCACAAAAGAAACAGATATTCGCTGCATTTTATGTAACATCAGCGAATTTCAAGATCAAAGGTCGCAACAAGAGAAAGAGTGGCATCTGCACGGGTAAGTTTTAATGAAGATGGTTGTGCTTTGAGAATCTGCGGCAGCTTGCATGTTGGCTTGCTGAAGAGATACTCACCTACTCATCATGGTGATGCGTGTTGCAGTAGTGCCATCATATCTGGCTATAATATGTTATTTAGCATATAACACGCTCATATATATATATATATATATATATATATATATATATATATATATATATATATATATATATATAAATATAAATATAAATATAAATATATTTATTTATTTTTTTTACATTTTGGGAGGAGTAAAATTGACATGGCCTATATAGTTTCAACAACCAGATGCATTTCAGATTCCAGATCTGTTAGGAATGCATCTCAGACCACCTCCTAAAGTGGTTTGAGTGATCGGATTAAATTCGCCTCGAAAGCGTTTCAGATGGCATATACACCTGTATATATGGGGTCGGTTTCACAAAGCTATTTTAGACCGGTCTATAGTGTTAGAAAAGTCAAAAATTTGCTCATAGACTAGTCTAATGCAAGTTAGACTGTTTCACAAAAATAAAGACTGACTTAATTTAGACCAAAAAAATTAGACACCTTACCCCCAGGCTAACTTAGGTCTAAGACTCTATGTTACCTTGGCAACCAGCAGTAACAATCAGCAATGGCTCATAATTTAAACATTTCTTCTTGTTACTACATTCTCCGCTAAATTTCCCAAGTAAAATGTCCTTGTAACTGTTATATTCCTCCAACAAACACATATTTTCCGCTGGGGTAAACTGCACTGAGCAGTTGAATGCGCTTACTCAATCCGCCATGTTTTTTGTTTTGAAAAGTGTCTTATTTTACCCAGAAGGCATTGCAGTGTAGTCCTATAAGATAGTCAGAGTCTTAAGTGCTTTGTGCAACGGTCTGATTTTGATGTCTATCTGAAGTCTGACTATCTACTATATCTAAGCCATAGTCAAAGTCTATCTTTGTGAAACCGGCCACAGAAACACAGAAAAGACCAGTGCCCAGTTGCATAAAGCACCTTAAGTGTAATTTTCCCTTAAGAATGCCCTTAGGATTCCCTTAAACCTAAGGGTGTTGCAAAATCTCTTTAGGTAAAACGTCATACACCCTAAGAATTTCCCTTAAGTATCTATTTTTCCCTTAAGTAATCTCTTAAAAAATGATAAGTGTTGGATAAAGCCCCTTAACTGTCATTTTCAAGTATAACATAAGTTGTGGAAAACTTCATCTTAAATGTTACACGAAGAGAGAAGGTTCAATCCAAGTCTTCTAACGAGACGCGATCGGCCGCTTCATATGATAAACAAATTTTAATTTTGACGTTTTTTCACATACACATAACACATGTTATGGTTAACGGAAGCTCAAACATGTGCGCAAAAACCAATGTGGTTTGTTCTTGCTCGCGCGTCTAAGTTTCCGAAACAACCTGAATCATATACTTTTATGTATTTCAGTAAATCGACAGAAATGATGAGTGAATATTAAAAAAATATTTTTTTGTTTCTAAAGTCTTATGGTTAGACCGACATGAGGGTGAGTATGATGACAGAATTTTAAATTTTGAGTAAACTATTAATTTGAGTTTCTGTCTCGTCTGGTCCTTCTCTTTTCATGTTTGGTTTTCTTTTTTGTTTTCCTTATCCATGTTATGCTGTTTTCTGTGAAACTTACCACTATCTGTATTAACAAATAACGTGTCCATGGCAACAATCGAATTTTATAACGACAAAATTTGGGTCACTGTTGTGAAATACTTTTCACTGTCGTGAAGTTTTTTAGCTTTTAGTATGAATATGTTAGGCTTAAGGTTCTGAATAAGCTGGTGTGTTCCAAACCAATGACAAAATTCGCATTTAGGAGATATAAGCATTCAAAATTTGCAATCCCTCACTTCCGCTAAAATGGATCAAGGATTTTTATGACATCACCGCAGTCTTCAGCTTCTCATCACATCTTCTGTCCAATCAAATGCTCTCTAGAATGTAAAGCGTCCAGCCCCCTATGCTATAAATACCACCTGGCCAAAGCGACCATCGTTGACACTTTGCAGAGTAATATGGGTTTTTGCCAGGGTCTATATTGTCCCCACTCCCCACCACTTTTTGAAGCAACTCGCGGCACGGATGTACCTAATACAAATAAATAAAACATTTCCAGTTAACTAGCAGGGCATTCTGTAATGGGGCTGTTCTAGGCGGGGATTGAATCCAGGTCTCTTGTGTTCAAAGTCACTGAGTTAACTTATTGAGCTAATTCCCCAATAAATGAATTCAAAAAGCAAGGAGTCGTAGATCTTCAACAAAAGACAATCTTTACTGATAAAAAGTACAACAAAACAAAGGAAGCCGGGCTTCCAATAAACAGTAAAAGAAAAAATAGACACAAGGGTCCAAAGACTTAAACTTTAACAGACTTAGCTTGCAACAGGTAACATAGGCTCTGTACTGAACAATAAAACATGGCACAAACACACTTAAATAGGGCAAGACATATCTTACAGCTTATGTCTTTTAGAAAGTATGTGTTTGTGTTGGCATCAGGAATGTTGGCATCAGGAAAACATGATAATTTGTTAAAACATTTCTTTTGGCCACCTTTGAAATCTGATGTAGCAAAGTTCTATAAGTCGTGTCATACCTGCCAGCTAGCCGGTAAACCTAACCAGGTTATTCCCCATGCTCCATTAAAACCAATCCCAGTGCTTGGAGAACCGTTTGAGCGTATTTTAATTGATTGTGTTGGCCCTCTGCCTAAAACAAAATCTGGAAACTCTTATCTGTCAACCTTAGTGTGTGCGACAACCAGATTTCCTGAAGCAATCCCTTTGTGAACTCTTAAAGCTCTGGCTATTGTTAAAGCCATTGTCAAATTCTGCACTACGTTTGGTCTGCCCCGGGATATATTCAATCTGATCAGGGTAGTAATTTTATGTAAAAGGTGTTTGCAAAAGTAATTAATCAATTAGATATCAAACACCAAGTGTCTAGTGCCTATCACCCACAGTCTCAGGGCGCTCTTGAGCATTTTCACCAAACGTTAAAATCAATGCTCCGTACCTTTTGTGTAGAGCGAGAGCGAGAGTGTGATGAAGAAATTCCTCTTTTATTGTTTGCTGTCCGTAACACGACACAAGAATCGCTTGGTTTTAGCCCATCAGAGTTAATTTTTGGTCATTCTGTGCGTGGTCCATTGAAAGTTCTGCAAGAACAAATACTAGATGATGAGCGTTCTTCTCAGCCAACGAACGTTTTAGATTATGTCAGTAGTTTTCGTGAGCGTTTGCATACTGCATGGAGCTTGGCAAAAAAATCACTTAGTGCTGTTCAAGAGAAAATGAAAACGCGCTATGATCGTGAGGCCGTGCAACGTTCTTTTCAATTTGGGGATCGAGTTCTTGTTTTATTACCAATACCAGACTCTCCGTTTCAAGCTAAATTTGTCGGCACTTATGAAATTCAGGCAAAGTTAGGGGAGACTGATTATGTTGTGAATACCTTTAACCGCAGGAGAAAATCAAGGGTGTATCATGTTAATATGCTCAAGGCTTATGTAACTCGTTCTGATGTGTCAAATGTGGCCGCTGTTGCAACAGTTGTACCTGTGAATGTCTCTGTCTGACTATCTCTGACTAACTGAGAGTGATGACTTAAAAATGAGTAGTGCTTCATATTTGACTGCTCGTTTGTTAAATTCTGAAACCTTGAAAAATTTGTCCACCGAATTTTCACATTTACCGCTGTGGAATATCAAATTTAATTTACTCTTTAATGCAAGTCAGCTTTAAGTCAGCTGTCTAAACCTTGTAATAGTCAGGGGTTTTGTTAGTCTTTGATCTTCCCACTAAGTGTTGAACTGTGTGTGAAGGTTACATAGTCTTAGCTCTCGTGACCATTTGTTGTTTATATATGTGAATGTTACAAAGTCTTCGTTCTCGTGACCATTTGTTGTTTATACCTTTTGGGGAAGTCTTTAATCTTTCCTACTCAGAGTTGAACTATATGTGAATGTTACAAAGTCTTCGTTCTCGTGACCATGTGTTATTTATACAATTTGGGGGGTACCATCAGCTCAGTTGGGGGTAATTGCCTCTATTGTTTTTAGCAGTAGTCATCCCGGTTAGCATTAGTGCTAATATTTTGGTTCATCCTTTGCTTCAGGCAGAGAAGAATTAGCTTTATGTGCTAGTTATTTCTGTTGATCCTCTGTTCTTGTAGGCAGGGAAGATTTTAGCGTAAAGTGCTAGTAATTTGTGTTATCCTTTGCTCTGGGCAAGGAAGGTTAACAATAGCTGATGTGTTAACAAGTGTACCCTCTGTGTAGACACTAGAGAGAAGTTTTAGTGTTTTTGATTGTGTGGTAACAAAGAAAACTCACAAAAATGTTTAGGAAAAATCCCAGACTGATCCCCACTACTGAAAGGTGGCCGTGCAACTCCATTGTGGTCAGAAAGCGAATTTAAAACATTGTTGGGAGAACAAATGGACTCTATAGTGACGAAGTCCGTCAGATTGGATTTGACAAAGAAATATGAGATTCATCCAGACAAAGCATGGTCGATGGAAGATTGTAAAAAGGTACTAGGAGCAAGTGTTCGCAAGAACAAAGTCAAAGCCATTATTTGTTGCCACAGAGAATTTGTTTTAGCAATAGCTACAGAACAGTCTAAACGCAACTCAGAGCTAGAGAAACAGAACAATGAGCTCCGTGCTAGAATATCTTCTTTGACTAAGAAATTACACCGCAACAAAGATGCAGAAAAAACTGATGAGGGAGAATTTAGTCAGCCGGATAACATTTATCCTGACTTAAAAGCTTTCTTTGAAAAAGATGTAGCCATCCAATCAGTAACTGATAAGCCAGTAGATTCAGTGAAGGTGTGTGGCGCTAGGAGAAGGTCTCAGGGAATTGAGGTAACTGAAAGTGTTCCTCCCAATTCTTCTGTTGTCCAAATACAAGCTGTTGCCAAAGCGCTAGGACCGAAAGATATCGAGAGACTATCCCAGAGTTTACCTTCAGCACGCACAGAATTTTCTGAATTTAGAAGGGCATTGGTCAGTAAAATGCGTCTTTACGACATGTCGTTGCCAGAAGTTACACAGCTGATGTCACAAATTCTAACTGAATCTGAATTCAACAGTTTTGAGTCTGCTGTTACTTCCGAACTGCAACATGCCAGTAAAGGCGATTTGAGAGAAGGTGTTTTGAAAATCCTAAAGAATCTCTTAGGACCCAAAATAGATTGGTCGAAAGTTACTAGATGTGCACAAAAGAAAGGAGAGACTATAAGTGAATACACTGAAAGATTTTGTCAAGCAGCTGCCACGTACAGTGGAATAGTGGAGGATTCTGAAAGTGTACTAGATGATAGAGGAGCTCTAATCCGTATTTGGGCAGATGGTCTTATAGCTGAGTACAGATCAGCCTTGCCATTCCTACATGTTACGTGGGCTAACGGAACTCTCAGAAGTAACCTAGACAGGTTAGCTACATGGGAAAGGGATGCTGATGTTAAAACCCAAGTGAGAATAGCAGCAGTGTAGCAACAATGGGTTGTACATTAATATTAATATTAGCTCAAATGATCTATAGGGAATTTTAATAATTAATCATGAATATGATTAATATTTTGTATGTTACAGTTAAATTAATTTATCGCAGCTGAACTAGATTGATATATGAATGATTACCATAACGGGTTATGGTTCGTCATTAATACATCAAATAGTCTTATTTCAGCTCGAAGTAATGGGATAACTTTAATGGAATTAATTTAGTTATCAAACAATCTGTTTGTCCAGCAAACATTGAACGTAAGATTAACTTAATTCTCAAGGAAAATTATCCTTCTTACAAACACGAGAAAGAGTATCTTTTCCAGGCCTTGAAAAGACAACTTTCTATGTTTGTAAAATTAGCTTACTTAAATCGTACCAAGATAAAGCATATAGCTAAGATCGAACATTTCAGGGACTAAGTAACATGGGCAATTAAAACAGAGTCAGTCAAGGACATATGGAATTTAATAATTAGACTAATACTACATCGAAACTACGAGTATACACAGAGTAAATACATATTTACAACAGAAACATACGGATGAAAACATTACAAGACCAAACGGATAACAGATGAGAGAGGGAGAGGATGAAAGGGAGAAAGTGAAACTAAAGTTCAGGATGAGAGAGATCACCGAGATGATCTCTGCATGGCAAAATCACAGGCAATGTAACCTTTTGAGAGACAGCAAGGAATCAAATCACATTAAAAGTTCAATAAACTTATCTTGCAAAATGGTTCTCTTTGTTGCTGAAGAACGCAGAGTTCATGCGTGTGTCCTAAGACCAGCGTGCGTGTGTTTCTTTAAGAAAGCAGGGCTCGCGCTCTCGTGTCTTCTGGTGAGCGCGGTAGCGGGGTTTTCGAAAGAGTCTTTCTCTTTGAGTTGAAGTTGTCTGCTGCGTTTGCTTCGTGGAGTCCGAAGACGAAAATAAAGAAAAGACTTAAAGAAATTGAAAACGCTCCCAAAAAGGGAGCCATAAGGTCTTCTCGCTGACGAGGCGGGTTCGTGAAAGTGCAGGAACAAAACAAGACGAAAGGAAATACAGAACAGAACTGAGCGGAACGCGGAGTGTAACCGCTTTTCTAGGGCACAGGAATTTCACTCCTCCCTGGGCTTGAGCCAATTGGAACGCGAAATTCCAGGCGGGAGAAAAGTTCTTTGTCTCACTACGAGTTTGATTTGTATGTTTTATGGCAGTCTTAGGATCATGCCATTTCTACGTTAAACAATTATAACTGCAGTAAAATGCATTTTATCATAATTTGGTATCCATATCTTTCCTACGGGTATATGGAGGTTCAATTCAAGACCAAATTTGGTATGTTTAAAAGCTACGGCCTAGAAGTACCTTCTTACTCTGTAAGATAAGTATTAAAAGTTCGATTAACAAACTGGGAATAAGACTAACCTAAAATGTGATGTGCATTTACAAGTGGGAATGAAAATTGGACTTTTAAAAAGACCACATGACATATACCTATGAATTCGCAACAGTGTGCACCTCTGAAACATTATTCCTTTAAGGTTTACAAGAATACAAAAACATATCACAGAGAAGAACAATCGTGGAAAAGAGAAAATACATTCAGGTTTGCATATTTCTTCAATGGTTATACATATAAAATATCTAGGATGAACACTTTAATTCTGCTCTCCTGCCAGAATCTCAGTGAGATTCCTTGCTGCTGACATTCCGTTAGGACCATAAAATTTTATGGTCTGGGGAGAGTTAGGGTACAAATATAGTGTATCATTCTTAAAATACCCACTTAGAATTCAAAACTACACGCTAGGGAATCACACTATAGAATAACACAAAACTAATCAACATGCATAATGGAATTGTATATCAAAAAGAATATCTCTAAGTTCTAATACCAAAGGTGTGTGTGTGTGTAACATAGAAAGTTTCGTTATCTCTCTGTGGTCCAGAGAGGGGAAGGGGGTTTGGAATGTCTCTGAGGTGCAATTAGTGTCGTAAAAGTCCATTTGTCGCCGACTAGCTGGAGCCGAAGCATGATTTGCACTCACGAGTTCAAAGTGCACCAGTTTTTGTATTCAGGAAGAAATGTTTTTAGCAACACAGAGTATTTGAATTTGTTAATTCAAACCAACGACGAATGATTCGATAGCCAATGTTGTTACATATTCCCCCTTTTCGTCTGATGAAGTCCCTGCGTGGACATCATCGGACGACAATCATCACAATGGTCACATGGTAGGTGAATCATGACAGTCGTGTAGCAGGTGGATCATGACGGTAGGAAGGCAGGTGGTTCTTGGAGCTGAGGATTCAGCTCGATGAGGTTCGGCGTGGTCTCTGACTTGGCACCCCCTTTCCGGGGATTCCGTCTGAAACCTTTGGACACAGCTTTCGTGAGCTTGGCTGTATCGCATCTCGTTGAGTCTTCTGGACAGGATGGAGGCCAACCTAGTGTTAGGGTGTGGCTGATTAACTGCAGAGGTGCACAGCCCAATGTAGGCGGCGGTCCCGGCTTGGACCGCAGATGAAGTGTTCAGAACAGGTCGTCGAGACAGTGCTAGGAGGGCTGTGTTGACAGGAGCAGGGTCAGTGAGTTGGGACCCCCTTTTCTCAATCCAGAGTTCCAGTCCTGGATTTAAGGTGAAGTTGAAGTTCTTGGAGGATGGGAGTTTCAGTGCTGTCTGGTACTCTTTGCTCGGAAGCTGGTACCATGTCAGGCCATCAAGGTGTAGGATGACACCTTTCGGTACTTGAAGTCCCATTTTCTGGCTGAGCATGTTGACACGGCTGGTTGTGTCATGCTGGTCGTGAGTGACAGTGGCGGTGTGCACAGGTGTGTTAGCACGCCACCTTTCACCTGCAATCTCCGCTTGTGTGTTGGTGACTTTGCTGACCAGGGGGTGCAACCCGTAGATTTCTTCAGCGTTGTCTCTGAGTAAGGGTTTGCTAAGGCAGAGATAATGAATGTCTTTGGTCATAGTACACAGGTGCAGGTTTGGAGCTGAGTACCGTTGTGTGTCGCTGTCGTGGTAGGCCACCACGTCTGGAGGGCTTATCTTGATGTGGGTGTTGTTTTTCCAAAACCTGACCTTGACAATGTCTGTAAGTCTGTAGACTTGGCTTGACTCGATGATAGGCAGATTTAGGAGAAAACCCACTTCTCTCTGCTCGGGATCGACGCAGAGTGAGATGGCGCTACCCAGAGAGTAGGCCAGGTGTATTTGTAGGAGGTCAGCTGGCGTGTTGATGGTGGAAGCCAGCACCGTTAGCATCAGGCTTAGTATCAGGTACGGTGGGATTACACCTGTGGCTAGGCTGTCATTGGAGGAGCTAACCTCCCACAGCATGTCTGTCGCTAGCGCTGTAACCAGCTGAGTCTGGACAAAGTCACTCTGTAAGACAGTAAACAGCGGCTTCATGGAGTTTGCGGTCTGGTTCGCTGCATTTACACTGGACATACCAATGTTAAACAGAGTTCTGGTGGCAGCTACGACTCGGAGCAACACTCCCAGGAGCCGTCTGGAGTGGTGGTTGGTGCTTAGGAGTCCCGATTGTGCGACAGTCACTTTCTCAAGTTGGTTGAACATGTGTTCGACCTTGGCCTCGGCATGAGAGAGGGAGTCCTCTGTCCGTCGGGCACTTGTCCCGATGTATTGGGCTACGGAGCTGGGGTAGTGTGCTCTGTAGACCGGGCAGGCCTGGATGAGTCGAACATGCACTTGCTGGGGGCAGGTCTTGCCGTCGGTGATCTGGAGTCTCAGTTGTTCTCTCGGTGGCAGCTGTCCTCTGGTTGGCTGACAGTACAGCATGGCGAACCACAGCAGCAACCTGGTACAGACAACAGGGAGAGAGAGAGAGAAAGGGGAGGAAGAAGCCAGCAAGGGTTGTCTTTGATTGGACAGGGCAGTCTTTTTACTTTGTGGGCGGCGACTGGGTTTAGTTCGCCTTGGCCCATGTTTTGCCACATCTTGCTGTCGGCTTGTCGCTTGCTTCAGTGTCTCGTCAGTGGCTCTGGTGCTGCTGTGTGTAGCACATGATGTGTTATAGACGAACATTAGCAGTTTACCCCCCTTTGTGCACCTTGCCATTACAAGCCTTGGCATTGTGATGTCAATCGGTGCACAACTCAGAATGTTTTTCTGTTCACGCAGCATGTGCGTTGTGTTATGCAGTGGTCTGAGGCACTGGTTGTCAATGAGGTCAGATGGCATGCAAGGGTGGTTGGAGGGGTTTGAGAGGTGGGCATTTAAAGTCTTTATGTAGATGTCAGAAGCCCGCATGTCCGTTATGGTTGTCTTTGCAAACAGCGGAGCCAGCGTAAGCGGCTCTGAGGTAGGTAGGTGAGCTCGTAAAGGTCTTATGCTGTGTGTAAGCTTCACTTTCTTTAGGGTGGGTGGGTGGGTTGAAAGTGACCACAGCTTGTTGTTTAGTGCGCCAGGCTTGGCGATGGCTTGAGTGAGGTCATGTCGCTGCAGGTGAGTCATGACCTTGAGGCAGCAGGTGTCAAAGTCTTTGGTGGGCTGTAAGGTGCAGGGTAGCACAGTTGAACCTTGACTTGGTGCTGAGTCTGTGTCTTCATGGCTGGCTGTGGGAGTTCCCGTGAACTCTGTGACCTGAAAGTCTGGCTCTGCGGAAGTTCCCGTGACCTTTGTGACGTGACCGTCTGGCTGTGACTGGAGAGAGTGAAGTTCTCGTACTTGAGCCCAGATCTTGAGCTGTTTCAAGTCCAGTAACGGTTCAAAGAGATCTAGAAGGTCTCTGCCGATGAGGAACGGAAAAGTGTCCATTTTTGAGATGAACACTGGATGGACTAGACTTAAAGGACCAATTGTCAGGTGAATGTGAGCTACCTGTTCGAGCCGGATGTCATGTTGACTGTATGACTGTACGTTCAGTTCACAAGTTTGAGGTGTAAGAGTTCGGTCTTGTCTCTTAGCTTCAAATTGGAGTCTTTGGAACAGTTGAACTGAAATTATCGTAATGTCTGATCCTGTGTCGATCAAGGCTTCCATGCTCACTTCCTTTTCCAACGTGACGTTCAGGTAGAGTTTTCGGCCTGTGCCCTTTTCAATGAGGTTGCCCAGGAACATTGGCATCGGAACAGGTGTAACGGTCGTTGGGTGGTTAGGACCGGTCTCGTGTAGCTTGCTGCGGAGGCAGTTAGCCGAAACAGCATTTCCTGGTACCTTGTGATTGTGGTACCTGGTTTGAGGAAGTGTGCTGTTTCGTTCAGGGTGTGCAGCTGTCAGTTGTGGAGCTTTGGTGATGCTGTCACCTTGTGATGTGACAGTTAGCTCTGTGGTCTGTGGATGATGAGCAGTGTTCGAGGTGCTTGGCTCAGTCAGATGGCGGTCAGACGGTTTGTTTTCAGTTCTTATGCTTAGGCATAAGATGTCTGGCTCGTCCTTCTTGTCTTTCTTGCGACGTGTCTGGTGAAGAAGCTCTTTCAGCACCCTTAGGATCTCTGCTGTCTCAGACGTGGCTGCACTGTGGTTATCTGATGTGAGCTTAGGCTTGAGCTTACCAGTGTCGTGTCGAGAGTGGTTCCACTCTCTGTCGGGGCTTGTTGTCCTGGACGGTGGAGATCGGTTCTTCTTGGGTAGCCGGCCGGCTTCCCAGAATCTTTCAGAGCGCTCGCTCTGGTGCTTTGGACGAGCACCACCGCGATTGTGTTGCCCTCTGCTGGTTTGGAACGGTCGTGACTCTCTGTAAAAATGTCTGTGACTGTGGTGTTGTGGGGCACCCTCTAAAGTCAGTTCTGAACAGTGCTCAGAGACAGAATAGATTGTGGGGTTTTTCACAGTCTTTTCAGAAATAGTCTTTTGCTTGGTGTAAGCTTTATGGGCTAAGTCACGCAGCTGTTGTGTAGACATGCTACGTGGGCACGCGGCCACGCCCAAATGGTAACTTAAAGTAGGATGTAGGTTTCTGAGGAACAGAGTTTTAAAGTTGATGTCCTGTTCCATCCCGGGCTCATTCCGGGCTCCGAAAAAGGCTTGTCGGAGTCGGTTGTAGTAGATCTGGGGGTGTTCACGCCGACCTTGCTTGAGGTCTACAGCAGCGATGAAGCCTTGATCGGAGTCTGGATCAGAGAATTCACAGATCAAAGCTTGCCGTAATTGTTGGAAGTCCGTTTTGACGGTCTGAGGTTGACGGTCTAGGAAGCTACGAACATCACTGCTAGCCGTTATTCTTAACAGATACAAATTGTCCCAAGCTGTCACGTTAGCGACAGTTTGCATGTGAAAGTCAATGTCTCTTAAATAAGAGTGAATGTCATAACCTTCTGCAGAATCTGGATCGAACATAGGAATGTTTCGAGCTAGCTTGTCAAGTTCTCGGGGGGTCGTGCCGTGGTTAGTGGCATGGGTTTTCTGGAAGGGTCCTCCCCCTTTCGCTGCTGACAGGTGTTCTTGAAAGATGGCTGGTGATATCTTGAGCCGTGGGCTTACATCTCCCTTTTCAGCTCTGGTTTCTTGGCTGAAAGGGATGGGGTGGCTGGCCGGGAGAAACTCTGTGATGTGTGTTTCTCCGTTCCAGCCACTCTGCAGTCTGTAAGAATGTCTCAGTTCTGCATGAACAGTGTCAAGTTCATCTTGGAGCTCGTCTCTCTGCAGAGTAAGCTCGCCGATTATAGCTCGGGCCGCTTGCAAGTGTTTTTCGCAAGCCCTGGCTTTTGCGTCTGTTTCTTTTAGTTCAGTCTTTGCTCTCTCTAGGAGAGCGTCACTTTGTTGGAGTTTTTCGTCAAGTTCTTTTCTGGTTTCTCTCTCCAACTGTTCTCTTTGGTCTGTGTCGAGGCGCAGATCTTGCAGGGCATTTCGAAGTCTTTCTACTTCTTTCTGTAGCTCTGGATCTGTGGCGTCCTCTTTCTCGCGCTGGTACTGGGTTTCGAGGAGGAGCTGATCAAGGCGACTTTGGGTTCGGGCCTGGTCCTTCCGGGCCTCCTCCGCTTGAAGCTTAAGCGTTGCGGCTTGCTGCTCCAGGTCGATGTAGCTCCGTTCGCTGAGCCGTGCCTGGGTGACGAGGAGGTGAGCTAGGGTCCCGGTGATCCTGGCGAGTTCTTTGTGGGTGTAACTCTGGCTAGGATCCTGTGCCATCAGCTGGTCCAGCTCAGTATCCAGCTGTGTTTGGTTCAGATGCTGCAGGTCACTGGCGTCCTTGGGCAGGAAGGTGCTAGTTGTCGCTTCCAGCCATGTCGCTAAGTGCTCCCGACGGACCGCGGGACTGGATGCACGGGACATATTGGCTTCGCTGTAGGCGAGAGAAGCACAGCACACACACAAAGAGACCAATGCAAGTTCGTTCTAAGGTTAATGAGCTATACTCATACGGGCTATGTCGTTTATTAGAATTTTGGGCTAACTGATGCACAGTTAGACAGTTAGCGGAGCCAATTGACTTGGGTCGAAGGACCCGAACTAAAGATTTGACAGGCAGTAGCCTCGCGGGTCAAGTGATGACACCGGCTGCTTGGTTTGTCGCCCTATTATTTAGTTTCCTTGGTGGCTCTCGTAGGTTACTTGTCTCTAGGTGAAAATGAAAGAAACAAATCACAACCGAACAAAGGATAGAAAAGACTGAGGTAAAACAAAACACTAGTGATGACTAGGTCGAAATTAAATAAACAGAATAGTAACACAGTACGTGTTCAAGAGGATAAAGAGACCTAAGCTATTACCACTGCTAGGGTTTAGGATAGGGCCAACAGGTGAGTGGGGCTATCGGGGTAGAAAACCTAGGAAGATAGTGTGGCTTAGAGAAGAGATGGGCCAACACTTAAAATATCCGGGAGATATCTAGTGTTCTGTGGCTTATAGTAAGTGGAATGGGTTTTACTAAATTTAGTTTACCTGCGGTGAATTGAGGTCATTCAGGTGGAAACCAGTGGCTCGGTCAACCTCTCCGACGGTTCTCCAACACTTGACCGCAGTGCTCTCGGGCAACCTCGTCTCTCGGTACCACGGTGTGCCCACTCAAACCACTTGCGACTTTAAACACAAAGTGGCAACGCCAAGGTGTCAATCATCAGACGGCACGGAAAGATTGAGTTTTCCTCGGAACTCTCCTTTCGGAGTGGTCCTTTCAGCAGACCCCAGTTCGAGTGATTGTCTCAAAATTGCCTTGTGTGTCGCTGACGTTGACTTAACCTTTTGGCGGGCCAAATTGCTGATGTCGGGGTGGCGTGCCACAACCGGAGGTACGAGATTCGGAAGAGTCCGAGACACACGGCCAGTGCCAGGTAGCGTCGGACAGATGACCTCGCTCGCGGAAACCAACCCGAGATGACTGCAACTCACCACAGTGCTCTAGTGAATGCCACCTATAAATACACAAAGGATAAACAAATGAAACTTAAAGTGAATTAAGGCTAGTTTGTTTAAACCAAATGGATTAGTTATTTATGTGGCAATAAGAGTCAAAGGTTTTACTAAATAATAATAAACAAAAGGAGATTATGATAATGTTACTTATCAAAATGACCTAACCCAAGAGAGAGAAGGAAAAGAAAGTATAAATAAAATAATAGAAAAAAAATAAAAATTAAAAATAAAATCAAAATGAAATGACAGGATGAACCCAGGAGAAGAGGCAGGCCGCAGTAGTGGGTTTTCACCACAAGGGGGCGTGCTCCCTCTCTGTGCTTAACCTGGCAAACAGAGAACTTAATTCAAATCAAAAATTCAAAACTTGTTTAAATTAAAATTTAAAATAAGCATGTAAGGAAATGTAAAAATCAGAATGATATCTTATAATAATCCAGATACAATGAAGTATCAGTCCTATTTATAAAAATAATCAGGAGAGAAATACGATAAAAGAGTGAAAGGAGGAAAATAGTGATGCCGACTTAGTATCCACAAGGCCACACGATGGTGCTGTTTCCTCCAAGTGGATATCAGTGGCTGAATAGACAACTCAATTTAAATTTAAAATTCAAACGTTTAAATCAAATTTAAATGAACATGTAAAGAAAATGTAAAAGGAGAACTGGTAACAGTGCCATAACTATAAAATAAATCAAAATAGAAAAGTGGAAATAAACAATTCCTGACAGGATTTGAAGAGAGAGAAAAGAGAGCTGAGTGAACCGACCTAGCGGGAGGCGGCCACTAGGTGCCGTTGTTTCCTCTAAGGGAATGGCTGAGATTTAATCTAAGTTTTAATTCAAATCTTGTTTGAACCAAACTCAGAGTAAATGTATCAGTCAAAAGCAGGAAAATTGTGTAACACAAAATAATATTCGTACGAGCAAAGCTGTAAATGCGAATAGTTATTTAGAGTTTAAAAATTAATTCACAGGGAAATGAATTCAGCCGTAAAGAGAGCGTTATCTGATAACTGGCCACGAGACGGCGTAATTGTGCTCATGCAGGCTGACGTCAGTGGGAGTGGTGCTGACGTCGGATGCCTCGGTGGGGCGCGTAATTTGAGAACTGCCACACACTTAAAGGACGCCCTCTGGCGTTTAGTCAATGGAATTACACACAATTTTCATGTGATTCAAAGCTAAGAGCTTTCAGCTCGCGTCACGCGCTCGTCGCGCTGATTTTCTGCAACAATCACAAATAGAAAAACACTTTAGATCTCAGCGGATCTCTCTGTGTCAGTTAACTGCACAGAAGGGTGTCTGCAGGATTCTTTTCGCTGCAAAAACACACAAATGTAAACAACAGGAATTTTACGTCTGTCGTTATAAATTTAGATTTTCCTTAAATCTAACAAAACTCCAATTTACAAATCTATCATCAAACCTGTGTTGTTTATATGATTTTTGATTTGCGTAGGTTCACAGTGAGTAGCTAAGTCACTGAGTAACCCACAGGAGAAATCGTCTTAGCTGGACATTATTGGACTAACCATAACTTCAACTAGCGATAATTTATTCAGGCCTTACTTATACTGCTGAGGGGGGGAAACTCGCCCCGATCAGACTTATGTCTCGCACTAGAAAGAGATTCCTTCGTCTTAATAGGCGGTTTATTAATATCAACATGTACACTGCAAAGAGTTTTGTTTCGTCTTTACAGGCACAGGTTCATATGGACTGCAGTCTACTCACATTTACCAGTGTTAAAATTTGTCTAGGCATATTTTAGCAACTTGTTAAAAATGTAACATTGCTGACTTCGGCTTTTTGCCTTGGTCAGTTAGAAGTGAGTTCGCTTTAGCGACTTAACTCACAAATTCATAATTTCATAATGCGCAAATATTATTAATAACCATATAAACAGATTGAAACTGAATATTGCCCATAACAAAGTTTGAAATGCCCCGCATTCGTTCCACCAAACTGTAGCAACAATGGGTTGTACATTAATATTAATATTAGCTCAAATGATCTATAGGGAATTTTAATAATTAATCATGAATATGATTAATATTTTGTATGTTACAGTTAAATTAATTTATCGCAGCTGAACTAGATTGATATATGAATGATTACCATAACGGGTTATGGTTCGTCATTAATACATCAAATAGTCTTATTTTAGCTCGAAGTAATGGGATAACTTTAATGGAATTAATTTAGTTATCAAACAATCTGTTTGTCCAGCAAACATTGAACGTAAGATTAACTTAATTCAAGGAAAATTATCCTTCTTACAAACACGAGAAAGAGTATCTTTTCCAGGCCTTGAAAAGACAACTTTCTATGTTTGTAAAATTAGCTTACTTAAATCGTACCAAGATAAAGCATATAGCTAAGATCGAACATTTCAGGGACTAAGTAACATGGGCAATTAAAACAGAGTCAGTCAAGGACATATGGAATTTAATAATTAGACTAATACTACATCGAAACTACGAGTATACACAGAGTAAATACATATTTACAACAGAAACATACGGATGAAAACATTACAAGACCAAACGGATAACAGATGAGAGAGGGAGAGGATGAAAGGGAGAAAGTGAAACTAAAGTTCAGGATGAGAGAGATCACCGAGATGATCTCTGCATGGCAAAATCACAGGCAATGTAACCTTTTGAGAGACAGCAAGGAATCAAATCACATTAAAAGTTCAATAAACTTATCTTGCAAAATGGTTCTCTTTGTTGCTGAAGAACGCAGAGTTCATGCGTGTGTCCTAAGACCAGCGTGCGTGTGTTTCTTTAAGAAAGCAGGGCTTGCGCTCTCGTGTCTTCTGGTGAGTGTGGTAGCGGGGTTTTCGAAAGAGTCTTTCTCTTTGAGTTGAAGTTGTCTGCTGCGTTTGCTTCGTGGAGTCCGAAGACGAAAATAAAGAAAAGACTTAAAGAAATTGAAAACGCTCCCAAAAAGGGAGCCATAAGGTCTTCTCGCTGACGAGGCGGGTTCGTGAAAGTGCAGGAACAAAACAAGACGAAAGGAAATACAGAACAGAACTGAGCGGAACGCGGAGTGTAACCGCTTTTCTAGGGCACAGGAATTTCACTCCTCCCTGGGCTTGAGCCAATTGGAACGCGAAATTCCAGGCGGGAGAAAAGTTCTTTGTCTCACTACGAGTTTGATTTGCATGTTTTATGGCAGTCTTAGGATCATGCCATTTCTACGTTAAACAATTATAACTGCAGTAAAATGCATTTTATCATAATTTGGTATCCATATCTTTCCTACGGGTATATGGAGGTTCAATTCAAGACCAAATTTGGTATGTTTAAAAGCTACGGCCTAGAAGTACCTTCTTACTCTGTAAGATAAGTATTAAAAGTTCGATTAACAAACTGGGAATAAGACTAACCTAAAATGTGATGTGCATTTACAAGTGGGAATGAAAATTGGACTTTTAAAAAGACCACATGACATATACCTATGAATTCGCAACAGTGTGCACCTCTGAAACATTATTCCTTTAAGGTTTACAAGAATACAAAAACATATCACAGAGAAGAACAATCGTGGAAAAGAGAAAATACATTCAGGTTTGCATATTTCTTCAATGGTTATACATATAAAATATCTAGGATGAACACTTTAATTCTGCTCTCCTGCCAGAATCTCAGTGAGATTCCTTGCTGCTGACATTCCGTTAGGACCATAAAATTTTATGGTCTGGGGAGAGTTAGGGTACAAATATAGTGTATCATTCTTAAAATACCCACTTAGAATTCAAAACTACACGCTAGGGAATCACACTATAGAATAACACAAAACTAATCAACATGCATAATGGAATTGTATATCAAAAAGAATATCTCTAAGTTCTAATACCAAAGGTGTGTGTGTGTGTGTGTAACATAGAAAGTTTCGTTATCTCTCTGTGGTCCAGAGAGGGGAAGGGGGTTTGGAATGTCTCTGAGGTGCAATTAGTGTCGTAAAAGTCCATTTGTCGCCGACTAGCTGGAGCCGAAGCATGATTTGCACTCACGAGTTCAAAGTGCACCAGCTTTTGTATTCAGGAAGAAATGTTTTTAGCAACACAGAGTATTTGAATTTGTTAATTCAAACCAACGACGAATGATTCGATAGCCAATGTTGTTACAGCAGCTACGTTTAACCCAACAAAACAAGACAATAGATGGACTAAAAAAGAAAGCACATGCCACTACTGTGGAAAATTAGGGCATTGGGAGAAAGAATGTAGGAAGAAGTTGCAAGATAATAAAAGAAATAGAATGCATAATTCTGCTCCTTCTCAGCCGGCTTACAACCCTGATGTAGTTCCGCAAGTGTCCACTGAAACTTTAGGACAGCTCGTTCAGGCTCTTCTAAGAGCACAACAAGACCAGGAAAAAAACTAATTGTTGGGGCTGTGAGTAGCTACCTTTCCCCTGTAATCCATCATAATGACAAAAGAATTTTTGTGAAAGGTAGCATAAAAGAAAAAGAGATTGACTTTTTGCTTGATACAGATGCAGAGATTACGATAATTCCTACAAAATTGGCTAAAGGTTTAGACATCCCGTACAAGAAAACCAAACTTTCTTTAACTGGCGTAATAGGTGAAGATTCTGTTTTGTATGAAACCCCGCCCATAGAGGTACAATTTGGCCCGAAAACTCTGACGACAAAATTGCTATGTGCTCCATTGAATACAGGTGCAATTTTAGGCATGGATCTCCTGAGACAAGTACATCTAACTTTAGACATGTCCTCAGAATCTGCTAGCATTAAAATTTCCTCAGCACACGTTTCTACCAATAATGCAATCCCTCCAGAGTATGCTTTCTTACTGAATCATCCAATTTGGGCTAATGACAAGGATGATTGTGGTTTATTGACAGGTGTAGAACCAGTCAAACTGACAGGAACTCCACCCCCGGTTACCAAACAGTATCCGATCAGTAAGGAAGCCATACAGGGAATCAAACCTATTGTAGAAAAGTTGCTGACGCAAGGAGTGCTAGTTAAAACCAACAGTCCCTGTAACTCACCCATATGGCCAATCAAGAAATCCAATGGGACATGGAGACTTACAATAGACTACAGAGTAGCTGTAGACTTGGAATTTAGTCTTTCCCCTTATTATTAAATTCACAGGGCCGGACACCAGTTATCTTGCCAAGAAGAATTTTATTCTTATATGTCAGGAGAGAAACTTTCAGAAGATGTTACATTCATGCCAGGTCTATGCGTTCTCGTGTTTCTCTTCCCTCACATCTCTTAGTTTCTCTGAGGTTGTACAGTGAGGTTGAGCTTATATACATCACTGAGCGGATTCCTTTTATGGTAACAAACTATGTTACTTAGCTTTAAAAATGGAACGTATATGTCATGCGACACATGGCACAATTCACTTCCATATTAAGAATCATCTTTGTTGCTTACATCTGCATCAGTTGGAAACATGTTACAGTACACACCCTTCTGTCTCCCTCTGTCTCTGACATATGATCTTTACATGCATCCATGCTATCTATAGTCTCTCATACACTCAAACTCATGCACATAAAACTCCATATGATAATACAACTGATTATGAATATTAATAAAGAATAATAGTACAAATACATAATATAAAATAATAAAATAATATTAAAAGATGAAATTTTAGTCTTCATCTCCCTCCACTGGAACTACGGCCGTCAGTTCCACACCATCATTCCCAGGTGGCCAACCTATAGAAGTGATAGTGAGGAGAAGAAATAGCAGACCAAGAATAGAAGAATAGAAACAGAACAGAAAACAAAAACAAAACAAAAAACAAAGAACAAAGAACCCCAACCCATGTTATGTCCCCGTATACCATGTGTTATTTTAACGTCTATGTGTAAGCATTTAAAATGGACCCCAATCATCTAAGAAAAGAAAAACTAATAATTCTTCTACCGGTGCCTTGACTCGTTAAATACTTAACTCCTCAAGTTCCCGGCTAAAACAACAAACCAAAACAAACGTTGATGTTAAAAAGATCCTATCCCTTGGGGTTGAAAATCAGTAAACGGGTATTCATTGTTTGTGGAGTTGTGTTTTGTAAGTAGTATATAAAATCTCCTATTTCACGCTGTATGTTCCATTCTTGGTTCCGTCCATTTTGTTAGTAATAACCAATTTAACAGGTTTGGTACTTTTCCTTCTAGTAGCACATATTATGAGTTGTATTAATAGCAGGAACACGAAAACTCCTACCATAGTCAAAACTATCCATTCCGACCATGATAACTTCCCTAGGATATGTGTTAGCTTCCTTTCAGACATTAATTTAGCTACACCATTTGCTACGATAACATGACCCATGGCTTGAATTCCCTCCTCTTGAGCTGCTTTTACACTCTTTTTAACTCTTCTGACCATCTCAAAGAGCTCATAATTCCTTTCTTCTACTAAATCATTATTCCACCATTGTGGCTCCAATTGCAACAATTGCACATGTGGAACATGAATTCCACCCAAGTGAAGAGGATAGAGAATCTCAAGGCAAAATGGATCAGGAGGAATTGGACACAACTTCCCTCCGTATATCATGTTATCACTTGTTCCGTCATGTAATATACACCACTGTGCTTCTGACACTTGCCATGCACCTGTGGCTTGATCTAAAGGAACTACTTCCCAAACTGCGGAACCATTAAGAGATAGACTAAACATTG
This sequence comes from Abramis brama, assembly GCF_963993115.1. Lineage (NCBI taxonomy): Eukaryota > Metazoa > Chordata > Actinopteri > Cypriniformes > Leuciscidae > Abramis > Abramis brama. The sequence continues at coordinate 22,805,255 of NC_139973.1, forward strand.
TAGAACATGAGCAAATTACCCACTCATGTTCCTCAACACAGCAATCTGTGGTAGAAATCATTGGTGTTTCACCTTCAGCCCAATATCCATTCTTTCCTAATCTAATTACCGAATTCCCTTGTCTAACACCCATTGATTGGAATTGCCTAACTGTCATAATATTGCGCTTCCCATATTGAGGCCATATCATGATCAAAGGTAACATTCCAGAACCTGACAACAAATTTTCATTAATGGCGATTTTAACTAATGGGACATGTTTAGCAGAAGTCAAATTAAGTTGGTTACCAAAAACCACTAACAACGATTCTGCTATTCGCTCAGGAACTTGTCCCATTCGAATAACTTGTATATCCTCTACCATTTGATCCTTTAAATTCTGAGCTAAAAATAAACATGCCGCTCGATGTGTCTCAAAGTTAGATGATTTTGTTAATGCATCTGCCAATTCTTTTGCAGCATTATTAAGATGCTCACCCGCTGCTATAATATGTAAAGAACCTTGAAGAGCCTCAGTGAGTCCTTTCCCCGCCATGGTTCCCACCCACTGAGTATAGTCGCTTAGTTGGTTCATTTGAGCAGTATTACTTATTGAATTGACAGAGCCAAATACCCCCGCTATATCTCCCCATATACTTCGAGGTTTACGATTTTTACTACTCAGAGGATTTTTAGAGGTATAATATTCAACTTCTTTTTCCAACCAACTTCTTATTTGTGTAAAATTACCACAATAAGACTGATCAAAAACGGTAAGAAGGGATTTCAAGTTATAATTAATGCGTTGTCGCACCATATGGGCTTCATTTATCAAGGTTTTGGTTTCTTTTGCCAACAAAATACCATGAACTGGTGCAATAGTTGTATTTGGACATGTTTTAGCTTTGTTTGTTTTTTCCGCTGAAAGATAAAAACACCTTCCAATTTCCCCAGTTTCTAGTTCAGTCTCACAATATTCATTCTCATCTTCTGAATGCCATACTCGCATATAATTTCCCTTGAATCTTGTTGTCCCCGAGGAAGCATCCCTCAGAAACCCTTCACATGGCAACACTATGGGATAAATACACCCTTGGGCCAATGAGTCCCATATTGTAAGCATGTGAGTACGATTCAAAATGAAATTAATTTCCACATTAGTAGATGTTATAAGGTCTAACGCTATAACTTCACATTGTTCTTTTGAACAAATTCCTCTTCTTTGAGCACTACCAGTATACCCCCCGTCTTTCACAGGCCAAATTACTCTGCTTTTGTAACACTGATGGTAAAAGTTACATCCGCCAAAGATGCCCTCACGATATTTAGCAAGGTCTTTATCATTACGTGGCACCCAATCCCATAATCCCCATCTGGAAATAAAGGGTAGAGTAAAATGTTGGCCAGTTTTCAGAGTTGCATTCCGAGTGATTTCCTGAACTCGGGGAGTCCATAAAGCTTGGCTTTCTTGGTAAATGCCAAGTAAAATTAAGAATAAGCATACCATTGTCGGTGGGTATCGAGAATAACTGGCAACCATCTCTAATCAATGTCAATGGAATTGATTCCTGAAATGGAAGCAGAGAAATAATTAACATCACTTCTTTATTCCCAATCTTTAAAGCTAATGGATGAACAGTGTTCAATATCAGGCCATAAGCCATCATCATCATTTTGTTCATTCACTAAACAAGGTTTAACTTGTGACCAATGATACCATCTATCTGTTCCTACACCTTTCCCTTTAAGACAAACACTTGTATCAGTTGTTAAGAGTATCTCATATGGTCCCTCCCATCTAGGCTCTAAACCTTTCCTAGCAATACGTTTGACCATAACAAAACTACCTAACTCGGGAATGTGTGGAATATCAGTAGTGGTATGTTTTTCATCCCATTGCTGTTGAGCTTCTCTCACTTTCTTATTATTGTCTTTAGTAGCTTTGTCAAGCATTGTGATATAGCGTCGTAACTTTTCTTGGAACAAAGTAGAATCTCCTCCTGTTCCCGCAGGTGGCGGAGCATCAGGAGGTAGAACCATTGCTCTTCCAGTCATCAGTTCAAAAGGGGTTAGTCCTGTGACTCTGTTTGGAGTTGCTCTCAAGTTCCACAGAATAGCAGGTAATAACTTATGCCAACCTTGGCCAGTTTGCAGAATGGCTTTGGTAAGAGCGGTTTTTAACGATCTATTCATCCTCTCTACCATCCCTGAACTTTCCGGATGGTATGGAATGTGGAATTTTTGTTTGATTCCCATCAATTTCATTGCTTCCTTCATCAGTTTTCCAGTGAAGTGAGTTCCATTGTCAGAATCAATTTCATATGGAAGACCCCAGCGAGGAAAAACTTCTTCCACCATTACTCGTGCTGCCGCTTCAGCAGTGCAAGTTCTCGTAGGGAATGCTTCCACCCACCTAGTAAATCTGTCCATGATTACTAGAATATATTGGTACCCTCCACTGGGTGATAAAGGTCCTGTGAAATCGATTTGGAGGTGTGTCCATGGACCTGTTGGTCTGGGTGCATGTGACATTCGCACCTTTACAGATTTTCCCACATTTGCCTTCAGGCATATCAAACATCTCCTACAGTAATCATCAATGTCTCTCATCATTCGTGGCCACCACCAAGTCTCACTGATTTGAGCTTTCATTGCTTTTGCTCCAGCATGCACTTTTCCATGATACAGCTGCATTAGTTCTCTTCTTGTTCCAATAGGCATCACTACTTGTCCTGTTGGAATTCTCCAGATACCCTGATCATCTTCTTTTGCTCCTGCTTTTATCCATTGTTCTTTCTCTTCATCTGTCTCCACTTGATATGACAGAAGATGGAACTCAGGATTATCCTTGCTGTTTTCCTTTACCAAGGTAACAGGAGTAAGAGGAAGTAGAGCTGCTTCTCTAGCTGCTGCATCTGCTGCCGTGTTCCCTTGACTTTCTTTGGACTTGTCAGATTGATGTGCTTTTACTTTAATCACGGCTGCTTCTTTGGGTAAGTGACATGCTGCAATTAAGCGACGAATTATGGAAGCATGTTGTATTTCACTCCCACTACTAGTGATAAGTCCACGTCTTTTCCACAAAGCTAGGTAGTCATGGACCACGCCAAAAGCATAACGACTATCTGTATAGATGTTGACCCGATAACCTTCCGATTGTTCAAAGGCTTCCGTAAGTGCTATAAGCTCAGCTACTTGTGCTGAAAATTGCCCCGAAAGAGCTCCTTTCTTCACGACAGTTCCATCAGCTTCCACTACAGCCCATCCAGTATGTCGTTTTCCATCAACATAATAACTGGATCCATCGACCCATAACTCTTTGTCTGGATTTTCAAGAGGGATTGGATTTACTGGACCAAGACTATCTTCTTCTACTTGTTTTTCACACTCATGTGGTATTCCCTCATGTGGTTCCAACATCATTGTTGCAGGGTTAAGAGAAGTGTCTCTGATGATTTCCACTCTCAGATCCTTGTTCAACAAAGTTGCTTCCCATTTTGCTCTTCTTGCGTCAGTTATGGTTTTGATGTTTGTGTTGTTCAACAGTGTCACTATACTATGTGGAGTGTGCAGTATGATAGTTTGTGCTCCTATCAGATTTTCAACAGCGTCCACTGCCCACGTAGCACCATCAAGAGCTTGTATACATCGTGGTTGACCAATCATAGTGACAGGAATCTTTGTGGAAAAGTATCCAACTGGTCTGTATCTATCACCTGGTTTTTGACACAGAACTGCTGAATACGTCTCATCTCCCACCCTGGTCCACAAATGGAACTGCAACCGTCCATCAGGAAGTCCCAAGGCTGGGGCTGATGTCAGTTTCTCTTTCATAGAAGTAAATGCTTCCTCAGCTTCCGGCGTCCAGTTTATCTTTTCCACTCCAGGCTTTCCTCCCTTGTACAAGTCGATGAGAGGGCTAGTGATGCTGGCAAAATCAGGTATATACTGGCGACAGTAGTTGAAAAGTCCCATCACCTTCCGTATTCCTGTAACTGTTAGAGGTTTTGGAAGTTGTCGTAACGCCTCTACACGCTCTGTTGTCATTCTCCTTCCCTCGACAGATATTTCTTGGCCCAAGTAGATAACCTTGGTTTTAGCCAGCTGTGCTTTGTCGGGGTTGACTTTGAATCCTCCTTTCTTAAGGGCTTGTAAGACAACATTCAGAGCAAATATATGGCTGTTTTCATCTGGGCTTGCAATCAACAGGTCATCAACATATTGGATGCAAACACTTCCTGAACTCTCAATTTCAGCTTTTTGCTCCGTTAAGAACTGATCCAAGGCTCTATGGAATACAACAGGAGAAAGATTGAGCCCTTGTGGGAGTCGGTTCCAGACATACTGGTTTGCACCCACTGTAAAGGCCAATTTCTCTTGAGATTTTTTGTCTATAGGTATAGACCAAAATGCCGACAGTACATCTAGTACTGTAAATATTCTTGCATTTCCTGGGATATCATTTAAAATGGTGGCAGGATTGGCCACAATAGGATGCGGTTTTGGTGTTACACTGTTAAGTCTTGTGTAATCTATGGTTAATCGCCATGAATTATCCGATTTCTTGACAGGCCAGACAGGGCTATTAGTGGTTGATGAAGTTTGTCTGATAATTCCTTCAGCTTCCAAGTCTGCCACTATCTCTTCCACGGCTTGTCTTGCTTCAGGTCGGATAGGGTATTGTTTATGAGGGGCATGTATCGGTCCCTCAATAACAACAGGGTCAATGTTGGCTTTACCGCAATCCAATTTGTGTTTAGCCCAAACATCTGGATATAAACTGCACAGAAGACCCCACACACCGTCTTTTCCCCAATCTCTGATAATTGGTTTTGCTGTACCAACAGATATTAAATTACATGTGCGATCTTCATGTGGTATTATCCCAGTTGTTGTAGCGATTTGACGACTGTCAGTGAATATGATCATGTTCAACAATGGAAGAATGTCCATGCCAATAAGGCTTTCTTGTGAATTCGGCCCTACCCAGAAAGATGTCCATAAGACTTCATCTTCATGTATTTGCAAAGGAACTTGTATACTTTTGCGAAATTTAGTGATAGCTCCTTCAACTCCTTCAACTTCCATAGTTTCATCGGTTGTAGGTAGGTTCAGATCTGTTATTGAAATCGAAGCTCCTGTGTCGACCAACATGTCACATGGGTGGCCCCCTATTAATGCATTAACGAAAAGGCGATTATCTCTTTTCTTACTAATACAGGGGGCCGCTGATTCCTATTGCGGACGCACTATTCCCTCAATGAGCTGACGGACTTGTGCTTCAGTCCACGTTTTCCCTTGAGAGGTTTCATCATGTTTCTTCGCACTGACCTGTCTAAATGATGGACCTTGACCTTCTGCTCCACCTCCTTTAGCCCAACAATCTTTTATTGTGTGGCGAGGTTTTCCACAGTTGGTGCAGAAAATCATCCTCTTCTTTATGTCCATGTTGTATTGAGCTGTTGCCACTCCTCTTCGATTTGGCTTGTTTCCGTCTTCCTTATTTGATCTCGTAGCCATCTCTAAACGGCCAGCCCATTGTAAAATCTGGTCAAAGGTCTCACCTGGATTGACTCCAAGTGATAAGGCTTGTTGGTATTTTGTGCTAAGTCCATCCACAAGTGTGTCAGTAAACTGCACATCATCTCTGTCAGGTTGTTTCTTAGCACAGAGAGCCCATCTCTCATAAGCATTCCACTTACGCAGAGCATATTCATCTGGAGATTCATCATCCTTTTGCTTAATCAACGTCACTAATGTGAAAGGAACTTTCCCACTGCCCAAGATTTCTTGGATTTCTTTTCGAAACACATCTAATGCCTGCCAAAGACCCAAGGGTTGTCCTTGGTCATCAACCCACACATTTATCCATTGGGCTGTTGTTATCGAAGCTGGCAAGCGTTCCCATCTGTCTCTTGGGATTTTAGCTTTCACAATGGTGTGTATGTCTTTTAATGTCATTTGATGTGCTTCAACCAAAGAGTCTAATTCTCGCCAAAACTCTGTGTTTGGATCTTGTCGCTTCAGAGGCGGCAAGGCTGTGAGAATGGCTTGACGTTCTCCTGGTGTGAATGGTCTCTCTTCTGTCATCATTTCAGATTGTAATTCTTCCCTTTTAACAGCAGGTGAAGAAAATCCAGGACTAATCTTGTCTACTGTGATCATGTCGTCATCCCTGATCTCATCACCCCAGTCAGATCCATAATTACGAGCTGGTGTACATCGCAGCATGTCTCTGTTTGGCTGGGCTGATTTAGATCTTGTTATTATTGGAGCTGCTTGTGCAGATGCAATAAACATTTTGTCAACTGAACCTCCATTTGATCCTAAAGCTTGAGGCTGTGTCAAATGTTTAGATGAACTTGTATATTGTTCAGGCAAAGCTGGATAAATTGGTTTGTAAGGAGGAGGTGTTACTGTCACGGATTTCACTGGTTCTTGTGAATATTTCTTTTCAACTTCAGTTATTATATTTGTCCAATCTGGATCAAATGAATCATTATTAGTTGTATTTTCTTCGTCTGAACATTTAATAGACATAATTTTGTTCAGTTTGTTATACGCTTCAGTTTGAGGCTTCATTACTTCAACCAGTGGGACTGGGCATCCATTAATACCGCAACAAATTCCTCCTTGTTTCACAATCCAATGAGCTGCAAGTATTGGAAATGCTTTTGACTTAATGGAGTCTTTTTGGGACTCAAACCAGCTTAACTGCACATCCATAGATGCGTTAATATCGAGTCCTTTTTTCAAAAGCTTAGCTTGCTTCTTATTTTTCCTTTCCAGGAACCAAGCAGATATTGTTCTCCTATTACAGCCACTTTCTGCCATCTTGCAAATTATTTGTCCCTCTGTGTCTTGTATGCTCAAAACAACAGGACTATGAATGTATATGAGTGTGTGTGTGTGTGTGTGTGTGTGTGTGTAAATTCCAGGGGAGGCCCTCTGCTTCTCTCCCTTTCCACCTGCTCTGGTTACTCAAAGGGCGAAAAATGGGGCTGCTTCACAACTGTCTGTGTGTGTGTGTGTGTCTAGAGTGAATTCTCAGGAGGGGGCAACTGCTACCCTTGCTCTCTCTCTCTCTTCTCTAAACACTATAAGAACTATAAAAAAGTTATAAACAAGGTTAACCCTTATATTTTCAGTTATCTTTGAATTTCTTTTTTATTTATTTATTTATTTTACCTCAGATAACTATTTTTTTTTCTTTCTTTTTCCTTTAAGCTTGCTCAGAATAGTATCTCAAATATTTAAACAGCTTTACGGTCAAAATCAGAAATGCCTGCGATCTTATCTAGTTACATCGGCACATTCATACCTGTATGACCAGTGTTAATGTCCTTGGAGCTTTTTTTTAACCCTTTCTATGGCGCTCGTCACACTTAATCACTCTTGTCATCAAGTCTTGCTGCCTTTTCATACTTGTATTAATTCCAGCGTGTTAATGTTTTAGAGACTATCTTTACCCCTTTCTCTGGGAACTCGCCACACTTAACCGCTCCTATTAATCAAGTATCCTCAAATATTTTCTAGCTTAACCGTCTTACAGCTAATTTCCCGAATTTTTGACTAGATAGTCTTCTTTCTAAAAAAGATCTATCTCTATCCCAGCATATCAAATACTTTAGAGATTTACTTTTCAGAGGAACTTAAAAATTCCAAATTAAATTTAATTACTTAATTGAATTCCATTTTTTTCTTTTATTATTATATCTGACATATATTCATTGGCAACACAACTGGTACTTTAAATAGCACAGTTCTTTTAAGCAGTTTCAGTCTATGTTTAATCATCAGGCAGACTTATAATTATTTAGAATAAAATAAGTTCTTACCTGGAATGATCAAACAAAGGCCTGAAGACATCAATCCTGTTCGTGAAACGCCAATTGTAGACTTGGAATTTAGTCTTTCCCCTTATTATTAAATTCACAGGGCCGGACACCAGTTATCTTGCCAAGAAGAATTTTATTCTTATATGTCAGGAGAGAAACTTTCAGAAGATGTTACATTCATGCCAGGTCTATGCGTTCTCGTGTTTCTCTTCCCTCACATCTCTTAGTTTCTCTGAGGTTGTACAGTGAGGTTGAGCTTATATACATCACTGAGCGGATTCCTTTTATGGTAACAAACTATGTTACTTAGCTTTAAAAATGGAACGTATATGTCATGCGACACATGGCACAATTCACTTCCATATTAAGAATCATCTTTGTTGCTTACATCTGCATCAGTTGGAAACATGTTACAGTACACACCCTTCTGTCTCCCTCTGTCTCTGACATATGATCTTTACATGCATCCATGCTATCTATAGTCTCTCATACACTCAAACTCATGCACATAAAACTCCATATGATAATACAACTGATTATGAATATTAATAAAGAATAATAGTACAAATACATAATATAAAATAATAAAATAATATTAAAAGATGAAATTTTAGTCTTCAGTAGCCAATAAAAACATTGATAAAATCACCCCGCTAGTGGCAGATCCATCTACAATTTGTAATGGCTTACCATTAGATTGTAAGATTTTTTCAGTAATTGATATGTCTAATGGATTCTTTTCTGTACCATTGCACTCTGACAGCCAGCCATGGTTAGCTTTCACAGTTGACCATGAACAATATCAGTGGACCCGATTGGCTCAGGGATTTCAAAACTCCCCGACCATATACCATCAGGCTGTCAGACGTGATTTGTGTGACCCAGAATGTCCAGTAAAACAGTCCACTATGATCCAATATGTCGATGATATTTTGATTGCCTCAACAGATCACGAGGTACATAAAACTGAATTGGCAGCATTATTGGACTATTTGCATAAAGAATGACACAAATGCAGCTTTCACAAAGCTCAAATTGCTAAAAAGCAAGTCACATTTTTGGGTCAAACAATTGGTGCAGGAAATAGATCTATTACACAGGATCGAGCGGCTTCAGTCAAAGCCATACCTCCGCCTACTACCATTAAAACACTACGCTCATTTTTAGGAACAGCAGGTTACTGTAGACCGTGGATTGAAGAATATGCCTCGATTGCTCAGCCTCTCTATGACTTGTTGAAAGGCCATGGTAAAGATTCAGATATTGTTTGTATGGAAGAACTTCACCTCAAAGCATTCAATGATTTGAAAAGAGCACTATGTCAAGCCCCAGCATTAGGCAGTGTTGTGCCAGTTCACAGCTTTTCTGAACTAGTTCAAGTTCAGTTCATACATGCTCAAAGTGAACAGTTCACGTTCAAAGTTCACAATTTTAATTCTGAACTAGTTCAAAGTTCAGTTCATTTTACTTTTTTCGTGAGATATTCAAATAAATACTTTTTTTCACACTACGAGCTAGAAATCACTATACGTTCTTTGAAGCTGCTCATTGTAGACATTTGCTCATGACACTGCAATTGTGGGTTTCTTACCAGGTGATGAAACTTGCAGCAGTACAGACAAGGTAGACCAGTTCTATACTTAGTGCAATGAAATCTACCAGCATTTAATTAAAAAAAGAATATATAATATGAAATATGTATATATTATTTGATATATATGATATTATATATACATATGTGTGTGTATGAAATGAGCAAAACTCTTGAATGAAGGTAATGAAGGCAAAACTCAAAGGCACAAAAAACTTTATTTTTAAGGAAACTGCGTATCTTTATGGTTGATACAGTGATTTTTAAGATGTAACTTTGTGTAAGATGGAACTTTATGCAACTTTAGGTAGGTAACTTCAACTTTCATACAGTAGTTGGTGACCTTTTCAATTCAGTGCTGGGGACATGATCTACAGGAACATGGTTACACTAGTGCGAACTGAAAACTGAACCCCACCCCCTGGATACTTCTTTCTCCCCTCAGGTCAGTCCAAAGAGTTTTTTGTTTGCATTCAACACCAACTGTTTTTCGAAGTTGGCATCTCCCAATCGGTTTCTCCTGGGCCTAAATATCTGGCCACCAGTGCTGAACAGCCTCTCCACTGGAGCACTTGACGGGATTGCTGTGTTGTACTTCACAAACAGCTTTTTCAGCTTGGGTAGGACTGTGTACTTATTGAAGTTGTCAGCAGTTGGGGCATCCAGGTACATGTCCACCTCGGACTTGGTGACTGTTACTGGGCTTCGACTGAATTTAAAAAAGGAGGAAGCACTGCTTTTTCTCTCTGTTGCAGAGGTTTGCGCTTGTTCAGACTCCACCACAGAGATAGATTGCACTTCTTGCTTCAGCATCACTCTGTACTGCAAGCGCTGAATGTCATCCGACACCCAGTCCAACTTGAACATTGGGAGTAGTACAGCTGCCAGGATGTTCTCTTTTTCTTCAAGCCTGTCATCCAATCTTTTGCAGATTGCCTGAATCATGGTTTGGATGAGAGGACGACATGCAGCCAGACCTTCTGTAGCTGTAGGCTTTGAGCTCTCATCCAGCAGCCCTCTCAAGTCATTTTTCAGCTGCACAATTGTAGGCACCAGGTACCCAAGGAATGTGTTTTTCTCCCCTTGAAGAATGTTTAGTGCAGCGGCTAAGGGATGCATCACACTCACAAAGTTATGGATGAAATCAATCTCCTGTGGGGAAAACCGCCGAAGGCCGAACTCATCACAGACGTTGTGCAGAAGCAGCCTGTCATATTCAGGAGCTGGATCACCTGGCGCTATCAGGTCGCTGGCCTGTGGAGTCAATGTGGCTATGTGACTCAGGCGCTGCATGGAGAGGAACATTGAGTTCCATCGTGTGTTATTTGGAGTGACAAAGCCAATCTTTAGCTTTTCCTCAACCAAATCTGAGGCTTTTGAGCTCCGTTTAACTCTGTTCCACAGAGCGCATGCTTTGGAAAACACAGGCCTCGCCAGTGTGTTGTACTGCCTGTCAGTTACATTCTTTGTGTCGGCAGCAACAAGATTTAAGGTGTGGGCCATGCACCTTCTGTGAGGGGGGAGGCAGGGATCCTCTAACGCTGAGAGGGGTGCTGGCTCAAGCCCATCATCATCATCATCATCACCATCACCATCATCCAAACTGTCAATTGCCTGGACAGAAGCCTCTTCCACTGTTTCATCAGCAGCTGCAGCCGCAGCTGTAATAGCAACACCCTCTCCAAAACAGTTAAATGCCTTAACAAAATTTGAGGCATTGTCTGTCACTGTGCACACAATTTTGTTCTGGATTTTAAATTCCTTGTACACCTCTGCCAGTACTTTTGCCAGTACATCATATGTGTGTGACCCCCTGACACGACGGCATGCAAGTGCAGCTGATTTCCTGAGTGATGGATCATGTTTGTCAAGCCAATGAACTGTAATGCCCATGAATCCCTTGTTGACAGCTGACCAGCAATCAGCTGTTGTGCAAACAAAATCAAGCTCGGCAAGTTCACTTTTTAATTTATTGATAACCTCCTTAAATTCTCTATTCAGTAGTCCCTGCACTTGCTTTCTTGAAGGCACATGTCTGGTTGGTTGCAAACCGGTCACTAGTCTGATGAACGAGGGTTTCTCAACTTTGCTTAGAGGTTGTAAATCTTCCACAATGTAGTCGATAGTCAGTTTATCTACCTGCTCCTGTGAGACCACCACGGACCTCTTGAAGGCTGCTGGCAGTGTCATTTGCGTTTGGGGTTGGCAGGGGGTCTTTTTTCCCTTTCCTCCCTTATGACCCTCGAGGGCGTGCATATATGCATTTACACTGGATGGATGTTTTAACTCAATGTGCCGTTTCAAATTCGAGAAGGACGTTGTTGATGTCCTAACTTGTTTTTGCTGCGCAGGTGGACATATCTTACACAGAAAGGTAAGATTTTTGCCGTCGGGGTCTTGGTTTGCAAGAGTGTAAAATTGTTTTAAATGTTCATAAGGAGAATCGGTGTCCGTCTCCGTGCCATCACTTCCACTAGCCATTTTTTTTTAAATTGCAGCGCTTTCTCTCACTCTCGTCTTTGGTCTGTCTCTCTCTCTCTCGCTCCTCTAGCCCTCCGCGCTCTCGTCGTTGCCTGCTACGCGGCGTTGCTATGCCTACCCCGCTCTGCTGCAATTCATCACGGGTAACGTTGTGCGGAAGCCAGTATGCTATTCAACTATTCTCAGCCGGACACTACGTTGCCCGCAATGCATTGCGCACACAATGTCAAAACCATTTCTGTCTGGTGATACATGATTTAAGCGGCACCAGCGAGAATACAGGAGGGAGGAACTTTCTCTCGTTGCGTTTCAAAAGAGAAAACAGATGTCACTCAGTTTTCAATGGAAAACAAATCCCAACGTTCATTTACAGTGATGTCTGCCGTTCATGACACATAATGTGAACTAATTCACGTTCAAGTTCTTTATTAAAAAATGTGTTGCGTTCAGTTCAACGTTCACGAAAAAATGAGCGTGTTCAATGAACGCGTTCTTTTGAACTCGTTCACGCACAACACTGGCATTAGGAATTGCTCAATCTGATAGACCCTTTGTGCTTTATGTCCATGAACACTTGGGCTTTATGACTGCATGCCTAATGCAAGATCATGGGGGAAGTTTACGTCCAATTCATTACTATTCTGGTAAACTTGACATAGTAGCTCAAGGTATGGGACCATGCCTCAGAGCAGTACAGGCAGTTCATCTAGCGCTTCAGGCTTCATCAGTAATGGTGTTAGGTCAGACTGTAAATGTAAAATGCCCTCACGCAGTGTCCGCACTAATGAATCAAGCAAAAGTCACTTCTGTCACTTCCTCTCGTTGGGGAAATTGGTTGACTACTCTCACAGCCCCGAACATTATTTTACAGCGTGCACCAGTCATGAACCCCTCAACATGTATGATGTCTGCAATGACTGAAGTTGTGTTAGAGGATGAAGGCGAAATGACTCATGATTGTGTTACGCTTACATACGCAGCGACAAGTGAAATAGCAGAAACTCCCATAGAGAATGCAGAATTTGAGTTGTTTGTTGATGGTTCAGCTCAAGTAATTGAAGGGAACAGACGAGCAGGTTATGCAGTAACGTCCACCACTGAGGTGGTAGCTTCAGGTCGTCTTCCAGATCATTTTTCAGCTCAGGCTGCAGAATTGGTAGCTTTAACTAGAGCATGCACACTAGCTTCAGGATCAGTTGCAAATATCTACACAGATTCCAGGTATGCTTTTGGGGTTATTCATGATTTTGGTGTCATTTGGCAAAGAAGACAGTTTCTAACTTCTGCTGGATCCCCCATTAAGCATGCTGAATTAGTGAAAGATCTTATGTTTGCCATGAAAATTAGCGGTGATCAAAGTGAAAGCACATCTCACAACTAACACTACAGAAGCTAAAGGTAATGCTCTTGCAGATATAGCAGCTAAACAGGCTTGTTTCTATGTAACTGTACAAGTGTGTTCAGGTAGTACAGCACAGAAGACAATTCTGCCTCCTGAATCTATCATTGATTTGTACAAAGATGTTCCTCTATATGAAGCATGGACATGGTTAGACAAAGGAGCCACCGTTGATTCATCTGGCTGCTGGACCAAAGGGGGGAAGTATGTTGCTCCCGAATCACTGCTGCCATATTTGGCTCAACAAATACACAATTTGGGTCATAGTGGTCCAGCAACGATAAATCACAGGTTCTCAAACCAATGGTGGAATCCAAAATTCAGACAGGTAGCCACAGAAACAGCCAAAAGGTGTGTTACATGTCAGAAAAATAATGATGTACCAGCAGCCATTACACCAGCAGCACATACCCCAGCTCCACCAGGACCATTCCGTCATTTGCAAGTTGATTACATATCGTTGCCTCGTTGTAAGGGAAAAACTGACGTTTTGGTAGTAATAGACAAATTCTCAAGATGGCTAGAAGCTTATCCAACAGGGCGTGCTACAGCTGCACATACTGCTAAATGTCTTGTCACTGATTTCATTCCCAGATGGGGATTACCAGATTGCATTGACTCAGATCAGGGTACGCACTTCACAGGACAGGTTGTCAAGGAGGTGTCCAGAATGTTGAAGGTTAAGTGGAATCTGCACTGTCCCTACAGGCCACAAGCATCAGGACAGGTTGAACGATCAAACAGAACAATCAAAATCAGGTTAAGCAAAATGCATCAGGAAGGAGTACCATGGGTTGAAGCGCTGCCAGCAGTACTGTGTAGTATGAGAGCATCACCTAACAGAACAGTAGGACTGAGCCCTCATGAGATTATTACTGGACGCCCAATGCAAATGCCAGGTGTGATTGATCTTAGAAATGCTGATGTACACATTGCCTCAGATGCCCTGATCGCTTACTGTGAAAACCTCACAAAGGCAGTACAGAGTGCCAAAGCGAGAGTTGAGTCTTGTTGGCAGACTCCACCAGAAGGTGGACACACAATCGTCCCAGGTCAATGGGTCATGATAAAGTCATTCAAAAACAAACCATTAGAGCCTAAGTGGCAAGGACCACATCAAGTTATGTTGATTACAGCAGCTGCAGTATTGTGTCAGGGAAGGAAAACCTGGACTCATGTTTCACACTGTAAAGTTGTTCCTCCACCAACAGGGATAGGATAGGACACACGGTTCAGTGAGGGCCCTGGAAAGAACTGACGCAACAGGCGTCGGGGGCCAATCCAGGGTGAAGACAACCTCATAGGCCTTCCCCATTTTTTTTTTTTTTTTAGTCCATCCTTACCTCACTGGTCTTTAGGTGTCGCCTAAAATAAGAAACAGGGAAAGACGGAACAACAATAGCAGACTAAGATTGAACAGAGGATAAAACCCTAATGTTTGCAGTCTTTATGACAAATACTGTTACAACCCTAGTGTTTGAAGAAATACTGCTCTGTTTTGTTTTTGTTTTGTTTTGTTTTTTTCTCTTTTGTTTTTTTTTTCTCTTTCTTACTCTGTGCAGATATCACTTGATGGCTGTCCAGAGATCCATATGCAACAACCTCTTTATCTGCGTATGAAGCGACAACATCCCAAAGACAATTTGACCCACTGCCGAACGAACTAAAAATAAAAATACACAATGCAGAGATATACATACGGAACCTTCAGTCATCCCAGTCACCAACATGATCAAGATTGTCGTACTACTACTAACCATCATGGACATCACACAAAGTGCGGACTCCAGAGACAACATATTCCTAGAGCTGATGAATATGTCAAGAAACGCTTTGTTTGCTGGAAAGAATGTTTGCATGCCACACGCACCTTCAGTAGGAGCAGGAATCCCATGGGTAGCGCACCCTATCTCCAAATGTGACACATGTACCTTATTCGATCATCATACCAGTGGATTATACAACAAGGATACATGTCACAATGTAACCATTCCTCCAGTTTCTCAGTGTTGCATTCCTGGACTACCATCCTGCAACCTAACTTCAGCTACTCCCATCATGACAGATCTACTCCTGCCAATGATGTTCCACTGGTGCATAGAAAATTATGCTCCAGCATCGACTCCACTGGGTGAAATTCCTCGTGAACGTTGCAGTTTTGTGATTGAAAGAGGAACAGATGAGTCCCATGTGTACGTCACTACTACAGAAATGAAACAGGAAAATGATTTAAACGAGTGTCTCTCCAGGAACCCATCCCTACCGAAACTTTTTGCAATAAATCAGTTGTGTATGATTCCTCCACCAACTGGCACTTTTTGGTTATATGGAACTTCTGTCTACAGCATCCTACCCAGCCAATTCGACGGCAGGTGCACCCTGGTGTATGTTCTGCCAGCTATCAGAGAAAATACACACTCCACCCCAAGCTCTCCACAGTTACATAATTCAGCTCCTTCTACCAACAAAGATGGCTGCATTGCAGGACTCACTTGTGTTCAAACGTGGTGGTCAAGAACTCTTGGAGCATTAATCCCATCGTATGGTGTCATGCAGGCTCTCGATCAAGTCAGAAGCCTGTCGGATTCTGTACAGAAATTGGCCAATGATACAGTTTTGGCCCTGGGGAACATTACGAACACTCTCGCTTCACACAAGATAATGATCTTACAGAACAGAGTGGCCTTGGATTACATTCTTGCAACACAAGGAGGGGCCTGCACCATTATTGGACCTGAATGCTGCACTGGGTTAATGGATCCAACAGAGAATTTGAACAAAATCCAACAAGACATTCTTGATCTTTCAACAAAATTACACCAGATGACTGGAGACAATTCTTCATGGTTCGGAAACTTGATTGGTAAACCCTGGCTGTGGATTAAAGAAATAGCAATTCTGCTGTTATTTCTCCTATTGGCGTTCTACGTATGCTTCCACAGTATCAAGTGTTTCATTCAACAAATGACTCACACCTCACACGAGAAAATGACTGGTCCAACCATAAAAGAATATTACCCGTAAGACTTCACGGACCCTAAGTGCATGTTTGTTTCTGTGTCAACATGCAATTACAGAAAATCAACACAGAACATATGCCATGTGCCTGTAACTTTTTCAAGTTACAAGAATTAACTTTTAAGTGTTTAAATTTGTATTTTGTGAGAGTTATTTTAAGAACTCTCTAAGAGGGGACTGTGGAATATCAAATTTAATTTACTCTTTAATGCAAGTCAGCTTTAAGTCAGCTGTCTAAACCTTGTAATAGTCAGGGGTTTTGTTAGTCTTTGATCTTCCCACTAAGTGTTGAACTGTGTGTGAAGGTTACATAGTCTTAGCTCTCGTGACCATTTGTTGTTTATATATGTGAATGTTACAAAATCTTCGTTCTCGTGACCATTTGTTGTTTATACCTTTTGGGGAAGTCTTTAATCTTTCCTACTCAGAGTTGAACTATATGTGAATGTTACAAAGTCTTCGTTCTCGTGACCATGTGTTATTTATACAATTTGGGGGGTACCATCAGCTCAGTTGGGGGTAATTGCCTCTATTGTTTTTAGCAGTAGTCATCCCTAAAGGCTGTGTATAAGTTCAGCACCTTTAGGGACAGCCCACTGAAATGCCTATAAAGAAACCATGTAAAGTTACGTTAGTCAACTGATTTTGGAAGACCTGCAGCCACTTCAACGTGAAGTCCTCAATAAAGAATAACTTCTTGAACGTGATCCAAACGTCTCCTGGTTTCTTGCTTCGACGAAGAAAAAGTTTTCAACACCGCGCACATTCATTTATGTTGCAGCTGGTCCTAGACGGTTGTAATACACAGGTGTGATACATCAGGCATAATGAGTGGTAGTGTTCAGCAGGAGTCTGGTGAGAGGTGCCACCTACCGACCAGGAGGAAAATAGCAGTCCAGTTAAGGGTTCCTTACAGGAGTCCCCCCTCTAAGAACGGCTCCTGACGTTCACTTGGTGAAGTCTTTGGGTGCGGTTAAAATCCGTAATGAGTGTAGGGTCCAAAATGTCTCGAGCAGGCACCCATGAGCGCTCCTCTGGGCCGTAACCCTCCCAGTCGACCAAATACTGCACTTTTCCACGGACCCGACGAGAATCCACCAGCCTATGCATAGTGTAAGCTGGTTGTCCGTCGACTATACAGGCAGCTGGGGCAGGTTTGCGAGCTGGGGACAGAGAAGAACAAACAACAGGCTTTAACTGAGAGACATGAAACGTTGGGTGAATCCTCATGGACCTGGGCAGATGTAGACGTAAGCTACTGGATTTATCATCCTGAGGATCTTAAAAGGATGTAACAACTACGAGAATGAACCAAACACAATTGAAGCTTTTAGGTGATTTTGTTCATACATAATCCCACAAAGAGTCTTCACATTCCAGACTCAAATCACCAAACCCAGAGCCATAAATCAGCCACAGGCTCCAGAAAGTCTGCAACCAAAAATACTTTTTATTGTTTAACTAAAGGAAGAACGTTGTCAACGTTTGATAATTTGCAAGACAGATCTGTTCAGAAATGGTACTGCTCAGGGCCCTACCAAGAGGTCACCTGACCCCTGCGACTAACAGACCCCATCTTTCTTAAGGACCAAGGTCCCATGAGAGATGAACAAAACCTCTTTTCAGCAGGAACTATCCATGACCTCAGATTGGAATGTCTAAACCCCATAAACTTTACACACCAAAAAGACTTTACATATCAAAATCCATAAAACTCATCCCAGAACAATTCTTGACTGACCTATAATCAAACATCTACATCATTTTTTGTTGTCTACAATCTATATATGTGTCTATGCACGCTTAGATCACATACAAGTCATGTAATTGTTATAACTATTAGATGTTTGAATGAAAGTGTGTCTCGTTTCATGGCTGTTTGATTGTCTGTTCAAAACTAGTAAGTTGGCTGGAATGAAATCTGTGTAATATGTTTTGATCTTCTTTTAATTAGAAATCATGTCTAAACTGTGGCCTCTGTTCTCTCTGCTTAAGAACTACTCTAGTCTCACCTTTGTTTCTTTCTTAGCTTTCTTTTTCTTTTCCGATTGAAAGTCTCGATTTTAAGTTAAGTTTTGCTGCAAAGTTTCGGTCCACGATTCACAGCTGCAACGCAGGCTTTAAACTTCAAAGACGCTTCAACCATCCGCCAGCACACCAGACAACACACAAATTATTTCTTAATTTACTGTTAGCTGGGGATTATTCTTTCTTGGCCAGGAAGATATTATATTTCCTAGAGTTAATAATTGTTTATGCTTTCTGTTCATTGGATGAACTGATAAAATGATCATACTATTGATTCTGCTACAGTAAATTCTGAAAATAATTAAATGATTAATTATTGATCATAATCCGTTATGAATAATAATTAATTATATTTATACGGGCGTATAAACGCTACAAGGACCAATATAACGTGGAGCCAGTTTGCGAGATTCCACCCACAGAGGCAGATCTCTGGTTGCGAGCCACACCCTCTGACCCGGACGAAGCATAGGTCCCAACCTCCGACGCTGGTCCGCCTGCCTCCGCTGTTGTTGAGTGGCTTTCAGTAAAGCTGCCCGGGCCTTCTTCCAAGCCCGTTGACAATGGCGAACCAGTTGAGCAGCAGCAGGAACACATACCTTTGGCTCCTGTCCAGGGAAAAAAATAGGAGGGAAGCCGTACTGGCACTCAAAAGGGGACATGCCAAGGGAAAAATTGTAGAGAGTATTATGTGCAAACACTGCCCAGACTAATCGAGAGCTCCAAGTGGTCTGATTGTCTGCTGCCAAACATCTCAAAGTTTTCTCTATTTCCCGATTCACCCTCTCTGTCTGCCCATTAGACTGGGGGTGAAAACCAGATGACAGGCTGATGTCAGACCTAATGAGGCGGCCACAAGACTGCCCCTACCCCCACATCAGAAGCGTCAACCTCCACCACAAAGAGCAACTCTGGGTCTGGAAGGGTTAAGATAGGGGCAGACGTAAAGAGTCTTTTCAGCTTGTTAAAAGCTTGATTGGCCTTCTCAGTCCACATGAATGGTCGGGCAGACTTCTTGGTGAGCGCGGAGAGAGGTTCAGCAACAGAGCTGAAGCTTCTTATAAACCTTCTATAAAAATTGGTTAACACAAGAAAACATTGTACCTACTTCACAGAATTAGGCTGAGGCCATTCCTGAACTGCACGTACCTTGCCAGGATCCATCTGGAGGCTAACCTTGGAAACGATGAAGCCAAGAAATGGGGTTGAAGACACATGAAATTCGCTCTTTTCGAGCTTGACAAAGAGGCTGTGTGAGAAAATGAGGATATCATCAAGGTAGACAAAAGCGAACTTGTTCAGCATCTCCCGCAAGACATCATTGATCAATGCCTGGAAGATGGCTGGGGCATTGACCAGGCCAAAGGGCATTATCCTGTACTCATAGTGGACTGTCGGGGTGTTGAAAGTGGTCTTCCACTCATCACCTTCTCGAATCCTGACCAGATGGTAGGCATTTTGGAAACCTAATTTAGTGAATATGGTGGCACCTTGCAGGATCTCAAAAGCAGAGGTCATCAGGGGCAGGGGGTAGCAATTCTTAATGGTGATGCGGTTAAGACCCCTGTAGACCCCTGCAAGGCCTGAGGTCACCATCCTTCTCAGAAAAACTGCAGCAGGTGAGGTCGAAGTATGAATAAAATCATCATCCATGGCTTCCTTGAGGTACTTCTCCATAGCAGACCTCTCAGGGGCAGAGAGTGAGTAAAGTCTACCCCTTGGTGGGCATGCTCCAGGAACCAAGTCTATGGCACAGTCATATGGTCTGTGCGGAGGAAGGGAGGTGGCTCGGGACTTGCTGAAGACTTCTTTGAGATCAGCATACTCTGAAGGAACTCTGGACAGTTCAGGGAGAAACATAGGAGGCATATTCTGGGTCTTCGAAATGGGAAGCTGCAGTGCATCTGTGGCCCGGAGAACTTGAGACGACTCAGGATGAAAGGCTGGGCACTTCGTGGTGGCAGATTTGAACCGAGATACAGGTAGCCCTTGAGTGTTAGACATGTCTGGATTGAGATTGGCAGGCCATCTGGAGAGTGTTGACAATGGCCCTGGGTATACCTCCAGTATCTCAGAAGAACGGCAAAAAGAAAGAGCAGAAACACAACAGTTAGTTCCCCAACCTTTAACTACACCTCTTGACCAGTCAATATTTGGGTTGTGACAAGTTAGCCATGGAGATCCAAGAACTAAGGGGAGTTCTGGTAACTGGATGAGAAAAAAAACTGTATTAGTTCCTTGTGACCCCCAATTTCAAACTGAATAAACAAAGTGCAGTGACTAACCTGTCCTGACCCCAGAGGTCTGCCATCAAGAGCCGTGATGGTTAGAGGTTTCTGGAGGAGCACGGATGGAATGCGCAAACGTCTGGCTACATCTAGATCCAAAAAGTTCCCAGCAGCCCCAGAGTCGATGAAAGCACCAAGCTGGTGATTCTGGTTGTCGTGGAAGATGGTGGATCGTAACTCCAGAGGTTGCAAGATGAGGGAATCTGGGTTAATCTGGTTCTACCCAGCTGCATGGGTTCCTCCAGATCACTGGGTTTCCAAAGTGGTTCAATAGTATTGGAAGATTCCTGAGGACGATACACACTGGTCTCCCGACGTCGTTCCTGTTGTCGTTCTCGGAGACGATTATCTACTCGGATAGCCACCTCGATTAGGGATTCCAAATCCGGAGAAGGGTCTCTAAATGCTAACTCATCCTTGAGTTCCTGAGACAAGGCCTGGTGGAATGTGGCCCTCAAGGCTCGCTGGTCCCATCCACTCTCTGAAGCTAGGGTATGAAACTCAATGGCAAACTCCACCACACTTCGAGTGCCTTGAGAGAGTCGAAGCAAACTGTAGTTCACATCACCTGTGCTGGCTGGATGGTGGAAGACTCTTCATTTCAGCAATGAAGCTGCCACTGTTTGCAGTGAGTGGTGCATGTTGGTCCTACAAAGTCGAGGCCCAGTCTAAAGCCTTGCCATTAAGAAGGGTAATGATGTAAGCAACCCTGCTGCTCTCTGTGGGGAAGCTGCCAGGTTGTAGTTGAAATACTAGGGTGCATTGGGTGATGAACCCACGACACTTCTCAGGACTGCCATCAAATCGTTCTGGTGCTGGTAATTTGGGTTCTTACAGGGAAGCTACCACTGCTTGAGAAGGATTACCATGTGAAAGCTGAGACTCTTGAGATGAAGGGACTGGAGTCTGAAGATTTAAAAGTTGAAGAATCTCAGTAAGGATCTGCTCATGTTGCTGAATGGCTGCAGCTTGCCCTGATATGGCAGACAAAATGCGATCCACATTAGAGGGTTGTGAACTCTCCTCCGCTGGATTCATGTTTATGGTTCAGTCTTGCTGTAACAGGGCTGTTCTAGGTGGGTATTGAACCCGGATCTCTTGTGTTCAAATTCACTGAGATAACAGATTGAACTAATTCCCCAATAAATGAATCCAAGAGCAGGGGTGGTCAAAAAGCAAGGAGTCGTAGATCTTCAACAAAAGACAATCTTTACTGATAAAAAATACAACAAAACAAAGGAAGCCAGGCTTCCAAGAAACAGTAAAAAAAAAATAGACACAAGGGTCCAAAGACTTAAACTTTAACAGACTTAGCTTGCAACAGGTAGGCTCTAGACTGAACAATAAAGCATGGCACAAACACACTTAAATAGGGCAAGACACAGGTGTGATACATCAGGCATAATGAGTGGTAGTGTTCAGCAGGAGTCTGGTGAGAGGCGCCCCCTGCCGACCAGGAGGAAAATAGCAGTCCAGTTAAGGGTTCCTTACACATTCATTTAGTTTGTTTGTCAGATAAGAGGCGTTCTAGCGCTGAAATGTGTTGTTTTTTAAATCAAGCTGCAGAGCTCATTGCCGCTGCTATCAGTGGAGCGGATACAGTGTTCTCTTGTGGCTCGCGGACAGTCTTCACATGGACGCTTCAATCTATCGCCATTGCGGAGACTCTCTATTCGTTCACAATCACAAAACAAAATGCACACAAACGTGTCCCTGCTTGATATACATCCACTGATAAACATATTCGGTTTTGATGAGGAAAAAAAAACTATACGAGTGCGGATTAGAACCCAGAACCTCTGACAAATGAAAGTACACAAGCTAAATTAACAGATCTATGAATTTATTCACGTGAAAATTCTTGGCACTAACTATATAAATTAGTAGATCTGATTAAATGGCAAATTAAACCCAATGTACTATTGAAATTGATTTCTGGACATCGTAATGTTATTTTTTCAGAAAATTGTTATTGTACACATATATTGTACATATGTCTTAGCATTGTATAGCTACCACATCCCCACCCCACACACCTGTCCCACCCACTTTTTTTTTTTTCATTTTTATTTAAACAATCAACATACATATTCACATAACAACACAACCAATAACACAACATGCATACATAAATAAATTGTGCTTTTACATCGTGTATATAAAGAAAACAATAAAGAGAAAGAATAACATCAGTAGATCAAAGGCAATACCTGACGACAGCATCAATTCATCCAGTTACTGTTATAATTGGTTTTGGAGATCATTTATGAAAGGACGCCACATGACAGTGAACTTAGGCCCGGAGCCCCTTAAATTAAGTCTTATTTTTTCCAAACTCAGGAATTGTAACATCTCTGGCCCACTGTTTAAAAGAAGGGGGAAAGGACTGTTTCCAGTTAATCAAAATTAAGCGCCTTGCCAGCAGAGAAGTAAAGGCTATACAGTCCAATTCACTTTTTGACAAAGTGTTATTTTTCACACACAATACCAAAGATGGCAGTTAAAGGATTTGCACAAACATCTTTACTGAATATTCTAGAATAAGATACAAAAATCTGTGACCAAAAAACAGACAACCTAGGACATAACCAGAACATATGAGCTAAGGTAGCAGGGGACTGCTTACATCTTGTACAGGTAGGGTCAACAGAGGGATACATCTTTGCCAACTTGGCCTTGAATAAATGAAGTCTGTGTACCACTTTGAATTGAATAAGGCTGTGTCTAGCACAGATAGAAGAGCCATGGATTCTATATTTAGCCTCATTCCATTCCTCGTCTGTCAGACAAATATTGAGGTCCAGTTGCCAGGAATCTCTTTGTGCATTAACAGAAGTGGATAATAATGATGATTTTTAAGAATGAAGCTAGAAATAGTGCCCCTTTGCTCCAGGTCATCAGGAAAGAGTAGGTCAATAGGGTTTGGATCGTGATGGGAAGGAAAAGAGATTCTTGCGTGTGAAATCGCGTGCCTGTAGATATCTGAAAAAGTGGGTTTTAGGTCGTTTAAAACGAGATTCCAATTGCACAAAAGATAAGAAGGAACCATCAGCAAAAAGATCTTTCGATGTTAAGATTCCTTTTTCTTGCCATAGAAAGAATGCCTGGTCATTTAGAGGCTGAGTGAATCGATGGTTTCTGGCAACTGGGGCACAAGTTGAACCTCTCTGCCATCCAAAAAATTTGTGAATTTGGGCCCAAATCTGGACGGAGTTCCAAACCATAGGGTGCAACAAGTGAGAATCTAGACCAAGTGGTAAGGGTGAGAAAAGGAGGGCTGGAAGTGAGGAAGGAGGGCAGGCTGAGGATTCCATCTGGACCCAGTCCGGCAAGTGATTTATGTGATGTGAACCTTGCCAGTAAGTCAGAGCTTTTAGGTTACAAGCCCAATAATATAATTGAAAATTTGGGAGAGCCATCCCCCCTGTTCTTTAGGGTTTTGCAGAAAACGCAGACGTATTCTAGGGGGTTTCTTGCAAAGAAAAGATGAGATTATCTTATTTAAATGAGTAAAAAAAAGATTTCTTAATATAAATAGGAATAGTTTGGAACAAATATAGAAATTTAGGGAGTGTGTTCATTTTAATTGCGTTGATCCTACCAATCAGAGAGATGGGAAGCTTAGACCATTTCTCGAGGGATATCCTAGTTTGTTCTAAGAGGGGAGTAAAGTTGAGCTCAAACAGCTCAGAAAAATTTCTCGAAACAACCACACATAAATATGTAAATTTATCAGGAGCTACTGTAAATGGATAAGCAGAAAAAGAGTTATTTTTTTGTTGCACAATTTATAGGAAATAGTTCACTCTTAGAGAGGTTGAGTTTATACCCCGAAATGCGACTGAAATGCTCAAAGTGCCATCATGACATGAGGGAGAGAATTATGTGGATCTGCGATAAATAGTAGCAGATCATCTGCAGAGAGCGATAGTTTGTGCTCACTGCCCCCCCTGGATATACCCTGGATAACTGAAGTTGACCTTAGCAAGATGGCTAAAGGTTGAATCGCCACTGCAAATAATAAGGGGGACAGAGGGCAACCCTGTCTAGTTACCCTATACAATGGAAAATATTGTGAGCTAGTGTTATTTGTAATAACGGAAGAAAAGGGAGAAGCATATAAAAGTTGTATCCAGGACAAAAAATTTGGACCCACACCAAATCTCTCTAAACAGCTGAAAAGATAGCTCCACTCCACTCTATCGAATGCTTTTTCAGCATCTAAAGATATAAAAATTTCAGGTATATGCTTATTTGAGTCAGGAGAATAAATAATATTGAATACTCTGTGTATATTAAAGAAAGAAAAGCGTTTTTTAATGAAGCCAGTCTGATCTGGAGCCAAAATAGTAGGGAGAATGTTCTCCAGTCTTCAGGCTAGAATCTTTGCCAATGTTTTACAGTCCACATTGAGCAAAGATATAGGCCGAAATGAGCTACAGCTCAGAGGGTCTTTTTTTTTTTTAGGTAAAACCAAAATTGTCGCTTAATAAAACGTGTGCGGAAGACGGCCTATAGAGAATGATTCCTCAAATACAGCAAGTAGCAGGGGCATTAGTTTCCCTTTAAACATTTTTAAAAATTCTACCGTAAAGCCATCTGGCCCTGGAGCTTTTGAGTTTTGCATGTTTGAGAGAGCTACATTAAGTTCTTCTAAGTTTAGAATTTTCTCCAATTCGCCATTATCGTTAAAGGGGATTTGTGGCATTTTAATGGAATTAAAAAAAGAGTTAAGTTCAGAAGGGTTATAATCAATTTCGGATGAATATAGGGCTGTATAGAATTGTTCAAAGGCCGAATTGATTTCTAATTCATCCTTTGTGACCCTGCCATCATCTCTACGAATAGATGTTATAATGTTTGTAGTTGAATATTGCCTTATTTGTTGTGCAAGAATTTTCCCAGATTTATCTGAGTGTTCATATAATTTAGAGTGAGATTGAAGCAGAAGCCTTTCTGCCTGTTCGGATGTTCGGATGTTATTAGATAAATCTCTGTCTGCAGCTTTGTTCTTTCCCTTAAAACTTCGGGTAAGGGGTTGATTGCAAATTTCAAGTCCAATTGTTTAATCTGATTGATGAGGTCATTTAGTTGCTGGCTTCTTTTTTTCCTCTCCCACGATGAAAAAGAGATTATTTCCCCCCTAATATAGGCTTTTAAAGACTCCCAAAGTGTGGCTTTGCTGATATCTGGGGCATCATTGATAGATAAGAAAAGATCAAATTCTATTATTAATAAAATCTACAAAGGATGAATCAGAAAGAATTAGATTATTAAAGCGCCATGTCTTCCGAATTGGCGATTTGGGAAAAGCTAATTTTAAAACCACTGGACTGTGATCCGAGATTACAATAGATTCATATTTACAGTCAGTTAGAGAAGTTAAAAGTTTATCATCTATTAAAAAGTAGTCGATTCATGAATATGAACGATGCACTGGGGGGAAAAAAGAGAACTGTTTAATATTTGGATATAAAAAACGCCAGGGATCTGAGAATTTGTATGTCTCTAAAAAAGTATTAATAAACATGGCAGATTTGGTTAATTTGTAGGGCGTATAAGCAACATTTTGGCCATAGTAATCGTCTCAGGTTACTTGACTGTAACCCTGTTCCCTGAAAAAGCGTGAACGAGATGCTGCACTTGATTCAGCTCTCTAGGAACACTTTTTGTGTGACCTGCTGTGAATATATACTTTGAATTTTTACAGTTATAGTTTTATAGTTATAGTTTTATAGCTATAATTAGATGCGCCACAGGTGCATCGACGGGTATAATTTTGTCTGAAGAGCAGTCCTGGGACATCCTCAGTGCGGCAATAAAATGCAGCATCTCGTTCACGCTTTTTCAGGGAACAGGGTTACAGTCAAGTAACTCGAGACGTTCCCTTTCAAAAGCTACACTCAATTCTGTGCTTGATTCAGCGCTCTGGGAACAATAATAACCATGCCGCCGCATTGTGGGTGTCTGGACCCCTTATGGTGTTGTAGTGTGTGCTCACAAGAATAAAAATAAAAAAAGACATGAGCTTGTGATGTCAACTCAAGGACGTGAGAGCCCGGAGTGGCATGAACATCCAAACTATAAAACCTTATGAATGTGTGCGGAGAGGACCAGCCTGCCACGTCACAAACATGCTGGAGGGGGGCACCCCCTGCCAAGGATCAGGAAGAAGGGACCTCCCTAGTAGAATGAGCCCTGATGCCTACTGGCGAAGCTTGATTGCGCGCCTCATAAACAAAGGCAATAGCATCCCTCACCCAATGTGAAATTGTCTGTTTTGTTGCTGCCACCCTGTTGCGACCCCCATCACAATGTGCTCTGACTTCTGACTCCACTGTCTAGTGTGGTGGATGTAGGTCTGAAGAGCACGGACTGGACACAGTCTGTGAAGTCTCTCGTGATCCGGCGTAGTGAACGGCGGAGGACAGAAGGCCTCAAGAGTGTACGGTGAGAAAGGAACCTCAATGCAGGTAGTCGGGAAGCCTCAGTCACCTGGCTCCACAAACGAAGTGAGCGACCAGAGGATGTTTCCCAAGTGGCACCCCGTTGATCAAGGCGTGGGGAGGCAAGCCAATAAGGCGGGCCACATAAACCCTGAGAATAATAATTCTTTTTTTATTTTTTTATTTGTGGGCGCCTTTCAAGACACTCAAGGACACCTTACAATAATAAAATACATAATTAAACAGAGAAAAAAAACAACAACACAATAAATGATGTTTTATTAACAAAGTTCGGGAGGAGCACGTTCAGATAATTAAACCTAATTAAACACATGTGGAGCACATTCAGACAATCAAACCTAATTAGACATGAGTGGACCACACTCTGTTAATCAACCCAATCAACGAGGTCTGCCGGCCTGCTCGAACAGCCACACACTCGCCTAGACGCCGAGGCCAGCCCTCGCCTCCCCCAGCGAGACATCAAAATTCCTCCCCGGCGTCTTCCTATCGTTTGGCCGTCCCAACAATTCCACCTATTGGGAAGTGGACAGTCAGTTCTCGCGAAGGATGAATAAAGCGGAACTGTATGCACTCTATGTATCCTTGCAATCAGCCAACCTCTCTCCAAAGTCCACGCCGGCCCCCAAAGCGGCCAATAGGCAAAGTAAAGCCCGCAAAGCTCAGGATTCACCTTGCTCGACAACACCATCATCTCACCGCACCAAATCCAGCACGCTTCCAGCATCAGGCCGCAGCGGCAGGCCTTCAGCGAGCTTGGGCCGCGCCCCAGTTTCCTCCACTGTCAGACCTCACCAGCAGGCTGCAGCGCCGGATGCAGCCAGGCCCGCCGGTCCCCCCTCAGCATATCAGTCTGTTGCTCCCACTGCTTCTAATCCTTTTTCTTTTCAGTGGCCTTCAGCACCTGTTCCAGATGCTAGCGTGAGGCTGCCTCCGCTAGCAATGGAGGCCCAATCATTTCAACCTTTTTTCGCGACAACTACTAACCCCTCCCCTTTTCATTGGCCTGCAGCTCCAGCAGCTCAAGCAAGCGTGAGGCTGCCTCCGCTTGCAGCACAAGCCCACTCTTCTCATTTTCAACCTTCTTTTCCTTCTCACGCTTCTTTTAATCTACCTCCCCAAGCCCCAGAGGCCGATTCAAGCGTGAGGCTGCCTCTGCTGTCAATCGCAGCCCCGGCTTTGGTCCCTTCCAGCTCTCTTCTCCAGGCAAAAATCTCAGCACTCTCTCTTTACAGCAACTCAGATGCCCGTCCCATCGAACGCAGTCGCGGCGGAGCCACCCCCAGTGTCTCAAAACATCCAAGCTCAGATTCTGTCAGAAATTCAGGACGCTGGCTCCAGAGGTGGACCAATTCCCAACCCCAGTACCTCAATTTTCAGAACTAATATTCCCGTAACCCACCCGTTAAAACCTCTCCTCAACGCATCACTGGACACCATCCTCCAAGCAGTTTCTCCAAGAACCCTCCAGTCCTGTGACAGCTTGGAGGTGTTTTAAAGCATTCCACTTCTCATATAACTTGCCGTTCCCTGATTTTTCTCTCCTTTCAATCACCTCATTTATCTCCTACCTTAATAACATTAAGGGCCTCCAAGTCGGATCCATCAAAGGTTATCTGAGTGGCATCCAGTTTTTCCACAAATTGATGTATGGTGCTCCCTCCCCCGAGATAAATAATTCACAAACCTCCCTCCTGATCAAAGGGATTCAACGATCTCAGCCCACCCGTCCTGACACCAGACAACCCATAACGCTAGACATTCTCACAAAATGTATCCATGCCCTCCGCACAGGCTACCAGCCTCTCAATACAGCCCGCACACTCGACGCCATGTTTATTCTTGCCTTTTTTGGTTTTCTTAGATGCTCAGAACTCACTATCACTTCCAAAGTCGACCCAAGAGTCCACCCCACCATCTCAGACTTATCAGTACTGGATAGTGAACCCATCTCATATTTGATTAAGCAAAGCAAAACAGACCAAACCAAACCAAAAAAAAAAGTAAAGAAAAAAAAAAAAGGCCATTTCATTTACATCTTCAACCTCTCATCGCCAATCCAACCATACCAATCCGTTCGGGCATTTCTTCAATGGAGAAGCTCTCAGGCTAAATCCCTTCTTGATCCCCTATTCATAGATGATTGCAACAAACCTGTGACACGCTTTTGGTTCCAGAAACACCTCAAATCCGTTCTCCAACAGTCAGGCATCCCAGCAAAAAAAAAATTCTCCAGTCACTCTTTCCGAATCGGGGCAGCAACCTCAGCAGCCCAAAAAGGTCTCTCCCAGCAGCAGATCCAAGCTCTCGGAAGATGGTCCTCAGACGCGTTCCAAAGCTACATCAGGACCAACCGGTTCCACATTAAAAAAGCCCACCAAACTCTCGTCGATTAAAACCCTCCAGGTCGTCCACCAAATTCTTCTTTCTCCATCCAGCGAGCATTGATCTCCCAGCGGACTTAACATGCATTTATTTTTCCTCTGTCTTCGTCCGGTAACCATTGGTCTCCCAGCGGATGCAGTAAGAACTCTCCTGTAGAAAACTTATGTTTCCTTTTTCTCCGTTCAGCGAGCATTGGTCTCCCAGCGAACGTAGCATGCATTTAGGTCTCCCCTTTCTCTGTCCAGCGAGCATTGGTCTCCCAGCGGACGTAGCATGCATCTAGGCTTCCCCTTTCTCCGTCCAGCGAGCATTGGTCTCCCAGCGGACGTAGCATGCATCTAGGCTTCCCCTTTCTCCGTCCAGCGAGCATTGGTCTCCCAGCGGACATAGCATGCATCTAGGCTTCTCCTTTCTCCATCCAGCGAGCATTGGTCTCCCAGCGGACGTAGCATGCATCTAGGCTTCTTTTTTCTCCGTCCAGTGAGCATTAGTCTCCCAGCGGACATAACATGCATCTGTTTTCTCTTTTTCCATCTATTGAGCATTTGTCTCCCAGCGGATGTAGCATTAATCTATGTTTCCTCTCTCCCTTCCAGCAGATACATAGGACCCACCAGCCCGAAGCCGTGAGCTGCTCCTGTCGTTGTTCCAAATTACGTCTGTTCCCCACTCGTGAGCCAGCAGGCCCTCCGGGTCAAGCAACCAGGCTTATTCTCAAATCGCCAGCCCACCAAATTTCTGCGTTTTGGGGGGATCTTTAGTCTGACGGCTGTCTTTTGCTTTTTTGAGGGTTCAGAGTAGGGTTCGGGCAAAATTTCCGAGCTCGGAGCCCTCCCCCGGACAGCACGCCAAATACGCATAATCTTTACTCTGTTTAATTGATGTAAGGGTGAACTCGTGAAATGATGTTTTATTAACAAAGTTCGGGAGGAGCACGTTCAGATAATTAAACCTAATTAAACACATGTGGAGCACATTCAGACAATCAAACCTAATTAGACACGAGTGGACCACACTCTGTTAATCAACCCAATCAACGAAGTAAGAGGTGTATATATACTGCAAACTTACCTCCGTTCATTGACAGTTTAACAGCATCCCTCCACCACCCCATCTCCTCACTTCTAGTCCTAAATACTCTTACAACAACGGGGTTCGGGCAAAATTTCCGAGCTCGGAGCCCTCCCCCGGACAGCACGCCAAATATGCATAATCTTTACTCTGTTTAATTGATGTAAGGGTGAACTCGTGAAACAATAATACAAAAAATCAATACCCAATAACATAACTAAAATCAATCAGGATAGGCTAATCTAAAAAAATGAGTTAATTTACAAATTGAAAGACTAAGACTATTACGTATATCTTAAGGTAAAGTATTCCAAATCGTCAGAGCAATACAACTAAAGACTCTACTTCCCATGGTAGTCAAACGCACAGATGGTACAACAAGAGTCACAGAAGCAGAAGACCTAAGGGATCGGGTAGGTACATACACATGAAGAAGTTCACTCAGATATGAAGGTGCCAGATTATGAAGAGCCTTATAAGTAAAAAGTAAAATCTTAAATTGAATACGATATCTGATTGGAAGTCAATGAAGGTGCCCTAAAACTGGAGTAATATGCTCATTCAACGGTGTTCGTGTAATGATCCGAGCTGCTGAATTCTGAACCATCTGACAATGTACTTTGAAGGATGAAGGAATAGTACCAGTAATAAGAGAAGAATGTATAATTTGAGTTATCAAGGGTAATAAAGAAGGTAGACAAAACTTGACAAGATGTGGGAATAGGATCTAACTGACAGGTAGTAGATTTAGATTTTTGAACACATTCAGCTATTTCATTCGCCGTAGGCAAATAAAAACTAGAAAAAGCAGTTAGAGTGGAAGCATCATGAAGAGAGAAGAATGAAGCACATGCCCCATTATTGGGTGTTAAATTCTTATGAATAGTTTTGATTTTATCACTAAAATAATTCATAAAAATATCACATGTAGTATTAGAATGCGAATGTAATGAGAAAACATCTGGTGGTCGCAAAATATTATTCATTGTAGAGAACAGTATTTTTGTATTCCCACCAGGGTGGGAATTATGTAATTTTAGGGGCAAGGCCATTTGGCCTCCACCTTTTTTTTTTTTTTAGGGGCACCAAGGCCATATGACAGGGCACAAAGGCCATCATACAATTCGATGGTTTTCCCATTGTGATGTCAAGTCACAAGGATCCACCTGAGAGCGGCATTTCATTCACTTCACCCATACCTCAAACTCGTCGACAACGCAGAAAGGGCCATAATAAGAAGCCTGTACCCAAGACTGCTGCAGATGCAATTCTTGGTCTTTTAGAACACATGACTGTTCAATGATAATTGCTTTGTATGAAAAGTTTTTCTGTCCATCGCTGCTACTCTCAAAGTCACATGAGAGAGCAGTGACATGGGTCTTTGTCCACACATACAGAGAAGCTATTGTATCTTCTGGGGGGATTTCCGTCGACTGGACAGTCAAGCAACTACGGATAAGAGTGTTAAGACATTTGCTGGGATCAGCATCTGCACATGTGATTTGCCTTACAGTAAATATGACGAAAGGTATTCGAATCTGGATTATAAAAGAAAGGAACTGGAGACGGATAAGGGCTCATCCTTGCAATCTCCAATTCAGGACCCCAGCAGTTCCTGAATGCAAGAAGCTGTTTAAGCCTAGCTAATATTACTCTGTTAGTCTAAGTACTCTATTATATTCTGTAACAAGTATTCTTTTCATTTTTGATTCTTTTAATAAATATTGTTAAACATTTATTCAAAATCATCTGACTGGAACTTGGAATTTTTGAGTACGCTTCACCTTTTCTTTCCTGGATCAGGACGATCCGAACCGGGAGAAAACTACAGAGGGTGAGCATGAATTCTGATATGTGAATAATCAGTATGCACTGTTTGATTGATTGACACGCCTGGCTAAAGAAACAACTTATAACAGGGTTATTGTTGTATAGCAAGCACGGTTGAAGAGTACCTAAACAGGTAGACTTATACTACGAAGGGGACATTTATTATATTTATAATCCTTATTATCTTTATAATAAAATACGAATTTGTAGAGACTGATCACCTAACTCTTAAAAGTACGACTAAAGGTTAGGCTCTTTAGATACCGCGGGATTATTTATATGTCCTGATAGGATGTAAAATAATTTGGAACGGTATTTCATCGTATAAACTTTTACATGGGGGCTCGTCGGTCTTTAAAGAATAAAACCCGGAGCAAATGATGAAAGAATTTAATCAATCAAATTGAATGACCCGAAAACCTTCGCAAAAATAAATAGAGGACGCTCTATTAAAAGAAAAGCGAATCCGCGCGGAAGAACCAAAGAGTATCTGTAAAAATATTGAAAAAGAATCCCGTAATAGAGGATAAAAGTTTCCTAGTCTGCATTTCCAAAAATAAAAAGACCCGAAATGACTCAAATTGCTCAAATAGCACCAGATTTAAATGGGTGCCCAACTCCTCATCAGGAATCCATATACCGTATCACTGTAACAAAACGTGATAATTTCCAAAGGCTGAAAGCAGCCAGAGAGAAAGATGAGGCATGGTATATTGGAGATTATGAAATAAATAATGGACTAGAGTTCATCTGCACTTCAGCAGCAGATGTAAGGGCCATTATTGGCCGAGTTGATGACAATAGGATGAAAGGAGACAGAATTAAAGTTCTTTTCGAGCCAGGGATGGAAGTAACATACAAGCCAACAACAGATTCCAGTATAGAAGTATACTATGGTAAAACGAGGGTAATGTATGATGGTACAGCAATGCCACAGAGAAAACGCAGGGATTCCAATAATACAGAAATTTATTATTCAGATGTAGAAAAACCTGGCCCTAGCCCTCAGAAAAGACTAGACTTTCAAGAAACTAGTCCAGGACTCCAATATATACCACTAGCAAAAGAATTGGTTCATACTTTAAATAGTATGAATAAAAAAGACCAGACTAAAACTAGAGGTGAGGATACAACCACCGAGGGTGACGACACTGAATGGGATGGTGAAGAAAGTGTAGTGTGTCAGTGGGACGAACCCATCCCACAGCGAAGTAGAGTTAATCAAAGAAATTCAAGACCATTGTCTCGTGAGAGAAGGAGTAGTAGTTATGCTAGAGAACATATAGATCTTGCAGGAAGAAAAACTCTAACAGCACCAGGGCATAATCTGAAAGAGAAAGTCAGAAGGGAACCTGAGTATATGCAGAGAATTTTCTTAGCGGCTACTGGACCGACAGCTGATGAGATTTTAGACATGCCGGACACAAGCCTTAAAGCTAAACAAGATATGCTTGCAGAACAAAAAGACTCTTGTCAGAAAGCTCTGTCATTATTACTGCGTTTGACCCTATCTGAAAATAGAGGAAGAAGTGGTAGGGATCCGATTATGGGTGACATATTTGAACTAAGGAAAGAGGTTTTAAAGGAATCAAAAAACTCTATATATTATAGGAGACCTTTACCAGAAATTACAACTAAGACTGAACTGGTGCAAAAAGATGAAGTGTACTATGAGGCAGAAAGACAAGGACAATTGCCCAGAGGGGGGCTAGGCATAAACTTAGCTGAAATAGCAGCCTCGTCAGTGAAAAAAGAAAAAATTAGCCCTCAGAATAGGGGGGCCTATAGGGAACAATATGACTATTGTGACGACTCTATATCCAGTGTGTCTGTCTGCTTAGAGGATGACTTTGACCAGGGCTCGGAGAGAATAAATAGATCGAGAACTAAACATACTATAACAGCTACTGAGATAGGAATGTTTAATGGAATGAAATTGGATCCGAAAGATAACATGAGAAGCTGCCAGAAAATAGTGCAGCTAGGGAAGAGGCTTAATATCAATGATGAAGATATAGAGCTGATGATTAATCAACTATTAGGTCTGAATATAGGAATTAATGATGTTTCTCTACATCAGAGGAACATTTCTGGTGAAACTAAGAAAGAATGGTACGAGAAAAGGCTGAAAGAAATAAAAAGCACAGGGTTACTGCTATTCTGCAAGAATAGGGCCCTTGAAGGAAAAAGCACATCAGAAACTGTAGAAGAACTGTTGTTGTTTGACAAAGATCTCCCAGGTCTAAATAACTTAAAATCTTGGGGTTATGAGACTAAATGGGACGAGTTACAAACTTTTGCTGTGAGGTATGATAGAAGAACCAAACAGGAGACAGAGAAAAAAGGCAGTCAAGATTTAAATTTCCAGGGAAATAGCAAACAGCAAGGTCTGAGACGTTCAGAGAGACTTAAGGCTCGAGGCCGTGATGGTCAACAGGGGTCCAGATTTTCTGGGCAGCAGAAATCTTACAGGGAGGAAAGAGACCAATTTGGACCAGCAAGCTTTCAGAGAAGAGGCAGATCTCAAAGCAGAGGAGTGCAGAGAAAACCTAATTGGGAACAAAGACCTCCATTGACAAAATATGCAAGTAAGCAAACTAGCTCCACGTATGTTTCTAGGGATGAATGGGACAAAATGACTACTGAGCAACAAAACAAAATCAGAGAACAGAGAGCTAAACAGAAGATGACTGTAGAAAAAACATCCAGTGCTGGTCAGTCTAAGCCTAAATCTGTGAGACTTAACAAGTCTGAGCAAAAACAAAAATAGGAAATCCTTAAAGGAAAAGCGACCATCCAATCTGAATTAGTTAAAGAACATGAAGGTTTCTTTTATATAGAATACAATGGTAGAACGTTCATTCTTGATACAGGAGCCGAAATTAGCTGCCTTACTGACTTACCTGAAGATGCCATAAAACAAAAAGGTATAATGAGGGTATACAGCTTTAATAAAACTCAAGGCCCAATTGATACAGACTGGTATTTGTGGAAGGACATAGCCATTATTCCTAATCAATCAGAAAACCTGATGACATTGCAAGATGCAACTAAAATTGTGGGTAATATTGATAAAGAAATAACAGTTAGATGGATGAAAATGGTCGACCTTAAAAAGGAAATTAATAGAATGGTACAGGAAACCATACTTGATAAAAACAAATTGAGAGAAATCCTGGAAAAACATAAAGGTGGAGCCGCTAAATTTAAAAATGATGTAGGCCTCTTAGGTAAAGAATATGAGTATGAAATAAAGGGAGGTGTGCATAAACCACAACGTCAATACCCTATTAATAAAAAAGCTTTACCTGAAATTGAAGAAACTATTAAAGAATTAGAAAAATTAGGTGTTATTAAAGAAATACAAAATCCGATCACTAATTCTCCGCTGCAAGCCGTCCCTAAACCAGATAAAACTTACCGGGTCGTTAATAACTTCAAATCTTTGAATAAAGTATCAGAACCAGATACGAGGTACTTAATTAATGCAAAAGATATAACCAATGGTTTACCTAAGGGTAGAATATTAACTAAAATTGACTTAGCAAACGGTTTCTGGACAGTTCCGTTAACTGAAAATAGCATGGCTAAAACTGCATTTACCTGCCGATCGAAATCGTATTGTTATACAAGATTGCCCCAAGGCTATAAAAATTCCCCGAACGCATTTCAATCTATCGTGGTCACGCTAATGACAAATTTACCGGTGACAGTTTATATAGATGACCTTTTGATCATAAATGACGATCCTGATGAACACCTGAAAATCGTAGATGAAGTATTTACTAGACTAATAAATGCGGGTTTTAAGCCAAGTTACAAGAAAATCGAAATAGGTAAAGAAGAAGTAGATTTTTTAGGCTTTGCAATGACAGGAATGGATCGTGGACTCTCAAAAACCACCAAGGAGAAACTGGAAGATTTGAGACAAAACAGCCCAAAAAGCCTAAAGAATTTACAAAGCTTCATGGGACACATGAATTTTCTCAGGGATCTGATACCAGGCTATGCAAAATTAGCGAAACCTCTTTATGGAGCCACGAAAGGAAATGAATTTAATTGGAGCGATGAATTAGAAAATATCAGGCTACAATTAATTGACTTGGCATTAGCCTCAGGTAAAATAGCAAGAAGAGAATCGGATCAAAGATTAGTAGTGAGTGTTGAAAATACTGCAGATGAAATTGAACTGGTCTTGTATAATGAAAAAGATAGGAAGAATCCTATACAGTTCATGTCATACCCAAAACCTACTAATCAGCTAAAACAGGAACCTAAATCAGCAACTGACATCTTAGCTAGTATTGCTAAATGTTTGATAGCGATAAAAACCTTAGCTCTAGATCAACAGATAATTGTAGAATCGAAAGGTGAAGGCATCGCACAACTAGTGAGAGAATCCAAAAACCTAGTCAGTGAAGCTCCTAAGATTCATCAATTTACTTGGGCTAAGTGGAGCAAATTGCTGCAAGATACTCAGATAATTTTTGGACAAAGTAAACTTAACAAAAAAGACAAAATAACAGAAATCCCTAAAGGGGCTAATATTTGTTATTTTACGGATGGTTCAAAAGAAAATGAAGAAGTCTGGTGGGGCTTCATAAGGAAAGAAAAAGGAAAAATAGTTTTTAAACAAAAGGGTCAATTGTCTAGTGAAGACTCAGCGCAACTGGCAGAAGTAAAAGCTGTTTTAGAAGCCCTAAGGCATATGAAAGCCACAGCCACGAATAATGGAATTATTGTCTCAGATAGTGATTATGTTTACAAAGCGCTAACTGAGCACGTAGACACTTGGAAACTGAATGGCTTCTGCACAGCAAAGGGAAAGCCATTAAAACAGGACAGTTTGTGGAAGGAAATTGCAATATTATTGGAAGATGTTAAACCGGTAGTGTTGCACCAAAGCAGTCACACAGTACAGACTACATCAGCTGCCAAAGGTAATGCTGAGGTAGACAAATATATCAGACATAAGACAATACAAACAATAAAAATTATTAAAGTTATCACTAAGACAAGTGAAAATAATATTGTTGAAAAACTACACATGGATTTAATGCATCCAAGCTTAGCTTATATGTCAAAGTATTGTAAGGCCACAGGACTGAATATACAGAATCTAAAAGCTACCTATCTTGAAATAAGGAAAAAATGTCCTGAATGCAGAAAGGTCATGAACAGCAGGTTCAATGAGTATGGAAAGATTAAAACAGATAAAGAGAATGATGAAATATCGATGGATTTCGGAGGACCTATTAGGCCAGCTACGAGATTAAAAAACTGTTACTTCTTAGTGATTGTAGATAATTGTTCCAATTTTCTTCAAATATATCCATGCAAACAAGCTACTAGTGCGATTGTCGTACAAGCACTAAGAGAGTGGATCAGATTTCGGGGGCCACCTAAAAGAATTAGGGGGGATGGTGCTCCGAACCTTACAGGACGAGAAGTTGAGGAATATTGTAATAAAATCGGGGTCGAATTGATAAAAAGTGTAAAATATAGACCGGAAAGCAATGGACTAGCCGAGAACGCTGTTAAGAGATGTAAACAATTTTTCGTGAAGAACGAACAACTAGGACAGTGGGATACTTTGATTGACCAATGTACGCATTTTCTAAATTACAGAATCAAACCAAGTGAACTCAAAAGTGAAGATCAACCTGAGCAGGAAAATTTTAAAGCCAATCCATTTAAGGTAGGCGATCAAGTAATTATATTGCATAAAATCAGAGGTAAAAGATTTAGGCATAAAACTGGGACCGTGGACACGGTAACAAAAATCACTTCGAATACTACTGTACAATTAGAAAATAACGGCATTTGGTCCTTGAGAGACTTAATTAAGGCATAATCATGAAGAAAGTGGTATTTGAATCCATTATTGAATCAAAAACAGGATGGGTCAGGTGCCAAAATGAAGCGTATGAGCTACTAAGAGTCAAAAAATGGCATGAGGACTGCCCTGATGGTACTAATAGTAAATTAATACCATTCACAAGCTGTTGTATTTGTGAAGCAGCGAACGTGGCAGAATTACTTTGGGAAGGTCCGAATGAGTCTCGGCCTACCAAAGCGAGCTTAAAATCACTCCCTACCAAGGGAGAGCATAACCTTTTCTCCTGGTACAATCCTGAAGGTAGAATCGGCCACTGTGCCTTGGGAGAAATTTCAGTATGCGGAAATTGCAGACTAGGCAAACAAAGATGGGTCATTCAAACAATACAACGAGGACAAACGAGTTGTGTCTGCCGAACCTGTAAAACGTGTAAAGAAAAACTAATTTTACTAGGCTCAAAATGTTCCTGTAAGTTTAGTGACTATAAACTGGAACTGTGCAACAGATGTGAAAAGCTAGAAGAGCGGCAATGGGTCCAGACTGTCAGTAAGAAAGAGGTCTGGTTAACCAGAAAATCGAAATTAGCCATGGGATGCGTGTCACAGGGTAAAATTATGACAGCATGGATTAGTAATCCGATCCAATTAATGGAAGAAGATGAACAAGCATGGCTATATCGATACTGTGAATTGTCAGGGCTTGGTAGCCCATCCTATACAGATCCTCTGGAGATTGGATCTGTATTAGGTCAGGTACTAGGACAAATCACTTGTTTGGAGGCGTGGGAAAGAGTTGTCTCACATAATCTAAATAAACCAAAGCAAACTATCTTTGTGAAAAGACAGGGACAGTATGAACGCAGCTCAGCCGAACAATTAATTGTTAATGAACTTAAAAATATGAGCTTCCTAATTACAGACTATAACTACGAGACCAGGACATGGGAACTGGGTGTAAGAGAAACAGACATCACAAGAATGTCCAGAAGTCAAATAATTATGACTGGGGAAGCCTGTTATAAGATTAAATATGAAGAAAACGATGCATCTATGATTAAAACACTGGTGGTGAATCTATGTTGTACCAGAAATTACATGGGCATCGGCTTTGCCATACAGGGTTTTAATATTGATTGGAGGACAGACGTTAAACCTTTTAAACAAAGGGTCCGAGACTGGCTGCTAAAACAACGATTCTAGGGTCAGACAGGCAATTCTTTGTTCTCTCACCCACAGGCCAACATGCCTAGAGGGGGGAGTAGACAAAGACTGAAAACCATCTACAGAAGACTCCATCAAGAAAAGACTGAACATTTTCAGGAAATGGTAGCATGGATAAGTATGGCTTTCATTCTTTTTGTATGCATTTTGGCTGGATTCGGAACAAAGGAAACAGAGGAAATCTATACTGTCTATCCTTGTACTAAAATGGAAAAGATAGTTAAATTACACTGCTATAATCAAACAATAATGGTTAAAGGTTCACCTTTGATTTTAGCAGGGATAGTATACAATCCTGAAAATAATGCTAAGCTGATAAGAAACTGGATAGTAGACATAGATCCAGAATACTGGAATTGTACTAGTGAAGGAAGTTTCTTAGAATCAGCTGCAGATTATGGTCCAACAACTGAAAAAGGATTAACTGTAATGAAATGGAATAAACTACAACTACTAAATCAAACACATGTGTTATTAACAGGCCAAGAAATAAATGGTAGTGCAGCTAGAAACATTAGTGTAAAAAACTTTGATCTAGTATGGTGGACATATTCCTATGGAAAGACAATCTCGACTTTAGAATGGAATTGTGAAACAGCCAAAGCAAACATAAAAAGAGTAAAGGTATTAGACAAAGAGAACCAAAATAAATTAGAAGTGGCAGATGATTTAGAAGTGGCAGATGACTTTGAAGTGGCAGGTGACATGGAAGAAACCAAAGGAAGGGAGTCACCAAAATCAAGTCCACTGAAACCTGCAGCGCAACGCGCAGGGCCAAAACCAATAGATCGTTGGCTTCGTATGAGTGAATTCCAAGATAAAACTATAATTCATTCAATCCATGAAAACAAACCTATAATTCCTGCAAAAACCACAGAGTGGATAGACTGCTACCATAGGCCTAGAGCTACACCTATGTGCCATAAAATACCATGTCCCTGGTTGGGAAAGATGGTCTGGCCAAGTAACAAAGACAGATCAACAGTTGATCACGAAAAGCAGTGTGCTCGTAAATTAAACCCGGAGAAAAAAGTTTGGTATTGTGTCATAAAAGCTGAAGCTCCATGGAATCAAACTCTTATGGAAAAATATGAGAAAGATACTATTACTATATGGCACAAATGGATAATAAAGAATTATAATTTCACACAAGGAACAGGTAGTGAAGCAGATAGGACTACGTGGACTGTGAAAGCCACATTAGAAGGAAAGAAAAGAGCAAATGGAAACTATAAACATCCTTATACGCTAGAATATTTTCCAAATGCAGGTATTCCAGAGAAACTCATAGCTATCTCCGGAATATCAAAATACCTAACAACAAAAGTGATGGAGCAACAATATAGGAGCGCATTGTTGTTATACATGCTGCAGGGAGGAGAAGCGTTAAAGCATTATACCATCACTAAAAGACCTAATGGTTACATAAGATACCACGGAAGACATCAAGATATAAAAGATGTACATACTGGAAGAAAAGAAGGCAACCTTGTATGGCCGTTACACATGAAATATCTAGGTTCACACAAAATCTTAAACTCCTATAAATCCCAAAATATAGGACAATGGGAAACTGGCTATTATTTAAAAGTATCTGATCCAGATAGTTACTCGTGGGGAACTCAGAGTAAAATATATATCAGGCCCACTCGAGGAAACTTCAACAAAAGATGGAATGTTACGGATTGGTATGGAGAGCCGTGCACAAGACGAGGCAATTTTGATATTGTAAAATCTTCAAAAGGAAAAAGGATAGCATATAACCTTAAATGTGTTAAAGAATTCGACTTAGGAACAGAAGTATTGATGGTAGGTGAAAGAATGGATAATAAAAAGATCGAATTTTGGAGTGACCGCGTAGAAACCAAATATTTATGCAGAGGGGACCTATTTAACAATTGGCAACATGCAACTTTTAGTGCCCCCATAATGCAATCTTACGCAGCTAAAAACACAAAGGGGAACATTGATAGGAATTATATGTCATGCAACTACGAAGCCATGGAAGGCGCCCTCTGGGCAGGAGAGAACTTAAAGATTACTCCACTGATTCTAAAGCAAATGGTAGGAGAAACGCAAATCAGGAAAATATGTGCTATTATACCTTATATTAAATATATAAGTGAGTGGAAAGACTTATTACATCCAGTCGATGATTTAACGGAATCGGAGAGCCTTGGAGCTCACTGGATTCACCGTTTAGACTACTGGTCAAAAACCAGAAGCCCTTCAGACGTAACTTTGATTAAATTAATTGGGAGAATAGTGAAAACAGCATTCGAAGATATAGGCGGGAAAATTAAGGCAGTGGCCACAAATGTATGGAGTATAATGACAGACACATGGGAGATAGTAAAAACTATTCTTTATTGTGTGGGAGTCACGATAGCAATCATTGTGATAATAGGTATTCTAATTAAATTAGTGAAAATATGCTTACATTGTAGGAAGCTAAAACAGTTAGCTGTCCAAGCCAAATATAGAAAGATTCGACTGTCAGCTGATCTTTCAGAGTCCGAGAATGAGAGTGAAGGAGAAAGTGCCTACGGCTAATTCAAAGATCGTAAAAAGTTAGTGGCTCGTAAAATCACTTCATTCTCCTGAAAACCAGCATACTGAACGGAGTATACCAGCTAAAAAGTTTTGAGAAACCTGAAGAATGGCTTTAACCAAACCAAATTGGGGAAACAACTCCACTGCAACTTGTTCTGAATTGCCGGTAAATAAATTTCAAATTATAATCTACAATGTAATTTTGATCCTTTATTGGATATGTATGTTAATGGGTTTACAAGGGTTATGGCAAATTCCAATTGCAATATGTAACATAGCCTCATTTAATTTTGGAGAAAAGGCTAAATCTGGCAAGCATGATAATAGGACAAGTTGTGAAAAGCCCTAAGATAAAATCCATTTTTGGACTTAGAGGCATGATCAGATTGGCAACACTTAATATAATACTTTTTGCATGTGATTTATTGAAGTATTATCTTGAGATCCAATCTGTAAAGTACATAGTACTCTCTTCTACACTATTGGTGATTTTGTATCTTATAATACTTGCCACAAGAAGAGTAGAAATTGAAGGTACAAAAATGACTGTCTATGAAATAACTGTAGTTGCAACTGCATTTATGATAATGATGATTGCAGAGCACTATGATGATTATGTGATGTGTGGTATAGCAATATTGATAGTTAGTAATGATTGGTTTTATGTAACAAAACTGATAAAAGCTGGTAAAGAATGTTGTTTCAATATTGAGCTGACAAACCCTTTTATAACCTACCAATAGGATGCATCAGCTTCTGGATGGCAAAGGAAACGATACATAGACTGCATCTCAAATGAAATTTGTGGACCAAGAAATGTAGTTAAAAAACAGACGAACTGTGTTATATGTGGAAAGCTTCCAGGAGGTTTAAGAATAAGATGTTTTCTGATGAATCAGCGGCAAGACCTCTGTTCAAATTGTACTGTAATACAAAATGTAAAGATGGATGAAATTGTACAAGTGACTGTGACTCAACGAGGAAAAAGAATGGACCGTAGTGGTCCTTGGGTGTCAAAGATTTATATAGAATGGTGCATGGCAATGAAATTTAAATGCTGTAAGGTCAGTGAAATTCTAACCGTACAGGCTGGCTACAGAAATAATTATGCAGCTACCAGATATCACCTGGAACCACGGGTGTATCTAAAGAAAAAGAAAAATGGAGGTTTAAAAGAAATAATAGGAATGGTTTACAGGCATTGGGTTCTGGATAATCCTAGCCAACCCGGAAGTGCTAGACAAAAATTCAATTATAGCTGTGTTTATGTCCCCGCAGAGAGTCCTCATATCAAAGGCCCCTGGAGTCTGGACAATGGTACCGTTGACTCTGGATGTGGCCGAAAGAGGACTCATCTTCGCAGTCA
This sequence comes from Abramis brama, assembly GCF_963993115.1. Lineage (NCBI taxonomy): Eukaryota > Metazoa > Chordata > Actinopteri > Cypriniformes > Leuciscidae > Abramis > Abramis brama. Next base: position 22,848,608 of record NC_139973.1, read on the forward strand.
ACCAAGTGAACTTGGACAGACTGCTGAAAGTCTGGCGGAACAAACACGAGTTTCAGTGGAAGCCAGCACTCAAACCGTGGTACAGGCAGAAGGTTATCCAGAGTCTGAGAACCTGGTGTCATCAAGTTGGGATGAGCCAGGATCAAGCCAACTCATTAAAAGTGATGATATGTAAAAATGATGGGATTAGTCATAGACTGTACGAGATAGAATTTGACGGCATTACCCCAAGTATCTACTGTACTGATTTTGTGAGCAAAATGGATAGATTTGGTGTAAGAGATTTTGTAGATAAACTGAAACCAAGAAAACCTAAAGCTAGATTGAACAAGTTTAGAAGAATTAAAGAAGCTCATTTAATGCCGAAAGGGGGTGTGATGTCAAGTCACAAGGATCCACCTGAGAGCGGCATTTCATTCACTTCACCCATACCTCAAACTCGTCGACAACGCAGAAAGGGCCATAATAAGAAGCCTGTACCCAAGACTGCTGCAGATGCAATTCTTGGTCTTTTAGAACACATGACTGTTCAATGATAATTGCTTTGTATGAAAAGTTTTTCTGTCCATCGCTGCTACTCTCAAAGTCACATGAGAGAGCAGTGACATGGGTCTTTGTCCACACATACAGAGAAGCTATTGTATCTTCTGGGGGGATTTCCGTCGACTGGACAGTCAAGCAACTACGGATAAGAGTGTTAAGACATTTGCTGGGATCAGCATCTGCACATGTGATTTGCCTTACAGTAAATATGACGAAAGGTATTCGAATCTGGATTATAAAAGAAAGGAACTGGAGACGGATAAGGGCTCATCCTTGCAATCTCCAATTCAGGACCCCAGCAGTTCCTGAATGCAAGAAGCTGTTTAAGCCTAGCTAATATTACTCTGTTAGTCTAAGTACTCTATTATATTCTGTAACAAGTATTCTTTTCATTTTTGATTCTTTTAATAAATATTGTTAAACATTTATTCAAAATCATCTGACTGGAACTTGGAATTTTTGAGTACGCTTCACCTTTTCTTTCCTGGATCAGGACGATCCGAACCGGGAGAAAACTACAGAGGGTGAGCATGAATTCTGATATGTGAATAATCAGTATGCACTGTTTGATTGATTGACACGCCTGGCTAAAGAAACAACTTATAACAGGGTTATTGTTGTATAGCAAGCACGGTTGAAGAGTACCTAAACAGGTAGACTTATACTACGAAGGGGACATTTATTATATTTATAATCCTTATTATCTTTATAATAAAATACGAATTTGTAGAGACTGATCACCTAACTCTTAAAAGTACGACTAAAGGTTAGGCTCTTTAGATACCGCGGGATTATTTATATGTCCTGATAGGATGTAAAATAATTTGGAACGGTATTTCATCGTATAAACTTTTACACCATTCAGATTGATAGCATAACATCCTAATTTGGAATAAGACATGGATTATGACTTTTTTAATAAAAAAAAAACATTTTTTAATGAGAGAGAGAGAGAGAGCGCCATTACATCCAGAAGGTATACACCCTCACACAACAATAGAAACAACATAAATGCCAATAAAAGCATTCAGAAACACCACAAATGCCAATAAAAGCATTCAGAAACAACACAAATGCCAATAAATTAATAATTTCCTGCATTGTCGAACGCTCTTCTTCATGTGTTTCAAATATGGACTATAATGTTCAGTAGAGCACCCTCAGGCTGCTGGTATGAATTGAAAACACAGCACATGTACAGCGCTCATAATGATTACATCGACGCATTTGGCTATAAATTCAATAAAATATTATTCCTGTCAATAGAAATCTGATGTAAACTGAGAATATATCAATATTTCTCCAAATCTGCACACTTTTGAGCTAAAAGCCGTGAGGGACGTTGTTTTGTGAATCGCTTTCATGACGACAGCACAGGAGTTTTTTATGAATGGGAGCGTCTGACGCTCATAATTCATATTAAAGGTATCGACTCATTTTTGCATTTCATAACTCCTGACACAAATTAAGACATAACTGTCAATATAAATTTCTCAGAATACAATAGTGGTCAAATACTGAAACGTGAGTCTTATATCTTTTTAATGATGTAAGTTATAGTTTGTCAAGGTAATAACATTAAATCTTATAGTAACTTTGAACTATAAAAAAAAAAAAAACGCTTCAGTGCGCCGACGCCGTTACCTCTGGAACCTTGCATAGGGCCCTTTTCTGAAAAGGGCACTTATCTACTAGCAAATAGATTTTGATATTTTTAGGTCAAACCGTTCTTGTCTGTCAGTCATATAATGCAGGTCTATGGTCACGGTCTCAAAGAGCATCCACAGAGTCCAAATTAAAACAATTCCCCATCGTCCAAATTAAACAATTCCCCATCGTAAGTACACATTGATGGCCTAAGACACGAAACGAGCGGTTTGTGTGAGAAAACGAACAGTATTTATATCGTTTTTACCTCTTGTAAAACAGCGACATCCAAGTGATCTGAGGGCGCCCGCGCTTCCTGCTGTGTGACGTGTGCGCAGACTGGTGCATAGATAGACATATAGATTTCGCCTTGGCTACGGCAGTTCATGAACGAATGCCGTAGCCAAGGCGAAATCTAGTGTATATATCTATGCACCAGTGTCGACAACAGAGTGTCGTTCTTCTGTTGGTGCTGACGTTACATGCTTCTTGCACTGCTGTTTTGATGCGTGAGATCATCGATGTGATTATGACACTGCACCTGCGCGAATCCACAAACTAATTGAAGTTCAGAGACTACTTGGGTGGAACTTGGACAGGGCCAGGGCACACAGGCCACTGTGGCCGTACGATGATTTTTTTTTCACGGGGCATGAAGGCCAAAGTGTAGGGCAACGCCGGCCATGGCCGCGTGGCCGCGGTATAATTCCCACCCTGATTCCCACCACCAGAGTTTATCAAATTGGCATAATAATTTGTTTTAGCAGTAGAAAGGGCATCTTTGTAGTCTCTGATGTGGTGATCATACATTTTCTTGTGCACAATTAAACCAGATCTCATATATAAACGCTCTAGTTGACGCCCCTTAGCTTTTAACAGACATAACTCAGAAGTATACCATGGAGCAGTATGAGTAAATGAGACAATCCGAGTTCTAACAGGTGCGACAACATCTAAAACATTCTGCAACTGGTCGTTATAGTAAGAAGTCAACTCATCCAGGCTAAGTACTCCATCAGTATTCAACAAGTTATCAACTTCATTAGAAAACACAGACAATTCAATATTCTTAAAGGGGTGGTATAATTCCCTTTTCACAAGATGTAAAATAAGTCTTTTATGTCCCCAGAGTGTGTATGTGAACTTTTAGCTCAAAATACCACACAGATAATTGTATATAGCATGTTAAATGTCAATTTTTTAGGGTGAGCAAAAATGCGACATTTTGTGTCTGTTCCTTTAAATGCAAATGAGCTGCTGCTCGTGGCACAAAGGGCTGAGCTTCAACAGCTTGCACTCACACAGACATGCACTGAAAATTTCAAAAACGTTTAGCCTTTTATGTTCAAACCGGATTCAGACAATAATGGAGAGACTCAAGAAGAAGTGACAACATGTAAAATTCAACAGGTTGTTTCTGAATGGTTAGTTGATGAATTTATGTAGCTCATGTGTAGTTATCTTCTAGTCATTGATTAGCACATTCTGTCTTGATAATCTATAAATTGTGTTCCAGGGGCGGGGTTTATGTAAATTTTAGGGTTCGTGATGTCACTAACCCGGTAGTCTCAGCCTCAGACGTCACGCCCACGGAACGTTGGCTAAACGTCTGATGCATATGGTACACTTAACTGGAAACACTTCAGGAATGTCGAAGTCGTCATCTGATTGGTTGAATTTTATCGGATTTCCGGGGGCGCGAGTGTCGCGTTTATTTTCGGTCCGCCGGGAAACAAAGCGCAGACGTGTGATTGCGGAAGAAAAACTGTTGTGTTTACATGAGTGACAATGAGCATTTATCAAGATCAGCTAAACGGAGGATTCTCAAAAGTATGCGAGGTTATACGTGCACGAACAGATCAATGACTTACTGCTTTCTCCTTCTTTGATTTTCTATGCTGACTGACTTGTTGCACGCCGGTCTGTTGTTGTGGGGACATTTCCACGCCCCGAAACGTGACGCTGAACGAAACGAACTGTAATTGGTTGTTTGACATGTCGGTCAAACGGCCTTATGGGCGGGCCTTGGCCAAAGAAAGCTGCTATGAATTCCAGACCTTCAGCCGTCAGTCTGAAGGTCTGGCTACGCGAGACTACTAACCCGGGTGAAATGTTGTGTAGTCCCAACCAGCCGTTTGTTGTAGTCCTTAAAAAAGCGATTTCTTTAAAAGCAAAAATATTCCTTTGCTTTGAACTTTGAGCATTGTAACTTTGCAGATGTTGTTTATGCTCAAACAGCAATATTACACACTAACTAAAGTTAAAAAAGTGAAATCATAATCAACCACCCTTTTAATATTGCGAAATGTGATAGTGTGGCTTTGAGGAATTTTTGATACAGTTAATTTGGCACTGAAAGACACAAGTTTATGATCAGATATAGACAGGTCACGTGAACTACAATCAAAAGGTGGTATTCCAGTACAGCAAATAAGATCAAGTGTGTGACCTTTTGAATGAGTTGGAAAATCAATAAACTGTTTCAGTCCAAAGCTGTCCAAACATGATAGAAAGACTTTTGTATCAGTAGCAGTAGCTTTATCAACATGGATATTAAAATCACCAACCATAATCACATTTGGAGAAACAGAACATAATAAAGTTAAAAAAGCAGAAAGTTCAGTTAACCCTCTGGGGTCTGAGGTGTTTTTGGGGTCCTTGAGATGTTCTGACATGCCCTGACATTTGTGCTTTTTTCAGTTGCTTATAAACATATTAATGGCAAAGGTGTAATTACACTCTATTTAGCACAAACAGGGCTACCATAATATGTGAGCAACATGTATGTACATGTTTTCATTTTTGAGAGAATAATGTTTATGCATGGTTATTGAAAAAACTAAAAATTAAAGTTTCTGAAATAAGGCCACAAAACACATACTAAATATGTGTCAATAAGACTTTTGACTAATGGATTTTTTCTTCAAAATGATGTGAAAATCATCCTGCCTAATCATTCACATAAAACAATACATTGATTTAAATTTTGTGAAACACTTTTAGTTTGGAAAGGCAATATGCGGATGGGCGTAAACGATCCAACACCATCATGAATATTTAGTGGTTCACACCTGAGAAGTTCACACCCATAATGAGCCTTTCATTCAGGTGTGTCACTGAGCCACAGGAAAGAATGCAAGGACTATATATATATATATATATATATATATATATATATATATATATATATATATACACACATATATATATATATATATATATATATATATATATATATATACACATACACATACACACACATATATGTATATATGCATAGCGGCTGCATTTTGGACTAACTGTAGCTTGTTTATTAAGGATGCAGGACAACCAGCTAATAAAGCATTACAGTAATCTAGTCTCGAGGTCATGAATGCATGAACTAACTTTTCTGCATCAGAAACTGATAGCATATTACGTAGCTTAGCAATGTTTCTAAGGTGGAAAAAGGCTGTTTTTGTAACATATGAAATATGATTTTCAAAAGACAGGTTACAATCGAGTATAACACCCAGGTCTTTTACTGTAGAGGATAAAGTAACAGGACATCCTACGATGTCAAAGTTGTATTGTGAGAGGTTCTGTGGGCGTTTTTTTGAACCGATAAGTATTACCTCTGTCTTGTCTGGATTTAATAAAAGAAAATTACGCGTCATCCAATCTTTTATATCTTTAACACACTCTGTCAATTTGGATAATTTAGCGTTTTCATCCGGCCGTGATGAAATATATATTTGAGTGTCATCAGCATAACAATGGAAACTAATTCCATGTTTCCTTATAATATTTCCAAGTTGCATCATATATATTGAGAATAATAGAGGGCCCAACACAGATCCCTGCGGCACTCCATAGTTTACTGAAGTTATGATCGATTTTTCTCCATTCAAATAGACAAAATAGTAGCGGTCAGATAAGTATGATCTAAACCAGCTTAATGCTTGTCCTTGAACACCAGTATAATTTTGTAGTCGATCTAAGAGTATTGTGTGATCTATAGTATCGAACGCAGCACTTAGATCAAGTAAAACTAGTATTGAGATACAGCCTTAGTCAGAAGCTAAAAGTAAATCATTTGTGATTTTAACGAGCGCAGTTTCAGTGCTATGATGCGGCCTGAATCCTGACTGAAACTTTTCATAGATATCATTTTCTTGCAGGAAAGAGCCCAGTTGAGCGGACACAACTTTTTCTAGTATTTTAGACATAAATGGAAGATTTGAAATGGGTCTATAATTTGCTAGATTATTATGATCTAATTGTGGTTTCTTAATGAGAGGTTTTATAACTGCTAGTTTAAATGTTCTTGGAACATGACCTAAAGATAAAGATGAGTTAATAATATTGAGGAGAGGCTCTTCCACTACAGGTAACACTTCTTTCAGTAGTTTAGTTGGTATAGGATCTAATAAACATGTTGTTGTTTTAGATGAAGTGATAAGTTTATTTAACTCTTTTTGTTCTATAGTTGTAAAGCACTGTAATTGTTCTTGCGGGGGGATAATTGAGGCTGAATTATAAGGCGCGATTGAGGATTGAACGTTTACAATTGTGGTTCTGATGTTTTCTATTTTTTCAGTGAAGAAGTTCATGAAATCATTACTACTAAACTGTAACGGGATATTTTGTTCGGGTGACGTCTGTTTATTTGTTAGTCTAGCCACGGTGTTAAATAAAAACCTTGGATTGTTTTGGTTATTTTCTATTAGTTTGCGGAGGTGCTCAGCCCTGGCCGCTTTTAGGGCCTTTTTATAACGTGACATACTGTCTTTCCACGCGATTCTAAAGACCTCTAAATTAGTTTGTTTCCATTTACGCTCTAAATTACGGGTTTCTCTCTTTAGAACATGCGTAGTATTATTGTACCATGGTGCTTTAATTTTCTCTCTGACCTTTTTTAATTTAATGGGTGCAACAACATCCACTGTTCTAGAGAGAATGGTGCTCATAGTGCTAGTTAGTTCTTCTAGTTCATCTGTTTGTTTGGGTTCAGGCAGCAGCTGAGACAGATTAGATAAGCAATTATAACGCGGCGCAGCATGACATATTACAGCAGTACGTAATATGCAAGTTACCAAGTAATGGTCAGTGACATCATCACTTTGTGGAATGATATCTATATCGGTTGGATCGGTTCCATATGATATAATTAAATCGAGTGTATGATTAAAGACGATGAGTTGGTCCGGTGACGTTTTGCTTGACCCCAAAGGAATTTAATAAATCTATAAACGCAGCCCCTAACGCATCATTTGAATTATCTACGTGTATGTGAAAATCTCCAACAATTAATGCTTTATCGACATTGACCAACAGATCTGAGAGAAAATCTGCAAACTCTTTTAGGAAATCAGCATAAGGCCCAGGCGGTCTATATATGGTAGCCAAGGCTAGAGATAATATGGATTTTTTTCTAACATCTAAGAGCGTAACATTTAGTACAAGTACTTCAAACGAAATAAACGTATAACCCGTTTTCTGAGTAACATTGAGGATATCTAGATTGTTGCAACACCGCCGCCACGACCAATCAGACGGGGCTCATGCTTATAGGAGTATCCAGATGAAGTAGACTCATTTAGACCGAAATAATCATTTGGTTTAAGCCAGGTTTCAGTAAGGCAAAGTACATCGAAGCTATTATCTGTGACTATTTCATTTACAATAACTGCCTTAGGTGTGAGTGATCTAATGTTTAGAAGACCTAGCTTTAAAAATTGTTTTTGTTTACTAATAGCAACATTTTCTGTTTTAATAACAATTAGATTTTTCCTAGATCCTGCAGTAGAATTATTATTTGATCTCACTAAACGAGGAATAGACACAGTTTCTATGCAATGTTCTACACTAGTATTTATATCATTTAAATTGGTGCAGGAGAGACTGTGATTTGGACTTTTGGTTACTAGTCATCTAATGGTATTTAACATTTTGGAGATGTTATCAGACAGAAGATCCACTCTGAATCTGCTTGGGTGTAAGCCATCAGCACGGAAAAGCCTAGGACGCTCCCAAAACAGATTCCAATTATTTACAAAAAGCAGTTTCTGCTCATTGCACCATGACATTAACCATTCATTTAGCGCGAAAAGTCTACTAAACTTTTCATGTCCTAGTCGGTACGTGGGAAGCGGTCCTGACACAATGATCGTTATTTCAGGCGGTGTGCTGCATACCATATCGATCAGATTCCTGAAGTCTTTCTTCAGAACCTCCATCTGGCGCAGCCTGATGTCGTTCACTCCCGCGTGCAGGACCACAGTTCCGACGCGCTCGTCACCGTTCAGAATCTCGGGAACGCGAGCAGCGATTTCAGAAACACGAGCACCAGGAAAGCAGTGACTGTGCACCTTACTTTTACCTAACGTAGCGTGTACGTGCCGAACGATGGAATCGCCGATGATCACAGCATCGCGTTCGGTTTCGCGAAGAGGGGAGAAGCGGTTTTGTGTGGATAACTCGAAAACCGGGAGGGTCGGAGAGAGTCTTGGTCTAGACCTGACTCGCGTCTTCCGCTGCGGAACCATCCAGGCTTCGTGGTGGCGTGTTGGAGCCGGAGTGAACGAGACCATGGCTGATCGCGACCTCGGCGCTCGGGACCGATGCTGAGTAACGCACGGAGTAGACGAGGTCGGAGTCAGCGGGTTAGTAGCGTTAATCACTGATTTGTGTGCATCGGCGCGTGATGTTTCAAGAGCTAACCGCCGGTCTATCAGCTCGGCCTGTCTCACTAAAAGGTCGTGGATCTGTTTCTCAACAGCTTCCAGCTCAGACTGCAATGCGTGCAGCTCAAATGTGTCCTCACCTGCACCAAGAGGTAGACTACTTACATCTGATATATTCGCCATGTTTGTTTGTAAGTGAGTGTGGAGAAGACGCGTTCAGCCGTGATCCACGGACGTAACCTATAAGAGTATCCGGCGTTGGATCACTAATAGGCTAGAGACGCATCTGCTCAACAGTCCGCGTTGTAACTATGAGGTTTGAGCAGTAGTGCTTCTCAGTGAGGAAAAGTAGAAAATGTTCGTTGTAAGTGAGTTTAAAGGGAAAAATCAAGAATTATAAATCAAGTTTGTTGTAAGTGAGTTTAAAGGGAAAAATCAAGAATTATAAATCAAATCGATAGAGCTCCAAAGACAACAACGCGTTCAGACGCGACGCATGCGCAAGAGAGCACAATCGTCAGCAAAGAGTGCATCAAGTATTTTCCTCTCCACTGTTTTGGTCCTGGCGTTCAGGCGTTGAAGATTGAAGAGCGATCTGTCCAACCTGTACCTCAAAAATACCCCATGTTCAAGGTCTCTGACTGCATGGCTCAGCACACATGTAGAGAAGAGGTTGAAGAGGACAGGACACAGCCGTTTCACCACCGGAGAGTACCTGGCCAGTCATGTCATCATGGAACAGTCTGATTAGGTTCGCGAACCTGTCTGGGCATCCAAGTCTTGCCAGAATCATCCAGAGGGCCTCTCTATTAACCGTGTCAAACGCCTTGGTCTGTAAAGACACTTTAGAGGTCCATGTTCTACTCATTTTTCCTGTACCTGCCTGAGTGTGAAGATCATGTCAATGGTGCTACGACCTGGGCGGAATCTACACTGAGACTCTGGGAGGTTGACCTCTGCTATGTTGGAGATTAGGCGGTTGAGAATTATCCTAGCCAAGATCTTCCCGGCAATTGACAGGAGAGAAATACCCCGGTAATTGCCACAATCAGTTCTGCTACCCTTGTTCTTGAAAAGGTAGACGACTGTGGCACCTTCTGCTCCTCTGATCGATTGCTCCTGTCTGCCTAGTTGCCGTAGCTGCTGCTGCTGCTGCTGCTGTTGCGTTGGTTTACGTCTGTAAGCTTTGTATATCTTTCTGTTTTGAATCTTTATTTACTATCATTCCTTGTCGTTTATATTGCTAAATATAGCTTACTCAACATCACACATTAACCTGACATCGCTAAGTTCAATCTAAACCGTTATTGCTAGCACAACACGCTAGTAATTCGCTAGCCTGTTAGCATGCCATCCTTCCGCTCTTTATTTATTTATTTTTCTTGCGAGCTCGCACCTTTTACGAGTTCAAACAACTTAGGTGAGTAGGATCAGTCAACAAACACCTTCATATCATCTTTTCCTCTTATTGTCACTTGCACTTCATGTAACATGTATAGCATAGCCTTCTCTGTCAACACAGGATTTACATGTGATAAATGCAGGGAGATTATGGCAAGCCGTTTTAACTTTTATTCATTTCCAGGATATGAATCCTTGATATCAACAATTCAATTTTCACTAGTTAAAATGATAATTCTTGATATCAGGAATAATGTTTCTACTAGTAACAATGGCAATTTTTGATATCAGGAATTACATTTCAACTAGTAAAAATGTTCATTCTTGATATCAACAATTGAATTTTAACTAGTAAAAACTATAATTCTTGATATTAACAAATGAATTTCAACTAGTAAAAACTATCATTCTTGATATTAACAATTTATATCCTGGGAATGGCAATAGGCAAGCCGTTTTGACTTTTAATCATTCGCAGGATATGAATCCTTGATATCAACAACTACATTTTCACTAGTTAAAATGATAGTTATTGATATCAGGAATTAGATTTCTACTAGTAACAATGGTCATTTTTGATATCAGAAATTACATTTCCACTAGTAACAATGCTAATTCTTAATATCATCATTTACATTTTCACTAGTTAAAATGATAATTCTTGATATCAACAATTAAATTTCAACTAGTAAAAACTATAATTGTTGATATCTGTAATTGTATTTTCACTAGTGAAATGTCACCATAGGCTGCCATTCAAAATCAATTGTTGATATCAAGAATTGATTTCTTACTAGTTGAAATTCCAGTTTCACATATCAGAAATAAAATTCTTACTAGTAAAAACCTTTATTTTTGATATCAAGAATTCAATTGTCACTAGTTGAAATGTCTATTCTTGATATCAACAATTGAATTGCTACTAGTAACAATGTTCATTTTTGATATCAATAATTCCATTTTCACTAGTGACAATGTTAATTTCTGATATCATGAATGTGATTGTTACTAGTAAGAAAGCCATTTTAGATATCTGAAATAATATTGATATCAGAAATACATTTTCAGATATCAAAAATTAAAAATTTTACTAGAAGCAATTTAATTGTTACTATCTAAAATAGACATTTTTACTAGTAACGACATAATTCTTGATATTAGGAACTCACATTTTTACTAGTAACAATGTAATTATTGATATCAACAAAGCAAGTTGATATCTGAAATTGCCCTTACATATGGCAAGCCGTTTTAGCTTTTATTCATTTCCAGGATATGAATCCTTGATATCAACAATTCAATTTTCACTAGTTAAAATAATAATTCTTGATATCAGGAATAATGTTTCTACTAGTAACAATGGCAATTTTTGATATCAGGAATTACATTTCAACTAGTAAAAATGTTCATTCTTGATATCAACAACTGAATTTTAACTAGTAAAAACTATAATTCTTGATATTAACAATTGAATTTCAACTAGTAAAAACTATAATTCTTGATATTAACAATTTATATCCTGGGAATGGCAATAGGCAAGCCGTTTTGACTTTTAATCATTCACAGGATATGAATTCTTGATATCAACAACTACATTTTCACTAGTTAAAATGGTAGTTATTGATATCAGGAATTAGATTTCTACTAGTAACAATGGCAATTTTTGATATCAGGAATTACATTTCCACTAGTAACAATGCTAATTCTTGATATCAGCATTTACATTTTCACTAGTTAAAATGATAATTCTTGATATCAACAATTGAATTTCAACTAGTAAAAACTATCATTCTTGATAATCAAGAATTATATTTTCACTAGTGAAATGTCACCATAGGCTGCCATTCAAAATCAATTGTTGATATCAAGAATTGATTTCTTACTAGTTAAAATTCCAGTTTCACATATCAGAAATACAATTCTTACTAGTAAAAACCTTTATTTTTGATATCAAGAATTCAATTGTCACTAGTTGAAATGTCTATTCTTGATATCAACATTTGAATTGCTACTAGTAACAATGTTCATTTTTGATATCAAGAATTCCATTTTCACTAGTGACAATGTTAATTTCTGATATCATGAATGTGATTGTTACTAGTAAGAAAGACATTTTAGATATCTGAAATTATATTGATATCAGAAATTTTCAGATATCAAAAATGAACATTGTTACTAGTAGCAATTCAATTGTTGATATCAAGAATAGACATTTCAACTAGTGACAACTGAATTCTTGATATCAAAAATAAAGGTTCTCTTACGAGAGGTTCTCTCGTATTGCGTAAGTTGCTTACGCATCGGGAAAGTCTTCTTTCTTCGAGATCTGAAGCCAAAAAATTATCCTTAATTTTGTATTCATTGTCAACGCAGTGCGGCAGCCGGCAGACCTAGGCAGGCTGTATAAGCGTGCTCATTGGCTGCTCGGCGGCAACTGCTTAAGCCTATCAGTGAGCACTCTGAAACGTGGCCACCAATGAGGGCGCTTCGCGCCCTCCACACCCTTCTAACCGTCAGAATGGGTGTGGCCAGCGTGTATATAACCAGTGCTCACAGGCTAAAAATCTGATTTTCTTGTCTTCAGCGAAGCTCTTCGCATCGCTGGATCTTGAGAGCCGCCGCCGTTGAAACCAGCGACCAGCAAGCCTAGGACAGCGCCTGAAGAAGCCGGCCGCCTTCGCCGCCTTCAGCCTTCCGTGCCTGCTACGCTATCCGGCGTCATATCCTTTTACTGCTGTGTGTTCGCCTACTGCGACACACTTTTCTCTCTATCTAAAAGAGCACGGGGCGTTTTTCTCAAAATGCCCCGTTTTTCCTGCGGCTCGTGCCGCGCTCCGCTCAGCAACGGAGACCGCCACCTCATTTGCGCTCTCTGCCTGGGCCGCGAGCACGCCGCCACCGCACTCTCCACGGGCGGCTGCCCTGAGTGCGAGGAACTTTCAATGTCGACCCTGCGGGCTCGACTTGAAGTTTTTGACCAGGATGTCGCTCCGCCTGTCCCTGCTGGGCCGCGCAAAAAGAAGCGCCGCTCACAGCGACCGCCGGAGACCGACGAGGCGCTTCGAAGCTCGCCGGATCCTCTCCCTCGAGCTTCCCTCTCGCCTTCCCCGCCCCCCCTCCCGGCCGCGCAGCCGCCGGCTCCCGCCCGCGCCGCCGCCGCTTCAGGGGATGAGGCGGACGAGTTTGATGAGCGCGCCGCAGACAGCTGTTCCATCCTGGCCTCTGACAGCGAGGAGTGGTCTACTGCCTCCTCTTCAGTCCAGGAGACGGGCCGTACTCGAGCGGGCGAGGACGCGGAACTTGTACGCCTCCTCACGCGAGCTGTTGAACAGCTGGGCCTTGATTGGTCTCCTCCTCAGGAGCCAGCACCGAACAGACTCGACGGCTGCTTCCTTCATCATCGCCGCCGACAGCCAGCGGCCAGAACCGCGCCCTTCCTGCCTGAGCTTCACAGCGAGCTCTCTAAATCGTGGAATGCTCCATTCTCCGCGAGAGTTTCTTCACACGCCTCATCGACGCTCTCACAGGTTGACGGCGCCGCTGAGAAGGGGTATAATGCCATTCCCCCCGTGGAAGAGGCGGTCGCAGCGCACCTTTGCCCGCCCTCTGGTTGGCGCTCAAAGGCTTCCCTCCCGTCTAAGGCTTGCAGGACCACATCAGCCCTCGTCGGCCGCGCTTTCTCCGCCGCCGGACAGGCTGCTTCTGCAATCCACTCTATGGCCATACTGCAGATCCTCCAAGCTAACCTCCTCCGTGATCTGGATGAGAAGGGCTCGGAGTCTGCTTCCATCACGGATTTGAGGAGCGCGACGGACCTCTCCCTTCGCGCCACGAAATCCGCTGCCCAGGCCATTGGACGGTGCATGGCCTCTCTGACTGTCGCAGAAAGGCATCTCTGGCTCACGCTCGCGGATATGAGGGAGTCTGAGCGCGCGGTGTTCCTTAACGCCGGTGAATTCACCCTCTCGCCTGCACACAACCGCCGTTTTCACGGCGACCCAGAGATATCTCGAAAAGAGCATTATGCCTGGTCGCGCGACTCGCGCTGTATGTGTTTCAAATGCAGTAAATGTGCCCACTTATCTGTGTTCACCTCTGCACACAAGCACCATAAACCCCGTGTTTCTCACAGAGCCCGCTCGCATAAAGCAGGCAGAAGCTGCTCGAGCGTTAAAAGTAGGTCACGTGTCCACCCCGCTGTGCCCACACCTACTCACTGCCCGCTCTGTTACACAACCCCTCACGACCGGTCATGTTACGAGTACAGATGCAGCACCGCACCTCTCAAAACATTTCAGAGGTTGCTGGGTTGTATGGCCTCAGCTGCAGCAGTGCTTCAGCTGGGTCTCTTGCGGATGCGCCCGCTACAACGCTGGCTGAATGCCCGAGTGCCTCACAGAGCCTGGGCTTCCGGCGGCATCCGAATCAGAGTGACTCAGAGCTGCGTTTCAGCACTGAAGCCCTGGTTAGCGGCCGACTGGTACCAGCGGGGAGTGACAATGGGAGCCATCTCACACCGCAAAGTTATCTCGACGGACGCTTCCACCTCAGGTTGGGGCGCCCTGTTCGAGGGCAAACCGGTTTTTGGCCTGTGGTCAGACCAGGAAAAATGCCTCCACATAAACTGTTTGGAGATGATAGCGGTCGAGAACGCGCTCAAGCGCTTCCTCCCATTCATACAGGATCACCATGTGCTAGTCCGCTCGGACAACATGTCCGTGGTATCCTATGTGAACCGACAGGGCGGTGTCAGATCCAGGAATCTGTGCAAGCTGACAGAACGCCTTCTTGTGTGGGCTTACCGCTCGTTGCGCTCGCTGAGAGCCGCGCACGTGCCGGGCCACTTGAATATCGGTCCAGACAGACTGTCCAGGGACAACATTCCCCCGGGAGAATGGTCCCTGCACCCCCAGACAGTCCAGTTTCTCTGGCACCTATTCGGCAGAGCGGAAATCGACCTCTTTGCGTCGGAAGACAATGCTCACTGCCCGAGATTCTTCTCGAAAAGCGAGGACGCGCTGTCCCAGACATGGCCCAGCCTCCCGCTGTATGCTTTTCCTCCGATCTCCCTGTTGCCACAGGTCATTTCGAGGATCAGGGAAACGCACCACTCAGTGCTTCTTATAGCCCCGCGCTGGGAGAACCAAACTTGGTACCCAGAGCTAGTGAGGCTGTCGCGCTCATCCCCATGGCCGATCCCGGTGAGAAAGGATCTCCTCTCCCAAGCCGGTGGATCGATCTGGCATCCCCATCCAGAGCGTTGGTCTCTGCATGCATGGGTGATCAACGGATACCCGTTGACCTGCCAGAAGGGGTCGTGAACACGATCACACAATCTAGAGCTCCCTCTACGAGACGGCTCTACGCATCTAAATGGTCAGTGTTTTCTAAATGGTGCGCTACTAAGAGCTTGGATCCACGCGCATGCGGTGTCCCGCGGGTGCTTTCCTTCCTACAAGAGCTGTTGGAAAAGGGCAGGTCCCCTTCCACGCTCAAAGTATATGTGGCGGCTATTGCAGCGTTCGCTGAGACGACGCGCGGCCGGGCAATAGGAAGGAACGAGCTCATTATCCGCTTCCTCAGAGGAGCTAGACGGATGAATCCCCCGCGGCCCCCCTCGGTTCCTATTTGGGATCTGTCCTTGGTCCTGGAGGCCCTGAAGGCTTTTCCCTTTGAACCGCTCGAATCCGTGGATTTAAAGTACTTGTCGCTTAAAACCGTTTTTCTGATAGCCCTGTCTTCAGTCAGATCACCCACTTGCTTGCAAGCAAGTTTTTTTTTTTTTTTTTTTTGCACACCTAGCATCCCCCTCGAAACGGTTCTCATTCGCGCTTGAATATAGGCTATTGAACACTATAAAATCTGACGAAATACAATACTCTTTTTTTTACAATTATCTTATATAGCCTAGCCATTTTTAATAGGATGGACGGTTGAAGGAACCCAACCTCGTTATACTTAATAAATATATTTGCTTCTTCTTGGCCTACTAAAGTGTTCCTGCAACGGGAGTGTTCTCTGGCTAGAGCGCAGAACAGCGTAGTGTGTGTGGACAGAAGTGCATGCCTGAGCTTGTATTTTGGGCAAGCTGTGTTGCTTTGACATTGTGGAAAATAGAATAATAGAAACAAAATGTATTAAGCTTTTTACCCGTTATTATCAATCTAAATGAGTGGTTCTCAACGGGGGCGTTCAAAGAACAACGGGGGGCGTTGGAAGCAAGATTTTTGAAAGGGGGGCGTTCAGGCGTTAATGGGGGGCGTTCACGAGTTTAAATATGTAACGCAAATTTTTGTTCATTTACTTTTATTCATTTTAAGCATTTAGTAATTTAGCTGTAATAAACACTTTAAGTGGGCTATTTAAAAAGTGTTAGGACTATGTTTTTTGTTAAATGATGTTGTAAAACATGCGCAGAGTGTGATATCCATCATATTGTGTGTGCACGCGCATCTATGGTGCGCGTGAAAGAATATCTCAGCAGCGCTAAAAAAACAACAACATCCGTCCGCACCCGCTCTAGTCCTGACCGCAAGTCGACCGTCAGTGTTGTAGGTAGGCACTACGCAGGTTTTTTTGTATTCATTTCTATTGCATTACGATTGAAAACAGTATCAATAATGTCAAAAATATGATGTGCAGTCAAATTCGGGTGCTGTGAGTGTTCTCACCGGAGTTTTGACGAGTTGTATTTTTTTGACGACTTGATATTATTTCTTATTCAAAAGTTTAGAATGCCTAACATTCTAAAATCTTCCAGTTTAAAGTGACATGTAGCCTATCGTTACTTTTGCAACGACTCTATTATTTTTCCAGTCATAGACCAGTGCTCAAGCACTGACTAATCCAGCGCTGACAAGAATCAGCATTCACGCGCTCAGAAATGTGTTTGGCGCTGACAACAATCCGGTGGTGCCTAGAATCACGCAGCGGAGGAATGGAAAGTTGACAAGCCATTAAAAAGTACTGACTTAAGAAACACTTATATTTTTTTCAAATATTTTCAATAAATCATGTTCCCATTCACTCTGGCGACGAATTTTAAAATTAATTAAACTTTATTCTATTTATAAGGTAAAACTTTTACATTTTTAGGCATTAACTATTTCCAGTCCCTAATGCCAAAATGTTTTCTTTGTTCACCAAGTAATTTACTGGTCAGGCATTATTGTTAACTCGCAAGACAGTAAGGAGAAAATGACAATTTGATGGATCATTTAAATATATTCTGCAATCACATTTTGGTAATGTATTCATTCCGCCGTCACATCTGAGCACGAAACGCTGCTTGGGTAGTTTCAAGATATAAAAATAATTAATATAATAATAATTTAATTGTTCATATGTGTTTAATCTTGTTAGAAGATTTTTTACCGATTATGAACACAAATGAATCACAACAAACCAAATTAATTGTAATTGTATTAATTATACCATTGATGAAAAGAAGCTGATACCAAGGTATTTTAGGCCTACAATTCTAACATAATTTTTCATGAAAAATCATGATTGTATTTATTTATTTTTCGAAAGTAAGGTTAATGTAAGCAGCTTCTTGCAATACTCTCCTAAATGCGTAATAAAACCTAAGTGCAAACATTACCGCTTTAATGACCGTCCTTTATTTTTCAGTGCATTTGTTTTACAATATATGGCTATCATGGGATTAATATTATAACTATTATTATGTAGTAGTGTAATGTAGACAGACACAACTAAAAGAGGTTTGAATTTTTCTTTGTTTAATTTGCACACTGAATATGGGTTGGCACTTTTAATTTTGAACTCTCAAAGTGCACCAGATTGATGAATTTAACATTAAAATGCACAAAATTTTCTTAGGGGGGGCATACCCCCAAACCCCCCCTAGAAGGCCCAAGGTCCACCCACCACAGATTTACCAAAAATCCTGTGAGAAACACTGGTATTGCTATGCCAATGCAGTTTATAACTTGTTTTTTGGATTAATCACTGTGGAGTACAGTTCAATTGTATTGATAAAAGACAATTTTGCACTTATTTCATCTGTTAACTCCCACTCGTTCCAGGTCGCTCATTATTTGGGGGGTGGGGGGCGTTCAGAGATTTGGATATTGGATAGGGGGCGCTGGCCCAAAAAAGGTTGAGAACCACTGATCTAAATTAATCTCATTTTTAAATTTAACTTAATTTAAATTTCATTTTTTTTCTTTATTTAAATTTCGTTTTTCTTTATTTAAATTTCGTTTTTTCTTTATTTAAATTTCGTTTTTCTTTATTTAAATAAATTTCGTTTTTCTTTATTTAAATTTCGTTTTTTTCTTTATTTAAATTTCGTTTTTATTTAAATTTCGTTTTTTCTTTATTTAAATTTCGTTTTTCTTTATTTAAATCTACCCTTTACTGTGTCAGTAATTTGTTAGTCAGAAAAATATTAGACTACCTTATTAAAAGTATTGCTTAAGTTAACAGACCTGTGTGTGTGTGTTACATGCGAATGTATTTACTTTGTGTTGTTCATGGGGAAGATGTGTTTAATATTACTAGTGCGGTGTCCGTTCTCGGAGCATATAAGCCCTGCCCGTGTGAGGCGTGCTGCTTCCCGCTCGCGTTGTTCTGTAGTTTATTAAAAGTTTATTAATTCTGAATGTGTCGCGTCTCGCGTGTCCATCTATATTGCACCAAATGCGACACTGCACTCCCTTGTGAAGTCGATTGGATGAACAGTTCTCAAAATAATCAAAATGCAAATGTACAGACAGACACATAGAAAATACAGCCTTTATTAGAGAGAAGAATATGTTCAGCCCCCTCTTTCCGAAGCTTCGAATATTCATTGTTCATTACTACCGAAGCTTCGTAATTAACGAGCTACGCGATCTTTTGGCGATTGAAAAAAATAAAACCCATGAAATTATATTCATATGACATGCTGAAATATATGCCACTGTACCTGCGATGAAGACACTTCACACGCAACGCAGGCAGTCTGCCCAAGATGTGAGAACTCCTTCTGCAGAGTTCGGGGATATCGGCTTGTCAACAAATTCACGTGTATCCCCTGGTGTAATGACAGATTTTACAACAGTAGTAGAAGACAATACTGTTTCCCAACTGTAGGGGGACCCCGAGAGCAAAAGCTACTTGGTGTTGCTTTAAAGAGGTGTGTGAACTCGCAAGTATGATGTCAGGCACTGTAATTTGCTCTGGCCCCCTTCCTGTTCGCAGGAGTGATGAGATACTTAGTAGATTGTCCTCACTCAATGGCTGGCTGTCTAAGTGGTGTCCCCAAAATAATATAGAATTCATAAGCAATTGGAAAAGTTTTTGGGGCAGACCTGACCTGTTGAAAAGAGATGGTATTCATCCCTCCTGGGATGGTGCTGCTCTTCTCTCTAGTAATATGGCACATAGACTTAGAGCTCAAACATGAATTGGTGCTCAGGTCAGGAAGCAGACAGACTGGCTAAACCGACCGTCTGCTAGCTGTCTCACGTCACTGAGGTCAGATAAATCCCATCACATAGAGACTATTTCACCTAGATATCACAATATAGAGACTGTGTCTGTTCCCCGAATTAGGAACTACAAAAAACTCCCAAACCCATTAAAGGGTAGGCTAATAATTTAATTTATGTTCAACAAATAAAAAACAGATATAATACAGATGAACAAATGATCTCAGGTTGCTGAGTATTCGTACCCTTACTACAAAAGCACTTTTTGTTAATGATATGATTACAGATTATAACCTAGATGTGCTGTGTTTGACATAAACCTGGCTAAAACCAAATGATTACATTACTTTAAATGAGTCCACCCCGCAAGATTACTGTTATAAACATGAACCTCGTCTGAAAGGCAAAGGGGGAGGTGTTGTTGTAATTTATAGTAATATTTTCAAAATGACTAAGAAGTCTAGTTTCAAATGTAATTATTTTGAAGTGTTGGTGCTTAATGTAACAACATATAGTGTAAATGATAAATCACGTTTGAGATTTGTGCTGGCTACTGTATACAGGCCACCAGGGCACCATACAGACTTTATCAAAGAATTTGCTGACTTTCTATCAGAGGTAGTACTGGCTGTAGATAAAGTCCTAATTGTTGGTGATTTTAATATACATGTAGATAACGAAAAAGATGCATTGGGATTGGCATTTAACCCTCTGGGGTCTGAGGTGTTTTCTGGGCCCTGGAGGTGTTCTGACATGCACTGACATTTGTGCTTATTTCTGTTACTTGTGACATTTTCATGGCTAAAGTCTGATTACACTGTATTCAGCACAAACTCTGCTACAATAATATGTCAGCAGCATGTATGTACAAGTTTGTAGTTTTGAGATAATGACGTTTATGCATGGTTTGTGAAAAACTATGTGAAAATCATCCTGACAACTCATTCAGATAAAACAATATATCGATTTTAAATTTGTAAGACATGTTTTGTGTATGAAAGCTTTATGCGAGGAGGCATGAACACATCATGAATATTAATGTCTTTCACACCTGAGAAAGACAAAGACCCTCCCCTAATGGCCCTATCAGGTGCTATCAGGCCCTATCATTCTGAGGAACCTTGCACAAAGAATGAGGAGATTTAAAAAATAATGGCTTTTTGGTTGTTTGGATTTATTTACAACACAACATAATCCAAAGATACACAACAAATGACAAAAAAACACATTATTTAACACACTGATCTAAAGACAGAGACTTGAACAGTCACACACATTTGTGCCATTCCTGAAACATAGTACATACCTGTCATTTCCAAGGTGTTTGATTTTTCATTTACCATGTTCATGTACTCATGTGAATGTTGAAGTCAGCAGGACACATCAGTGGGGCATCTGGTCCCTGTATAAAAAATAAAAATAAACATGTGAACATGCTGATATCAAGAGAAACTATAGGGCTGCACGATTTTGGGAATACATTTTAGATTTTTCTGGTTAAAATTCCGATTTAAAATGTACAAAATACACACACACACATACATACATACACACATATATATATATATTGTGATGGCCAATGATACAGCCCCACAAAAGGACGGTAACTGAAAACACCCATGCATACATGCGACCTTACTCGGTGGTTTACTTATTATTTTTAGTATTTCATGATTAAATATTTGTTGCCGATACCTTGGTTACAGATCACATTAGATACACATTTCATAATAATGACAGACACAGATTTGGTTCATTTTCACGGTTTTATTTTCAATTTGTTTAGTGCCAGAAATTACTAGTTTGGGTGCACACTTTCTAGTTATTATTGGTATATTGTTAACGTTTATTTCTTTTGAGTTTAAGTTGCTTACGTGGGAAGAGCGGAGGTTTGGCGCTGTCTGGGACGCTGCGCTCCGGTGGAGGTCCATTCCAATAAAGAACCGGCTGGCGTCAGTTGCTGCCATTTTGTTCTGTTGGGCTAATCCATGTTGCCAATTAGCTGGGGGGTGCATGATTGATTGTATGTTTGTTTTGTTTATTATAATTCTATTTATATTTTGTTGACTATAATTATTTGGGTAAATTATTTTGTTTATGACCCATTTCTTGATATTTCTGAAGTTAATTACTTTATTTATTGTAATTGTGTTAAGTGATGTTTGTAGTGTTCCCTGTATATGTCTAATGGACTAGTCCTGTGTGTATAAGTTCCCCATGTGTGTAATTTGGGAGGTCATGTTGGTTTGTTAGTTTGGTTTGATTACTGTTAAGTTTGGTTCTGTTCAGTTGACCTTTTTTTTTTTTTATGGGCCCAGACCTGACTTTATTTTGTTCAGTTTTCAAATTATTTAATTTGTAACTTTGTATTTAATAAATAGTTTTCTTTATTTGGAAATCCTGCACTCTTTGCCTTTGATTGCTTGGTCCCTCACATATATATATACACACATAAATATATAAATAATGAACACCAGGTTTGTTGTGCCTTGTAGGCATATACATGCAGTGCTGCATAAAACAATATTAACAATAACCTATAGCAGGCGGCATATACGTTAAAAAGGAACATATCAGTAACACTCAGTGTTGGGAACGTTACTTTAAAAAAGTAATTAGTTATAGTTACTCACTACTTGTTCCAAAAAGTAACTGAGTTAGTAACTGAATTACTATAAAATAAAAGTAACTTGTTACCAGGGAAAGTAACTATTTGCGTTACTGTTAAAAAAAAAGTTACTATATGTCAAAGAATTTGGATTTTTTTTTTAGCAATTTTCACAAGTCAGTTGAAATGAGTAGAACAGACAGGTGTTTGTACATAACTTTCGATATTTATTGCATGTCGACAGACAGCAAGAGGTTTATCCTGCACTTCAAGCATTATCTTTGTAAGAAAAGTAAACAGTTACACCATATAAAGTGCATTTAACTCTAGCAAATTAAATCAACCGCTCTCAACTTTTTATTAAAAGTTTTATTAATAAAGTAAATGCATAGAACCAGTTTATTTGTAGTGCACTGACAATAGTTTTATATAATTAGTTAATTAATTAAATTAATAAAAAGACAAAAAGACCTTGAGATATGTTTGGTAATTATACCTGAATGAATTGAAAATTAATTTGCTACATTTCAGATTAATAACGTTATATTTGTTTTCCTTAAAATTTTAATTAGCAGTAACTTAAACACTTTTCAGTTTGAATATCCATAAACAAAATTACGGAGTATGTTTTTATGTTTCCACTGTTCGATCGCGTCCGCACCTCACACACACACACACACGCACACACGCACGCACGCACGCACGCACTCACACAAATGTAAACACTTTGCGCCTTTTCGATCGCGCCCGCGCCTCTCTCTCTCTCTCTCTCTCTCTCTCTGTGGCCCGTGTGCTGGCATGTGTGTAAAAACACTGGCTCTGATTGGCTACCATGAAACACATGACTCTGCCTTAGCCAATCATAATCGCTTAACTCGTTATTAACCCACCTCCTCACTAGCTGTGCGAGCCAGGGGTGCGTTCGGATTACACAGTTTATTAAATCAATGCATAGTAACGCAACGACTTTAAAGTCCAGTAATGTTAAATGTCCAGAGCTCGTTCCCCCATCCCCGGGCAGCCTGTATCAGGGATGCTTAGTCTTACAGTTGCCACCTGGCTTGGCAGTGACTGATACAGGCTGGGCGGCCTGCCTGCGGCTCGCTCTACACTGAGGCCTGGGGCCCGTTCTTCGTACGTTGCTTATTACATCCGAGATCAAATGACACATCCAAGATGATATCATCGTGCTAATCATGATCTGGCTAATTGAGTTCTTCGAGCACACCTGTTGTTTATGATTAATATCGCTGAATTGAGTTATCTGAGATAACTGCACGTTCATGCGCTGGCTTAAAAGGGGATATGTATCGATAGTAGAAACAACTAGATTAAAAAGTTCGTCGAGACAAACTTTAAGTTGGCTTGAGAAAGCTGGACCAGAAAGTTTGAAGAAGTTTAAAGCAGTTTGGAGTTTAAAGTAGTTTGAAGTTTAAATTAGTTTAAAGTTCAAATTAGTTAGAAGTTTAAAATAGTTTAAAGTCTAAATTAGTTTGAAGCTTAAATTAGTTTAAAGTTTAAATTAGTCTAAAGTTTAAATTAGTTTAAAGTTTAAATTAGTTTCAAGTTTAAAGTAGTTTAAATTTTAAATTACTTTAAAGTTTAAATTAGTTTTAAGTTTAAATTAGTTTGAAGTTTAAATTAGTTTAAAGTTTAAATTAGTCTAACGTTTAAATTAGTTTAAAGTTTAAATCAGTTTGAAGTTTAAAGTAGTTTACAGTTAAAAAGTTGTTGGGGGTTTTCTAGTGAGTTGCTAGGGTGTTTTGGGTGGTTGTTATGGTGTTGCTAGGTGGTTGCTAGGGTATTCTTGGTGGTTGCTAGGCGGTTGCTAGGGTGTTCTGGGTGGTTGCTAGGTGGTTGCTAGGGTGTTCTGGGTGGTTGCTATGGTGTTGCTAGGCAGTTGCTAGGGTATTCTGGGTGGTTGCTAGGCGGTTGCTTGGGTGTTCTTGGTGGTTGCTAGGGTGTTCTGGGTGGTTGCTATGGTGTTGCTAGGCGGTTGCTAAGGTATTCTGGGTTGTTGCTATGGTGTTGCTAGGCAGTTGCTAGGGTATTCTGGGTGGTTGCTAGGGTGTTCTGGGTGGTTGTTATGGTGTTGATAGGCGGTTACTAAGGTATTCTGGGCGGTTGCTATGGTGTTACTAGGTGGTTGGTAGTTGTTACAGATGGTTACTATGGAGTTTTTATAGAGTTCTTAGCATGATCTTGGCATGATTTAGCACTTAACTAATTGCTATTAGCATGTAGCTATTCACTGCTAGCATGTGTAGCATGTTGGAAGTGCTGTTTGCTAGCATGAGTCAAAAGAGCCAAACCTCATCTCTATACGAAGTTCTGATGCAGAGATATAGGTCTTGTAAAACGGTTGCTAGGGTACTCAAGTTTGGTTGCTATGGAGTTGCTTGGGAGCTGGGAGCTTTAAACTTAAGAAGTTTAAAGTGGTTTGAAGTTTAAAGTAGTTTACGAGTTTTTGAGTTTTGCGTTTATAAGTTTAAATGAGTTTAGAGTGTGTGTGTGTGTGTGTTTACACACACACACACACACACACTCAGAGTTTATGAGTTTAGAGTTTATAAGTGTACAAGTTTTTGAGTTTAGTTTATAAGTTTAAATGAGTTTTGAGTTTATAAGTTTAAATTAGTTTACAGTTTATAAGTTTAAATGAGTTTACAGTTTATAAGTTTAAATGAGTTAAAGCTTAAGTTTGAAGTTTAAAGTAGTTTAAAGTTTATATTAGTTTGAAGTTTAATTTAGTTTGAAGTTTAAAGTAGTTTAAAGTTTAAAATAGTTTGAAGTAGATAGATAGATGAGTTTATTAGTTTAATTGAGTCTCAATGGCTTATATTGTATATAGAACGGCAGTTTGAATAAGTCTTCAAGGTGTTTAGATTTAAATTTTTGTCGGTTGGTCAGTTTGAATCTAGATTTGAATTTTTTAGAACTCCCCAATGCAAGTCAATGAGAGTTTTTCCGAGTTTTGATCGGCATTTTTAGGAAAACCGTAAGTCCGATCAGTCTGAAAAGATAAAGCAACTCGAGTCAGAATAGTCTGAAGGTCTGAGCCGAGTTTGGAGTATGTAGAGTTAAAGCTCTAGGAGGAGATAGGGGATAAATTTTTAGTAAGAAGAATAATAATAATAACTAGAATGTACATTTCCTGAAGAAAATGTGAAGTGGTGCTTGCAGTGGCAAAACTCGCCACTCGGTTGCTAGGGTGTTGTACATGATTGCATACGAGCCAACAACCATGTCTGTACGATGTTCTGGTGCAGAGATATGGCTTATTCATGTTGTTCAGGTGGTTGCTAGGGTGTTCTGTGTGGTTGCTAGGGTATTCTGGGTGGTTGCTATGGTGTTCTGGGTGGTTGCATGGTGTTGCTAGGCGGTTGCTAGGGTATTCTGGGTGGTTGCTAGGGCGTTGCTAGGGTATTCTGGGTGGTTGCTATGGTGTTGCTAGGCGGTTGCTAGGGTATTCTGGGTGGTTGCTATGGTGTTGCTAGGCGGTTGCTAGGGTATTATGGGTGGTTGCTAGGCGATTGCTAGGGTATTCTTGGTGGTTGCTAGGGCGTTGCTAGGCAGTTGCTAGGGTGTTCTGGGTGGTTGCTATGGTGTTGCTAGGCGGGTGCTAGGGTATTCTAGGTGGTTGCTACGGCGTTGCTAGGCAGTTGCTAGGGTGTTCTGGGTGGTTGCTATGGTGTTGCTAGGCGGTTGCTAGGGTGTTCTGGGTGGTTGCTAGGGCGTTGCTAGGCAGTTGCTAGGGTATTCTGGGTGGTTGCTAGGCGGTTGCTAGGGTATTCTTGGTGGTTGCTAGGGCGTTGCTAGGCAGTTGCTAGGGTGTTCTGGGTGGTTGCTATGGTGTTGCTAGGGTATTCTGGGTTGTTGCTAGGGCGTGGCTAGGCAGTTGCTAGGGTGTTCTGGGTGGTTGTTATGGTGTTGCTAGGCGGTTGCTAGGGTATTCTGGTGGTTGCTAGGGCGTTGCTAGGCAGTTGCTAGGGTATTCTGGGTGGTTGCTATGGTGTTGCTAGGCGGTTGCTAGGGTATTCTGGGTGGTTGCTAGGGTATTCTTGGTGGTTGCTAGGCAGTTGCTAGGGTATTCTGGGTGGTTGCTAGGGCGTTGCTAGGCAGTTGCTAGGGTGTTCTGGGTGGTTGCTATGGTGTTGTTAGGCAGTTGCTATGGTATTCTGGGTGGATGCTAGGGCGTTGCTAGGGTGTTCTGGGTGGTTGCTAGGCAGTTGCTAGGTGTTCTGGGTGGTTACTAGGCAGTTGCTAGGTGTTCTGGGTGGTTGCTAGGCAGTTGCTAGGATGTTCTGGGTGGTTGCTAGAGTTTTTTGCTGGTTACTAGAGCATTTCTAGACGTTGCTAGGGTGTTCAGGATGGTTGCTAAGGTATTTTTTTAGTTGCTATGATGTTACTAGGTGGTTGGTAGTTGTCAAAGATGGTTACTATGGAGTTTTTATAGAGTAATTAAAATCTTTAATAACGAGTGCCTTCTGTACGGCACTCGGCCTATGGTCGAATAGGCACAAGCATGGAGCAATATCGCAAGGCCACGAGTGTAATATTGCATTAAAAAATACAAAAAAATAAAAAAAATTTTTTTTTTTGGTTTAGGGTGGTTGCTAGGGAGCTCTTAGTGGTTGCTAGGGTGCTGAAACTGGTTGCTAGGGTGTGGCTATGAAGATTTTAGGCCATAACTTATTGGCTGCTTGATAATATAAATCCTCTGAGGGAGAGAGAGAGGGAGAGACGCAGGGGTGTCAGGCCCTTTGGAGTGGTGTGTGTGTGAAAACGTCGGTTGGGATTCAAATATTTTTAGAACTCCCAATGTAAAGTCAATGGGACTTTTTTGGCCGCTTTTTCGTCCGCTGTGCGAACATCGTACACCCGATCGCTTAGAAAAGTCATAGCACACCTCTCCTCAATGAGCCGGTCGATTTGATGCCTCACTCAAAGGTCTGTGACAAACGGTGCGGGGCGAGTTTCGCGCCAAACTTTGTCCAGAATAATAAGAATAAGAATAATAACTAGATGCAAAAGTTCGTCGAGACAAACTTTAAGTTGGCTTGAGAAAGTTTGGACCAGAAAGATTGAAGAAGTTTAAAATAGTTTGGAGTTTAAATTAGTTTAAAGTTTAAAGTAGTTTAAAGTTTAAATTAGTTTGAAGTTTAAAGTAGTTTGAAGTTTAAATTAGCTTAAAGTTTAAATTAGTTTAAATTAGTTTAAAGTTTAATGTAGTTTAAAGTTTAAATTAGTTTGAAGTTTAAATTAGCTTAAAGTTTAAATTAGTTTGAAGTTTAAAGTAGTTTAAAGTTAAAAAGTTGTTGGGGGTTATCTAGTGGGTTGCTAAGGTGTTTTGGTTGTTGCTAGGTGGTTGCTTGTGTTTTCTGGGTGGTTGCTAGGGTGTTGCTAAGCGGTTGCTAGGGTATTTTTGGTGGTTGCTAGGGTGTTGCTAGGAAGTTGCTAAGGTATGTTGGTGGTTGCTAGGCGGTTGCTAGGGTGTTCTGGGTGGTTGCTATGGTGTTGCTAGGCGGTTGCTAAGGTATTTTGGGTGGTTGCTAGGGTGTTCTGGGTGGTTGCTAGGGTGTTGCTAGGCAGTTGCTAGGGTGTTTTGGGTGGTTGCTAGGCGGTTGCTAGGGTGTTCTGGGTGGTTGCTATGCTGTTGCTAGGCGGTTGCTAGGGTATTCTGGGTGGTTGCTAGGCGGTTGCTAGGGTGTTTTGGGTGGTTGCTATGGTGTTGCTAGGCGGTTGCTAGGGTGTTCTGGGTGGTTGCTAGGCGGTTGCTAGGGTGTTTTGGGTGGTTGCTATGGTGTTGCTAGGCGGTTGCTAGGGTGTTCTGGGTGGTTGCTAGGCGGTTGCTAGGGTGTTTTGGGTGGTTGCTATGGTGTTGCTAGGCGGTTGCTAGGGTGTTCTGGGTGGTTGCTAGGGTGTCTTGGGTGGTTGCTAGGCGGTTGCTAGGGTGTTTTGGGTGGTTGCTAGGCGGTTGCTAGGGTGTTCTGGGTGGTTGCTAGGCGGTTGCTAGGGTATTCTGGGTGGTTGCTATGGTATTGCTAGGCGGTTGCTAGGGTATTCTGGGTGGTTTCTATGCTGTTGCTAGGCGGTTGCTAGGGTGTTCTGGGTGGTTGCTATGGTGTTGCTAGGCGGTTGCTAGGGTATTCTGGGTGGTTGCTATGGTGTTGCTAGGCCGTTGATAGGGTATTCTGAGTGGTTGCTAGGCGGTTGCTAGGGTGTTCTGGGTGGTTGCTATGGAGTTGCTAGGCGGTTGCTAAGGTATTCTGGGCGGTTGCTAGGCAGTTGCTAGGGTGTTCTGGGTGGTTGCTATGGTGTTGCTAGGTGGTTGGTAGTTGTCACAGATGGTTACTATGGAGTATTTATAGAGTTCATAGCATGATCTTGGCATGATATAGCACTTAACTAATCGCTATTAGCATGTAGCTATTCACTGCTAGCATGTGTAGCATGTTGGAAGTGCTGTTTGCTAGCATGAGTCAAAAGAGCCAAACCTCATCTCTATACGATGTTCTGATACAGAGATATAGGTCTTGCAAAACGGTTGCTAGGGTACTCAAGTTTGGTTGCTATGGAGTTGCTTGGGAGCTGGGAGCTTTAAACTTAAGAAGTTTAAAGTGGTTTGAAGTTTAAAGTAGTTTACGAGTTTTTGAGTTTTGAGTTTATGTTTAAATGAGTTTAGAGTGTGTGTGTGTGTGTGTGTGTTCACACACACACACACACACACACACACACACACACACACACACACACTCAGAGTTTATGAGTTTAGAGTTTATAAGTGTATAAATTGATGAGTTTATAAGTATAAGAGTTTTTGAGTTTAGATTTTATAAGTTTTAATGAGTTTAGAGTTTATAAGTTTAAATGAGTTTAAGAGTTCAGAGTTTATTAATTTATGAGTTTAAGAGTTCATAAGTCTATGAATTCATGAGTTTATAAGTTAATTAGTTTATAAGTGTATGAGTTTATAGTGCATTAGTTTAAATGAGTCTCAATGGCTCATATAGTATATAGAACGGCAGTTTGGTTTAGTCTTCAAGGTGTTTAGATTTAAATTTTGTCAGTTTGAATTTTTTAGAACTCCCCAATGTAAGTCAATGGGAGTTTTTGAATGAGTTTTTTCGAGTTTTGATCGTCATTTTTAGGAAAACCGTAAGTCCGATCAGTCTGAAAAGATATAGCACACCGAGTCAGATCAGTTTGAGTGTCTGAGCCGAATTTGGAGTATGTGGAGTTAAAGCTCTAGGAGGAGTTTGAGTTGTAAATTTTTACGGTCAGAAGAATAATAATAATAATAATAATAACTAGATGCAAAAGTTCGTCGAGACAAACTTTAAGTTGGCTTGAGAAAGTTTGGACCAGAAAGATTGAAGAAGTTTAAAATAGTTTGGAGTTTAAATTAGTTTAAAGTTTAAAGTAGTTTAAAGTTTAAATTAGTTTGAAGTTTAAAGTAGTTTGAAGTTTAAATTAGCTTAAAGTTTAAATTAGTTTAAATTAGTTTAAAGTTTAATGTAGTTTAAAGTTTAAATTAGTTTGAAGTTTAAATTAGCTTAAAGTTTAAATTAGTTTGAAGTTTAAAGTAGTTTAAAGTTAAAAAGTTGTTGGGGGTTATCTAGTGGGTTGCTAAGGTGTTTTGGTTGTTGCTAGGTGGTTGCTTGTGTTTTCTGTGTGGTTGCTAGGGTGTTGCTAAGCGGTTGCTAGGGTATTTTTGGTGGTTGCTAGGGTGTTGCTAGGAAGTTGCTAAGGTATGTTGGTGGTTGCTAGGCGGTTGCTAGGGTGTTTTGGGTGGTTGCTATGGTGTTGCTAGGCGGTTGCTAAGGTATTTTGGGTGGTTGCTAGGGTGTTCTGGGTGGTTGCTAGGGTGTTGCTAGGCAGTTGCTAGGGTGTTTTGGGTGGTTGCTAGGCGGTTGCTAGGGTGTTCTGGGTGGTTGCTATGCTGTTGCTAGGCGGTTGCTAGGGTATTCTGGGTGGTTGCTAGGCGGTTGCTAGGGTGTTTTGGGTGGTTGCTATGGTGTTGCTAGGCGGTTGCTAGGGTGTTCTGGGTGGTTGCTAGGCGGTTGCTAGGGTGTTTTGGGTGGTTGCTATGGTGTTGCTAGGCGGTTGCTAGGGTGTTCTGGGTGGTTGCTAGGCGGTTGCTAGGGTGTTTTGGGTGGTTGCTATGGTGTTGCTAGGCGGTTGCTAGGGTGTTCTGGGTGGTTGCTAGGGTGTCTTGGGTGGTTGCTAGGCGGTTGCTAGGGTGTTTTGGGTGGTTGCTAGGCGGTTGCTAGGGTGTTCTGGGTGGTTGCTAGGCGGTTGCTAGGGTATTCTGGGTGGTTGCTATGGTATTGCTAGGCGGTTGCTAGGGTATTCTGGGTGGTTTCTATGCTGTTGCTAGGCGGTTGCTAGGGTTTTCTGGGTGGTTGCTATGGTGTTGCTAGGCGGTTGCTAGGGTATTCTGGGTGGTTGCTATGGTGTTGCTAGGCCGTTGATAGGGTATTCTGAGTGGTTGCTAGGCGGTTGCTAGGGTGTTCTGGGTGGTTGCTATGGAGTTGCTAGGCGGTTGCTAAGGTATTCTGGGCGGTTGCTAGGCAGTTGCTAGGGTGTTCTGGGTGGTTGCTATGGTGTTGCTAGGTGGTTGGTAGTTGTCACAGATGGTTACTATGGAGTATTTATAGAGTTCATAGCATGATCTTGGCATGATATAGCACTTAACTAATCGCTATTAGCATGTAGCTATTCACTGCTAGCATGTGTAGCATGTTGGAAGTGCTGTTTGCTAGCATGAGTCAAAAGAGCCAAACCTCATCTCTATACGATGTTCTGATACAGAGATATAGGTCTTGCAAAACGGTTGCTAGGGTACTCAAGTTTGGTTGCTATGGAGTTGCTTGGGAGCTGGGAGCTTTAAACTTAAGAAGTTTAAAGTGGTTTGAAGTTTAAAGTAGTTTACGAGTTTTTGAGTTTTGAGTTTATGTTTAAATGAGTTTAGAGTGTGTGTGTGTGTGTGTTCACACACACACACACACACACACACACACACACACACACACACACACACACACTCAGAGTTTATGAGTTTAGAGTTTATAAGTGTATAAATTGATGAGTTTATAAGTATAAGAGTTTTTGAGTTTAGATTTTATAAGTTTTAATGAGTTTAGAGTTTATAAGTTTAAATGAGTTTAAGAGTTCAGAGTTTATTAATTTATGAGTTTAAGAGTTCATAAGTCTATGAATTCATGAGTTTATAAGTTAATTAGTTTATAAGTGTATGAGTTTAGAGTGCATTAGTTTAAATGAGTCTCAATGGCTCATATAGTATATAGAACGGCAGTTTGGTTTAGTCTTCAAGGTGTTTAGATTTAAATTTTGTCAGTTTGAATTTTTTAGAACTCCCCAATGTAAGTCAATGGGAGTTTTTGAATGAGTTTTTTCGAGTTTTGATCGTCATTTTTAGGAAAACCGTAAGTCCGATCAGTCTGAAAAGATATAGCACACCGAGTCAGATCAGTTTGAGCGTCTGAGCCGAATTTGGAGTATGTGGAGTTAAAGCTCTAGGAGGAGTTTGAGTTGTAAATTTTTACGGTCAGAAGAATAATAATAATAATAATAACTAGATGCGAAAGTTCGTCGAGACAAACTTTAAGTTGGCTTGAGAAAGTTTGGACCAGAAAGTTTTTTGCTAGGCGGTTGCTAGGGTATTCTGAGTGGTTGCCAGGCAGTTGCTAGGATATTTCTGGTGGTTGCTAGGGTCTTTTGGGTGGTTGCTAGGCAGTTGCTAGGGTATTTTGGGTGGTTGCTAGGGTGTTCTGGGTGGTTGCTAGGCGGTTGCTAGGGTGTTCTGGGTGGTTACTAGGGTGTTCTGGGTGGTTGCTAGGCGGTTGCTAGGATATTTTGAGTGGTTGCTAGGGTCTTTTGGGTGGTTGATAGGCGGTTGCTAGGGTATTTTAGGTGGTTGCTAGGGTATTTTAGGTGGTTGCTAGGGTATTCTGGGTGGTTGCTAGGCGGTTGCTAGGGTATTTTGGGTGGTTGCTAGGGTCTTTTGGGTAGTTGCTAGGCGGTTTCTAAGATATTTTCGGTGGTTGCTAGGGTGTTCTGGGTGGTTGCTAGGCGGTTGCTAGGGTATTTTGGGTGGTTGCTAGGGTGTTCTGGGTGGTTGCTAGGTGGTTGCTAGGGTGTTCTGGGTGGTTACTAGGGTGTTCTGTGTGGTTGCTAGGCGGTTGCTAGGATATTTTGGATGGTTGCTAGGGTATTTTGGGTGGTTGCTAGGCGGTTGCTAGGGTATTTTGGGTGGTTGCTAGGGTGTTCTGGGTGGTTGCTAGGCGGTTGCTAGGTCTTCTGGGTGGTTACTATGGTGTTGCTAGGCGGTTGCTAGGGTATTCTGCGTGGTTGCTAGGCGGTTGCTAGGGTGTTCTGGGTGTTTGCTAGGCGGTTGCTAGGTGGTTGCTAGGGTGTTCTGGGTGGTTGCTATAGTGTTGCTGGGCGGTTGCTAAGGTATTCTGGGTGGTTGCTAGGCGGTTGCTAGGGTGTTCTGGGTGGTTGCTATGGTGTTGATAGGCGGTTGCTAGGGTGTTCTGGGTGGTTGCTATGGTGTTGCTAGGCGGTTGCTAAGGTATTCTGGGTGGTTGCTAGGCGGTTGCTAGGGTGTTCTGGGTGGTTGCTATGGTGTTGCTAGGCGGTTGCTAAGGTATTCTGGGTGGTTGCTAGGCGGTTGCTAGGGTGTTCTGGGTGGTTGCTATGGTGTTGCTAGGCGGTTGGTAGTTGTCACAGATGGTTACTATGGAGTTTTGATATAGTTGTTTGCATGATCTTGGCATGATTTAGCACTTAACTAATCGCTATTAGCATGTAGCTATTCACTGCTAGCATGTGTAGCATGTTGGAAGTGCTGTTTGCTAGCATGAGTCAAAAGAGCCAAACCTAATCTCTATACGATGTTCTGATACAGAGATATAGGTCTTGCAAAACGGTTGCTAGGGTACTCAAGTTTGGTTGCTATGGAGTTGCTTGGGAGCTGGGAGCTTTAAACGTAAGAAGTTTAAAGTGGTTTGAAGTTTAAAGTAGTTTACAGTAGTTTGAAGTTTATGACAGATAGATAGATAAGTTAATAGATAGATAAACACACACACACACACACATACACACACACACACACACACTAACTCGCTCACACACTCACTCAGACACACACACACGCACACTCAAGAGTTTATGAGTTTAGAGTTTATAAGTGTATGAGTTTTTGAGTTTATAAGTTTAAATGAGTTTAGAGTTTATGTTTAAATGAGTTTAAGAGTTCAGAGTTTATTAATTTATGAGTTTAATAGTTTATAAGTCTATGAATTCATGAGTTTATAAGTTAATTAGTTAATCTCATACACTTATTCTAATTATAAGTGTATGAGTTTAGAGTTTATTAGTTTAAATGAGTCTCAATGGCTCATATAGTATATAGAACGGCAGTTTGGTTTAGTCTTCAAGGTGTTTAGATTTAAATTTTTGACATACACACACACACAAGCACGCACGCACAGACTCTCACTCTCTCTCTCACACACACACGATCTCTCTCACACACACACTCACTAACTCACTCACACACACACAGACAAGCTCATTAACACACACACACACACACACACTCACGCACATAGACACACACTCTCTCTCACACACACACACACACACACACACACTCAGAGTTTATATGAGTTTAGAGTTTACAAGTGTACAAGTTTTTGAGTTGAGTTTATAAATTTAAATGAGTGTGTACGAGTTTTTGAGTTTACACACACACACACACACACTCACACATAGACACACACGCTCGCTCTCTCTCACACACACACACACACACACGTTTTGAATTTAGAGTTCATTAGTTTAAATGAGTCTCAATGGCTCATATAGTATATAGAACGGCAGTTTGGTTTAGTCTTCAAGGTGTTTAGATTTAAATTTTCGACATACACACACACAAGCACGCACGCACAGACTCTCACTCTCTCTCACACACACACACTATCTCTCTCACACACACACACACACTCACTAACTCACTCACTCACACACACACAGACAAGCTCATTAACACACACACACACACACTCACGCACATACACACACACTCTCTCTCTCACACAGACACACACAGAGTTTATATGAGTTTAGAGTTTATAAGTACAAGTTTTTGAGTTAAGAGTTTAAGTTTAAATGAGTGTGTACGAGTTTTTGAGTTTACACACACACACACACACACTCACACATAGACACACACGCTCTCTCTCTCTCACACACACACACGTTTTGAGTTTAGAGTTCATTAGTTTAAATGAGTCTCAATGGCTCATATAGTATATAGAACGGCAGTTTGGTTTAGTCTTCAAGGTGTTTAGATTTAAATTTTCGACATACACACACACACACAAGCACTAACTCACTCACACACACACAGACAAGCTCATTAACACACACACACACACACACACACACACACTCTCTCTCACACACACACACTCACGCACATACACTCACATGCACACACTCACACACACACACTAACTCGCTCTCACACATACACAGACACGCTCACACACAGACACACACACACACACACACTCTCTCTCTCTCACACACACACACATAGACACACACACACTCTCACACACACACACACACACACACACACACACACACACTCACGCACATAGACACACACTCTCTCTCTCACACACACACACACACACACTCAGAGTTTATATGAGTTTAGAGTTTATAAGTTTAAATGAGTGTGTACGAGTATTTGAGTTTACACACACACACACACACACACTCACACATAGACACACACGCTCTCTCTCTCTCACACACACACACGTTTTGAGTTTAGAGTTCATTAGTTTAAATGAGTCTCAATGGCTCATATAGTATATAGAACGGCAGTTTGGTTTAGTCTTCAAGGTGTTTAGATTTAAATTTTCGACATACACACACACACAAGCACGCACGCACAGACTCTCACTCTCTCTCACACACACACACTATCTCTCTCACACACACACTCACTAACTCACTCACACACACACACACACACACACAGACAAGCTCATTAACACACACACACACACACAAACACACACACACACTCACGCACATAGACACACACTCTCTCTCTCACACACACACACACTCAGAGTTTATATGAGTTTAGAGTTTATAAGTGTACAAGTTTTTGAGTTAAGAGTTTATAAGTTTAAATGAGTGTGTACGAGTATTTGAGTTTACACACACACACACACACACACACACACACACACACTCACACATAGACACACACGCTCTCTCTCTCACACACACACACACACACACACGTTTTGAGTTTAGAGTTCATTAGTTTAAATGAGTCTCATTGGCTAATATAGTATATAGAACGGCAGTTTGGTTTAGTCTTCAAGGTGTTTAGATTTAAATTTTCGTCGGTTTGAATTTTTTAGAACTCCCCAATGTAAGTCAATGGGAGTTTTTGAATGAGTTTTTCCGAGTTTTGATCGTCATTTTTAGGAAAACCGTAAGTCCGATCAGTCTGAAAAGATATAGCAACTCGAGTCAGATCAGTTTGAGTGTCTGAGCCGAGTTTGGAGTATGTAGAGTTAAAGCTCTAGGAGGAGTTTGATACAGAAATTTTTAGGGTCAGAAGAATAATAATAATAATAATAAGTTTAAATAGGATTTCAATATGTTGGCTCTCTCAAGCCAACTTAATAAGTTTAAATAGGATTTCAATATGTTGGCTCTCTCAAGCCAACTTAATAATAACTAGAATGTACATTTCCTGAAGAAAATGTGAAGTGGTGCTTGCAGTGGCAAAACTCGCCACTCGGTTGCTAGGGTGTTGTACATGATTGCATACGAGCCAACAACCATGTCTGTACGATGTTGTGGAGCTGAAATATGGCTTCTATATGTTGCAATATGGTTGCTAGGTGGCTCTAAATGGTTGCTAGGGTGTGAATACACAGTTACCATGGTGATATTTACAGACTGTTTTCCAACTGAAACTAATGAGCCAACCCCCATCTCTATACGATGTTCTGATGCAGAGATATACATTTTGCTAAACGGTTGCTAGGGTACTCTGTTTGGTTGCTAGGGAGTGGCTTGTCAGCTCCCAATCATGAAACTCCAAAGGCTTCTTGTCACTATGAATGATATAAACCAACTCCCATTTATCTGTGACATTCAGAATGGAAGATATCCCTCTTTGGATTTTGGTTGCTAGGGTACTCTGTTTGGTTGCTAGGGAGTGGCTTGGCAGCTGCCAATCATGAAACTCCAAAGGCTGCTTGTCAGTATGAATGATATAAACCAACTCCCATGTCTCTGTGACATTCAGAATGGAAGATATGCCTCTTTGGATTTTGGTTGCTAGGGTACTCTGTTTGGTTGCTAGGGAGTGGCTTGTCAGCTGCCAATGATGAAATTCCAAAGGCTTCTTGTCAGTATGAATGATATAATCCAACTCCCATGCCTCTGTGACATTCAGAATGGAAGATATGCCTCTTTGGATTTTGGTTGCTATGGTACTCTGTTTGGTTGCTATGGAGTTACTTGGCAGCTGCCAATGATGCAATTCCAAAGGCTTCTTGTCACTATGAATGATATAAACCAACTCCCATGCCTCTGTGACATTCAGAATGGAAGATATCCCTCTTTGGATTTTGGTTGCTAGGGTACTCTGTTTGGTTGCTAGGGAGTGTCTTGGCAGCTGCCAATCATGAAACTCAAAGGCTGCTTGTCAGTATGAATGATATAAACCAACTCCCATGCCTCTGCGACATTCAGAATGGAATATATCCGTCTTTGGATTTTGGTTGCTAGGGTAATCTGTTTGGTTGCTAGGGAGTGGCTTGTCAGCTGCCAATCATGAAACTCCAAAGGCTTCTTGTCACTACGAATGATATAAACCAACTCCCATGCCTCTGCATTATTCAGAATGGGAGATATCCTTCTTTGGATTTTGGTTGCTAGGGTACTCTGTTTGGTTGCTATGGAGTGGCTTGGCAGCTGCCATTTATGAAACTGCAAAGGCTTCTTGTCACTATGAATGATATAAACCAACTCCCATTTATCTGTGACATTCAGAATGGAAGATATCCCTCTTTGAATTTTGGTTGCTAGGGTACTCTGTTTGGTTGCTAGGGAGTGGCTTGTCAGCTGCCAATCATGAAACTCCAAAGGTTGCTTGTCAGTATGAATGATATAAACCAACTCCCATGCCTCTGTGACATTCAGAATGGAAGATATCCCTCTTTGTATTTTGGTTGCTAAGGTGCTCGACAATGGTTGCTAGGGCGGGGCTTGGAAGTGTTGAGGTGATTCATGATTGGCTGTTTGCTGCCCCGAGTCAAATGAGACCACCCCCACGTTTCTATGACAATTCAGTCTGGAGATATCTCTTTGAACTCTTTCAATGGAAGTCTATGGAACTTGTTGCTAAGGGGCTCTAAATGGTTGCTAGGGCGTGGCTTGATAGCTTCACAATGATCCTGAGAGACTGATTGGTCGTCTGAGTAAAATGAGGCCTCCCCCTTGTCTCTATGACACTGTGATCCAGAGCTACGTTCAATACAAAGTCCCTATGCAATTTACCATAGTAGGAAAAGCATGTGTGTTTCATGGGACGTTCCTTCCCCATAGTAAGTCAATGGGGCAACTTTGGGCATCTCCTGCCCCCCAGGGGTGCAACTTTTACCCCATTGTGAGGTATGTTCTTACAGAGCCTGTTAGCCTCTTCAAATGTGGCAAATCACACGTTTCTGCGAAATCCTCGCTCAGAGCTACGTGTGGTCAAAGTTCGTCTCAATGTTAAGTCAATGGGACTTTTTTGGCCGCTTTTTCGCCCCTGGGGCGAACACCGCACCCCCGATCGCTTATAAAAGTCATAGCACACCTCTCCTTAATGAGCCGGTTGATTTGACACCTCACTCAGGGGTCTGTGACAAACGGTGCGGGGCGAGTTACGCGCCAAACTTTTGTCCAGAATAATAAAAAGAATAATAATAAGTATGAGCAATAACAATAGTGATGCCTTGCTTTCAGCAAGCACCACTAACTAGAATGTACATTTCCTGAAGAAAATGTGAAGTGGTGCTTGCAGTGGCAAAACTCGCCACTCGGTTGCTAGAGTGTGGTACATGATTGCATACGAGCCAACAAACATGTCTGTACGATGTTCTGGTGCTGAGATATGGCTTATTCATGTTGTTCAGGTGGTTGCTAGGGTGTTGCTAGGGTGTTCTGTGTGGTTGCTAGGGCTTTGCTAGGTGGTTGCTAGGGTGTTCTGGGTGGTTGCTATGGTGTTGCTAGGCGGTTGCTAGGGTATTCTGGGTGGTTGCTAGGGCGTTGCTAGGGTATTCTGGGTGGTTGCTATGGTGTTGCTAGGCGGTTGCTAGGGTATTCTGGGTGGATGCTAGGCGGTTGCTAGGGTATTCTTGGTGGTTGCTAGGGCATTGCTAGGCAGTTGCTAGGGTGTTCTGGGTGGTTGCTATGATGTTGCTAGGCGGTTGCTAGGGTATTATGGGTGGTTGCTAGGCGGTTGCTAGGGTATTCTTGGTGGTTGCTAGGCAGTTGCTAGGGTGTTCTGGGTGGTTGCTATGGTGTTGCTAGGCGGGTGCTAGGGTATTCTGGGTGGTTGCTACGGCGTTGCTAGGCAGTTGCTAGGGTGTTCTGGGTGGTTGCTATGGTGTTGCTAGGCGGTTGCTAGGGTATTCTGGGTGGTTGCTAGGGCGTTGCTAGGCAGTTGCTAGGGTATTCAGGGTGGTTGCTAGGCGGTTGCTAGGGTATTCTTGGTGGTTGCTAGGGCGTTGCTAGGCAGTTGCTAGGGTGTTCTGGGTGGTTGCTATGGTGTTGCTAGGCGGTTGCTAGGGTATTCTGGGTTGTTGCTAGGGCGTTGCTAGGCAGTTGCTAGGGTGTTCTGGGTGGTTGTTATGGTGTTGCTAGGCGGTTGCTAGGGTATTCTGGGTGTTTGCTAGGGCGTTGCTAGGCAGTTGCTAGGGTATTCTGGGTGGTTGCTATGGTGTTGCTAGGCGGTTGCTAGGGTATTCTGGGTGGTTGCTATGGTGTTGCTAGGTGGTTGCTAGGGTATTCTGGGTGGTTGCTAGGCGGTTGCTAGGGTATTCTTGGTGGTTGCTATGCAGTTGCTAGGGTATTCTGGGTGGTTGCTAGGTCGTTGCTAGGCAGTTGCTAGGGTGTTCTGGGTGGTTGCTATGGTGTTGCTAGGCAGTTGCTATGGTATTCTGGGTGGATGCTAGGGCGTTGCTAGGGTGTTCTGGGTGGTTGCTAGGCAGTTGCTAGGTGTTCTGGGTGGTTACTAGGCAGTTGCTAGGTGTTCTGGGTGGTTGCTAGGCAGTTGCTAGGATGTTCTGGGTGGTTGCTAGAGTTTTTTGGTGGTTACTAGAGCATTTCTAGACGTTGCTAGGGTGTTCAGGGTGGTTGCTAAGGTATTTTTGTTAGTTGCTATGGTGTTACTAGGTGGTTGGTAGTTGTCAAATATGGTTACTATGGAGTTTTTATAGAGTTGTTAAAATCTTGAATAACGAGTGCCTTCAGTACGGCACTCGGCCTGCGGCCTCGTGCCTATGGCCGAATAGGCACAAGCATGGAGCGATATCGCAAGGCCACGAGAGTAAAATTGCTTTAAAAAATATTTTTTTTTAAAAAAAATGGTTTTTTTTGGTTTAGGGTGGTTGCTAGGGAGCTCTTAGTGGTTGCTAGGGTGCTGAAACTGGTTGCTAGGGTGTGGCTATGAAGATTTTAGGCCATTACTTATTGGCTGCTTGATAATATAAATCCTCTGAGGGAGAGAGAGAGGGAGAGACGCAGGGCTGTCAGGCCCTTTGGAGTCTGTGTGTGTGAAAACGTCGGTTGGGATTCAAATATTTTTAGAACTCCCAATGTAAAGTCAATGGGACTTTTTTGGCCGCTTTTTCGTCCGCTGTGCGAACATCGTACACCCGATCGCTTAGAAAAGTCATAGCACACCTCTCCTCAATGAGCCGCTCGATTTGACGCCTCACTCAGGGGTCTGTGACAAACGGTGCGGGGCGCATTACGCGCCAAACTTTTGTCCAGAATAATAAAAAGAAGTAAAAGAATAATAATAAGTATGAGCAATAACAATAGTGATGCTTTCAAAAAAGCACCACTAACTAGAATGTACATTTCCTGAAGAAAATGTGAAGTGGTGCTTGCAGTGGCAAAACTCGCCACTCGGTTGCTAGAGTGTGGTACATGATTGCATACGAGCCAACAAACATGTCTGTACGATGTTCTGGTGCTGAGATATGGCTTATTCATGTTGTTCAGGTGGTTGCTAGGGTGTTGCTAGGGTGTTCTGTGTGGTTGCTAGGGCTTTGCTAGGTGGTTGCTAGGGTGTTCTGGGTGGTTGCTATGGTGTTGCTAGGCGGTTGCTAGGGTATTCTGGGTGGTTGCTAGGGCGTTGCTAGGGTATTCTGGGTGGTTGCTATGGTGTTGCTAGGCGGTTGCTAGGGTATTCTGGGTGGATGCTAGGCGGTTGCTAGGGTATTCTTGGTGGTTGCTAGGGCATTGCTAGGCAGTTGCTAGGGTGTTCTGGGTGGTTGCTATGATGTTGCTAGGCGGTTGCTAGGGTATTATGGGTGGTTGCTAGGCGGTTGCTAGGGTATTCTTGGTGGTTGCTAGGCAGTTGCTAGGGTGTTCTGGGTGGTTGCTATGGTGTTGCTAGGCGGGTGCTAGGGTATTCTGGGTGGTTGCTACGGCGTTGCTAGGCAGTTGCTAGGGTGTTCTGGGTGGTTGCTATGGTGTTGCTAGGCGGTTGCTAGGGTATTCTGGGTGGTTGCTAGGGCGTTGCTAGGCAGTTGCTAGGGTATTCAGGGTGGTTGCTAGGCGGTTGCTAGGGTATTCTTGGTGGTTGCTAGGGCGTTGCTAGGCAGTTGCTAGGGTGTTCTGGGTGGTTGCTATGGTGTTGCTAGGCGGTTGCTAGGGTATTCTGGGTTGTTGCTAGGGCGTTGCTAGGCAGTTGCTAGGGTGTTCTGGGTGGTTGTTATGGTGTTGCTAGGCGGTTGCTAGGGTATTCTGGGTGTTTGCTAGGGCGTTGCTAGGCAGTTGCTAGGGTATTCTGGGTGGTTGCTATGGTGTTGCTAGGCGGTTGCTAGGGTATTCTGGGTGGTTGCTATGGTGTTGCTAGGTGGTTGCTAGGGTATTCTGGGTGGTTGCTAGGCGGTTGCTAGGGTATTCTTGGTGGTTGCTATGCAGTTGCTAGGGTATTCTGGGTGGTTGCTAGGTCGTTGCTAGGCAGTTGCTAGGGTGTTCTGGGTGGTTGCTATGGTGTTGCTAGGCAGTTGCTATGGTATTCTGGGTGGATGCTAGGGCGTTGCTAGGGTGTTCTGGGTGGTTGCTAGGCAGTTGCTAGGTGTTCTGGGTGGTTACTAGGCAGTTGCTAGGTGTTCTGGGTGGTTGCTAGGCAGTTGCTAGGATGTTCTGGGTGGTTGCTAGAGTTTTTTGGTGGTTACTAGAGCATTTCTAGACGTTGCTAGGGTGTTCAGGGTGGTTGCTAAGGTATTTTTGTTAGTTGCTATGGTGTTACTAGGTGGTTGGTAGTTGTCAAATATGGTTACTATGGAGTTTTTATAGAGTTGTTAAAATCTTGAATAACGAGTGCCTTCAGTACGGCACTCGGCCTGCGGCCTCGTGCCTATGGCCGAATAGGCACAAGCATGGAGCGATATCGCAAGGCCACGAGAGTAAAATTGCTTTAAAAAATATTTTTTTTTAAAAAAAATGGTTTTTTTTGGTTTAGGGTGGTTGCTAGGGAGCTCTTAGTGGTTGCTAGGGTGCTGAAACTGGTTGCTAGGGTGTGGCTATGAAGATTTTAGGCCATTACTTATTGGCTGCTTGATAATATAAATCCTCTGAGGGAGAGAGAGAGGGAGAGACGCAGGGCTGTCAGGCCCTTTGGAGTCTGTGTGTGTGAAAACGTCGGTTGGGATTCAAATATTTTTAGAACTCCCAATGTAAAGTCAATGGGACTTTTTTGGCCGCTTTTTCGTCCGCTGTGCGAACATCGTACACCCGATCGCTTAGAAAAGTCATAGCACACCTCTCCTCAATGAGCCGCTCGATTTGACGCCTCACTCAGGGGTCTGTGACAAACGGTGCGGGGCGCATTACGCGCCAAACTTTTGTCCAGAATAATAAAAAGAAGTAAAAGAATAATAATAAGTATGAGCAATAACAATAGTGATGCTTTCAAAAAAGCACCACTAACTAGAATGTACATTTCCTGAAGAAAATGTGAAGTGGTGCTTGCAGTGGCAAAACTCGCCACTCGGTTGCTAGAGTGTGGTACATGATTGCATACGAGCCAACAAACATGTCTGTACGATGTTCTGGTGCTGAGATATGGCTTATTCATGTTGTTCAGGTGGTTGCTAGGGTGTTGCTAGGGTGTTCTGTGTGGTTGCTAGGGCTTTGCTAGGTGGTTGCTAGGGTGTTCTGGGTGGTTGCTATGGTGTTGCTAGGCGGTTGCTAGGGTATTCTGGGTGGTTGCTAGGGCGTTGCTAGGGTATTCTGGGTGGTTGCTATGGTGTTGCTAGGCGGTTGCTAGGGTATTCTGGGTGGATGCTAGGCGGTTGCTAGGGTATTCTTGGTGGTTGCTAGGGCATTGCTAGGCAGTTGCTAGGGTGTTCTGGGTGGTTGCTATGATGTTGCTAGGCGGTTGCTAGGGTATTATGGGTGGTTGCTAGGCGGTTGCTAGGGTATTCTTGGTGGTTGCTAGGCAGTTGCTAGGGTGTTCTGGGTGGTTGCTATGGTGTTGC
This sequence comes from Abramis brama, assembly GCF_963993115.1. Lineage (NCBI taxonomy): Eukaryota > Metazoa > Chordata > Actinopteri > Cypriniformes > Leuciscidae > Abramis > Abramis brama. Next base: position 22,891,746 of record NC_139973.1, read on the forward strand.
TAGGCGGGTGCTAGGGTATTCTGGGTGGTTGCTACGGCGTTGCTAGGCAGTTGCTAGGGTGTTCTGGGTGGTTGCTATGGTGTTGCTAGGCGGTTGCTAGGGTATTCTGGGTGGTTGCTAGGGCGTTGCTAGGCAGTTGCTAGGGTATTCAGGGTGGTTGCTAGGCGGTTGCTAGGGTATTCTTGGTGGTTGCTAGGGCGTTGCTAGGCAGTTGCTAGGGTGTTCTGGGTGGTTGCTATGGTGTTGCTAGGCGGTTGCTAGGGTATTCTGGGTTGTTGCTAGGGCGTTGCTAGGCAGTTGCTAGGGTGTTCTGGGTGGTTGTTATGGTGTTGCTAGGCGGTTGCTAGGGTATTCTGGGTGTTTGCTAGGGCGTTGCTAGGCAGTTGCTAGGGTATTCTGGGTGGTTGCTATGGTGTTGCTAGGCGGTTGCTAGGGTATTCTGGGTGGTTGCTATGGTGTTGCTAGGTGGTTGCTAGGGTATTCTGGGTGGTTGCTAGGCGGTTGCTAGGGTATTCTTGGTGGTTGCTATGCAGTTGCTAGGGTATTCTGGGTGGTTGCTAGGTCGTTGCTAGGCAGTTGCTAGGGTGTTCTGGGTGGTTGCTATGGTGTTGCTAGGCAGTTGCTATGGTATTCTGGGTGGATGCTAGGGCGTTGCTAGGGTGTTCTGGGTGGTTGCTAGGCAGTTGCTAGGTGTTCTGGGTGGTTACTAGGCAGTTGCTAGGTGTTCTGGGTGGTTGCTAGGCAGTTGCTAGGATGTTCTGGGTGGTTGCTAGAGTTTTTTGGTGGTTACTAGAGCATTTCTAGACGTTGCTAGGGTGTTCAGGGTGGTTGCTAAGGTATTTTTGTTAGTTGCTATGGTGTTACTAGGTGGTTGGTAGTTGTCAAATATGGTTACTATGGAGTTTTTATAGAGTTGTTAAAATCTTGAATAACGAGTGCCTTCAGTACGGCACTCGGCCTGCGGCCTCGTGCCTATGGCCGAATAGGCACAAGCATGGAGCGATATCGCAAGGCCACGAGAGTAAAATTGCTTTAAAAAATATTTTTTTTTAAAAAAAATGGTTTTTTTTGGTTTAGGGTGGTTGCTAGGGAGCTCTTAGTGGTTGCTAGGGTGCTGAAACTGGTTGCTAGGGTGTGGCTATGAAGATTTTAGGCCATTACTTATTGGCTGCTTGATAATATAAATCCTCTGAGGGAGAGAGAGAGGGAGAGACGCAGGGCTGTCAGGCCCTTTGGAGTCTGTGTGTGTGAAAACGTCGGTTGGGATTCAAATATTTTTAGAACTCCCAATGTAAAGTCAATGGGACTTTTTTGGCCGCTTTTTCGTCCGCTGTGCGAACATCGTACACCCGATCGCTTAGAAAAGTCATAGCACACCTCTCCTCAATGAGCCGCTCGATTTGACGCCTCACTCAGGGGTCTGTGACAAACGGTGCGGGGCGCATTACGCGCCAAACTTTTGTCCAGAATAATAAAAAGAAGTAAAAGAATAATAATAAGTATGAGCAATAACAATAGTGATGCTTTCAAAAAAGCACCACTAACTAGAATGTACATTTCCTGAAGAAAATGTGAAGTGGTGCTTGCAGTGGCAAAACTCGCCACTCGGTTGCTAGGGTGTTGTACATGATTGCATACGAGCCAACAACCATGTCTGTACGATGTTCTGGTGCAGAGATATGGCTTATTCATGTTGTTCAGGTGGTTGCTAGGGTGTTCTGTGTGGTTGCTAGGGTATTCTGGGTGGTTGCTATGGTGTTCTGGGTGGTTGCATGGTGTTGCTAGGCGGTTGCTAGGGTATTCTGGGTGGTTGCTAGGGCGTTGCTAGGGTATTCTGGGTGGTTGCTATGGTGTTGCTAGGCGGTTGCTAGGGTATTCTGGGTGGTTGCTATGGTGTTGCTAGGCGGTTGCTGGGGTATTCTGGGTGGTTGCTATGGTGTTGCTAGGCGGTTGCTAGGGTATTATGGGTGGTTGCTAGGCGGTTGCTAGGGTATTCTTGGTGGTTGCTAGGGCGTTGCTAGGCAGTTGCTAGGGTGTTCTGGGTGGTTGCTATGGTGTTGCTAGGCGGGTGCTAGGGTATTCTAGGTGGTTGCTACGGCGTTGGTAGGCAGTTGCTAGGGTGTTCTGGGTGGTTGCTATGGTGTTGCTAGGCGGTTGCTAGGGTATTCTGGGTGGATGCTAGGCGGTTGCTAGGGTATTCTTGGTGGTTGCTAGGGCATTGCTAGGCAGTTGCTAGGGTGTTCTGGGTGGTTGCTATGATGTTGCTAGGCGGTTGCTAGGGTATTATGGGTGGTTGCTAGGCGGTTGCTAGGGTATTCTTGGTGGTTGCTAGGCAGTTGCTAGGGTGTTCTGGGTGGTTGCTATGGTGTTGCTAGGCGGGTGCTAGGGTATTCTGGGTGGTTGCTACGGCGTTGCTAGGCAGTTGCTAGGGTGTTCTGGGTGGTTGCTATGGTGTTGCTAGGCGGTTGCTAGGGTATTCTGGGTGGTTGCTAGGGCGTTGCTAGGCAGTTGCTAGGGTATTCAGGGTGGTTGCTAGGCGGTTGCTAGGGTATTCTTGGTGGTTGCTAGGGCGTTGCTAGGCAGTTGCTAGGGTGTTCTGGGTGGTTGCTATGGTGTTGCTAGGCGGTTGCTAGGGTATTCTGGGTTGTTGCTAGGGCGTTGCTAGGCAGTTGCTAGGGTGTTCTGGGTGGTTGTTATGGTGTTGCTAGGCGGTTGCTAGGGTATTCTGGGTGTTTGCTAGGGCGTTGCTAGGCAGTTGCTAGGGTATTCTGGGTGGTTGCTATGGTGTTGCTAGGCGGTTGCTAGGGTATTCTGGGTGGTTGCTATGGTGTTGCTAGGTGGTTGCTAGGGTATTCTGGGTGGTTGCTAGGCGGTTGCTAGGGTATTCTTGGTGGTTGCTATGCAGTTGCTAGGGTATTCTGGGTGGTTGCTAGGTCGTTGCTAGGCAGTTGCTAGGGTGTTCTGGGTGGTTGCTATGGTGTTGCTAGGCAGTTGCTATGGTATTCTGGGTGGATGCTAGGGCGTTGCTAGGGTGTTCTGGGTGGTTGCTAGGCAGTTGCTAGGTGTTCTGGGTGGTTACTAGGCAGTTGCTAGGTGTTCTGGGTGGTTGCTAGGCAGTTGCTAGGATGTTCTGGGTGGTTGCTAGAGTTTTTTGGTGGTTACTAGAGCATTTCTAGACGTTGCTAGGGTGTTCAGGGTGGTTGCTAAGGTATTTTTGTTAGTTGCTATGGTGTTACTAGGTGGTTGGTAGTTGTCAAATATGGTTACTATGGAGTTTTTATAGAGTTGTTAAAATCTTGAATAACGAGTGCCTTCAGTACGGCACTCGGCCTGCGGCCTCGTGCCTATGGCCGAATAGGCACAAGCATGGAGCGATATCGCAAGGCCACGAGAGTAAAATTGCTTTAAAAAATATTTTTTTTTAAAAAAAATGGTTTTTTTTGGTTTAGGGTGGTTGCTAGGGAGCTCTTAGTGGTTGCTAGGGTGCTGAAACTGGTTGCTAGGGTGTGGCTATGAAGATTTTAGGCCATTACTTATTGGCTGCTTGATAATATAAATCCTCTGAGGGAGAGAGAGAGGGAGAGACGCAGGGCTGTCAGGCCCTTTGGAGTCTGTGTGTGTGAAAACGTCGGTTGGGATTCAAATATTTTTAGAACTCCCAATGTAAAGTCAATGGGACTTTTTTGGCCGCTTTTTCGTCCGCTGTGCGAACATCGTACACCCGATCGCTTAGAAAAGTCATAGCACACCTCTCCTCAATGAGCCGCTCGATTTGACGCCTCACTCAGGGGTCTGTGACAAACGGTGCGGGGCGCATTACGCGCCAAACTTTTGTCCAGAATAATAAAAAGAAGTAAAAGAATAATAATAAGTATGAGCAATAACAATAGTGATGCTTTCAAAAAAGCACCACTAACTAGAATGTACATTTCCTGAAGAAAATGTGAAGTGGTGCTTGCAGTGGCAAAACTCGCCACTCGGTTGCTAGGGTGTTGTACATGATTGCATACGAGCCAACAACCATGTCTGTACGATGTTCTGGTGCAGAGATATGGCTTATTCATGTTGTTCAGGTGGTTGCTAGGGTGTTCTGTGTGGTTGCTAGGGTATTCTGGGTGGTTGCTATGGTGTTCTGGGTGGTTGCATGGTGTTGCTAGGCGGTTGCTAGGGTATTCTGGGTGGTTGCTAGGGCGTTGCTAGGGTATTCTGGGTGGTTGCTATGGTGTTGCTAGGCGGTTGCTAGGGTATTCTGGGTGGTTGCTATGGTGTTGCTAGGCGGTTGCTGGGGTATTCTGGGTGGTTGCTATGGTGTTGCTAGGCGGTTGCTAGGGTATTATGGGTGGTTGCTAGGCGGTTGCTAGGGTATTCTTGGTGGTTGCTAGGGCGTTGCTAGGCAGTTGCTAGGGTGTTCTGGGTGGTTGCTATGGTGTTGCTAGGCGGGTGCTAGGGTATTCTAGGTGGTTGCTACGGCGTTGGTAGGCAGTTGCTAGGGTGTTCTGGGTGGTTGCTATGGTGTTGCTAGGCGGTTGCTAGGGTGTTCTGGGTGGTTGCTAGGGCGTTGCTAGGCAGTTGCTAGGGTATTCTGGGTGGTTGCTAGGCGGTTGCTAGGGTATTCTTGGTGGTTGCTAGGGCGTTGCTAGGCAGTTGCTAGGGTGTTCTGGGTGGTTGCTATGGTGTTGCTAGGGTATTCTGGGTTGTTGCTAGGGCGTTGCTAGGCAGTTGCTAGGGTGTTCTGGGTGGTTGTTATGGTGTTGCTAGGCGGTTGCTAGGGTATTCTGGTGGTTGCTAGGGCGTTGCTAGGCAGTTGCTAGGGTATTCTGGGTGGTTGCTATGGTGTTGCTAGGCGGTTGCTAGGGTATTCTGGGTGGTTGCTAGGGTATTCTTGGTGGTTGCTAGGCAGTTGCTAGGGTATTCTGGGTGGTTGCTAGGGCGTTGCTAGGCAGTTGCTAGGGTGTTCTGGGTGGTTGCTATGGTGTTGTTAGGCAGTTGCTATGGTATTCTGGGTGGATGCTAGGGCGTTGCTAGGGTGTTCTGGGTGGTTGCTAGGCAGTTGCTAGGTGTTCTGGGTGGTTACTAGGCAGTTGCTAGGTGTTCTGGGTGGTTGCTAGGCAGTTGCTAGGATGTTCTGGGTGGTTGCTAGAGTTTTTTGCTGGTTACTAGAGCATTTCTAGACGTTGCTAGGGTGTTCAGGATGGTTGCTAAGGTATTTTTTTAGTTGCTATGATGTTACTAGGTGGTTGGTAGTTGTCAAAGATGGTTACTATGGAGTTTTTATAGAGTAATTAAAATCTTTAATAATGAGTGCCTTCTGTACGGCACTCGGCCTGCGGCCTCGTGCCTATGGTCGAATAGGCACAAGCATGGAGCAATATCGCAAGGCCACGAGTGTAATATTGCATTAAAAAATACAAAAAAATAAAAAAAAATTTTTTTTTTGGTTTAGGGTGGTTGCTAGGGAGCTCTTAGTGGTTGCTAGGGTGCTGAAACTGGTTGCTAGGGTGTGGCTATGAAGATTTTAGGCCATAACTTATTGGCTGCTTGATAATATAAATCCTCTGAGGGAGAGAGAGAGGGAGAGACGCAGGGGTGTCAGGCCCTTTGGAGTGGTGTGTGTGTGAAAACGTCGGTTGGGATTCAAATATTTTTAGAACTCCCAATGTAAAGTCAATGGGACTTTTTTGGCCGCTTTTTCGTCCGCTGTGCGAACATCGTACACCCGATCGCTTAGAAAAGTCATAGCACACCTCTCCTCAATGAGCCGGTCGATTTGATGCCTCACTCAAAGGTCTGTGACAAACGGTGCGGGGCGAGTTTCGCGCCAAACTTTGTCCAGAATAATAAGAATAAGAATAATAACTAGAATGTACATTTCCTGAAGAAAATGTGAAGTGGTGCTTGCAGTGGCAAAACTCGCCACTCGGTTGCTAGGGTGTTATACATGATTGCATACGAGCCAACAACCATGTCTGTACGATGTTCTGGTGCTGAGATATGGCTTATTCATGTTGTTCTGGGTGGTTGCTATGGTGTTCTGGGTGGTTGCTATGGTGTTGCTAGGCGTTTGCTTGGGTATTCTGGGTGGTTGCTAGGCGGTTGCTAGGCAGTTGCTAGGGTATTCTGGGTGGTTGCTAGGGTATTCTTAGTGGTTGCTAGGCAGTTGCTAGGCGGTTGCTAGGGTGTTCTGGGTGGTTGCTATGGTGTTGCTAGGCGGTTGCTAGGGTATTCTGGGTAGTTGCTAGGGCGTTGCTAGGCAGTTGCTAGGGTATTCTGGGTGGTTGCTATGGTGTTGCTAGGGTATTCTGGATGGTTGCTAGGGCGTTGCTAGGCAGTTGCTAGGGTATTCTGGGTGGTTGCTATGATGTTGCTAGGTGGTTGCTAGGGTATTCTGGATGGTTGCTAGGGCATTGCTAGGCAGTTGCTAGGGTGTTCTGGGTGGTTGTTATGGTGTTGCTAGGCGGTTGCTAGGGTATTCTGGGTGGTTGCTATTGTGTTGCTAGGCGGTTGCTAGGGTATTCTGGGTGGTTGCTAGGGTATTCTTAGTGGTTGCTAGGCAGTTGCTAGGCGGTTGCTAGGGTGTTCTGGGTGGTTGCTATGGTGTTGCTAGGCGGTTGCTAGGGTATTCTGGGTGGTTGCTAGGGCGTTGCTAGGGTATTCTGGGTGGTTGCTATGGTGTTGCTAGGGTATTCTGGATGGTTGCTAGGGCGTTGCTAGGCAGTTGCTAGGGTATTCTGGATGGTTGCTAGGGCGTTGCTAGGCAGTTGCTAGGGTGTTCTGGGTGGTTGCTATGGGGTTGCTAGGCAGTTGCTATGGTATTCTGGGTGGATGCTAGGGCGTTGCTAGGCAGTTGCTAGGGTGTTCTACGTGGTTGCTAGGTGTTCTGGGTGGTTGCTAGGCAGTTGCTAGGTGTTCTGGGTGGTTGCTAGGCAGTTGCTAGGTGTTGTGGGTGGTTGCTAGGCAGTTGCTAGGGTGTTCTGGGTGGTTGCTAGAGTTTTTTGGTGGTTACTAGAGCATTTCTAGACGTTGCTAGGGTGTTCAGGGTGGTTGCTAAGGTATTTTTGTTAGTTGCTATGGTGTTACTAGGTGGTTGGTAGTTGTCAAATATGGTTACTATGGAGTTTTTATAGAGTTCTTAAAATCTTTAATAACGAGTGCCTTCACTATGGCCGAATAGGCTCAAGCATGGAGCGATATCGCAATGCCATGAGAGTAAAATTGCTTTAAAAAATAAAAAAAAATTAAAAAATATTTTTTTTTTGTTTTAGGGTGGTTGCTAGGGAGCTCTTAGTGGTTGCTAGGGTGCTGTAACTGGTTGCTAGGGTGTGGCTATGAAGATTTTAGGCCATTACTTATTGGCTGCTTGATAATATAAATCCTCTGAGGGAGAGAGAGAGGGAGAGACGCAGGGGTGTCAGGCCCTTTGGAGTGGTGTGTGTGTGAAAACGTCGGTTGGGATTCAAATATTTTTAGAACTCCCAATGTAAAGTCAATGGGACTTTTTTGGCCGCTTTTTCGTCCGCTGTGCGAACATCGTACACCCGATCGCTTAGAAAAGTCATACCACACCTCTCCTCAATGAGCCGGTCGATTTGACACCTCACTCAGGGGTCTGAGACAAACGGTACGGGGCGAGTTACGCGCCAAACTTTGTCCAGAATAATAAGAAGAATAATAATAATAAGTATGCAAGAGAACAATAGTGATGCCTTGCTTTCAGCAAGCACCACTAATAATAAGTATGAGCAATAACAATAGTGATGCTTTTAAAAAAGCACCACTAACTAGAATGTACATTTCCTGAAGAAAATGTGAAGTGGTGCTTGCAGTGGCAAAACTCGCCACTGGGCAGATGCTAACACAATTACCATGTTGTGATACCATGATATACCACGTTTTAGCATTATTTACCACGATTTACCATGTTTCTAAGATGATTTACTACGATTTACCACATTCCAGCATGATTTACTATGATTAACATGTTGTTAGAATGATGCTAGCAGGATTAGCATGTTGTTAGCATGATTAGCATGTTGGTTGGATGATGCTAGCATGATTAGCATGTTGCTAGCATGCTTTTAACAAGATGCTAGCAGGATTAGCATGTTGCTAGCATGCTTTTAACAAGATGCTAGCATGATTAGCATTTTGCTACCATGTTTTTAGCTAGATACTAACATGATAAGCATGTTGTTAACATTATGCAAGCTTGATTAGCATGTTGCTAGCATGATTAGCATGTTGCTAGCATGATGCTAGCTTGATTAGCATGTTGCTAGCATAATGCTAGCATTATTAGCATGTTGTTAGCATGATGCTAGCTTGATTAGCATGATGCTAGCATTATGCTAGCTTGATTAGCATGTTGTTAGCATGATGCTAGCTTTATTAGCATGTTGGTAGCATAATGCTAGCATGATTAGCATGTTGCTAGCATGATGCTAGCTTGATTAGCATGTTGCTAGCATGATTAGCATGTTGCTAGCATGATGCTAACTTGATTAGCATGTTGATAGCATGATACTAGCTTGATTAGCATGTTGCTAGCATGATGCTAGCTTGATTAGCATGTTGCCAGCTTGTTTTTAGCAAGATGCTGTTGCCAGGTGGTTGCTAGGGTGTTCTGGGTGGTTGCTATGGTGTTGCTAGGCAGTTGCTAAGGTGTTCTGGGTGGTTGCTAGGCAGTTGCTAGGGTATGCTTGGTGGTTGCTAGGCAGTTGCTAGGGTATTCTTGGTGGTTGCTAGGGCGTTGCTAGGGGGTTGCTAGGGTGTTCTGGGTGGTTGCTATGGTGTTGCTAGGCAGTTGCTATGGTATTCTGGGTGGATGCTAGGGCATTGCTAGGCAGTTGCTAGGGTGTTCTGGGTGGTTGCTAGGTGTTTTGGGTGGTTGCTAGGCAGTTGCTAGGTGTTCTAGGTGGTTGCTAGGCAGTTGCTAGGGGGTTCTGGGTGCTTGCTAGAGTTTTTTGTGGTTACTAGAGCATTTCTAGACGTTGCTATGGTGTTCAGGGTGGTTGCTAAGGTGTTTTTGTTAGTTGCTATGGTGTTACTAGGTGGTTGGTAGTTGTCAAAGATGGTTACTATGGAGTTTTTAGAGAGTTCTTAAAATCTTTAATAACAAGTGCCTTCTGTACGGCACTCGGCCTGCGGCCTCGTGCCTATGGCCGAATAGGCACAAGCATGGAGCGATATCGCAAGGCCACGAGAGTAAAATTGCTTTAAAAAATATTAAAAAAATAAAAAAATGTTTTTTTTTGGTTTAGGGTAGTTGCTAGGGAGTTCTTAGTGGTTGCTAGGGTGCTGAAACTGGTTGCTAGGGTGTGGCTATGAAGATTTTAGGCCATAACTTATTGGCTGCTTGATAATATAAATCCTCTGAGGGAGAGAGAGAGGGAGAGATGCAGGGGTGTCAGGCCCTTTGGAGTGGTGTGTGTGTGAAAACGTCGGTTGGGATTCAAATATTTTTAGAACTCCCAATGTTAAGTCAATGGGACTTTTTTGGCCGCTTTTTCATCCGCTGTGCGAACATCGTACACCCGATCGCTTAGAAAAGTCATAGCACACCTCTCCTCAATGAGCCGGTCGATTTGACACCTCACTCAGGGGTCTGTGACAAACGGTGCGGGGCGCATTACGCGCCAAACTTTTGTCCGGAATAATAATAAGAAAAAGAATAATAATAAGTATGAGCAATAACAATAGTGATGCTTTTAAAAAAGCACCACTAACTAGAATGTACATTTCCTGAAGAAAATGTGAAGTGGTGCTTGCAGTGGCAAAATTCGCCACTGGGCAGATGCTAACACAATTTTCATGTTGTGATACCATGATATACCACATTTTAGCATTATTTACCACGATTTACCATGTTTCTAAGATGATGTACTACGATTTACCACATTCCAGCATGATTTACTATGATTAACATGTTGTTAGAATGATGCTAGCAGGATTAGCATGTTGGTTGGATGATGCTAGCATGATTAGCATGTTGCTAGCATGCTTTTAACAAGATGCTAGCATGATTAGCATTTTGCTAGCATGTTTTTAGCTAGATGCTAGCATGATTAGCATGTTGCTAGCATGCTTTTAACAAGATGCTAGCATGATTAGCATTTTGCTAGCATGTTTTTAGCTAGATGTTAACATGATTAGCATGTTGTTAGCATTATGCTAGCTTGATTAGCATGTTGCTAGCATGATTAGCATGTTGCTAACATGATGCTAGTTTGATTAGCATGTTGCTAGCATTATGCTAGCATGATTAGCATGTTGCTAGCATGATGCTAGCTTGATTAGCATGATGCTAGCATTATGCTAGCTTTATTAGCATGTTGGTAGCATAATGCTAGCATGATTAGCATGTTGCTAGCATGAGGCTAGCTTGATTAGCATGTTGCTAGCATTTTGCTAGCATGTTTTTAGCTAGATGTTAACATGATTAGCATGTTGTTAGCATTATGCTAGCTTGATTAGCATGTTGCTAGCATGATTAGCATGTTGCTAACATGATGCTAGTTTGATTAGCATGTTGCTAGCATTATGCTAGCATGATTAGCATGTTGCTAGCATGATGCTAGCTTGATTAGCATGATGCTAGCATTATGCTAGCTTTATTAGCATGTTGGTAGCATAATGCTAGCATGATTAGCATGTTGCTAGCATGAGGCTAGCTTGATTAGCATGTTGCTAGCATGATTTTAGCATGATTAGCATGTTGCTAGCATGATGCTAGCTTGATTAGCATGTTGCTAACATGATGTTAGTTTGATTAGCATGTTGCTAGCATTATGCTAGCATGATTAGCATGTTGCTAGCATGATGCTAGCTTGATTAGCATGATGCTAGCATTATGCTAGCTTTATTAGCATGTTGGTAGCATAATGCTAGCATGATTAGCATGTTGCTAGCATGAGGCTAGCTTGATTAGCATGTTGCTAGCATGATTTTAGCATGATTAGCATGTTGCTAGCATGATGCTAGCTTGATTAGCATGTTGCTAGCATGATGCTAGCTTGATTAACATGTTGCCAGCTTGATTAGCATGTTGCCAGGTGGTTGCTAGGGTGTTCTGGGTGGTTGCTATGGTGTTGCTCGGCAGTTGCTAAGGTGTTCTGGGTGGTTGCTAGGCAGTTGCTAGGGTATTCTTGGTGGTTGCTAGGGCGTTGCTAGGTGGTTGCTAGGGTGTTCTGGGTGGTTGCTATGGTGTTGCTAGGCAGTTGCTATGGTATTCTGGGTGGATGCTAGGGCATTGCTAGGCAGTTGCTAGGGTGTTCTGGGTGGTTGCTAGGTGTTTTGGGTGGTTGCTAGGCAGTTGCTAGGCAGTTGCTAGGGTGTTTTGGGTGCTTGCTAGAGTTTTTTGTGGTTACTAGAGCATTTCTAGACGTTGCTATGGTGTTCAGGGTGGTTGCTAAGGTGTTTTTGTTAGTTGCTATGGTGTTACTAGGTGGTTGGTAGTTGTCAAAGATGGTTACTATGGAGTTTTTAGAGAGTTCTTAAAATCTTTAATAACGAGTGCCTTCTGTACGGCACTCGGCCTGCGGCCTCGTGCCTATGGCCGAATAGGCACCAGCATGGAGCGATATCGCAAGGCCACGAGAGTAAAATTGCTTTAAAAAATAAAAAAAAATTAAAAAATGGTTTTTTTTTTGTTTAGGGTGGTTGCTATGGAGCTCTTAGTGGTTGCTAGGGTGCTGAAACTGGTTGCTAGGGTGTGGCTATGAAGATTTTAGGCCATTACTTATTGGCTGCTTGATAATATAAATCCTCTGAGGGAGAGAGAGAGGGAGAGATGCAGGGGTGTCAGGCCCTTTGGAGTGGTGTGTGTGTGAAAACGTCGGTTGGGATTCAAATATTTTTAGAACTCCCAATGTAAAGTCAATGGGACTTTTTTGGCCGCTTTTTCGTCCGCTGTGCGAACATCGTACACCTGATCGCTTAGAAAAGTCATAGCACACCTCTCCTCAATGAGCCGGTCGATTTGACACCTCACTCAGGGGTCTGTGACAAATGGTGCGGGGCGAGTTACGCGCCAAACTTTTGTCCAGAATAATAAAAAGAATAATAATAAGTATGAGCAATAACAATAGTGATGCTTTCAAAAAAGCACCACTAATAATAATAATAATAAGTTTAAGTACAATATCACTAAGTTGGCTCTCTCAAGCCAACTTAATGATCAGCAACGCTGCTATTGGCTGCTCAGCGTGGCCAAAGAGCGGGCTCAGTTTTTCTCCTCAGCAGAGCAAGAACTAATAGTCGAAGTTTATTCGGAATTTTAATGTTTAATCAAAACGCCAGGGAACACCTCAAAGTCTGCAAAAACAAGGAGAGAGGGCTGGCAAAAAGTAGCAGACAATTTAAATCCGTTAGAAGTGGCCATGTTAGATGTTTTTATCATTTATTAGCCTATATTTTTGTATTTTAATAATTGCATAATTACTTTGTTCATTGTAATGTCAGAGTCACCACACTAGAACATGGGAACAAATAAAAGTGAAGTACAAAAATATTCTACATAATGGTAATTTTTAGTTATATTATAGTCTCTTCTATAAAAGGCACTGTTAAATAAATGGTTGTCTGTTTATAAAAGCAACCAAGAAAAAGGCTATATAGAAAAATATTTTTTGCTGCATTAAATTAAGGCCTTATAGTCATTTCAACTGTTAAATCTTGAGTAATGATGAATTGCTTTGACTTGTGAAAGTGAAAACTGATAAACTTATGTTAATGTAAAAATATTTTGTCATGAGTTATTGATCACATTTTTCCCGAGTGTAGTTCATTGTAATGACATTGTGTTTTCCTCTTTTGTGCACTTTTACATAATACACCAACACTTGTATCTGTTCCCAAGAAAGTGATGGCTGAAATATGTGCAGTAAGTGGACATTTTCTAACTTTCCAAAGGAAAGAAAGTATAAGACTGTGTAATGTCCATTTGTTTCCATTGCACTGCACAGTGAATAAACCCTCTCAGATAACTGTCATATGGAGGAACTAGCCTACCTGCAAGTGCATAAATAACTTTACTTAATTTATACTTGAATGCTTTATGGCTGCAATATAAGTTGCAGGATTCCACATCTACAGAAAGGCCTACAGAAGAGTCTGCACAGACAGAGGAGACATAGGCCTACAGGTGGGCAGTGTATAGCCAACTTTTCCTTTTTATTTGTTGCATGAGGCATGTGTCTAATATCTCTTGTTGCAGGCACTTGACCACTGGCTTTTCTTTACAAAGAACAATTGAAATAAAACTCAAGGAACTAAGCATATTTGTCTTTTATTAAACATTTAATGAAAAGTGTTTTTTTGTGGGGTTTTTTGGCAATGTTGTGTAATATGGCACATGCAACAATGTCACAGGCCCTGTCAGGTGTGCAACCCTCAGACTTTTCAGACACTGAAATCTTCCCTTTAGTTAGCCAAAGTTAATTTCATTCTGTGCCCTTGTCCTGGCTAGAGCTGCATTGTAACTGGTTTGGGGCAGGGAATGGGGTCATAAAACACCTGTCTGCAGGCAGGAACATGTCATAATCACCTATGAAAAAATGCAGTTCTGTTAGGATCAGCATAAGTGTATGTAATACAGTGAGCCTGATATTTAATTGTGTAACTTTTCTTACCACTTTCAAATAATGTGCATAAATGTGAATCTCTGAAAATTCTTAAGTCATGCACAGATCCTGGACATTTTGCTTTCACATTTGTGATATGGAAGATTTTAGTCAACTGCCTTTTTTTTATTTGATATAATATTAATAATCTGGAATATTAAGAATCCCAATAGTAACTGGGCTGCACATTTACATTGTGAACCCCCTTTCTGTTCACATAATCCCCTTCATTGAGGCCTTGATGGCAGTCTATGGTAGCCTATAGTCTATGGTACCAATCACGTTAGTGAAGCCTGAGTGACACATACTGTAATCGGCATGGTCATGATTGCATGATCTTCATAAAAAAATATGATAGCCTAAAAAAAATAAAAAAATAAAAAAATAAAAAAAACTGCTTTAAAAAAAAACTGCAACATTGGGTCTTCAGTGGCTTGGAAATGCCACAAAAAACCTAAAACTGTTTTTTAAACCTAAAAGCGCCAGGTAAACTCCGAATGACACGACAGAGACAGCACTTTCCATCAAGTTCTCCACATCTCCAATAGTGTGAAGGAAAGAGCCACTCGCAAATAATCTTAGGGCAATGCAAAGTTTGTGCTGTAGTTAAAGCCAGACTCCGACAAGTCAAAAACAAATGTGCTTTTCCAACAATTTAATAATGTAAACGACAATCTCACGAGTCACGAGAAAAAATATATCCTCCTGGGACCCAGGAAAAAAAAAGGTTTTTGAATTTATTTTTTTCCATGTCATCACACTGTTTAGAGCACAATAAACAAATGGTAAAAAAACATTTTTGAAAAAAAATATTTTATTCATACGTTATGCTATGTCCTCTGTAGTGGACGCCAGGACTAAGTTGTTTAAAAAATAAAATGAAATGAAATTATATGTATAGGCAAAAACAATGGGATTTTTTTTCAATCACCAATAAATTTGGGGGTTTCAGGATTTTTTCAACCAAAATTTGTATAAAGATGATTCTCAACTATGTTATGAAAGAAATAACGGAATGAATCGATACACCATTTTACTTTATGCAATATGTGGGTAAAATGTCCATAAATTAATATTCCCATTCAATGTAATGTATATATAAACTGTATCTAATTTGCACCTTAATGTGTTCTTGGAGCAACATTTAATGAAAAAAGAAGTGTAATAATTGGAGTAATAATTGGCAACATTTTAATAATAATATCTAATATTTCATAGGAATATTGATGTATAATTTATTTCCATATTCACTTGTTGTGTCTCACAAAATGCCTAATAAACATGATTTAAGTCCTGATGTCCTCTACAGTGGACACGTATGAAATCAATGCCCTGTTCTGTAACAGAAAGTATTTGTTTTATTTGAAACCCCTTAACATTTTCCTGAGATGTTGTTTTATGAAATACAATTTGAAAAGTAGTCCAATTTAAATTATAATTACAATATATTATCATATTTCCATAAGAAGGCTACATTTGATCACTAAATTAATGTCAGACATTTTTAAAGACAAAGGAGAAGTTATTTTCATGGTGAAACCTCCAAACATTTGGTATCTCTGAAAAGTCCTGAATGTGCTCTTTACAGGACACCCAGGTTGTGTCATGTGACATGTATGATGTCAGAGAAATTCACTAAAATATAATGTCCACTACAGTGGACAAAAGTCTATTCTTGGGTCCCAGGAGGATATATCTCAGAAAGTGCACTATCGTGCTGCACTGGACTTCCTGTATCAGCTCCTCTTATAAAGCCGCGATCTAATCCTGTTTACATGAAATAAGCCTGCTCCCGAGCAGGTTTAAGCTTGCGCACCTGTTGCTATGACAGCAAGTCCAGGATGACCTTCGAAGAACCAAACAATCCAAGATCATGCCAAATCGCCAACAATCAAATCCAGCTAACTGAGTTAGCGACGTACGAAGAACGGGCCCCTGGGTGAAGGCTGCTGCTGTAGGCCAGAGGGAGGGGAAGCGGCGGCAGGGGGACGCCCTCGGTGACGAGCAGGCGGAGGAGCTGCCACCGGTGGCGGGGTGATGGCAGCAACAGGCCACCGGGGCAGGATGTGTTGGATTGCCTCCGACTGCGCCTGGGCGGTAGAGAACTGTTGGGTGCAGCTCTCCACCGCGTTGCCGAACAGCCCAACCTGGGAAATTGGGGAGTCCAGGAACCGAACCTTGTCCGCATCCGATAAATTAACCAGGTTGAGCCAACTATGGCGCTTCTGGACCACCAGGGTGGACATCGCTAGGCCGATCACGCAAGCCGCCACGCTTGTGCTCCGGAGAGCCAAGTCAGTTGCGGTGTGGAGCTCACTGGTGAGCGCACGGCCTAGACTACCCTCGTGCATGTCCATGAGTGCTTTGGCCTGGTAGACCTGAAGCAACGCCAGGACATGCAAAGAGGAAGCGGCTTGCCCACAGGCTCTGTACACTCTGTCCGTAAGAACGGACGAGCGACCACAGGCCTGAGGGGGGAAACGAAGATCTCCTGCCCAGGCCGCAGCGGATAATATTCTGATTGTTCCAAACCAATCTGACTTCTGACCTATAATGCTGCCTGAATCCTAATCATACACTGTTAGTTCATTGGCCAGAGGAGAACTGGCCCCCCGACTGAGCATGGGTTCTCCCAAGGTTTTTTTCTCCATTCTGCCACCTGATGGAGTTTTGGTTCCTTGCCACTGTCGCCTTTTTTCCACCTTTGTTGCCATTGGCTTGGCTTGCTTAGTTGGGGACATTAAATTTAAAATGTAATTTAATATTCAACAATAATATTATTGCTTGCATTGACACTATTTTACAAGAACTGAACTGAGTTGGATGATGACATCACGGTTTACTCCAGAGCGGATATATATATATATATATATATATATATATATATATATATATATATATATGAACTAAATAACTTTTTTAAAACAAAACATCACTGAACTTACTTAAGCTGGACTGTGACGCTATTTTCTTCTTGAAACAAACTTTTTTGCATTATTTTCCTGTTATCTCTATAAAGCTGCTTTGAAACAATCTGTATTGTAAAAAGCGCTATATAAATAAATGTGACTTGACTTGACTAACGTGTACACAACTCACAAAAAAAAAAACAAAAAAAAAAAAACAATAAACTACACCAACCTACAGGGCTGTCATTTGAAAGTAATCAGTTACATTACAATATTACTGTCTCTGAATTGTAATGTGTTATACTACTGCTGCATTACTTTTGACTCACTGTCACCAAAATAACCACAGAAATATGTCTAGGCATTCTAAAATGCTAAAATGTTGTTTATTGCTGCTCATTATACATCCAGTGGAGGGCAATGTGGTATAGCATAATGACTGTGCAGGAAGGCTCATGGCGCAATACAATAAGTAACAATCACTGCCAGAATCACAAAAGTAGACAAACGATCAAAGTCTGATTATGGTAGAGATACCAAACACAATAGAGCCCAGAGAAATTCAATTCAAACAACAAGGGAGACGGGGCTTGCACATAGCTTGCGCTACAGTAATTAAGTCTGCGATCCTCAACCTCAAAAACAAAACAAAAAATTATAAACCAATGAAACCAGATAGCAACCATCCCATCTACTAGTTGTGAAATGTCGGCGTTCTCACAGGCAGCAGAGAAGCAACAGGGCTGTGAAAATAGGACAATGATCAGTAGGAACGAGAGGAAGAATCCTATGGCAAATACGAACACACAAAGAAAATCAAAAAATTACTAATGGTTACATAGCACTCGCTAGAATTCTCAGCTCATAACTAGATACAAGAAAACACTTACCGAAAAAGGACAATGCCCCACTCTATTATCCTTTCACAGGCAAAGTTACACAGCATTCATAAAAAACAACTGCTTAACTGGCATACAGGGAACTGCACATTACTCAAAACATCCCTATGCCCCAAGCAAAGCTAGACAGCCAGCAATATTTAAAAATGTATACGATGTTTAATAGGGAGCCAATGCAGTGTTGACAGAACGGGGCTAATATGGTCATACTTCCTGGTTCTAGTAAGAACTCTAGCGGCTGCGTTTTGGACCAGCTGTAGTTTGTTTATTATGCATGCAGGGCAACCATAAGAGCATTACAATAATCTAGCCTTGAGGTCATGAACACATGAACTAACTGTTCCGCATTTTTCATTGAAAGCATATGTCGTCATTTAGATATATTTTTAAGATGGAAGAATGTGGTTTTACAGATGCTAGAAACGTGGCTTTCAAATGAAAGATTGGTATCAATGAGCACACCCAGGTTCCTAACAGATGACGAAGACTTGACAGAGCAGCCATCAATTGTTAGACAGTATTCTGGGTTAATACATGCAGAGGTTTTTGGCCCAATAATTAGAAACTCTGTTTTTTTCAAAATTAAGTAGTAGTAGTCATCCAAATTTTTATATCAGCTATGCATTCCATTAATTTTGTGAATTGGTGCATTTCGTCAGGGCGCAAAGAAATATAGAGCTGAGTATCATCAGCATAACAGTGAAAACTAATTCCATGGTTCCAAATGATATCTCCCAAGGGTAGCATGTACAGAGTGAACAGCAACGGTCCTAGTACTGAGCCTTGTGGTACTCCATATTGAACTTTTGATCGATATGACATCTATTAATTTACTGCTACGTAAGGGTTAATGCCCGACGAGGTGTCCATTATCAGGTATTAATGGACGACGGCGAGGCGTGAATTAATGGACTTCGGCGGAGGCCATTAATACCTGACAATGGACACCTCGAAGGGCATTAACCCGCTTATACCATGGTCACTTACGAAAGAAAGAAATATTTAATCAATTAATAATACTTTAATGTGTTTTAGAGTAAAAATCATGAGGGTTTTTATTTATTAAGTCAAGCGCACTATTTAATATCTCCCGTATACAGGCGTTGCCAAGCAACGTGGCCACAGCGACCCGACCGCAGCAGTTGATCAGTGAGTTTGAGCCAGCGCAATCATTTAGAACTGTCATCAGGCAAATTGACGGGACGCCTTTCCTAGGTGTACATTATCACTTTTTAACGGACACCCTGCAGCCAATCAGAATCGAGTATTCACCCAGACCATGGTATAAAAACTGATAACGGTCAGATAACTATGATTTAAACCATGCTAGTGCAATTCCACTAATGCCAACATAATTTTCAAGTCTATTCAAAAGAATGTTGTGGTCCAAGGTATCACATGCAGCACTAAGATCCAGTAACACTAATAGAGAGATACAACCACGATCAGATGATAAGAACAAATCATTTGTGACTCTAATAAGAGCTGTCTCAGTACTATGGTACGGTCTAAATCCTGATTGAAAATCCTCGCAGATACCATTTCTTTGTAAAAAGGAACATAGTTGTGATGATACTGCCTTTTCTTATCCTAGAAATCAAGACACACCCTAGCGGCAGCAAATTTTATTTTGCAGCCAGTGTCGTCTAGCAACTCTCCGTTGGCTTGCGAGCTGGAAAAACCACACTCTAGTCAGGCCAATCACAATGTGTATAGAGTCGGTGGGCGGGCTTAACATAATGACGGCAGTTGTGACGGTTCCACGTGAATTCCCTGCTACTTGAAAACAAAGAAGATGGCTGCTGCTGCTGGTGAACAGCGGTCTTTCGAATCGCTTTGGCCACGACTCTGGAAGACTTGGAGTTAAGCTTTTCTTTGAGAAAAGAACAAAGAACGGCACTGAAGTCATTCTTAAAAAGGAAGATGTGTTCGGAGTTTTGCCGACCGGATACGGCAAAAGTTTAATCTATCAACTAGCTCCACTAGTGGGAAAACTTTCTGGTTGGTTGTAGCGCTATCCTATTGCGTGCAGAGGGAATTTGAAAGACAACCGTTTATCCTGCCCCTTGGATTGAGCCCTGCCAATGGTGTGTTCCCAGATCCAACATCTTGATGTGGGTCTGGCTTGTCAGGCTAGCCTTTTCTAGTATCTTTGACAGAAAGTGTGTGTGTTGTTTAAATTGCTGTTTATTATATTTGAGAAGAAAGTCTGTCTAGCTTTGCCTAGTTCCATATTGAAAGCATGGATGCTGTCTTTATAGATGTTATAATGGACAACAAGTTTTGTCTTCCGCCACATGCGCTCTGCTTTTCTGCATTGTCTTCTCCTATTTTGCACTGCTGTTGAGTTTCTCCAAGGTGCTTTTTGTCTGCCACTCTTCTTCCTGACTTTCACAGGAGCAATATCATCAATTACACTTTTAACTTTTGAGTTAAAAGAATCAAGGAGAAAATCAACAGAGTCAGCAGATATGTTTGGTGTTAAGGATATAGCCTTCATAAATAGTACACTAGTGTTCTCATTTAAGCATCTCTTCTTGACAGACACAGATCTAGCTTCAATGGCAGGAGAGGTCAATATATCAAAGAAAATACAGAAATGATCGGACAGTGCTACGTCCTTAATAACAATCAATGAAATGTTTAGACCCTTACTGATAAGTACATCTAGAGTGTGTCCACGATTGTGTGTAGGTCCATGTACATGCTGAGTCAGATCAAAAGTTTTTAAAACAGTTTTGATTTATTTTGCCATATTGGTTTCTGCATTATAAATGGTAAATGGACTGCATTTATATAGCACTTTCACAGACCTATGGCCACCAAAGCGCTTTACATAGCCTCACATTCACCCATTCACACACCGATGGCAGTGTCAGCCATGCAATCCTGCAATCCAGCTCGTCGGGAGCAGCTGGGGTTAGGTATCTTGTTCATGGACACCTCGGCACTTGGTCAGGTGGAACCGGGGATTGAACCACCAACCTTCTGGTTTGTAGACAACCTACATGAACCACTGAACCACTGCCACCCACACATTATCTATGTCAAAACAGTCAAACTCTGAGGTAATTGTTGATAACAGTTCTGTAAAGTCCTCAGCAAAGGCTGGAGAGTATTTTGGAGGCCTGTAAATAATAATAAGTCAAATGCGGGGAGCACCTTTTAACACAATACCCAGATATTCGAAAGATGGGTAATTCCCAAATGATATTTGCTTACATTGATAGATATCTTTAAAAAGAGCAGTTAGACCCCCACCTCTCTTAACAGCTCTGCAGACACTCATAAAAGTAAAGTTAGGAGGGGATGTTTCATTGAGGACTGTTGCACTGCAGCTGTCTTCTAGCCAGGTTTCATTTAGAAGCTGTAATGGTCTTGTCTCCAGAGCGCTATTTTCATCCTGGCCAGTAGGGGTCGCTCTCCTTGAGCTCTCCATATCATGCTCCCTCCAGAACTGTGGATGGCGCTTGTATCATGAACACTAGACTCTCCACTCCTGAAGGAGGCGCCATTACCCCTAACCATTTTTTAAATCCTTCTCATCAATCCTGATTTCCCACACCTGTGTTTGACCCTTTATAAGTCTGTTTGTTCCCTGTCACTGTGTTCAGTCTTGAGCCATTTATCCAGTGTATCCTGCTGCCTGTCTTTGAGTTAAATGTATTTCTTGTTGTATATTTTGGACCCTCGTGTCTGTTTTTGTTTTCTCTGTTTTATGGAAGCTCGGCTCTCCTAGTTTATTTGTATTTTGTATCTTTTGTTTCTCAAGTAAAGATTACTTTTATTTTTGAAGACTCAAGTCTCCTGGCTCTTTTGATATTCTGCGATTGGGTTTACCTATTGGGGAGTTAGCTCAGTGAGTAACCACTCGTACTTAGAGCACCAGAGACCTCGGTTCAATCCCCACCAAGGGCAACTTCTTACAGCAAGACTGAACCATGGCAGCAAGCCCAACAGAAGAGTCTTCACCACCCACTAACGTTGAGCGCATCCTGACTGCACTCTCCGAGCAAGCCACAACTATTCAGCGACATGATCAGGCTCTGTCTGAGATCCTCCATCTTCTGAACCTCCAGTCACAAACCTCTTCACCCCAGGAACCCCAACATTCTCCTGGCCCTCCATCCACACTGACTCTCTCTACTGAGCCCAGATTACCAGACCCAGAGCGGTTCGACGGCACCCCTGAGAGATGCAGAGGATTTATAACCCAGTGTACTCTGGCCTTTCAACTTCAACCCAGCAGTTTTCCCACTGAGAACAGTAAGGTGGCCTACATTATCACCCTCCTCACGGGCAAGCAGGGCTGGATCTACCATACGGGCAATCTGGGCACGTGCCCAGGGGGCCCTTGCGCACTCCGTGATTGAGTTTTTTTTTTTTTTTTTGTGCGCCATGTACGCTGCTACATAAAAATAGTATACACAAGGCATTATATGATCTCTTATTCATGCAATTTTTTTTGCTATAATAAGGATTAGTCTATATTTAATTTATAATTTATGCAGTGCAGTTTGATAACTTTATTCAATTTCGGTATGTCCTAGGTCTACCTGTTAGACAGCCACAGGTAAATATGACATTTATTTTTAACTCTTGTATTATTGAGACAAATAACAATATTTAATTTTTAAAAAATATTTTAATTTGAAAACACAGTGCATATAGTTGTTGTTTCTAGTTTGAGTTGAGAAATAGGCTACACATTTCAGCATTGTCACTAATCTGTGTGTGCATTTTACTTGAGAAATAAGCAAGTTAACTCATGAAACCATTTGTTTACTATATCGCAATCGCATATTGCAATATTGACCTCAATGATCACAATATGACATTGTCCCCAAATCGTGCAGCCCTACTTTTCAGAAAAAAATTATTTTGTATCATTGTCTTGTGAACTAGTCATTCAGCTTTTGATCAATAGTGATTGGCATGTTAAATCCCACACCTGGTGGGCCACCTGTGTGTGTGTGTTCCTTTGGAGGGTGTGGTTGTCAGGTAGGGGAGGGGGGCCCATGAGCTTCAGTGCCCAGGGGCCCCTGGGGGTACTAATCCAGCCTTGCGGGCAAGGCGCTCGACTGGGCCTCAGCTTTGTGGGACCAGATGTCTCCTCTTACCATAAACAGTCAACACTTCATTGAGGAGATGAAAAGAGTGTTTCAACATCCAGCCATTAGGGGAGACGTGGATCACCGCCTGTTGAATCTCTCTCAAGGAACCCGGAGTGTGGCTGAGTTCGCCATAGAGTTTTGTACTCTCACAACAGAGAGTGGCTGGGATCAACGAGCCTTAAGAGCAACCTTTCACCATGATTTGTCCCCCAAGCTTAAGGACGAGTTAGCATTCCGAGACCTCGCTCCTGATCTGGAGTCCCTCATTGATGTGGCCATCCAGGTCGACCATCGCCTCAGAGAACGCCAGCAGGAGCGACAGTGGGAGACCAGCTTACTTGAGGCCGCCAATCCTGTTCAATTGTCTCTTCCCCCAAGTGACCTAGAGGAGCCTATGCAGCTGGGGGGAACCCGGATATCCCAGACCGAACACAATCGAAGGATTAAAGAGAGATGCTGTCTCTACTGTGGTAAGCCAGGCCTTTTTCGCATGGACTGTCCTGAGCTGTCGGGAAAAGCCAAGTCTCGTCCTGGAGTAGGGAGGCCGGGGCGAGAATAGGAATCATCCCCTGCTCTGCGACCTCGGGCTTGATGATCTAGGCCACTATCACTCAGGGCCAGCGACACCATCAAATATGTGCCTTTGTTGACTCTGGGGCCTCCGGGAGTTTTATGGACATTGAGATGGCCCAGAGTCTTGCCATTTACCCTATGACTCTCCTAGACCCCCTTAACATTACAGCAGTTGACGGCAGCCTGTTGGGGTCAGGTCGGGTCACTCAGTGCACTCCGCCTCTTCAGCTACAGGTGGGGGACCACCAGGAATGGGTACAGTTTTTCTTAATTCATACCACTAAACTCCCTGTAATCCTCGGTTTCCCTTGGTTGACTGCTCACAACCCACATATTGACTGGTCCCGAGGAGTCGTCAAAGAGTGGGGAACCAACTGCCAGGTCTTGAGTACTGCTTTCTGCTGTTCCTCTGAGCTACTTAAGACTTTCCAAGAACCCTTGCCAGCCAACCCCAAGAACAACTCCCACTTTACAGTCAAAGCCCCATCCACTGAGATCATGGCCGTTCCCAGGATGGAACCTGTGACTACCAAGTTCCCACTTCATCCTCCCAATCCGCCCCAAGTTCCCCCAGAGTATACAGACCTCAGAGTATACAAAGTTTTTAGTAAAGCCCAAGCTGCCACATTACCTCCCCACAGATCTTATGACTGCGCTATTGAACTTATGCCAGGAACTTGCCCACCCCGTGGAAGACTCTACTCCCTGTCGGGCCCAGAGAGATTAGCTATGGACAAGTACCTTAAGGAAGCCCTGGATAGCGGGTTCATTCGTCCCTCCACATCACCGGCAGGAGCCGGTTTCTTCTTTGTTGAAAAGAAGGATGGTAGTCTCTGACCCTGTATCGATTATCTGGGCTTAAATAACATCACCATCAAGAATCGTTACCCCCTCCCACTTATGACCACGGCTTTCGAGATCCTGCAGGGGGCCACCATCTTTACCAAACTGGACCTTCGAAATGCATACCATCTGGTCAGGATCCGGGAGGGGGATGAATGGAAGACGGCGTTTAATACCCCAACAGGCCACTATTTATATGGACCAGCGGAGCTAACCATGCATTCAACACACTGAAACAACGCTTCACATCTGCTCCCATCCTAATACTACCAGACCCTGAGTTGCCTTTTGTGCTGGAAGTGTCAGATGTGGGGGTAGGAGTTGTTTTGTCACAGAAAAGTAAGAGCAATCACAAACTTCACCCCTGTGCCTTTTTCACTCGCCAGCTTACCCCTACTCAGAGAAATTATGACATTGGGAACCGAGAATTGCTGGCCGTTAAGATGGCGCTGGAGGAGTGGAGGCACTGGCTGGAGGGGGCCAAACATCCTTTCCTCATCTGGACGGACCATCGAAATCTCACCTACATCCAGGACGTTAAGAGGTTGAACTCACGCCATTTTTTAACTGATTCAATTTCATCCTCTCTTATCGCCCAGGTTCTAAAAATCTCAAGCCAGATGCACTATTGAGGCAGTTTGAACCACCTGAAAGGGAATCCTGTCCAGAAACCATCCTCCCTACATCCAGGGTGGTAGCCCCCATCCAGTGGGATATAGAGACAGCCGTCAAGAGAGCCCAACAGCAACAGCCTGATCCAGGTAATGCCCAGCTGGGCGTCTCTTTGTTCCTAATCGTATGCGCTGTGAGGTCTTGCAGTGGGCACATGCTTCCCTCCCCTCTGGACACCCGGGAACCACTAGAACCTGCAAGCTGATCCAGAGGAAGTTCTGGTGGCCCAAGTTACAGAGAGATGTTTGGGCCTTCGTCTCTGCCTGCTCCGTGTACGCACAGAACAAGGAGCCAAGGACCCGCCCTCAAGGCTTGCTGCACCCACTGCCTATCCCAAGATGACCCTGGTCTCACATCTCCCTAGATTTCGTCACAGGCTTGCCCCGTTCTCAGGGAAACACGGTAATTCTGGTGGTTGTGGACAGATTTTCTAAGACTTGCCACCTCTTACCCTTACCCAAGCTCCCCACAGCCAACCAGACTGCAGAAATAATGATGAAACACGTGTTCAGAATTCATGGCTTTCCCCAGGATATGGTTTCTGACCGGGGGCCACAGTTTACGTCCCGATTCTGGAAGGCGTTTGGTTGGCTCATTGGGTCCTCTATCAGCTTGTCCTCTGGCTTCCACCCCCAGTCCAATGGCCAAACTGAGAGGGTAAATCAGGAGACTGAGAAGACTTTGAGGTGTCTGGTCGCTGATAACCAATCCACTTGGAGCTCTCGACTTATGTGGGCTGAGTTTGTTCATAATACCCTGTACCATTCCTCTTTAAGCATGTCCCCCTTTGAGTGTCTGTATGGTTTCCCTCCCCCTCTATTTCCTGGACAGGAGCCAGAGCTTGAGGTCCCAGCCGCCACACAGCTAGTGCGCCGGTGTCGACGTTCCTGGCAGAGGGCCCGTGCTGCTCTAGTTAAGGCAGCTCGACAACAACAGAGGCAGGCTAACAAACGCCAGAAGGCAGGACCCATGTTCTGCCCAGGGCAAAGAGTGTGGCTCTCTACTCGAGATCTTCCCCTACGGGTGGAATCCCGTAAGCTGGCTCCACGATACATCGGCCCCTTTAAGATCCTCAGAAAGATTAACCCGGTTTCCTTTCGACTCATTCTGCCCAGGTCTATGAAGATTCACCCCACTTTCCATGTATCTCGATTAAAACCAGTTGTTTGTTCCACTTTGTCTCCAGCTAGGAAGTCTGCCCCAGCTCCCCGCATGATTGATGGACAGCCAGCTTACACGGTCCGCAGGCTACTGAATTGCCACCAGATACGCGGAAGGGTGCAATACTTGGTAGACTGGGAGGGTTATGGCCCGGAGGAGCGGACCTGGGTTCCAGCTCAGGATATCTTGGATCCGGCTCTCATCTCAGAGTTTCCCGAAGAAACCATCTAGGGAATGTCAGGAGCCGTTCTTAGGGGATGGGCTCCTGTAATGGTCTTGTCTCCAGAGCGCTATTTTCATCCTGGCCAGTAGGGGTCACTCTCCTTGAGCTCTCCATATCATGCTCCCTCCAGAACTGTGGATGGCGCTTGTATCATGAACGCTAGACTCTCCACTCCTGAAGGAGGCGCCGTTTTAAATCCTTCTCATCAATCCTGATTTCCCACACCTGTGTTTGACCCTTTATAAGTCTGTTTGTTCCCTGCCACTGTGTTCAGTCTTGAGCCATTTATCCAGTGTATCCTGCTGCCTGTCTTCGAGTTAAGTGTATTTCTTGTTGTATATTTTGGACCCTCGTGTCTGTTTTTGTTTTCTCTGTTTTATGGAAGCTCGGCTCTCCTAGTTTATTTGTATTTTGTATCTTTTGTTTCTCAAGTAAAGATTACTTTTATTTTTGAAGATTCAAGTCTCCTGGCTCTTTTGATATTCTGCGATTGGGTTTAACTATTGGGGAGTTAGCTCAGTGAGTAACCACTCACACTTAGAGCACCAGAGACCCTGGTTCAATGCCCACCAAGGGCAACTTCTTACAGAAGCATAAAATCCAGGTTGTTTGTGGTTATTAAGTCGTTGACTAGAAGTGATTTATTTTTAAGTGAGCGGATGTTTAAAAGTGTTAACTTAACAGTCTTACTTTTTGTCCCCACAGCAATCTTAGTTTGACGTGTAATAGGCACCAGATTAGTTGGGTTTGCTGTACGGCTATTGAAGGCCTTAGACTTTCTATCTTGTAATAGAACAGCAATAGAGAAAGATACAGGCACACTGGGTTCCCGCTTGTTCTGTAAACATTTGAGAAAGTTACTGTTATCATAGTGGGGACCCGGCACATATCACTGAGAGCTGGTATCAGTTGTTTTTGGTTCACCTCGAGCAGATGGAGGAGGGTGTGGGCCCTGGTTTTGTGGCAGAGGCCGAAGAGCTCTGACAGAAGGAGGGGGACGGCGAGCTGGGCCCGCAGGCTTTGGTGGTTGCGGTGCCTGCCGTTTTTTGGTTGATATCTGGGGGCTTGCAGCAAAAGAGTGGGATAGTTTGGTTCCAGCATACACCAGTTCTTCCATTTTCTGTGAAAAGTACAGAAGTGGAGATGCTGGAGAGAGGGATAAAGTGTCTGGTGAGAGGGGCTGTTGCTCTGGTGTTATCGGAGGCTGTAATATGCTGTCCTGGCTTCCCTGGCTGTTCCCAGGAAGTCGTCCTTGGGTGCTGAATCTTGGAGCAGTTCTAATATGTCTATCTGTGGTGAGCTCTGTGGGCAGAGCTCAGCTGAGATTGTGTCCGTGAGCAGAGGTTGTTGTGGCTGAGTGGTGTTATCATTGTCCTTGTGTGATATGTCAACCGCATGTCCATTCTGCTGCTGAAGTGAAGTCCTGTGGTCATTCATACTGTGTCCAGGTGTGTGTATGCCGTTCAGATTGAGTGGATTGGCACACACTGCAGAAGGATGATTGAGGGAGAAGTAGATATTGTCCTTTAGCACTCTTGAACCAAGTTTGTTTGGGTGGTGGCCATCCTGATGAAACAGTTGTCTCTGACTCCAGAAAAGATTGAAGTTGTCAATGAAGTTCACTCCTTTTATACTGCAGGTTTTTTGCAGCCATGTATTAAGCCCAAGCAACCATGAAAACCTGTTTGTTCCTCTTGCTGGGAGTGGTCCACTGATGAATGTTTGAACTTTCAGTCTTTTAAGTGTTTCAAAAAGTTCATTGAAATCCTTCTTAAGGAGTTCTGACTGCTCTTTATGAATATCATTCTTCCAAGTCGATTTGCAGTCTTATGTTTCATCAGAATGTTCTGAAGTTCCCTGTTTACATCAGAAGTTGTTGCTTGTGGAAGGCAGCACGTAGTTGTATCCCTGCTGCTAATGTTTCTGATTATGGAGTCCCCCACTATCAGAGTCCTGGGCTCGGCTACGCTCTGAGCTGAGTGCCGCTGTCTGCTCGACCTTGAGCGCCAGTTATCATCAGTGTTAGCTACTGGCTGATTCAGTCTGTGTTCGATCACATTCATCACGTTTGGGGATTCCTCATTTACATTCATTAGTACTTCAAATCTGTTCTCAAGATGTATAGGCGGTGGTAGGAGACCAGTGTTTGCAATCCTTGTCAGAGCTGTGTCTGGGGTAGAGTCTGATGTCTCGAGTGCCTTTGGGTCTCGCTCCGTTTGTGCCATCGATTTGTAAGTTTCTCTACCTGTCGAGGAGCACTAGTTTCATGGGACTCACCGGCTATATGCTGAGGGTGTCCATGACGAAGCTCTGTTGTGTGTTCCGTCTGGTTTGGTGGTCCCGTAAGTAACTTTGTTTCAAGAACTGCAATCCTTTGTAAAAGTCTGTGGCAGTTAGTGCAGCAAGTAGATTATTGAAGCAGAAGAGGCATTTTCTCTCTTATCCTTATGAATGTAGGCAGTTGTGTTTTCCTTTCCCCGGAATGTAAGCTGGTCGGGTAAAAGAATTCTGCGTTTTTGTAGTAATCCAAACTTTGTTGTTTGAGTACTGTGCTGTTTGCTGAAGTTAAAATTAGGTGATAAAAGGAGATAAAATATAAAAATATAGAAGATAAAATATAAAAGCGATAGAGCAAAGCGAGGAGCAGTAAGCAAGAGCATCCGAACAGTAGCTGAGCAGGAAGTGCAATCACAAACACAAACACACACACACGACTTCTGTGTGTGTCAAAGAGAGTCAAAAGTTTCTGTCGCAATATCGAGTTCTTCTAGGCTATCTGGGATGCTGACGGGATGAAATTGATCAGGAAGATTATTTATAAAGCAATCTTTAGTGGCAAAAGTGATAGTTCTGCCATATTTATAACACAGAGTTGACTTTGCAACGTTGGCTAAATTAAGTTTACATGAGATTGAATAATGATCTGAGATGTCATCACTCTGCTGCCGAATTTCAACGGCATCAACATTGATTCCATGTGACAATATTAGATCTAAAGTATGATTACGACAATGAGTAGGTCCTGACACGTGTTGTCGAACTCCAATAGAGTTTAGAATGTCTGTAAATGCTAATCCCAATGCGTCTTTTTCATTATCTACAAGGATATTAAAATCACCAAAAGGGGAAAAGCCAGACGTGACGCATCACAGGCTTATTCTTCTTCTTGTATGGTTTAATGCCGGTTGACAATCATACTAATGGTGCATAACTGTCACTAACTGGACTGAAAGTGTGAAGCATCAATGGAAAGAAAAAAAAAAAAAAGGGGGATATCACGTGACCCTTCGGCAGCAATGCACGCATAGTCCTTTGCTCTGCTTACTTTGTCAAATATTGTATATTCTTGTCAGTAAATTTTGAACCCCTCTTTATCTAGCCGACTATGAATACTTCAGCAGTCAAGGACAATCGGAAAAGAGAGATTGAGCAATCGCCAATAAAGAAAAAAATCAAAGATTCCACCATCTCCAGAGAGGATCTCGACAATGCTATAGCTAACAGTATCAAGCTAGCACTCAAAGAGCAAGTACTCTGGATTTGGTTGTGGCTTCGACAGTAAGATAAGCGATAGACTCTGTACTGACAATTCTGTTAAAGAGCTAAAGGCAGAAGTTGAAAAGCTAGCCTGCACGACAAAACAGATACATGACCAGGTCGATTCCATTCAAGCAGCTGCACGTAAGGGTTGGAGGACAGCCACAAACTTAAGACAGCAGCTGGAACAACTTACCGAAAAAATGATGGATATTGAAGAGCAGGAGAAATAACTTACGACTGGTGGGGTTGCGGGTGGGGGCAGAGGGCTCCGATGCAGCTGGCCTCATCAGAGCTAATCTTTCCAAGTGGATCCCTGCACTGAAAGGCCGCGGCATCGAGATTGACCGTGCCCATCGTGTGTATGACGGAAGGAAAAACTCAGATCGGCCGCATACTCTCATTTTCTGTGTACTAAGATGGCATTCCAGGCTGGCGATCCTGAAGTGTGCTCGGCAGGCGTATCTTGTGAAATATGCGCAGGAAAATGTCACGCTACAATTTTTTTTCCCAATTTTAGCCTAGCCACAATCCAATCCAATCCACTTTATTTCTATAGCACATTTTACAAACACAAAGTTTCCAAAGTGCTGCACAAAAGACTCAGAACATACAAAACAATTAATATAAAATTATTACAACAAAATAAGAACATCAGATTTAAAAAAAAATATATATATATAGAATATAAAAGATAAAAAGAATAAATACCACAAAGGACC
Source organism: Abramis brama (assembly GCF_963993115.1). NCBI lineage: Eukaryota > Metazoa > Chordata > Actinopteri > Cypriniformes > Leuciscidae > Abramis > Abramis brama. Next base: position 22,922,015 of record NC_139973.1, read on the forward strand.
ACACAACTCACGCAGAGTTAAAAGCCAAAGAATAAAAATGAGTCTTTAGACAAGCCTTAAAACACTCAACTGTAGGGGCAGTTCAGACATGGAGGGGCAGAGCGTTCCAGAGTTTAGGTCCAACCACAGAAAAGGCCCTGTCCCCCCGAGTTTTAAGTCTTGACTTGGGGACTGCAAGCTGGAGCTGGCCCTCTGACCTCAGTGTCCGCGCTGGCGTATAAATTTGGATGAGGTCCGAGATATATGTTGGGGCCAGTCCATTCACAGCTTTAAAAACAAACAATAAAATCTTAAAATCAATCCTAAAACGAACAGGAAGCCAGTGCAATGAGGCAAGAATTGGAGTTATATGAGCGCGCTTTTTGGTTCCTGTTAAAAGACGTGCTGCAGAATTTTGGACTAACTGTAAGCGTGAAAGTGCGTTTTGATTTATACCAATATAAATTGCATTACAGTAGTCTAAACGAGAAGAAATAAAAGCATGTGTAGCTTGTTCAAAACTGTTAAAAGACAAAAACGGTTTAACTTTGGCTAAAAGGCGAAGATGATAAAAACTAGATTTCACTACTGCATTTATTTCTTTGTTTAGTTTAAAATCACTGTCTATTTTTACCCCAAGGTTAGTTACAACAGGATGCACAAAATCATTGAGGGGGCCCAAATCTATCATGGGGTTAGTGGGGCCAAACTGCATAATCTCTGTTTTACTCTCATTTTGTTTAAAAATTTTTTGGGCCAACCACGCTTTGACGTCATTTAAACATTCAAGAAGGGGTGTCAGGGGGCTGCCTTCATGCTTTCTGATTGGCATATAAATTTGACAATCATCAGCATACAGATGATAGGAGATGCCATGCTTTTTAAAAATTATTCCAAGTGGAAGGTGGTACAATGCAAAAAGAATAGGACCAAGAATTGATCCCTGGGGGACCCCACAGTTAAAAGGCGCAGTTGATGAAGTAGAGTCCCCCATTTTAACAAAAAAGCATCTCCCTGAAAGATATGACTGGAACCACTTTAGGGCAGTCCCCCTGACTCCCACACAGTTTTCCAGACGAGATAAAATAATTTTGTGGTCAACTGTGTCGAAAGCAGCAGTGAGATCTAAAAGCACTAAAATGGCTGAATCACCAGAATCTGTCATTAAAAAAAGGTCATTAAAAACCTTTAAAAGTGCAGACTCGGTGCTATGAAATACTTTAAAACCTGACTGAAAAGTATCTAGGATGCCATGTACCTCCAGAAAAGACTGTAGCTGCAAAAATACACATTTTTCCAAAATTTTCGATAAAAAAGGAAGCTTTGAAATAGGACGATAATTTGAAACATTTGTGGACTCAAGTCCAGCTTTCTTAATCAGTGGCTCAATCACTGCTTTTTTACAAAATGCAGGCACAACTCCAGAAGACAGGCTACTATTTATAATTTCCTCAACATGAGAGCCAATCGTTTCCCACACATCCTTAAAAAAGTGTGGAGGGACAGGGTCCGTAGAGGATGTGGAGGGTTTAATTTGATTGATAATCTTTGTAAGAGATAACATTGAAACGGGCTCAAACTGACAAAAAATAGCTGAACAGTGCATGTTTAAGGAAAAGTTTAAAGAAAGGGGCAATATATTGGCTCTGATATTCAAAACTTTACTATTAAAAAAGGCCAAAAAAATTTCACAAGTATCAGGTGAAAATTCAATAGAAGTGGATTGTGGAGGGTTCAACACAGACCCAATGGTTTTAAAAAGAACACGTGGATTGTTGACATTTTGAGAAACTATTTCTGAAAAATATTGTGTTTGTTTAACTTTAACAATTTTTTGATAGTTTCTCCAGCTGTCCTGTAAAATCTGATAGAACACCTGCAGCCCATCCTTTTTCCACCGACGCTCTGCCCTTCTACACTCTCGCCTGGCTGCGCGCGTGGCTTCACAGTGCCATGGCTCAGGCTTTGGTCTAGGGCGAATTGCTCTTATTGGAGCTACAGTGTCCAGGACCTCAGAACAGGTTGACAGAAAAACATTTGTTAATTGCTCTGTATCATAGGCAGCGGAGCTACTGTTTGCTTGCACATGAGCAGCAAAAAAGGAAGAAAAACACGAGGAGGTGTCGGGCTTAAAAGTGCGGCCATGACGCACGGGAGCGGGTGGTTTTACTAAATCGTTAAAAACAAAATCAAACATGACAGGACAGTGATCCGAAAAAATAGCATCAGACACTAATACATTATCAACAGGCAACCCATAGGACAATACAAGATCCAATAAATGCCCATGTATTTGTGTGGATCCTGCAACATGTTGAATTAAATTAAAACCATCAATCAAATCTAAAAACTCTTTCACCATAGCTTTTGAAGGGCAACAGACGTGTACATTAAAATCACCAACAATTAGAATCTTATCATAATTTGTCCTTATAACAGCAATAAAATCAGAAAAATCCTTAATAAAGTCCTGATTATGCTTTGGCGGCCGGTATATCACCGCGCACAGAACAGGATTCCGCGCACCCAGTTCAAAACAGCTTAGCTCAAATGAAGTAAAAGCCATCGACAATGGCTTACAATGTAAGCTACTCTTTAATATTGTGGCAATTCCTCCTCCACGTCCAGTCGTACGCGGTGTCTTTATAAAAGTACACTCGGGAGGTAACAGTTCCGAAAAGGCAGTGGACTCACCCAGATTAATCCATGTTTCCGTAATAAAAAATAAATCCAATGAATGCGTATTGAAGAAGTCCTTCAGAATAAACGACTTATTCATCACTGATCTTGCATTCACATTATTAGTATTTTTCTTATCTAGCCTATTGTTTTACTTCAGAAGGCATTGATTCATCCACTGAGGTTGCATGGATTACCGTCACGCTCACTGTGTGTGGTTTTTAAAGCGTCTTTAGGACTCGCAGAGATGGATTACTTTCCTTACAATCTTAATTCGTGTTTATCTGTAGAAAGAAAGTAAAATGCATCTGGGACAGCATGAGGGTGATTAAAATAAGAGAGAATTGTATTTTTGGTTGAACTATCCCCTCAACATTCATATGCTGTTGGTATGCTAATCCAAGATCAGCATAGATTAATAAGAATAAAGTGAAACCTCTTGTGTACTTGTGAACTATGTTTGTTTTAATCTAGAGGAAATTGAAATATTTGCTATATTAAAATAAATCAGGTGTCTGAAGATCAAGTCATTGAAAGGTGATGTGTCTGAACAAAGTAAGATTATTGTCTGATAGGGACAGTGGATCTCTGGTACTATCACTCCATCCTCTGTGTCAGCATCAGAATTTTGTTTATGGAAAAGTTGCTCCACTCCCTGGAAAATGAGAGAGGAAATGTGTTATAATCTAACAATACAAACTGCTTTGAACTCCCACATACAGTAACAAGTTGCAGACTTAAAATATTTATTATATATATATATATATATATATATATATATATATATATATATATGTATATAAGGGATTTTACAGTACTAAATATTTACCTCGGAGTCAAGCAGCATTTATCATCTGTAATACTGTTGTGTAACCAGTAGATGGCTGTATTGCCCTATATATAAACATATGGCTGTGTATTCCTTAGTTGCTGGATGTTTTCAGTCATAATTACTTGCATGTATTAAGTTTTTAATTTGGACATATATTTAGTATTAAAGACTATTAAAGATTAAACATTTTTCTCAGAAATGTTCATTTGAAGTGCACTTTTTTTCATTATTATTAGTCAAATATGGACACAGAAAAAGCATTTTGTTACTCATACTAGATACATATAATAGCTTTATCAGTCATCTTTATTGCACAAAAGTAATCAGAATAAATATTGCAACCAGGGCGATACTTCAAAATAGTTGAGTGTTTACATATTACGAACAGAGACATGGTCTGTGGTCAAGTCGTGTCTCTCCTCTTTCAAAAACTCTGCATCGCAAATTAATCAGCAAATTGAGAAATTCATGTTTAAATAGCTTTATTGGCATGGTAAAAAAGGCTTTACATTGCCAAAGTTGAATCAGGCAGTGATTGACAGCGCTCTGGTCCTATGGTATCGGTCATTGACTGATACAGTACAGATACTGTACAGTACTCTAGCCCAATGTTGTTTGGGGTGGCTGGGGGGAAATATGATCTAATCGAAGCAAATATGATCTAATCGAAGACTGTAACCGAATGTAGATAAACAAGTCATGTAATGATTGGGCTAACAGTTAAATCAAGACAACACAGCTGTATAATGTTATGGGCTCTCACTGAGCTCTAAAATGCCTCTCCACCTGAAAAAAGCCAGTACTGTATTATAAATAGTATTAGTATAGTATTAATAAAAAATAAAAAAATCAGACTTACCAGGAGTAGGCTAACGTTATCCAGTATCCTCCTGATATAGCGACAATGACTAATGATAAATATCATTCGTCTGTACTATTCCTTCTATAAGAAGTCATCTCAACAATATAGTGTAGCAGCAAATAAATACAGATATAAACTTAATATCACTAAAATGAAATAGAAAGCTGCGATTACAGACGCTCACATCCACACATAAACACACCACTGACGTCTTCACTTCCAGGTCACGAAGCTGTCAATCAAAAGCTCAGTAACCAATGAGAACACACTGCTACTAGCCCCGCCCCCACGAGAGAAATGTGTCAGAACGGTGAACGAAAACTCTGGGAGCATAAACGAAAACGTACTCGGGTACTAACGTAACCTCGGTTCTCTCTAGAGAGAGGAACGAGTACTGCTTAGAATACGCTAGGGGAAAATCTTTTTCCACGAGAATACTGAAGCCAAAAAATTATCCTTTCATTTTGCATTAATGTAAAACGCGTTGCTGCAGCATACAGGCATAGGCAAGACATCTCGCGCGCCTATTGGCTGGTCTGCTGGCAACTGCTTGAGCCTATCGAGCGAGACCTAGAGTGATGTCATACCCAATGCTTCGCGCCCTCTGCATCACGTCCCGCCGAAACGGGCGTGGCTTAGGTCTATAAATATCGCTCGCGGGCTCATATCTCTGATTTTTCACAGTGAAGCAACCAGAGCGCGTGCATGCACGGCAGGATACGCAGTACTCGTTCCTCTCTCTAGAGAGAACCGAGGTTACGTTAGTAACCGAGTACGTTCTCTTACGAGAGATTATCTCGTACTGCGTAGAATACGCTAGGGGAACCTAATGTAAAACGCCGTGTGTGCTGGGATCTGACACCATAGACTCAAAGGGCGACAGCCCGGAGTTCATATAGTGCACAATCACCTAGGGGACTCACAGGGAATCCTGGAAGAAGAGGGGTTTAGCCACTATCTTCCTTATATGGCAGCTTAGAGCAGCACTGCTATTCACAATAGCTGTATAACTCAAGACTGACAGTGTCAGTTTAAGAGATTTGGCCGTACTAGACCGACAGTAGCCTGGCTTGTAGTGCGGGAACCTCTAGGTTGTAAAACCTTATAAATGTAGACGGAGAGGCCCAGCCTGCCGCCATACAGATATCTTGCAAGGCAATCCCACTTGACCAGGCCCACGATGAAGCCATGCTTCTCGTGGAGTGTGCCCTGACACCCAATGGGCATTGCATGCCCTTGGTTGTGTAAGCTAGCGCTATTGCGTCCACTATCCATCTGGATAGGCTCTGTTTCGAAGCAGCTAGTCCCTTAGAACGCCCGCTGAATGAAACAAAGAGCTGCTCCGTCTGTCTGAAGGCAGACGAGCGAGACACATAAGCTCTTAATGCCCTGACTGGGCAGAGGAAGCTTTCGTCCTCATTTCCTTCAGTGACCGGTAGGGCAGACAAGGAAATGACCTGTGCCCTAAACGGTGTATTGAGGGATTTAGGAACATAACCGTGCTTAGGTTTGAGTATAACCCTAGAGTCATTAGGCCCAAATTCCATGGACGTCGCGCTCACTGAGAGCGCGTGTAAGTCCCCTATGCGCTTCACTGAAGTGAGAGCCAGAAGAAACGCCGCCTTGAACGACAGGTGTTTAAGATCAATCTTCTGCAAGGGCTCAAAAGGATGACCTTTCATGGCTTCCAGTACCGTAGAAAGGTCCCATATAGGGACTGTGGGAGGTCTGGGAGGATTCAGTCTCTTAGCTCCTCTAAGGAAGCGAATGACTAAATCGTTCCTTCCTATAGACTGGCCAAGCGTTGTCGTAGAGAACACTGCTATGGCCGCCACATAGACTTTGAGCGTGGAAGGGGACCTGCCCTTATCCAGCAGCTCCTGTAGGAAGGAGAGAACCTCCGTCACTCCGCAATTCAGGGGTGACACGCCACGAGCTGTGCACCAGCCAGAAAACACTGACCATTTGGAGGCGTAGAGACGTCGCGTAGACGGAGCTCTGGCCTGCATGATCGTGTTTAACACTCCCTGTGGGAGGTCAGCGGGTACCCGTTGATGGTCCACACGTGAAGGGACCACAGCTCCGGGTGAGGATGCCAGATCGAGCCGTTTTCCTGAGACGCGAACAGGTCTACTTCCGCTCTGCCGAATTTCTTCCACAGCAGCTGTACTGTCTGTGGGTGCAAAGACCATTCTCCTGTCGGAACGTGGTTCCTGGACAGTCTGTCTGGTCCTATATTCAGGAGCCCTGGCACGTGCGCTGCTTTCAGCGAGAGCAGGTTGCTGCGAGCCCATATCAGGAGGCGTCTGGTTAGCCTGTACAAGGTCAGGGACCTGAGGCCGCCCTGGCGATTTATGTAGGATACCACCGACACGTTGTCTGAACGTACTAGGACGTGGTACCCCTTTATCAAGGGACGAAAGCGCGTGAGCGCTTTGCTCACTGCTAACATCTCGAGGCAATTTATATGAAGGAGCTTCTCCCGTTTTGACCATTGGCCAAAGAGCGGTCTGCCCTCGAGCAGCGCTCCCCATCCTGATGCGGATGCGTCCGTGGACACCACCATCAGTCTCGAGGAAGTCCCCAGGCTTACACCTTAATGTGGTACCAGTCTTTTGCCCCCCAAGGGTTCAAAGCTGAAATGCACGCTTGATTGACCTTGAGGCGAAGCCGACCGGAGGCCCACGCTCTGTGAGGCACTCTCTCTCTGAGCCAGAACTGTAGTGGGCGCATGCGCAGCAGGCCCAACTGGAGAACTGATGATGCTGAGGCCATCAGACCTAGCATCCTTTGAAATTTCTTGAGAGGGACTACAGCGCCGCAGCGAAAGGAGCCGACTGCGCGCTGAATGTCCAGTGTGCGCTGAGATGACAGGCGTGCTGTCATTGACAGCGAGTTCAGTTATATTCCCAGAAAAGATATAATCTGTCTGGGGAATAGCGAACTCTTTTCCCAGTTTACTGTGAGACCGAGATTCTCGAGGTGATCGAGTAAAATGGTTCTGTGCTCCACGATCTCTGAGTGAGATTGGGCTAGAATCAGCCAGTCGTCCAAATAGTTCAGCACTCGTATGCCCCGGAGTCTGAGGGGTACGAGCGCTGCGTCCATGCACTTCGTAAATGTACGGGGTGCCAGGGACAAGCCGAAAGGCAGGACTGTGTACTGATATGCCTGGCCCTCGAAGGCGAATCTCAAAAATCGCCTGTGACGTGACGCTATCTGTATTTGAAAATACGCGTCCTTTAGATCTATTGACACAAACCAGTCCCCTCGGCGAACATGCGCGAGGATTTTTCTGGTCGTGAGCATCCTGAACTGACGTTTCATAAGCGTTCTGTTCAGTTGCCGCAGATCTAGTATGGGTCTGAGACCCCCGTCTTTCTTGGGTACCAGGAAGTATCTGCTGTAAAGCCCCCCTTCGCTTTGAGCTTGAGATAAGGGTTCTATAGCCCCTTTGCTCAGTAGTTTCAGAATTTCGGCTCGAAGTAGATGTGCTACTTTCGATTCTACCGTGGTCTCGACGCGTGCCATGTGGCGGCGAGGGCGTCGGCGAAACTGTAACGAATAGCCTTCTTTTATGATGTTTAGCACCCATTTCGAAACCCCGGGAAGCTTCGCCCACGCGTCTGCACGGGTAGCTAGGGGCTGGGTGCGAAGCGCGCTCTGATCGGCTCGCGATACAGCGGCTTCGGTGAGCTGTGACATAAGCGTCGCGCTCATGACATCTGAGGCAGGGGGCGCGCTGATAACAGCGGGCAGAATGCCCGCGCTCGACTCCTCTGTGGTGGTTAACCGAGAGGGGGAGGGCTGGGCGAGTTCCATTGGAACTGTCATGTCTGTGTGTGGACGTGGGCACAGGGTAGCGGGCACATTTACCACCTTTATAGCATCGCTCGCCTGAGCAGAGCGCCTGCATACTGGTTTCGTTTTTACAGAAACCGTGAGACATGTAGGAAGTAGCGTTTGTGGGCACTGGGTCGTGGGCACGTTTGCTACGTTTAATGCGCAATCGATCTGAGTCGATTTTATGTGCGCGAGCCCTGTATGAGGGGCTGTGCTTGTGTGTAGGAATGGGCACTGAGTAGTGGGCATTTTTTCTACACATGAAACACCATCGGCCGTGGCCGGGACACCAGAAAATACACTCTTTAAGGGATTTATCTGGGTAGCCATAAAAACGGCTTTTGTGTGCAGGCAAGCGGGCAATGGAACCGGCTTGTTGGCTGCTAAATACGGCGGACCAATCACATTTCTTGGAACTGGAAGAGCGGCGAGCTTTGGTGGAAGTCCGGCCGCAGCGGGACTTGGACACCGTCGCTTTCCTAGGCGTGCTAGGACGACTTCGGGGCCTCTGGCTTCAACGCAATCTTTGGCCGCAGGCCACGCGGGGCGGCGGCTGGAAGAGCGAGAGCGCGGTCTCGAGCTCTGGGTCTGGCGGCGTTGTGAAGAGGAGGCGGTGGGCGGAGGCTTAGGCTGTGAGCTCTGGGCAGACGGTTTTGCACGGCCTGCTGCAGAGCTGGAGCGCTTCGGGAGGAAGTGCTTCATGGCCTGGGTCGCTTTCTGTACCTCAGCGAACCTGTCGGTGAAGTCTTTGACCGAGGTTCCGAAGAGGCCGGCAGGGGAAAGCGGCGCGTCGAGGAACGCGGTGCGCTCCGACTCAGACATGTCCGAGAGCGTTAGCCAGAGATGTCTCTCAGACACGGTGAGCGAGGCCATGCTCCGTCCTATGGCCTGTGCCGCAGACTTGGTAGCGCGGAGAGCGAGGTCTGTAGCGCTCCTCAGGTCTGGCACGCAGATTGCGTCAGGTCCTTTCTCATCCAGCTTGCGGAGGAGATCAGCCTGGTAAATCTGGAGCGTGGCCATGGTGTGCAACGCTGACGCGGCCTGCCCGGCAGCGGAGAAAGCGCGGCGGAGCAGGGATGACGTCGTGCGGCAGGCTTTTGAGGGCAGCGCCATCTTAGCACGCCGTCCAGCGAAGGGCAGGCATAAGTGGACTGCAATAGGCTCTTCGACCGGCGGCAGGGAGTGGTATTCTCTGTTCTTGGCGTCGTCGACAGCAGAGAACGCCAGAGAAACAGAAGATCGTGTCCTGGCCGAAAAAGGGGAGTTCCAAGACTTAGCGACTTCTTCGTGAAGCTCAGGAAGAAAAGGCGCTGGCTTGGATGCAGGCGAAGTGCGCTCCCCGGGCAGGAAGTAGCCGTCCAGCCGGTTGTGAGCGGGCTGCTCAGGCGTAATCCAATCGAGGCCGAGGCTCGCCGTGGCCTGAGTGAGTACGCGTATGAGCTCCACCTCAATGCTCGCTCTCTTTCCCGTCGAAGCACGGGCAGGGGGCGCGAGATCCTCAGAGCTCGCCCAGCCTTCACTGCCTGATGCCAGGAGAGAGCAGGAATCCCCTTCTCGCAGTATCGCGTCAACCTCATCCGCGTCGTCGACAGAAGCGGCGGCAGACCGCGGCCGTTGTCCGTCAGGAAGCGAAACAGATGAAGCCGGTGAAGCAGGCGGGCGCACCGGCGAGCTTTGGCGGCTGGGAGAAGGTTCCGGGATTCGTTGAGCGCAGCGCTTTTTACGGCGCGGCACTACAGCAGGTGTGGGCGCAGTCTTGTTGAAAAATGCCAAGCGAGTCCTCAGAGTCGCTATGGGCAACAGCTCGCAGTGAGGGCAGCCGCCGTCAGCGAGCGCGAGAGCTGCGTGTTCTTCACCCAGGCAGGAAACGCAAACCACGTGGCGGTCCCCGTCGCTGAGTGTGGCTCTGCACAAGCCGCAGGAAGGCATCTTTAGAAAGACGCGAGCTCTTTTAGTCAGTGTGTGTCGCGCCGGCGAGCACACACACAGTGCAGAGAAAAAGGATATAGGAGCCGGATAGCGCAGCAGGAAGGCGATGAAGGCGGCGCGGCCAGCAGCTTCTCGACTCGTCCCGCTGAGATGCTTCTTCAAACAGCACGGCTTCTTCTCGGATCCAGCGATGTGAGTTGCTTCGCTGAAGGATTAAAAATCAGAGATATGAGCCCGCGAGCGATATTTATAGACCTAAGCCACGCCCGTTTCGGCGGGACGTGACGCAGAGGGCGCGAAGCGCCCTCATTGGGTATGACGTCACTCTAGGTCTCGCTCGATAGGCTCAAGCAGTTGCCAGCAGACCAGCCAATAGGCGTGCGAGCTGTCTCGCCTATGCCTGTATGCTGCAGCAACGCGTTTTACATTAATGCAAAATTAAAGGATAATTTTTTGGCTTCAGTATTCTCATGGAAAAGGATTTTCCCCTAGCATATTCTACGCAGTACGAGAGAATCTCTCGTAAGAGAACTTCAGAAGCGTAAATGAAAACTCTGGAAGCGCATTTGTAAGTTCAGATCAGCGATTGAAATATGAGAAATAGTTAGCAAAACATGCAGTGTATTAAAAACGAAGTAAAAAAATTTGCCTGCGATTTATTCTTTTTCAGTTTCACAGATAATTTATTTAGTTTCAATTTATATTTTCATTAGTTTCTTGAAAAGCTACGTTCATTATTATTGGCTCAAGAATAACTCCATAAACCTTGACCCCCTTTGGCCTGCCCAACGTCCTACCATTGGTTGAACCAGAAGTTGACACGTCAGACAGCTATGCTTGATCTATGTTTCAAACACACCAAAAAAAAAAAAAAAAATGCCATCATACTCACCAACAATCGGTTTTGCTGTACTTTTGATAAACAATCGAACTTGCTAGAGTGCACACTATAGGGATTCTGTGTTGCAGATTTGGCACATTTGTCAGAAGGAAACTTTTAGAGTCTAGAAACTCATTGCAGCTACAGACACAAGTCTCACCATGTAATTCAAATCTGAGAATTAAATTATTTTTAGATGATGCTATGTCATTTTTTTAGATGAGAAAAAGCAGCTTTATGTAGAAAGTAATAGACTTTTTCCATTAGTGGTACTTTAATGGCCCATTGTACTTTGAAATGTGGACTTCAGCCCTTTGGGTTGATTGTTGATTGATTGAGTTATTAAACGAATTATTAAAATTATCCTGATCAGTCCTCAAAAATGACAAAAAAAGTTAAAATGTCAAACAAATTCACTGCATGAAAAGTAACAACGTAAAATGTATTAAAATAATTTAAATTCATGTGTCACCTTTTAAATCCGCAGCGTAATGCAAGACCGTCAAACCATCAAATAATTGTATTGCGTTTTACATCAGGAGCAGACAGTTCTGCAGAACATTGAGAGTTGTTGTAGCCCGCAGAGACAATCGGCAGAGAAATGCTACGGATGGTTTTATTCCATCTGCACGCACTGAAACACAAGCAGTTCCCTTTCGTTCAGTCACTCCAAGTTACGTCAGTGACTGACGAGATGGGGGTTTCGCTTAGAAGCCTATCACCTTTGAGTTCTAGAAAACGAGCCAATGGCAAAACAATGCCATGGGTCTGCGGAATTTGCATAGCGTGTGGGTATAAAAGGAGCTGCGAGGCAATCTCGCATTATGTTTTTGCTTCGGAGCCAAGAGCTTTCTTCACTCCTCTGCAAGCCTTTCTGAGTTCTACTTCTACGAGACGAGTGACTCTTCAGTGCTGTTGGTGTTATGGCGTGTTCCAGCGAGATCACATTACCTGCTGCTGGTCTGTGCAGTGATCTGCCAACAGTTTGTGTGTTTCTCCCTGGGCACTTCAACACACTGTTGAGCTTTTCTCTCCTCTCTAAAAGAGCCTGCATGTGGCACGTCTTTTTAAAGATGTCTCGCCCCTGTATTTCTGGGTTCGGTAGACACGTTTTGCCTTCTGATGGGCACGATCGCTGCCTTGCGTGTGTAATGTAGGGGTTTCCGACAGGTCAATTTAGCTCAAAAGGAATTATTAATTAATTTATAGTGAATTCGAAAGAATCACTTATTACGGCCATGCAAATGACTCGTCCAGCGTTCATTTGAACCGGCCATAACTATCAGCTCTGCAGCGGATATAAATATCCAAACTATAGTGAAACACTATTTATTAGCAAGGTAACTTAGATCAGCAGTTTAAGACATTAAATTCGTAAGCACATAACACAAGTAACACTTAAAATACAAACAAGACTTTATTGATTATTCTAACACATAAAACTAATATCTAACACAAACACACACACACACACATTCATACGAGTTGCAGAAAGAAAGAGAGTGAGGAAAAAAATGAGTTTTAAGAGTGAGATGATGAATTCCCAAGTTTCTATATGCACTTATAAGACATGACCTGAACGAACCATCAATCATTAATTTAACCCTTCTATCGTTTCTAAGGCGGGTTATTAAATCTATATCAATGCACCAGTTCAGTTTAAGAGTCTGGAGGCTACTTTCTTGTCTTTGCGTTCCTTTTGAGGATTCCCTTTGTCGGCGTAAAAGGGGTTTCCCGGGTTCATTGGCTGGCATCTCCTCGTGCCTGGATAGATGTCTGGGGCGGCCAATCATGTGGTGTGCTGGCGGATGGATGGAAAGTCTTTGAAGTGAGAAGCGGGCTTTGCAGTCGAATCGTGGACCGAAACTTTGCCACAAAACTTAACTTAGAACCGAGACTCACAACGGAAAAGAAAAGAAAACTAAGAACAGAAAGAAAATTGAGACGAGAGTTGTTAGATGGCTTTTAATGAAGCTGTTTAACCCATGTTCTTCTGATCTTGATTTGGGTTCTTTCGTCTGCTCGTCTACATGGTTACTCGTCTGTCTGGTTACTCCGTCATGGCTTCTCCATGATCGTTTTTGAATCTATTTTTCTCTTCAAGCTTTGTTTGGGTCCTAAGATTTTAAACTCAAATGTTTGTCCAGCCTCCTGGATGAGTTCTGACCAATTAGGCACTGTCTTTATTTGAGAGGTGGCATTTTCTTCACTTCTCATCGTAAATCATGCATTATATGTGATCTCTTTACTCTCCAGCTCTAGCAGAGAGTACAGAGGCCACAGTTTAGACATCATTCCTATTATAAGAATACAAAACATTTTACACAGATTTCAATCAAGCCATCTTTTGAATTAAGAACATACGATCGTACTGATAGGAAACGAGACACACTTTCATTCAAACATCTAATAGTTATAACAATTACATGACTTATATGGGATCTAAGCATATTAGACACACATATAGGTTGTAGACACAATATAGAATTATGTAGTTGCACGATGTTTGATTATAAGTCCATCGAGAATTGTTTTGGGATGATTTTATGTATTTTTATAGGTAAAGTCTCAGTCTCTGTGGTTTTAAGAGATTTCAACCCTGGGGTCATTCAGAGGTCCTTAAGAAGAAGGAGGTCTGTTTTGTATATCTGTCGTGGGATCAAGCAACCTCTGCCGTTATCTTGGTCGGGCCCTGAGCTTTGCCATCTCTGAACCAATCAGTCTTTTCCAAACTATCTAACATTGACAACGTTCTTCCTTTAGTTGGACTCATCTCTTTGAAGCTTGCATGGCTATAAAGTTCTTATCTTGGGGTTTTCATTGGTTAACGTAGACTGGCTGGAGCCTGGATTTTATGGTTCTGGATTGGTGATTTGGGGTCTGGAGTGTTGAGTTCTGTGTGGAATTATGTTTGAACGAATCACCTGTAAGATTAATTTGTGTTTGGTTCACCCTCAAACCCTACATGTGTTTGGGCATTAATCACGCTCAGGCAGCGTTTGTGGATGAGTCATGTTCTCATTACGGGAACGTGACCATCGCAATGTTGCTATCGAGACTCGATGACCTCAGTAGAGGTAGAGTCCCCTCCGCCACACCCCAATCTATTCCCTCCAAGAGAAGGGATACTTTGGCTGGTGGCCAGGGTGATCTGAGGGTCATGGTGTGGAACAAAGCCCCGACAATTCTTCTTCGGACCACACCCCCCTCTTGCACATTGCAACCAGTGAGGTTGCCTGATGAGGTTGCGGTCTTCAGGCGGGCCCAGTGTTTCATTCGTCGCTCCAGAAGATGACACTATGTCTATCGCCGCATCACAAGGTGGGCTATAGTCTTCTGGAGATGAAGACTCGGTTGTGCTGCCTCCTTCGGGTGTGCCAGCACTGCCCGAAACTGATCCAGAGTTGACTGCCATGCTTTCCCGGGCAGCTGCGAATATCGGGATAGCGTGGAACCCTCCGCCCTGTCCCAAGTGCTCAAGGCTGGACGATTGTTTTTTGGGGGTGGCGAGTGCTGACACCCATCATCCGCCCCCAATACCTTTCTTTCCGGAGGTGCATGAAGAGGTCATGCAGTCCTGGAAATCTCCTTTGACTTCCCATGATCATTCATCGACCTCTTCCGCCTTCTCTACCCTCGAAGGGGCCACGGCTAAAGGGTACACTGGGGTCCCCCCGGTGGAACGCTCTGTGGCGATGGAGTGTCCCCAGAGTACAGAATACAGTATCTGGCACAGTGATCCTAAGCACCCCTCCAAAGCCTGTAGGTTTTTGTCCACTTTGGTGGCGAAGACCTATAGAGTAACCTATAGAGCCTGCCCTAGTCTATAGGGCAGGCTGCCTCCTCATTGCATGCTATGGCCATCCTCCAGGTCTACCAGGCCAGGGTGCTCAGAGACATGCATGAGGGTAGGGCTGATCCAGGGCTCATGGAAGAGCTGTGTGCCGCCACGACCTTGCTCTACGGGCGATGAAGGTGACCGTACACTCCATGGGTCAGGTGATGTCCACATACGTGGTCCAGGAAAGGCACCTCTGGCTTAACCTGGCTGATATGTGGGAGGCTGAGCGAACCCGTTTCCTCAACTCCCCCATATCCCAGGCTGGCCTCTTCGGCGGCGCGGTCAAGGACTTTGCCTAACAGTTCTCAGCTGCCCAGAAGCAGACTGAGGTGATTAAACATATTCTGCCCCGCCGGCCAGCTGCTGCCTCCACCCAGCTGCCGGCTTAGATGCCTCAGTCCTCTCGCCGCCAAGGGCGCCCTCCTGCGGCTCCCGCCCCTCCCGCCCGGCCCCAGTAACAGCCTTCACCTGGGCTGCAGCGTGGAAGTAGCCACAGGAAGGCGCCCCAGCCCGTACCAGCCCCGCAGCCTGCCAAACGCCAGGCTCCTGATACGGGCAGCTCAGAGATGGGTTGCAGTTTTTTTTTTTGCAGGTACCTTAATGTGGTTAAAGAAAGAACTGACAATACCATCTCTGAGCCCCCAGAGGCCACGGATGGCAGTGTGCGATGCTCCATCTCGCCACTCTCGTCCCCCTCTGTCGCCAGACCCCTGTCAGAGGAGGTCACTGCAGAACGCTCGTCCTTCACTGGCCTCCTTTGTCAGGACGCGGCACATGACTGTGCCCCCACACTGGGAAGCTCCGCCTCCCACGTCTGGGCCGGTCATTCCGCCTCGCTGCCCCATCGTGGGTACGTCTGTGGCTCACATGACCCCGCTGGTTCAGTTTTTGGGAGCCTGGCTACAGCTTCCCAATATGTCCCACTGGCTCGCAAGAACCATCAGGCTCGGCTATGCAATTCAGTTCGCGATCGAAACCGCCCCTCCAGCTCCTCCAACCCTCTTGGGACCTCGCAGTGTCAGTCAAGTCAAGTCACCTTCATTTAAATAGCGCTTTTAACAATATGGATTTTTTCAAAGCTGCTTTACAGTGATAATAGGAAATTAACGTAACAGATTGTTTAGGCTTTACAGCAGCTCTAGAATAAAGTTATTGTCCAGCTAAAGTTAGTTTTGATTGATTGATTCACTTCCATTCCATTTTATCTGTACTTGTTATTCATGCAAGAATACCAAGGTGCACTGGGTAGCATATCCCAGGTGGAATATGTAACACAGTGCATACCCGTAGGGAGGACTTAGAATACACATGACCAGAGACGGGACATATTATGCAACATGTCAGTGAATATACAGTGGTTCAAAGAGCTCCCTTTGAGCCATTGCGATCAGTCAAGCTTAAGTTCCTTTCTATGAAGACAGCGCTCCTGGTCGATTTGGCCTCCATCAAGAGGGTTGGGGACCTGCAGGCATTTTCGGTTGACGAAGCGTACCTAGAATTCAGGCCGGCTAACTCTCACGTGATCTTGAGACCCTGGCCTGGATACTTGCCCAAGGTTCCCACTACTCCTTTCAGGGATCAGGTGGTGAACCTGCAAGCGCTGCCCTCGGAGGAGGCAGACCCAGCCTTGGCACTGCTCTGTCCAGGACGTGCCCTCTGTGCTTACGTAGACAGAACGCAGTGTTTCAGGACCAGCTCTTTCTCTGTTTTGGTGGGAAGCTGAAGGGAAAGGCTCTCTCCAAGCAAAGGTTGTCTCACTTGGATAGTGGATCTGTGTTTTAGTGCGTGAACGGTTAATGCAAATGCTTCCTACAGCTTTAACCCCCTGAGGTTGGCTGTCGCCCCAGCGCGATAGGCTCATTTTTTTCCTTATCAGTGCAACAGAGACGAAAAATACTCTGTTGATTTTGATCTTACATACTTGTGATTTACATCACTCGATCCTGTTAAGTGTGTATTATTTTTGTGTATACTCACAATAAAAACAAAGTGTTGTGCTTTTTGCCAAATAAAGAAAAATAAACACGATGCGAGTTCTGCTTTCTCTCTGTCAGTGTAGTCCATTCAGAAACGCGTCCGAAAATGAACTGTAACTCAGCGAATTCTCAGTCAAACAGGCATACAGACACACAGGCATGAAGCTTGAATTCTCTTCTTTTAAATGAAGTAATTTTTATATAAAAAATATATTCTCAGTTTATGTAATATGTATGAAAAGAGAGAGATGTCAGTCGTTCTCATGTCAGCTCATTAAGTTTTAATGTGACTCCGCCCACGGAGAGCGCGCGCTATTCAAACGCAAATAATCTGAGGTGATCCAGGCAAACCCGTGAACGCCCACATCAGCTGGATAACACACACAGCGAGTTCACTTTCAGACTCAAGTACTTTACGACGCTGTGAGGAATAATACTATCTTGATAATAATCCTGGAAAATTTACCTCAGAAGTGCTGGAAGTTTCATTTCGAGGAGCAAAGGGATCCGGCTGAGGAATAGGTCAGTTCTATATCTGCTTTGTTCTAATCGCAAGTGTCTGTACACACTGAATGAATGAACGCACATATGCGTGCTGTTATGTAGCTACAGCTGGCAAAAAGACTGTTTAAATATGAATCGCGTTTCTATGTATGAATGAATGAACGCACAGATGCGCGCTGTTATGTAGCTACAGCTGGCAAAAATACCGTTTAAAAATGAATCGCGTTTCTGTGTGTGAATGAATGAACAGCTTTTAACTCTATTGCTATACTGAGATGAGTAAAAATCGGATAGATTATAAAGTTTTTACTGCAAAATACTGCCACATCAAATAAGCTTATATATATATAAAAAAAATATATATATATATATATACACAAGGATAGATGTAAACAAAATCTTAAAAGGTCAATATAATCCTTCTCTTTAAATAATTTTATTATGCTTTATTAGTGACACATTTGGGTAGAGAATATATTACAAATCTGAAAATACAGTATGAGAACAATTAAAAGCACAATTACTAGAAATGTTTACCTTGGATATTATACAATTTGCAAGCACAATTTGTGGAAAAAACAACAACAACTGTGAACCAATTATATATATATATATATATTGTCCTTGCATTCTTTCTTGTGGCTCAGTCACACACCTGAATGAAAGGCTCATTAAAGGGACACTCCACCCATTAGCATTAAGCTTTGCATTGTTAGAAACCCAGTCATACTGTTGAATGGTCGTGCAACACTCTCTCATTTTCCCCTGAGACGGGAGAAATCCGTTATTTACCTCTTACACTTCCTCCTACAATGACGCAAAAATCGTCATTGTAGGAGGAAGTGTAAGAGGGGGGGATTTCTGTTGAGACTACAAGCACTAGTTCCTCATCTCTCCAATCTTTCCCAGGGGCGGGACCCGCTCACGCTACAGACCTATTACAGATCAGTGGGTGGGACTTTACTCTCTGAAACTGAAAGCAATATCCTCCATCTTGTTTGAAGCTAAGCTAACAGGCGCTGTGGAGACAGATGTAAAGTTATGACAATAGCGGAGGAGAGTGCTCAATATGATATAGAAGAAGAGGATTTCGGAAGTCTGATGCTTGAATCAGGTGTTTGTGGCTACCTTTACAAGCCGCATTATAGCGAAGAGCTGCCGAGGCAGAGGACCTGCCTGCCGCGGACGAGGAGCCCGGACTGGCTCGAGTTAGGGCGGACTGGTGGCGCCGGTGATCTCACTATGCAACTACGAACCGCTACGAACACAGAGATAGAGTCCGTCTGCGGCAAAGAATTTCAAAGATGACAATTTCTCCTGGACGAAATCTCTGAATCAGACGAGGACACGGACGTTTGTGTTGTGAACTATCCTAGTTTCGCACCGCATATGTTCTGACTGAACATCCAGGTACCATGCAATAATTCACCTTTTCGAAAGAAATACAAACGAGGAGTAATGCACTAATGAGTTCGCCAACTAACTAGACATTTTGTGTGAAATGAATTTCAAGCTCTGGTGGTAGCTAGCCTTGTAGACGGAAGAGTGATTTCTCTTATAGGCAGATAAGCGCTTTCTGGATTAGTGGGAGTGGCTTGCGGAGCTGTGCAATGTGGTGCATTGTGGGAGTTGTTGTCTTTCATACAAATGCGTCCTGAAGTTATTTTTTGTCTTTCCTCGGTCACGAAGGCACCAAATTCAAAATTTCTTTTACATTTCAACTACATATATGACCCACTTTAAATAAAAAACAATGTTCAAATGGGTGGAATGCCCCTTTAAGTATGCAGCCTCATTATGCGGGTGCCCATTGTCTCCTCAGGTGTGAATCACGCCCACCCACATATTGCCTTTCCAAACAAAAAGTGTCGTACAAAATTTAAATCAATGTATTGTTTTATGTGAATGATTAGGAAGGATGATTTTCACATCATTTTGAAGAAAAAACCCTAGGCGACAAAATGCATTATTCAGAAGTCTTATTGACACATATTTAGTATGTGTTTTGTGGCCTTATTTCAGACATTTTCATTTTTTGTTTTTTCAATAACAATGCATAAACATTATTTTCTCAAAAATACAAACATGTACATACATGTTGCTCACATATTATGGTAGCCCTGTTTGTGCTAAATAGAGTGTAATTACACCTTTGCCATTAATATGTTTATAAGCAACTGAAAAAAGCCTGAGCCTGAGTCTGTTCCCGAGCCCGAGCCCGAGTCTGTTCCCGAGCCCGAGTGTGTTCCCGAGCCCGAGTGTGTTCCCGAGCCTGAGTCTGTTCCCGAGCCTGAGCCTGTTCCCGAGCCTGAGTCTGTTCCCAAGCCTGAGTCTGTTCCCGAGCCTGAGCCCCAAACTACCACCTCATCCCCTCATAATCTCCTCATCCACACCTCTGCTGCTTCATGTCAGCCCCTCAGCTCACCCTTATTCCACCATCAGGGATGTGGGGTCGCCGCGGGTCTGCCAGTCTCCAGCTCCATCATGGTCGGTGGATCCCCGATCTCCGCCTCCAGCTTCCGCGACCAGGACTCCACCTCGGCCCGTCGGTCCATTAGCTCTACCTTGGCTCCCACCTCCCTCATCTCCACCGTGGTCCATCAGTCCACCAGATCCGCAGGGCTCCCTCGTCCCTCCGGCTCCGCCTTGGTTGTTCGTTGGCCTGCCCTCGCCTCGGGACTATACTCCTCTGGCTTTGCCTCGTCCCTTCGTCCCTCTGGCTCCGTTGGGCTCCTCAATCCCTCCAGCTCCACCTTGGTCCTCTGTTGCTCCGGCTCCATTGCGGCCTTCTGGATCCCCATCTGCGCCTCGGTCGCCAGAGCCGTTGGCATCGCCATGTCCCTCGGGATCCTCAGCATAGCCTTGGCTCGTCGGCTCTCCGGCTTCATCCAGATATCCTCTTCCACCTGCTCCGCATCCATCAGTCGGCCCCCTGGAGTCGCCTGCCCTGCCTCCACCATGGCTCCACCCTGGCCGCCTGCACAACCTGCTCTGCCATGGTCCCTCCTGCCTTCTGTCTGCCCTTCACCTTCTCTTCGTCCTCCTCCTGAGCCCCCTCCCTCCCTCCACCCGCAGTTGGTCTATTTATGGTGTGAGGATGCGCCTTCCGGGAGGGGGAGGTACTGTCACGTGTCAGTGCTTGTTTGGACTTTCAGTTTGTGTTTTGATTTGTTCCTGTTTTCCTTTATTCTTTTCCAGCCACACCTTCGTTTCCATAGTTACTGTCATTATCAGTTCAGTTGTATCACCTATTTAGTCGTCATCATCATCTGTATCACCTGTGTTCTGTTAATCAGTGTAATCTGTGTTTGTATTTAAGTTCTGTCTGTTCTGTCAGTCTTCGTCCGATCTCCATTATATTTAGTGTGTGTTGCTACCTGTTTCTGCTGTCCTGTGTTTGATTACCATTAAACCTTCGTTCTTGGAAATATATCCTCGTCTGCCTTCCTGCAACCACCCGTGACACACAGACCATAGTCTCTTAAATGTTTAGATTTTTGCTATGAGCTTTTATACTGTTGAGTACTTTGGTTAATTTAATAGAACAGAAAAGTTATTCTTCGTGGCCAGAAGAATAATCTTTCTTGAGAGTTGATAAGGAAGTCGTACTGTCGGTTCAGTGGACAAACAGATCAGTCAGTTTTAAATGAATTCTATTAAAGATTCATTCTGAAGGCTGATCTATATATATATATATATATATATATATATATATATATATATATTCATAATTAATTATAATCTGTTGTAATAAATTGTATATATACATATTTGGGTAATTTAGATATATAATTGATAACACATTAGGATTATATATATCCCTTTTGAGCTAATTTGCTACATGGCCATGGACACTTGTTAATTTCTTGCTGGAATCTTGCCCTCCTTGTCCTGTACACCTGTCTGTTGACTGGTAAGCAAGCCTAACGATTTTAAGTGGCTAATGGATAGCAGGTTTGAAGTTTTTGGCTCTGTGGGACTTTTGGGGACATGTCTTGACTACACTTGCATTTAAGTGGACTGGTCACGCATCAATGTTTGTTTCTGTTAAGACAGAGCTACAATCTCGGTAATGTTAGGTCTGCTTTGGTTTTTGTACATATTAGTTGTTTGTCGTTTCTTTCTCGTTTTTTTTTAATTTTTTTTATTCCATTCAACAGACATCAATACTTTTATTTATTTTACTTTTCTTTCAAAAGGTTTATACATCTAGATGGATTGGTATCTAGTGTGTATAATAATGTCACTTGCAGTATGGCATTGCTTTTGTTTCTCTTTATTTGGCATTACGAACATACAATGCATGTTCTGAATATCTTATCACTGCATGTGAATGGCATGTGGTATATTATAATATTTGCACATAAATCGATTTCCTGTGCCCTGATACAAGAGACAAGAAAGATTTAAAACAATTTAATTGTTTAATTTAATTGCCAATTAAATTGGCAGCCTTTTCTTGTGCTCTTAATAAACTAAGGGTGTGCTTATCTTGGTAGTTAAGAAATTACATCTAACTATTGAACATACTGGGTGGGTAGGATTATATTTATCTGCTGCAAAATAAAAAATGACTAGCACTGGTCTCCATTTACTGCCCGAATGGGGCAGACAGTAGTCTGGCTATCACCAGACCAAGCTCAATCTTTTAAGATTGAACATTAGTCTGGGGAGTCTGCTCTGTATTTTCTACTGCACAAGAGGGGTGATCAACGGGCATAGTTCAAATGACTAAATATTTACAGGTTTCCAGCCTGAGCTGCAGGGCGAAATCAAATCGCCGGCAGATCGGGCTGGGTTTACCCAGTCTAGGCATTTTTCACAAATATTTCCAATACATTACTTGAGCAGACTGATTGTCCTTAAGTGGTAGGTGGTGATTTTAATGCTGTCTTAAATCCTGCACTGGATAAATCTCACCCTGATACAACAGCTAACCCATCTTCTAAGTCAATGAATAACTTTATCACTGAACTTAATATAATCAAATACTCAAATACTGTGGGAAACAACTGAGTTAGTTATACAAGGATTCTGTATATCTTTTTCTTCCACTCTTGCCAAAGCGAAAACCCACCAGTTTACACAATTAGAAAATAAGATCCAAGTATTGCAAAACTTACAAAAACAATTTTTATTCTGATCAACAAGCTTCACGATGGTCCTCCTTGAAAGAAGAATATGATTTGCTTTCACAATCAAAGGCAGAGTTTATTTTACATAGGCAAGGCAAGGCACTTTTATTTCTAGAGCACATATAAAACAGCCACTGCTGACCAAAGTGCTGTAGAATCTAACAACTTTAGACAATGAAATACATAAACTGACAGAAGAATACAATACAAAAATAGATCCCTGAGGTACACCAGAAGTTAACCCAGTCAACAATTTGATCTCACAATGATGTCACTATGAGCTCACAATATTCTCATGGTGCGGTCATAATGTGAGTGTCACAGTGAACTAAAAGTGTAACCACACAGAGCTCTCACTGTGTGCTCATACTTTGTTCACAACATGAGGTCACTGCACAATCACAGTGCACTCATACTGTGGTCGAAATATGAGGTCACATCACACTCACTGTGTGCTCATACTGTGATCACTGTGAGGTCACTGCGCACTCACTGTGTGCTCATACTGTGATCACTGTGTGCTCATACTGTGGTCACTGTGTGCTCATACTGTGGTCACTGTGTGCTCATACTGTGATCACTGTGAGGTCACTGCGCACTCACTGTGTGCTCATACTGTGATCACTGTGAGGTCACTGCGCACTCACTGTGTGCTCATACTGTGATCACTGTGTGCTCATACTGTGATCACTGTGTGCTCATACTGTGATCACTGTGAGGTCACTGCGCACTCACTGTGTGCTCATACTGTGATCACTGTGTGCTCATACTGTGGTCACTGTGTGCTCATACTGTGATCACTGTGTGCTCATACTGTGATCACTGTGTGCTCATACTGTGATCACTGTGAGGTCACTGCGCACTCACTGTGTGATCATAATGTGGTCACTGTGCTCATACTGTGATCACTGTGTGATCATAATGTGGTCACTGTGCTCATACTGTGATCACTGTGTGCTCATACTGTGATCACTGTGTGCTCATACCGTGAGATCACCATATAACACCACTATGCAATAATTGTGTTAGTTCACTGTTATCTAAAATGATTCAGTTAACTCAAACTTTTACACCCACATTCTTTATTTCCATCAATAAAAACAATCAAACAAAAAGTCAGCTTTTTCCTTTATTTGGTTTCCTTTTCAGCCTGGTGTTGGCGTTGGACAAAAAAATTTCTACTTGGCGAATACATTCCGCGTCTGGTGTTGTTCTGGTGGTTACTTTTAGCTTCTTCACCTCTATTTCATTTTGTTTGTGAAAAGACCTGACACATTCTAAAAACACAAAGAGCAAGGTGTTAACATTACAATTTCTATAGCAGCATCCAGATGCACAAACCAAAACTTAAACACTTACTTTTCAAACATGTCAGGAGCACAGGTGGCAACACCTTCTTCCCATCTTTCCCCGTTCTGTTATACAGACAGAGAACATTGTCTGACGCTATGCTTTTTAAAGCCTGTCTCACCATCTCACCTATATTGGAGCTGCCGTGAGTATGGATGAGATAGTGTACCTGACAAAAACATACATAATATTGTCATGATTAAAATATACCAGGCTTCAACATTTCTTTTACATGGTATCTGCTGCAAAAAAAATAAAAAAAAATAAAATAAAACTCTGGCTTTGTTGTAAAAATAAACGCTAAATTTATATAGTAGTACTAACATAAAGCTCTCGATAATTGTTGTCTTCTTCAAGCCTCTGACAGAAGGCTTCAAACGTTTCAAAGCTGGAGCACTGTTGTTGTTTAAAAAGTTCCTCATGGGCATCTTCTTCTGCCCGCTTCATGAGAACAGACTTAACTTTTGCCAAGTCATTCATGATGACAGCTTGTCTCTGTTCCAGCATTTGAATTTGTTGGAGTATCTTAGTATTCAGATCTGAAAAATTGTAAAGTTAGATTGTTATATAGCAAAGGATGTTTTATGTCTGTATAAATAAATAATGTCTAATTGATATATCACATACCAAACAATTTCTCCATGGTGACTTTGCATTTTGTTTCCTTTGGTTCCTTCCCTGTTATCAAAATTACATACATAAGGTCAGTGAAATTGCATTTATCTAAATCAGTTATATTGTTTCTATATTTATTTTTCTACATCAATTAAACCGTTTTTTCCCAGATCGTTTTATCCACAATGCACATGTAGGTGGTTCACTTTAATTGTGGGGACATTTGGTACAATGTAAAAAAAAAAAAACACACACGCACACACACACACACACACACACACAATAAATTATATTAAATTATAACTCACCTGAAGAAGCAGAGCTTTTGGGATGATCATCCTCATGCATTGCCACATTTCCCTGAAGAGTATCTATGAGAGTCATGACACAAAATTCTCTTATAAGGTACCTTGTGATGTGTTTGCATGTGTTAAAGGGAATATCTATTGTCTCACCTAAGAATACTGGGTTGGGCTGGCTTGAGTTTAAATAACTGTCATCAGGGCTTTCATTGTTATCATCCAGACAGTCACCTGAACAATGTGAATTAGAATGATCAAATTAGCTTAACCAGATTCAATTTAAGAGAAAAAGTGTTTCATACTCACCAGATGTTTTGACACACAGAGCTTTCTGAATAAGTGGACTCTTGACTACTTTCAAGAAAAGACATAAGACATTCAAAATCTGCAAATAAAATTATAAAGCTGATTCTGCTAAGTTCCTTAGATAAGTTAAAACACAAGCTTACCATGGTATCTGGGAGTTTTGGTCAGCTGAACATTCTTTGTCTTCAGACCAACTCGCTTCATTGCATTTCTTGACTTCTTTAAATGCACATCATCTGTTTATCACATTAAATTAGTATGATCACCTAATCTTTTGCCATAACAAACCTTGTATACACAATGAATAAACAATGTATACACACCTGGTATCCTGGTTTGCACTGTAATTTCTTTATAAGTCATGTGATGTTGTTGAAGATCATGAAATTCTGAGAGGAAGATATAGAAGTAAGTGGCTTAATGTACATCAATACATGAATGCATGGGTTTTCTAACCGGGGTCAGGGGACCCACAACAGGCCTCCAGAGGGTTGTAAGGGTCTTCATAAAATTCATAAAAAACATAAATATTAATATATTCAAACATTGTTACAGTCACATTTTTAAGTTCTTGATAGAGACATTTAAGTGTTTATATTTGTTTTTTATCTGTAGTATGGGATTTGTATTTCTTTGTAAAACAGAATTCTTTGTAAAGCTTCTATAAAACTAATAAATTTGAACTAAAAATGTTTATCTTCAGGTTTACATGTCCAACATTACTCCTTAGCTAAAGGTTCATCATATATGGTGGGTTTTGGCAATATAAAGTGTAAAAACCTCTGCATAGTAACACATTATACACACCATTAATACATGAATTTATCTTTTGTATATGTGTGTATATGTTTAAATCACCTGAGACATCAGAGCTTGTGGGCTTGGGATCATCCTCATCTTTTTTCCCACTTCTCTGAAGAGTATCTTTAAAGATAGATCATGCAGAAGAAAAATATTTTTTATTAAATAAAAGTTTAGTTAAAAAGTTAAAACACTGTCACACTGAACTTTCTGAATGAGCTGAATATTGACTAATGTTCAAAAGAAGAAAAAAACAAACTAATAAAAAATGGATTGAAAAAACATAAAAGTGCTTTAGCAAGTTCAAAGTTCTACATCAAAGTTAAAACAGGCTAACCATGGTATATAGGAGGTTTGGGCAGTGGGACATTTCTTGACTTCAGACCAGATTGCTTCACTTCATTTCCTGACTGCTTCAAGTTCATATCATCTGTTTAGTACATACAAATAAAGAATGATCACAGAGTTATGGCTAAATTGTTTTCTGCATACCAATCATTTCAATATATACAGACCTTCACAGGAAGATGTCTCTGAATTGATGTCACTTTCATCACAGAGCTTATTTTTCCTTTTTCTCTTCTCAGGTAATTCCACAACTGCAGGGTCTGTCATTGAATAAGTAATTGAGTCCTCTGCTGCTGAGACCCCCGTTGTGTAATCTGAGATGTATTGATTTGCTTGATCATAGTCTCCTGTAAGTGGTAAATTTATGTATACTATGTGTATAATGGAAATTCAGTCAACTATTTATTCATCATAGAATACATAAATATATTATGATTAGCAAATTTATAAGACCACCTATCATAATATTGAGAAAAAAATCTTCCAGAAATGTTAAATACTTATGTAAAACTAAAATTGTGATTGTCTTATATTAGGCACAACAATTTGAATTTGTGTTCTTATACCCACATTTCAGCATCACATTCATTTTCAATTCAAATGCACCATTATTGCAATTTCTTACCAATTGATGGTCCAACGATCTTCACAATGTCATAAACCTTCCAGTTAGGGTTTGGTGGAGAATTGTTTTTAATGTTTGAGAGTGATGATGTCCATCGACACTTCAATGTTCCATTGTCATCAAAAATCCAACTGATTGGTACAACAGATGTCTGTCCATCACCGAATAAACAAATTCGATACTGAAAGACGCACGCACACGCACACACACACACACACACACATTATTCATAGTCTTTGGATCAAAATCAGGATAACATGCAATAAAAAAGGCAAAAACCCTGCCTTACTGACTTACTTGACTAACTAATCAAACTGAATGCATGAGCGGTATAAGCGCTACCGCATTGTATTCATCTTTATCAATCAATGACAAAGGTATCATGATTGCTTTATGTCTCAGTTGAGTGGTGTCAGTATGTAACATTTTAGTGTGATTCCGAAATCCTTTGAATATGCCAATTATTCTGGAGTCACATGGCTTAGTGTACAAAGGTTCCATTCTGCAAAAAAACTCACAAAAAATCAGATTTTCTTGAACTCCATGTATAAGGCAGTAGCTATCATTGGTCATTCTGTAACATTCTTTTGTCTTTGGCGTACCAGAGTTAACATTTGATTTCTTAGAACTTGATATTGCTTGCCTCTCTGCCAATCTGTTAGCTACTTGAATCAGTGGATCACTTGAACCGCAGATAAACCTCTTGATTTGACCCATATTGTTCTCAAACTTGTACGCTGAACAATAGTGTAATGATCTGTTGTAATTTGCAACATCAGTGAGATGTAGCAAGCAATGCACATTATATGAGATGAAACTCATGCTATACAGGCTGCTACCTTTTTCAACAAAATATGTTAACAGCTCATCTGCATAATCACGATGCTCCATTAGGTTTTCACTGTACAAGATGCGCATTCCAATACTAAGTGAAAGGAAGTGAATATACTTCTCCTTATCGAGAACATATTTCAAAATCACTGGTCCAGTATAAAGCAAAAATGTTCGGAATTCAGTTGCTTTCCAGTGCTTCAGTTCATCTAACCCCCTGGGTTTCCTATTGAATTCAGGAGGTATGTGATGTCGGACAGCTTGATGAAAATAAGTAATGGTGCTAAGATGTCCAGCTGATAATCTATGGGCCAAAGGTCCTTCTTTCCACAGCATCAACATTCGCTTAGTCACTCCTAGATCTACACAATGCATGGGATCTATTGGGAACTGCCTGATCATATCAATGTCCAGATTCAAAAGAATGCTATCTGTTTTGTGATGTTCAGGATTTGTCTTCTGTCTAAATGACTCATTGGTTCTGAGATTTCCTTTATACAAAAAAAGCATTTTGCTCTCATGAACTCCCTTAACATCACAAAAGTCACAGCCATAGCGGCCATTAAACTGAACTATTCCTTTGATGAGGCCTCGTGCTGGTGCATCACATATGATGTTTTTGAGGACAATTCTCTTCCCTTTAAAGCCTGTTTCCATCAGTTCTTGCAGCTCCTCCATAAAATCCCTCAAAAACTCCAAATCATTTGGTTTCTTTGCTCCAGAAAACAGAGCAACAACAAAAGGACTGTTTTTCACTTCATCAATGTTGATGACAGCACACTGAAGTGGCCACATTGTGAGGTTTTTGGACTTGAAAATGGGTAGGCCATCAATATTCAAAGAAATCTCAAAGTGGTCGTATTTTGAAGTGTCTTGCTCAGACAGAGTATGCGTAAGACCTTCCTTTAATCCAAAATATGTGTATTTGCCACCTATCAAAAACAAGATTTTACAGTTCAGTGAAATTTCTGAATAATATTGCCAAATGAGTGCATGGACATTTTCAAAGTTAAAATGTACCTGATTTTTCAGTTATTCTCAAACTGCCAGAACGAGGTGTTTTCAATAGTGTTCGTCCGTCTGCTGGAACATCAATGTCATGTTCCTTCAAAATCTTAAGCAAATGAGTGAGAGAGGTCATGGAGATGTTGAATTTCATTGCCCACTCAGACAGCTTTTTCTCCAGAGACAAAGCTAGCTCTGAGTTACTTTCACTGGTAACATCCATGGAATCATTTAGTCTATCAATTTCATACCATAGCACTTGATCTTGCATATTAATTATGGTATTCTGTTGTGATTCTGAATCATACTGTTCTTGCAAGTCTTCATTTAGATGCTGCTCCACAACATTCAGCATATTTCCTGAGTCGTCTGATGAGTAGTCTGATTCAAGTTCTCTGGAGAAGTGTTCACTGTCAGAAGTGTTTTCATTTTTTTTCTGAAGAGCCAAAATTATCTTTTTTGATTTTCTACGAGCTTTTTGTTGCTGTCTTTTCAATGCCTTAATTTTTGTTTCCAAATCCTAACAGGCCAAAAAGAACTTCTGTATTAGTAAAACATTATATGAAACACATAAATCTTTTACAAATTTTTTTTGTTTGAGAGGACAACCTTAGCCACTCTCACTGATTACTGTATTTGATAATTGTTTAAGAAGTCTTCTTTGGACAATTGTTGTGTATCCTAAAGAAAGTGTGTATCCTAAAGTACTTTAAACTACACTTTTGTAGATCTACACTTTACATTCTTAATGATGTAGTGTTGCATCTGATGTCTGGGTAAAGTTGTTGTTATGTTAATAAGAGGATGAATGTCAGTCACTTTGAGTTTTGGTAAATGGGAAGTGACGTTGAAGCTTTTAACATAAAACAGCTACAGTTCCGCAGATAGAAGTTGTTGTTAAAAAACTAGTCATATAGCGTGGTGAAATAAGGCTTTTTTATCTTTAATATGAGTGTCTAAGAGTAGGCGTACTTCATCTTTTTATCCAAAGAGCAATGATAGTTTACGCTATTCCACCAGTGCAGCATTCTTGCTTACTGTTGTTTTACAGCGCTTGTTAATTATTGAAATATAAGTATAAATTAAAAAAATTAATATATTGAAATATAAAGTTAGTAATGTTGTAATGATCTGACATAACAGGCCTAACAATTCACAAATACTGATATGCAAACTAGCTGCAGCTAGCAATTTTGGTGTGATTACTGAAGGTAAAATGGCTGGTGCACATGTAGCATGTGTGATCAGTACTCTGCTAAAAAAAAAAAGACCAGACCACATTGCACATCTAAAAGTATGTAAATAGGCCACTCACCATTTCTGCGGTGTAACAATACCATGCACAACTTTTTCTTCTTCTTTACATGTTTTATGGTGGTTGGAAGACCAGCTTAGACACGTTGAGCTCACGCTTTACACACATGGTGAGGATCACAGTATGAGGATCAGATGAACTCACGTTGAGCTCACGCTTTACACGCATGGTGAGGATCACAGTATGAGGATCAGATGAACTCACGTTGAGCTCACGCTTTACACACATGGTGAGGATCACAGTATGAGGATCAGATGAACTCACGTTGAGCTCACGCTTTACACACATGGTGAGGATCACAGTATGAGGATCAGATGAACTCACGTTGAGCTCACGCTTTACACACATGGTGAGGATCACAGTATGAGGATCAGATGAACTCACGTTGAGCTCACGCTTTACACACATGCTGAGGATCACAGTATGAGGATCAGATGAACTCACGTTGAGCTCACGCTTTACACACATGCTGAGGATCACAGTATGAGGATCAGATGAACTCACGTTGAACTCACGCTTTACACACATGGTGAGGATCACAGTATGAGGATCAGATGAACTCACGTTGAGCTCACGCTTTACACACATGCTGAGGATCACAGTATGAGGATCAGATGAACTCACATTGAACTCACGCTTTACACACATGGTGAGGATCACAGTATGAGGATCAGATGAACTCACGTTGAGCTCACGCTTTACACACATGGTGAGGATCACAGTATGAGGATCAGATGAACTCACGTTGAGCTCACGCTTTACACACATGCTGAGGATCACAGTATGAGGATCAGATGAACTCACGTTGAACTCACGCTTTACACACATGGTGAGGATCACAGTATAAGGATCAGATGAACTCACGTTGAGCTCACGCTTTACACACATGCTGAGGATCACAGTATGAGGATCAGATGAACTCACGTTGAGCTCACGCTTTACACACATGCTGAGGATCACAGTATGAGGATTGTGTGATGTCACTGTGATCATCGCATGATCTCACGTGTTGACTGGGAAGGGTACAGAAGAGGAAGAAAAATTCTCAACCTCCATTTAAAATGTTCTATCAGAGGATTTAAACCAATTCAATGCGGTACCTTGATTTCCTACACACTTAACCTTTCAAGCAAGATAGCATGGTCAGTGGTGTCAGAAGATGCACTGAGGTCCAAGAGGAACAGAATTGCACAGTTACCTGAATCCACAGCTAACAAAAGATCATTCAACACCTTCAGCAAAGCTGACTCTGTACTGTGTTGTTGTCTTAAACCAGACTGAAACTTGTCTAATAAGTTATTCTCACTTAAAAATACAGTCAATTAATGGAAGACCGCCTTTTCCATTATTTACTCCATTTTACTTTCATTTTGAAATGGGACAATAGTTATCCAAAATGTAAGAGATCTGAACTGACCTTTTTATGAAGTGGATTCACTACTGCATGCTTCAGGATTGATGGAACAGTGCCTTGAGATAGGATCCTATTTATTAAAGGGGTCATGACATGGTTTTTTCTTTTCTTTTATTATGTTCCCTTAGGTACAATTATAGTATTACTATAGTTTTTTGGACAAAAAACGTTTAAAATTGAGTGATATATGACCTTTTCCCACCCTGTTTCTCATGCTCTGATTGAAACAGTCTGTTTTGGGGGTGTTTCCCCTTTAAGAGTTCAGTGTTAACACCCACTGTTATGATTGGATAACGTCAGTGCCTATGCATCAATTGTTAACGCCCCCTTGTCAAAACGTGCAGATTTTGCGGAGATGTGTTTACCTTTACCATAGTAACGGGTGATGTGTGCGAGGTGATGGCGATTGCAATGATGTTTGAGTCGGAATCAGAGGAAATGAACCATCAACACAACTAAGAATGCATCAGCCCGTCCACATAGAAAGTGTGAAACTTTTGTCATTCTGACAGCCTACATCTTTTAATAGCCTACGGGGCATGAACATGACGGTCATGAAAACAATAAGTAGGCTAAACTAAGTAAAAACACGGTGATTATTCATAATGAATTAAACTGCAATTAACGTTTTAAAAAAGTTTTAAGTTTTAAATAGCCTACATTACTTACAGTTTGCGTCGTCGTTGTTGAGCCCAGAATAGTCCACACGGCCTTATCTTGTAGGCTACAAAAGTTTTCTGGCAAAGCCAGCATCATACTGCGATTGTTCTCAACTGTCACTCATCCTTGAAATGTGGAGAACACACGCTTAAATTAACATTGCCGTGACTGGGACGTCCGCAAAAAATAAACTGCATCCATCTTCCCCTGACGTCTGGATCTTTCAGCAGCGTATATTATTCAAACATGTTGTTTGTCCACAGCCAGGAACAGCACATCTGCGTGACATCGCAAGCTTCTTGTAAACAGACCCACTCGCTGCACGTCGACTGAGCACATCCCAGATAGCAAGCACATTTGGGCCGATTCCGGCTGAAATGCGTTACTGTCGGCTCAGTGTCGGCATCGGTGAGAAGATAATGGGCCAGAGTCGTGCCGACTGTGTACACAACACTTCTGGCTGACATACGGCTTTTTATGAAGGGCCAGTGTCGGCTTAAAGCAGTTTTACTCGCGCTGGCTCATATACGACTTTTTATGAAGGGCCAGTGTCGGCTAAAAGCAGTTGTACTCGCGCTGGCTCATATACGGCGTTTTATGAATGGGCCAGTGTCCGCTAAAAGCAGTTGTACTCGCGCTGGCTCATATACGGCGTTTTATGAATGGGCCAGTGTCGGCTAAAAGCAGTGGTACTCGCGCTGGCTCATATACGGCGTTTTATGAATGGGCCAGTGTTGGCTAAAAGCAGTTGTACTCGCGCTGGCTCATATACGGCGTTTTATGAATGGGCCAGTGTCGGTCCCGGAGAGAGTGTTGATGAGCTACGGTCTCTTTTTAGGATAAATTTTAGGGTTTTTTTATTAGAAAAACTGCTGTGCTGTATCCAGTGCACTGGATTTTGGCTAATGAAATGATACTGAGTTATATTCCTGTGCTCAAATTTAGTCAGTCAATTCGTCTTTTTCAACGAGTGATTAGTTCATAGGAGTCGAATCATTGGAGTCGGACTACGCTTTTGGCGCCATAGTTCTCTATACAGGCGACTCTTTCTGATTTGATTCACTAACCTCTCAAAAGAGTCATTTATTTGTGAATCGAACTACAGTGTACTACACCCGCGGAGACAACGTGTAGGCTACAATCTGAAATAAAAAATAAGATTTATTTGGTTTTAACACTCCTGTGGGGAACTCCGAAAAGGAAAAGCGTTATAGATACATAAGAGTTCAGAATTACTGAATTCAGCCAGATCTAGTCCATATCCAGACCAGATGATGGACCTGCACCCTCAGATGACCACAACAGCCCTGAATGCCAGACGAGAACATCACAACTAGACGAGACCTAGACACAAACACCGTGAAGACGTCTTTGACACAACAGTCCTCGGCACAGTCATCGGATCAGATCCACGAGAGCCAGACCAGTCCTCCGCACAGACCTGAATAAAGCTGAATAAAATACTCTGAATGACATCAATCCACAATCTGACTTGTGAAGCGGCTTGGAATCCTAACACACACCATGTTTGTTGTTTGATCAGAGGAGAACTGGCCCTTCGACTGAGCCTGTTTTTCTTTCTCCATTCTGTCACTGATGGACTCTGGCTTGCTTAGTTGGGGACACTTATCCTTAATAATATTGATCTGCCTGCATTGACACCATTATATGAGAACTGAACGGAGCTGGACGATGACATCACTGTTTTCCGCAGAGCTGCTTAATAATGAAAATGAACTCTTTTTATAATTGATATACTTTATACAGTTATTGAACAGAACTGAATCAACACTGAACTGAATTCAGCTGAACAATGACACTATTTTCTTTTTAGAGCAGCTTTACAGCCAAATTGAACTGTTTGCATCATTGATCATTGTCCTGTTTAACCATGTAAAGCTGCTTTGAAACAGTCATTACTGTATATAGCGCTATATATTTAATGGTGACTTGACATTTGCAAAAGGAATTTATTTAGTGTTAAAGAGAGTGAAAGATAGTTTGTGTGTGAAAGAGTGATGTTTTTCTTTTAATCATATACAGTAAATATAATTTACTTATTATTTTGTAGTTTAAAAATTGTGTTGTAAATAAATGTTAATAGTGTATTTGTTCATTGTTAATACATGCTTATGTTAAAGTGGATTTGTTAATTTTATAATAAAAACCCTTAATCTTTTTAAATGGTTGAATTTGTGTTTCACTGCCAGTTTCTGGGCCACATCTGGCCCGGGGACCCAGCCGACTCTCAGCCAGATCTGTCTTACAGTGCCTGGGCCAGACCTGGGCCATATCAATAAATAAGAGTCATTTTACAGGGTGTGGGCCACATCTGGCCCGGGGACCCAGCCGACTCTCAGCCAGTTCTGTCTTACAGTGCCTGGGCCAGACCTGGGCCATATCAATAAATGAGAGTCAATTTACAGTGCCTGGGCCACATCTCAAAGTTGTTTGAGTCCGTTTTCAGTGTATTGCGCCAGTTTTGGGCTGGGGACCCAGCCAGAACTGGGCCAGAATTGAAGCAAGGATGAGGCCCAGAGGTGGGCCAGACAAATTTTGCTATGTGGGATGTGAAGCGCGTGACAGATGCGATGATGAAATGAGGTAGTTATCTTGCGCTTGAAGCGTAGTTGTCTACGCTGGAGGCGGTCATATGCAAACGACTGCTACGTCAATTCGTACCGTGACGTCACTTCATACCATGGATCCAGAACGAGCTGTATTTAGAGCTTGATTAAATAAATGATTCGTTTATAATGGGGAGGACGTCTTAAGCTATGAAACTTGCAGGACGTTTTAATGGTACAAAGACCTCTTACTGTATATACCAAAAGATCAAGGCAAATTTGGTTTCTCATGTCATGACCCCTTTAATGTTAAAACAAATGGTTTCACTACACCCAAGCACTTCTATAAGGAGACGAGGAGGCACCACATCCAATGGGCAAGAGCAAAGCTTCATTTTATGGAAAACCTCCACAAGAAAGGAAGAAAAAAAATAGGCTCAAACTCAGTTAAGCAGTCTGAACATGGGTCAATAACAGATGAGTTCATATCAAATTTGGGGATACAAGATTGAATAGTATTAATTTTATCAACAAAAATAAAATAAAATGTTATCACAGATTGTAGGTGTAGCATCAGGAAATTAAAGCATGTTGGGATTAAGTACATCATGTATAGTGCTAAACAGAGACTTTGAGCAGTGTGCATGCTTTACTATCAAGAAAAAATATTTTTCCCTAACAGCCTTAGGACACATGACTAAGCAAAAATATTCTTTCGAATTGGAGAGACCTAGCCACTTATTGGCCCTTAGGCTGAGGGAATGTGAGTCTAAGGTATATATCAGCGCAATAAAATCACAAATACACAAATCTGTACAAAGCCAAAACTGTCATGCGCAGTTCCCACTGAATGCGCAGGACTGTGACGCTTTTCTTCTGGAAACAAACTTTAAAAAGTGCTATATAAATAAATGTGACTTGACTTTATACTTAGACCACTTTGATATGTCAGTAACTGGTATAATTGAGAAATTCGGTCACTTTAGTAGTTTATCGGGGTACAAGATAAATTGGACCAAATCTGCTTTAATGCTAATTAATATTAAGGTTAACTCTCCTATCCCCTCATTTTTTCCGATTAAAGATTCTTTCATCTACTTGGGTATTACCATATATAAAAACATCCATAAGATTGCCAGAGACAATTACTCAAAGATAATAATCTTAAATCTCTCTTTAAGACAGAATCCCCACAGTCAAAATGAATTTGTTACCTCGGCTTAATTTTCTTTTCTCTCTGCTTTCCCCCCTCCAGGTTACTTTAAGGAGATCAATTCCATACTTTCCCAGTTTATCTGAAATGGTAAACGACCTAGAATTAAACTTGCCACGTTGCAGCATACTATATTTTCAGGACTGGCTGTGCCAAATTTTGAATTATATTATTGGTCGTTTCAACTTAACGCTCTTCATATTTGGGTTGATCCTCAATCTAAAGTTTCATGGAGAGTCATTGAAGCTGACATGGTTAAACCATATAGGCTCTAAGATATTCTATTTGCTGGCACAGGTAAATATAATTAAAAAAAATTAAATGATAAATATGAATTTGGCCCGGTTGTGGCCAATTCTATTAGGATCTGGAAGAAGGGTTGAATGTGTGATGGGAGGACCTTTCATATTTTGTAACAACACACCCTTATGGCACAAGTTTAATTTATTATGTGAAAATCGGCTATTTGTCCTGCCCTCTTGGTCTTCCTTGGGCATAAATACATGTGGTGACTTATATGATAACCACACTGTAAAAAAAAGTAATTTTACAGGTAATGGTCTGTATTTTTTACAGAATTTTACCGTTTTGTCATTATACTGTGAAATGCCTGTTATTTTACAGATATTTGCTGTAATTTAAAGGTCCACTGTTAAATTTACAGGTAATTGCTTGTATTTTGGTTTTACATCAATTTTACGTTTTTTAAAAGGAACTTGTCTGTATTTTTACAGAGTTATGTGTAATTTTACATAAATTATTAAGTAATATTTTACAGATTTTTTCTGTGAAATTAGAAAACAAAGAAAAGAAGGTATAACTGCAGAAATCTGTATCTATTCAATATGTTTTCCTTAAAGATTATTAAGCATGTGGGGGTTAAAGTGAGTTTTTTGGGGGGTTAAATAATAGTATTTACAGTACCCTACATACAGTAGGCCTGTATTGAATTATTTTTTATTGCATAGGCTAGTCTTTTAATCTTGTCTTGCAAATAGATGCTCATTTTTATCATTATTTCATTGTCTTATTCTCCCATAATTTCATGTATATTTGATGATTTTTTTTTTTTTTTTTTTTTTAAATCTCCGTTGCTGCGCATTCAGGGCTTTGTGTGTGTGTGTGTGTGTGTGTGTGTGTGTGTGTGTGTGTGTGCTTTCTAAAAACGTTCTGAGAACATTACCATGAAGTTCTAATAATGTTTTCAGCGGGTAGTTTTATTTTGGTTCCCAGAATGTTCTCCTAAAAGCAAAACAGCAAAAACTCCAGTGATAAAAAGTTAATGAGATAATTAAGTGATTAATTGTGTGATGAGTGACCATTATTGAAGACACCTGATGTTAACAAGCAGAATCACCGAAGGAGAAAATCACTATTTAAGTCACCGTTATGGTGATCAGTGTTTGTTTCAGTTGGGCTCTTGATCCTTACATTTTTATATTTAAATTTAGTTTGGCTGTTGTAACTGAGTTATAACACCCAGATGAACAAAGAGAAAAGATGATCAGACATTCGTCCCCTTGGAATTATAAGGTTCTATCTGACATTTTTGTCAAAATTAAGCTATTCACATATTCTTATTCTGTGATCACTTCTTTACATTATGTGATGTTGTTTTTTAAGTTGTGTACATTTTGGAACTTTTTATTTAGAACATAAAAAGGTTCTTTCTACAAAGTCGAATGGAATGCAAAAACTTTAAAGCTCAATATCTCAAAACTGCTCAGAACGCAGATAGAACCTTATAATTCCAAGGGGACGCATTGTTGATTATGTTTTGATATAATCATCATTTGACCTAAATCACAAAACTCATTTAGAGCCTAATCTCGGACTTAAATTTATATTGTTGATTACATCATCAAGTGATTCTACAATATAAGATCCAGAATTTTCTATTTATTCCAAAGGATTTCTTAAAAGTTGTTTTGATTTAAAAAAAAAAAAAAAAAAATTGTTTAGGCACAAACAGACATCAAGATTGAGTGTATGAATCTCAACAATGGTGACAAACGAAATATTTAATTAGGAGAATTAAATAACTAAGACAATTCAGATCATAATTTATTCATAACGCAATGCATGATGGGAGCCATGAATGAGTTTTGATTGGTGGCACCCAGAATGCACTGCAACATGCTTTATTATTGTCACCATTGTTGAGATTCACAGGCTGAATCTTGATGTCTGTGTGTCTAATTAAAATCTTCTGAACAAAACTTTTAAGAAATATTTTGGATTCTATAGAAAATGCTACAAATCGTATGCTATAAAACCACCAGGCTGCTGCAATCAACAAGGCAAACCTAACTCTTTAAACTTTAGTCCCCTGTTGTAAGTCGCTTTGGATAAAAGCACCTGCTAAATGACTGAGTGTGAATGAGTTTAGTGTTTCAGGTCAAATGATGATTATGTCAAAACATAACCAACACCACCTGATCACCTTTTATCTTTGTTCATCTGAGAGTTATAACTCAGATACAACAGCCAGGCAAAATCTAAAGTTATTAGTTTAAGGGTCAAGAGCCCAACTAAAGCAAACGCTAATCACCATAATGGTAACTTAAAATTAGATTTTCTCCTTTGGTGATTCTGCTTGTTAACATCAGGTGTCTTCAATAATGCTCAATCATCACACAATTAATCACTTAATTATCTCATTCATTTTAACACTCTTCAGTGTTCATTTAACACATATTCCTTTATACAATATTATTTTAACACTTTAGTTTTTGCTGTGTAGGATAACATTCTCTGAAAACATCCTCAAAATGTTACAGTTAAAACGTTATATCTTAGTTTACATTTAACCTTATAGAAACATTATTTGGAATGAGAAAACATCCTCAAATCATTCTTTGAACATTACATTCAAATGTTTTCTTTAAAACATTAACCAAACTTGTAGGGAATGTTAGCCAACGTTCCGAGAACGTTCCCTGCTAGCTGGGTTATCTAAGCTCTTGTTCTATTCAGACTGGACTATTGTAATGCTCTCCTGGCAGGCCTTCCAGCATCAGTCTGTAAGGCCCCTATATTGGTCCAATCTGCCGGTTCGCCAATACACGGGGAAGGTATCACGTGTTCTGTCCTCACTCATGCAAAGTATTGGTTGGTTAAATTTGTAATACATTAATCATATATATTTACTCGTTAATTAATCTGACTCCACAAATGAAAGGTTTTAATAATATCTGTGCCTCACTAAAAGTGAGCGAATGTTTGACTATTCCTTTTAACCATTAAATGAACAATGTCAAGATCAGTTAGAATAATCACATGTAAGGATTTATTATGTCAGGTAAATGTATCATGCCAATTTCATAATCAATTCAAAGATAATCGATACAAAACATCAAATGCTCTGGAATAGAGAGAAGATGCAAACCCAACTTTAAGAAATACGTGAGGCTAAGAGATCTCTCTCTCAGCCTCACGGGCCAATCTGAAGTACAGAAAAAGGCCCCGATCTCCCTGCTGCATTTCATTAAATAGTCAGACCTCTTTCACATGGAAACATGTGCTAACAAAAGAAATTTGCATTCAGAGGTAGCACCTCTTGGGGGTGAGTGACCATTTGTTTGAGAGACCATCTTTTGGATCAGTTATCCATAAACTCTTAAAACCTTTTTACCTTGTGTTTTACTTATTCTGAAATGAGACATTTGTACCAGTCGCACTGTGACATTTTAAACGATACCAAACATGAAAATACTCTGTGATAATCATTCACATTAAACTATACATTTTCTTTGGGTGAAATCAGGTGATCATCTGAGCATGAGAGAGAGGGGGTGAAGGGAGAGGGAAAGAGATGTAGATTAAGATGACTCAGAGGTGATACTTTCGTCTCAATGGTGCACGAGGGCCAGTTCAAATGGTAATCTCCAGAGAGGTCCTTTTGTCCTCTCAGGGTCTGGTCACCCCCCGAAACAGACTGTCCGGAATTTCCTAATTTATCAATTCTTACAAGTCAAACCTCTGCAACTGATCCAGATGCTGCAGCAAGACCTAAACTCACTGCTTCAGATCTATGTGTCTCCAGAAGCTTGTGTTCTGCAAGTGAACAGCAACTTGTAGTGCCATCATCCCAAAGAGACACAAAATCACTTTCACTGACCTTTACCTGGACTGTTCCCTGCTGGTGGAATGACCTGCCCAACTCAACACATTTTCAAGAAACTGCTAAAGATCCATCTTTTCATAAACACTTGACCCAATAATACTAAATCTTTGTTTTAATTTAAAAAAAAATAATAAAAAAAACACTTGATATGTGTACTGTGCTACACTAACTGGGACTTGTCACTGCACTTGTTGCTTCTATTGTTCTCTTAATTTTTATGTCACTTTGGATAAAATATAATTGTAAATGTGTAAAATAATAAGTTATAGTAGAGTATAAAGGTATACAGCAATTGTCTTTTAATGTGGATATTTTTACATGTTCTAAATTATATACTAAGCTTGTGTTTCCTATCATTCACGTATCTTGATGTTCAGTGTTTTTTTAATGAGTAATACTGTAAATGTGCAGGTATTCTGTACTTATACGTTTAGTTAATTTAACAGAAATTGACTGTAAATTTGCTATTATTAAGTACTTAATTAGAGATTGGTCAAAGTTGTGAAATTGGATATGCAAAAATTAAAACTAAATATATAAACTTTGTATTTGAATTTACTTACTGCATTTTTATACATAACTTCATAGTTATTTTACACAGAAAAACTATATATTAAAAGATAATTACTGTAGATAGACAGCATTATTATAAAATAACTTTTTAAAAACCTAAATTTACAGTTTAACCGTAAAGTTAAATGTTTTTTAATGTAATTTGACATCATTTATCCGTTTTTCCAAATTATTTATTTTGTAGAATAACAGTAATAAACCGTAATTATAGGATTACAGTGTTTTAGGAAAACAGTGATAACTGTTTTTTTTACAGTGTATCTATGTTTTTTTCCTGGCAGTATTTTTCTGTTTTTAAACAGATATTTTCTGGCGCCCCTGCTGCCAGAAAATTAGCATTTTTTTACGGTTTTTTTTTTTTTTTTTCACAGTGCAGGTAGAAACTAGAGAACCAATAACTAAATTTTGTTTACCAGCATCCTCATATTTTGTCTTTTTTCAGTTACTCTTTGCTCTCAAGGTGTATGGAGTTCCCTGAGAATCCCCAATCTCTTCTCATCCTTTGTGGGATTTGATTGCACCATCTTCTGGACGGCCATCTGTTTCTCTAATTTATAGTAAACTTAATGATCACATTGCAAAGCCTCTTTCTATTAAATCTATATGAAATAGTGAATTATCCGATATTAACTTATCTGTTGACTGGGAGAGGGTGTGGTCTAATCTCATCTTAACTTCTAAAAACTTGGCTCATCATCTTATCCATTTCAAAGTCATACATATAGAGCATACATAACCCTTTAACAAGAACTCCAAAATATATCTATAACTGTCATATCTGTAACACTGTATCATCAGGTACTTTTATTCACATGTTTTGGGAGTGTCCAATTGTTGTCAACCAAAACTTTGTTTTGTCCTCCTTGATTACACGCATAATCCAGGTTTATGTCATCTCAATGATGATTTTGACTCCTTTATAAGTTCATCACAAATTTATGTAAATTTACAAAACATTCATTAGAATGTTGTTTGCTGGGTTTACAGCTGCAAAGAAGACAATAATACAGAACTGGTTTACTCCGCACATGTGTACACAAACATATTGGATTCATAGCCTCCTTAAAATAGTCACTTGTGAATGTACAACAGCACAAATTAATAAGGCTAAACCTAGTACTATTGATGCATGGCAATGTTTATCTTCCAACATATTGGATTGTATAAAGGAATAACCATATAAAGTAACCTTTTTCCCTTTTCTTTCAGATTGTTAAATTATTGATATGTCTGTTGCTCTCCTTTCCCTTTTTGACTTTCCAATCCTGTTATTTTGAGATAAATAAGTATTTCTCTCTGTATTCTTGCCTGTCCTGAGGCACAGCTTAATAGATTTGATACATTTAAATTGATTAAACCTATATCTTTCAATTTCACTCCTCTTTTTCCTTGGTAATATTACGTTTCTGGTGTGAGGAAGACGATGAAGAAGACCTTGGAATAATATTTTGATAATTAAACTGGAAAAAGTACAAAGAGTATCACAACCACAAACCAAATACAATCGAGAACTGACAAAGACAGAGGGAGATCACAGGGAATTTATACAGGTGACAGCGAGGAACTGATTAAACTGATTAACAAGATAATTGAAGACACAGCTGAACCAAAAGATCTAATGATGACGGAGACCATGGAAACAAAGGAGTGTCCGGAAACAGAACAAAATAAACACAGAATGGAGTCCAGAAACAAACTGACATGTAACAGGTAAATACTGCACAATGTAGAAGTACATGCTCAATAGTCTCTGCTTCACTACAGGATATACATAATCCAGTTTGATGTTTCCCTATTGTGAACAATGAATGATTTAAACAGAAATGTCCTATTCTGAGTCTTGTAATAATTATATCTTCTTTCCTCGAAGTTTACCAACTTGCCCTTTATTTTCCTGTCTCATATTTCTTGCCACTTTTTATTCATGTTTTCTTTAATTCTTCTTTTTATTTCTGCTACATGTGCAGGAACCCATATGAACCTCAGGACTAACCATTGTCTGTATTCTAAGCAGAAGAATTTCATATATTAATTATTGTCTTATTGTTGACTGCCCTCTTAAATTTAAAGCTGATAGAGCATCTGAACAAATAACTGCCCTAATTGGCTTAACTTCCTCCACCCATTGAATAGCCAACAAAATTTCTATCATCGCTGTTGTA
This sequence comes from Abramis brama, assembly GCF_963993115.1. Taxonomy (NCBI): domain Eukaryota; kingdom Metazoa; phylum Chordata; class Actinopteri; order Cypriniformes; family Leuciscidae; genus Abramis; species Abramis brama. The sequence goes on from NC_139973.1 coordinate 22,964,688, forward strand.
AAAACGGATTCATGAAAAGCATTTAGAAAATGTTGTCCTTTTCTAAATGCTGACTTGGAATCCCGGAATATAACAGCGGCAGCCGTATATCCTGTTGTAGTATCCTTTGACCCATCTGTGAATATATGCATTGAGGAGTATGCTTGATCTAAATACTGCTGAACAACAACCTCCTTAGGAATTGATTTTTCATTCTTAATCTTATATTGTAGATAAAATCAAGCAACCAACATAGAAAGGAACTAAGGAGAAATATTTGGTAATTACAATAGATGGACTAACTGTAATTTTGCTAATACCCAGAATCATAGCATCTTTACTTGCTGTCCAACCAAAACTTTTTATTTGATAATTTCCATATTCCCAGCACTCTTTTATTATTTCCTTGACTGGATGTGTCTCTGAATGCCCTTTCAAATGAATCCAATAATTCATTGATAATTTCAATTTGTGTATACTTATGGGCATTTTTCCAACCTCCACCTATAGGGGAGGATCTAAAAGCCCCACAACATATTCTTAATGATTGTTCCTTAACTGTTTCAACTTTCTTAATCAAGGATTTTGATGTAGATCCATAAGTAAAACATCCATGATCAGTTACTCACCTGATCAATGCACAAGATACTGTATTCGTTGTAGATTTTCGAATAGCTCCCCATTCCATTCCTGTTAAACATCTTAATATATTGTTACTTTATTTTTATTTATTTTTTCATTTTTGTGTTTTTAATGTCAACCTGGAATCCATCCATATCCCTAAATATCTTATAACTTTAACTTGTTCAAATACCTGACCATATAGTCCCACTTTTATTTCATGGATACGATTTATCTTCTCAAAACAGACTAGTTGAGTTTTTAGTAGCTGATAATCGAAAACTCCATTTGTTGGCCCATTTTTCCACTTCATTAACTGCTGTTTGTATGACTTGTGTTACATGTGATACACCACGACCCCTCTTCCATATCGCTCCATTAGCATGGAGAGAACTTCCTATATCTTTTTTAACATTTAAAAAAACATAATTCATCATAATATTAAGCAATATTAGACTGCACACACTTCCTTGTGGAGTACCATTATCTATTTTATATATTATTTTATATATTCTGGAATATGATGATCCAACCTGAACTGTTCAATTAAAATCTTTTACCCATTTAAACATTATGCCTTCAATCCTTAATTGTTCCAACTTTATTAACAGCCCCTCCTTCCAAAGCATGTCATAAGCTTTTTCAATATCGAAAAAAATGCCTTCTACCCCCTCTTTATTGATTCGCACCTTTCTTATGTCTGTCTCTAAACATATGACAGCATCTAATGTACTGCATCCTTTACGAAAGCCATTCTCGTGAGGTGAAATAATCTCTTTCCTTTCTAATATGTAGTTCAATCTGCACACAATCATACATTCCATTATCTTAAACAAATTCAACATTAAAGCGATAAGTCTATAATTTGTAGCATAATGCTGGTTCTGGCTTTAAAATGGGGATAATAACCCCATGTTTCCACAAATAAGGAAGTCTCCCTGTGCCACCATTCAGTTCAGTTTAGTTTAGTTTTCATGGACTTTCAGTTTGTTTTCATTTGTCACGTGTCTTTTTTGTTCAGATTTCCCATCACTCGTTAGTTTCTATGCTTACTGTCATTAGTTAGTTTGGTTCAGCTGTGTCTAGTTTATATCACCTTGCTATCTTTAGCATAAATGTTACGTTGAATCCTGAGTTCCCTGTCCGGTCACCGTTAAAATCAATGTGTGTGTAACCCTGTTGCCTGTTTGGATCGCTACCTGTTATATGAGAAGTAAAATTTGTGTTTGAACCTTATGAAAGCACTCATTTTTACAACGGAAATGAATCAATCAAAAACTTACTTAAGCTAAACAATGACTTCTAGAGCTTCTGACAGCCAAAACAATCTTTGTTGTATTAATTTCCTATTATCACTTTAAAGCTGCTTTGAAACAATTTGTGTTGCCATTAAGGCAAAATGTTAGGGACTTTTAATTTGATAGAGACTTTTATTTTGATATGATGTAGACCTGGAGTTTGGGGTTAGAGATTATTTCCTGTACAGAAGTAAGGAAGCTGACAGAATGTGAGCACATGTAATCCATTTGTTGTTAGCACTAGAGGCAATGTCGTAAGTACAAAATTCATTTTTATGTTAATAAGTTAATGTTAAAATACTGTTTAAAAAGCAAAGACTACACATAGTTACAATATTTATTTACATGTATTTACAGGTATATTTCATTAGACAAGATTTATGTTAAAACAGTCGAACTTTATTTCTTTGTTACAGTTTTCACTCTGTCATGTAAGATGATGTTGAAGCCACAGTAAACAGCAAGAAATCGCTCACTACGACTTGTCGTCATTTTGCATCAGAGTTAGCTGGTTGTATAGCTACAGTTGCTACACTGCAGTGAGGACAACACAGTGAAAAGACAGAGAAAAGTTAGTGTTGAACATCGTGGCAAGATGGAAGGAAAACGTGCTAAGTCTTCCGTAGCAAGTGGAAGTTCTCACTCATCTGTGTCATCAAGGAGTGCAGTAATCCGTGCACGGGCTAAAGCAGCAGCTGCTAAAGTTCGTGCTGAATATGCAGAAAAAGAGGCTAAAGCTAAAATAGAAAAGGCAGCTAAAGAAGCTGAATCACAGTTGGAGAAGGTAAAAAGAGAGACTGAGCTTGAAACACTCGCCATGTGTCGTGAAGCAGCGGCTGCTGAAGCTGAAGCAGCCGTTTGGGAATCAGCTGACTCAATTGCGAAGTGTATTGTGTTGGATGAAACAGGCTCGTCAGGTGAAGATAAAATGGAGCGGACGAGCGAATACATCCAAACTCATTTTGGCCCAACTAGCTCCCCAAAGCGAGAAGCTATGAACGCTTGCTCTCAAGCTTTTCAGCCTGCTACAGATGGCACTCTCATTTTCAGTCCGAACAATCCCTTCTCTTCATACCAGCAGGTTCCTGTTTCTTCACATGAGCCACGACAGGCTAATAACATAGGAAATGGGAATTTATCAAAGGATGGTCTAGACGATACTTATGTGCCACCGGCTGCCAAACTGTCATATGGTCAGACTTTATATGACAGAGAGGATGCTCAAGTCGATTCAAAGAAGTTTCATACTGACTTGAATATTTCTGCTCCGTGCTATTACCCCCAGCTAAAAACTGATCAGAGCGTGTCTGCAACTGAACATCTTGCGCAATATTTAGCGCGACGTGACCTGGTGAGTGCAAGCTTGTATGAGTTTGATGATAAACCAGAAAATTATCGTGCTTGGCAGTCTTCATATAAAAATGCTACACAAGGGCTGGGTCTCACTGCTACTGAGGAGCTAGACTTAATGACTCGGTGGCTTGGCAAAGAGTCCAGCAACCAAGTGAAACGCCTGCGTTCAGTGCACGTAGCAAGTCCAGACATAGCACTCAGAAAAGCCTGGGAACGTCTTCAGGAATGTTACGCAGCACCAGAGGTAGTTGAAAAGGCCCTCTTCACTCGACTTGACAAGTTCCCCAAGGTTTTGGCGAAAGAAAATCTAAAGCTAAGAGAGTTAGCAGATCTGCTGATGGAAGTGCAGTGTGCTAAGGAAGACGGCTACTTTCCAGGTTTGTCCTACCTGGATACTGCACGAGGCATTGAACCTATAGTAACCAAGCTGCCTTATGGACTTCAGGAAAAATGGATTTCTGCGGGTTCAAAGTATAAAGAAGAAAATGGAGGACGGTTTCCACCATTTGAATTCTTTACCAGATTCATGTGCTATGAGGCAAAGAAAAGGAATGATCCCAGTTTTGCCCTTTTAAATGCTAGTGGATCTGCTGTAAAGGCTGAAATTCCCCAATTTAAAAGCACCAAGAACCCCATTGCAGTTCATAAGACCAATGTCTCCCCAGCAGAGTCGAGCACTTCCAGTGATCCAAATAAGAGCTGCCCTATACATGCAAAGCCACATCCACTGAAGAAGTGCAAAGCCTTTAGAGCCAAAGATCTTCAAGACAGGAAAGTCTTTCTGAAGGAGAGAGGATTCTGCTTCAAATGCTGTGGCTCAAATAGTCATGTGGTGAAGGACTGCACTGCAGTAGTGAAATGTTCTGAGTGTGACAGCACCAAGCATGTCTCAGCTATGCATCCGGGCCCTCCACCAAAGATCACTGCTCCTGTTACCTCGCCACAGAATGGCGGGGAGGGAGAAGAGGGTAACGACAGCAGGGAAGTCGTCAGCTCAAGCTGCACTGAAGTATGTGGTGCAGGACAAGTTGGGAGGTCATGTTCCAAGATATGCCTAGCAAAGGTGTATCACAAGGGCTGTCCAGATAAAGCTATCAAGGCATATATCGTTTTAGATGACCAAAGCAACCGGTCATTGGCGAGGTCCAGTTTCTTTGACCTTTTCAACATTCAGAGTAAGCCATATCCTTACTTACTGAGAACGTGCTCCGGCACAGAGGAAACATTTGGCAGAAGGGCTGAAGATTTTATGGTCAAAGCACTTGATGGGAAAGTGACAATCCCTCTTCCCCCACTTATTGAATGTAACGACTTACCTGAAAACCGGGCTGAAATTCCCACGCCGAACGCCGCTCTTCATCAACCTCACCTCGTCAAGGTAGCAGAACACATTCCCGAGTTGGACCCTACTGCGGAGATCCTCCTGCTGCTTGGTAGAGATATAATTAGAGTGCACAAAGTAAGGGAACAAGTAAATGGCCCTCCCAACGCCCCCTTTGCTCAACGTCTTGACCTAGGTTGGGTGGTGGTTGGAGAGGTCTGCCTAGGGAATGCGCACAAGCCAAATGTCAGCATTTACAGGACAACAGTGCTTGATTGTCAACGGCCCTCGCTCCTCCAACCGTGCACAAGTGTTATGCATGTCAGGGATAAGCTTCATGGCAAAGAGCCCAGGAAGAGTGTCTTAGGGCCCAGCAGGGCTAAAGAAGACAGGCTGGGTAAAAATGTATTCGATCGCACCGAACAGGACAACAAGCTGGCACCATCAATGGAGGATGAGACTTTCTTGAACATAATGGACAAAGAAGTCTACAGAAATGATTCACACAGTTGGGTCGCTCCACTACCGTTCAGACAGCCTAGAGAACGTTTGCCTAACAACCGCAGCCAAGCACTCAAACGTTTTGAATCACTTCGACGCAACTTGAGGAGAAAGCCGGAGATGGAACAGCAATATGTGGCATTCATGGGCAAACTGCTGGAAAATGATCATGCTGCGGTGGCACCAGAACTAAGGGAAGATGAAGAGTGTTGGTACTTACCAAGCTTTGCAGTGTTTCACCCACAAAAACCAGGTCAAATCAGGGTGGTGTTTGATTCGAGCGCCCAACACTCCGGAATCTCCTTAAATAATGTGCTACTGACTGGCCCTGATCTTAACAACTCCCTTCTGGGAGTACTCATGCGGTTCCGAAAGGAAAAGGTGGCTGTTATGGCAGACATACAGCAGATGTTTTACTGCTTCCTCGTAGAAGAAAAACATAGGAACTATTTGAGATTCTTATGGTTCAAGAACAATGATGTGGCAAGTGAAGTCGTAGACTACAGGATGAAGGTCCATGTGTTTGGGAACAGCCCATCTCCAGCAGTGGCAATTTATGGGCTTAGAAGAGCTGTCAGAATGGGTGCGCAAAGATATGGACAAGACACCGTCAACTTTGTCGAGCGCCACTTTTATGTTGATGACGGTCTTTGTTCTGTCCCTACTGATGCTGAAGCCATTGACTTGCTGCGTAGGACTCAGGCTTCATTGGCTGAGTCCAACCTTAGGCTCCACAAGTTTGCATCGAACAGTCCGGCTGTCTTGGCAGCTTTCCCAAGTGAGGACTGTGTGGCAGCTAGAAAAGAGGTAGACTTCTGTGGGAAGGAGTCGCCCACCCAACGCAGCTTAGGCCTCTTGTGGGAGGTAGCTAGGGACACATTCACCTTCTCTGTGTCAACTGACGTAAAACCGTTTACCCGCCGTGGAGTTCTCTCCATGGTGAACAGTGTTTTTGATCCCTTGGGTTTTTTGGCTCCGGTCGTAATCCAAGGAAGAGCCTTTCTCAGAGAGCTGAATTCTGAGGCTTCAGAGTGGGACACTCCATTACCTGAAGATAAACTAGGCAAGTGGGAGGCTTGGCGAAACTCACTTCAAGAGTTGAAGCACTTCCATATATCAAGGATGTACACAGGCATCTCTCTAACCAAAGCCGAACGAGTGGAACTCTGTGTGTTCTGTGATGCTTCTACAATGGCCATTGGGGCTGTAGCCTATTTGAAGACCATCCAAGAAGGCATTGTTGACATTGGATTCGTCATGGGGAAGTCTAAACTTGCTCCTCAATCAGAGCCAACCATACCGAGACTTGAGCTGTGTGCTGCGGTTTTGGCTGTGGAAATGGCCGAACTGATTCAGGAAGAACTGGACTTGAAGTTGAATTCCATTAAATTCTACACGGATAGCAGAGTGGTCCTTGGATACATTCATAACCAATCCAGACGGTTTTATGTATATGTCCACAATCGAGTCCAGCGTATTCGCCAGACCACAAATCCTGAACAGTGGCACTACGTACGCACAGAGGACAATCCGGCTGATATTGCGTCAAGGTCTGTTCCAGCATCACGTCTCACACAAACAATGTGGTTCAGCGGACCTACCTTTTTGCGTAAGCCTTCCATTCAACCAGAGCCTATTCAATCATTCAGCTTAGTCTCACCAGAACTGGATGCAGAGATTCGTCCAGATGTGAAGAGTTATGCCACCCAGCTACACGAGAAAGGTCTCAGCATAGAGCGTTTTGAGAGGTTCTCCACCTTTGACACACTCCAGCGAGCTGTGGCACTCTTAATTCACACTGCAAGATCTTTCAAGTCCTCTAACATCATGGACAAGTGTAGGGGATGGCATACATGTGAGCTGCCTCGCTCTCCGGATGAGCTTTCCCAAGCCAGAGAAGTCATCATTAGAGCCGTTCAGAGGAAAGCATTTGGAAAGGAATTTGAAGCTCTAGAAAGAGACAAGCCAATTCCTCTAAACAGCTGTCTACGTCGTCTCAACCCTATCTTGCAGAATGACCTCATCTGCATTGGTGGCCGTCTGAAAAACGCAGACGTAGAGATTGAGCAAAAGAACCCTGTAATTCTCCCAAAAGACAACCATGTTTCCTTACTGTTCATCAGACACCATCATACCCAAGTAAAACATCAGGGCCGCCATTTAACAGAAGGCGCTGTGAGAGCTGCAGGACTCTGGATCTTGGGAGGTAAAAGGCTCATTAACTCAACTCTTCACAAATGCGTGACCTGTCGTAGACTCAGAGGTCGGATGCAGGAGCAACTAATGGCGGATTTGCCACCTGAACGTATCAAGGCCTGCCCTCCCTTCACGTATGTAGGGCTAGATGTCTTCGGACCATGGCACATCACTACCAGACGTACAAGAGGAGTTCAGCCTGAGAGCAAACGGTGGGCCATATTATTCTGTTGTATGAGCTCCAGGGCGGTTCACATTGAGGTGATTGCTTCAATGGACACTTCAAGCTGTGTCAATGCCTTAAGGCGTTTCTTTGCCATAAGAGGACCAGCCAAACAACTGAGGTCAGATTGTGGCACGAATTTCATTGGGGCCTGCAGAGAACTTGGGATGAGTGCAGAACAACCAGACACCACTGTGCAGAGGTACCTACACCAACAAGGATGCTCCTGGGTGTTTAACCCACCTCATGCTTCGCACATGGGTGGTTCATGGGAACGCCTCATTGGAGTGGCTCGAAGGATCCTGGAGTCAATGCTTCTTGAACATGGCACTCGCCTGACTCATGAAGTCTTGTGCACTCTAATGGCAGAGGTGGCAGCAATTATGAATGCAAGGCCTCTGGTTCCAGTTTCAAATGATCCAGAGGATCCATTCATTCTCACACCATCTATGCTGTTAATTCAGAAAGTCGGCACCCCACCTCCTCCAGGAGACTTTACGGACAGAGACCTCCTAACCAAGCAGTGGAGACAAGTACAAGCCTTGTCCAACATGTTCTGGCGCCGTTGGAGACAAGTGTATTTGTCAACTTTACAAGGCCGAAAGAAATGGACCAAGTCCCAACAAAATCTGCAAGAAGGAGATGTCGTCCTCCTCAAGGACAACCAAGCTGTCCGCAACAGCTGGCCTATGGCGATAGTCACAAAGGCTATTCCTGGAAAAGACGGGAAAGTCCGTAAGGTGGAATTGAAGACCACAGATCAAGGACATTCAAAAAAGTACCTTAGACCAGTAACAGAACTTGTTTTGCTTCTGAGTAGAGAGTGATGTTCATCTGTTTAGTTAATACATAACTTGTTTGTTTAGTGACCTCACAGATGTCAGGCGGGGAGTGTGTTGCCATTAAGGCAAAATGTTAGGGACTTTTAATTTGATAGAGACTTTTATTTTGATATGATGTAGACCTGGAGTTTGGGGTTAGAGATTATTTCCTGTACAGAAGTAAGGAAGCTGACAGAATGTGAGCACATGTAATCCATTTGTTGTTAGCACTAGAGGCAATGTCGTAAGTACAAAATTCATTTTTATGTTAATAAGTTAATGTTAAAATACTGTTTAAAAAGCAAAGACTACACATAGTTACAATATTTATTTACATGTATTTACAGGTATATTTCATTAGACAAGATTTATGTTAAAACAGTCGAACTTTATTTCTTTGTTACAGTTTTCACTCTGTCATGTAAGATGATGTTGAAGCCACAGTAAACAGCAAGAAATCGCTCACTACGACTTGTCGTCATTTTGCATCAGAGTTAGCTGGTTGTATAGCTACAGTTGCTACACTGCAGTGAGGACAACACACAATTTGTATTGTAAAAAGCGCTATATAAATGATGACTTGACTACTGCCTTTGATGTATCTCTTCCAGTACTAATTTTTTTTCGACTCTGGGTCAGCTGGAAACTTCATCTCCGGGAGCCTCTGACGCCAGCTTAACCTTAAGAAAAGATCCACCGAGACCCATTACCCATTTCCAGTCGATAACTGGAAAACACCTCTACAGAAACCATGTGAGACACAGTAGGACCCCTCCAATTGCAATTCAGACTTTTTCACAGCGAGTCAGTCCCCTTCCTGGTTTGGAGAATTCCACCGCTGGTATTGTGTTAGGGCGCCCTTGGCTAGTGCAACACGACCCAAACCTATCCTGGACCACTGGAGAAGTCCTGAAGTGGGGCGATAGCTGTTTCCCAGGATGTTTCCCTCATCTTCCTCAACTAGTACAACCACTTCCAGTAAACTCCACGTCTATTGAGAGCTCTGTGGAACTGCAATATGTGGTTGTTCCAGCCTGCTACGTCCCATTCAGTGATGTGTTCTGCCAAAGAAAGTGTTGTTGTTGCCTCCACACCGGCCATAGGTCTGTGCCATTGACATTCTTCCGGGTGAGTCAGTGCCCCGCGGTAAAATACACCCTCCATCACTTCCAGAACAGAAGGAAGGTACTCTTCTACTCTTCTGTAGAAGAGAACATTGAAGACGCTCTTCAATAAAATTACATCTGCCCCTCCACATTCCCTGCTGCTTCAAGCTTCTTCTTTGTGTCAAAAAAGGACAGAGACTTTCAGCCTTGTTTTGACCACAGTGCTCTAAACAAGATAACTTTCAAGTTCAGGTATCTACTTCCCCTCGTCCCAGCGGAATTTCAACAACTCCATGGAGCAGCCGTTTTCATTAAGTTGAACCTCTGCAGCATGTATAACCTCATCCGGATATGTGAGGGGGACAAGTGGAAGACCACCTTTGTTACTCCTACTGGGCACTATGAATATCTCGTCATGCCATATGGCCTGGTCAATGCCCCCTCCGTATTCCAGGACTTCATGCATGAGGTACTCTGGGACTTCCTTCACAGATACTTGCTCGTTTACATCAACGACATTACGTATTCCCGGAGTATGGCGAAACATTGCCAGCACGTTGCAGTGGTCCTCCAACACCTGAGAGATTTCCACCTGTTCCTGAAAGCTGAAAAATGCTCCTTCCATCAGTCCTCAGTGCAGCTCATGGGCTATAACATCAGTGAACATGGCGTCCAAATGGACGAGGGGAAGGTTGATGTGGTACGTAACTGGCCCACACCTTCAAGTGTCAAAGAACTCCAACGCTTCCTAGGTTTTGCAAACAACAGCTCCATCACCAGTCCATTAACCAACCTCCTCAAGAACAAGCCCACGTCTCTGTCCTGGACACCTGCCACTACCCAGGCTTTCCAGAGCCTCAAAGAAGCCTTTGCGAGCGCACTTGATCCATCCAGACCCCAACAAGCCCTTCATTGTCGAAGTTGATGCGTCCGGTAGGAGTGGTGCTGTCTCAGCAGCAGGGGAATCAAGCTCGAATTCATGTGCCTTTTTTTCCAAGAAACTATCCCCGGCAGAGGTGAACTACGACATCAGAAACAGAGAACTGCTTGCCATCAAGCTAGCTCTGGAGGAATAGAGGCATTGGTTGGAGCATGCTAAAGAACCATTTATCGTCCTCACTAATCACAAGCACCTTCAATATCTCCAAGAGGCAAAGAGACTCAACCCCAGACAGGTAAGATGGGCATTATTCTTCACTCGCTTCAACTTTTCTATTTCCTATTGTCCAGGAACTAAGAATGCTAAAGTTGATGCCTTGTCACGTCTCCATGCTCCTGAGAAGTCGGATGAACCAGAACCCGTCTTGCCTCGTCAACTCATCATGTGTCCAATCCAGTGGAATCTGAACCAGCAACTTACCACCTCCAATGCCTCTGAACCCATTCTGCCAGAGTTTCTTCCAGATCGCATCTATGATCCCAGGACACAATGCACCAACATCATCCACTTTTTACACTCTTCAGTGGGCACTGGCCACCCAGGGGCCAACCGTGCCCTCTCACTGCTACAGGAACACTTCTGGTGGCCTGCATGGCAAGGGACGTGAGAAGGTTTGTTCAGGGATGTTCGGACTGTGCCATCCCCAAAAGCCCATGCCATCTACCATCTTGCCACACCTAGGAGTGGATTTTGCCACTGACCTGCCTGCCTCTGATGGTAACACACTGTTGATCGTTTCTCTAAGTCTTGTCGTCTAGTCTCACGGCCATGGTCACGGCTGAACTCCTATTCAACCATGTTTTCTGGTACTATGGAATCTCCTAAGACATTGTATCAGAGGAACACAGTTCATCTCCCAGGTATGGAAGGCCTTTTTTAAACTCCTAGGTGTGACTATAAGTCAATCCAGGAGATTGGGCTCTTCCTGAGAACCTGCCATGGCCACCAGAACTCTTGGAACCAATTCCTAGACTGGGCCAAGTATGCACAGAACTCCCTCAGTCAGCCTGCCACTGGACCCATTCCCTTCCAGTGCATGCTCGGCTTACTGGGGGAACAGTTACGGATCAGCCAGGCTCCATCGTCAGCCAATCACAACATTCTCAATCACCGGAATACTAATCACCCGCACCTGCAGTTCATTCCCTCATCATCTCCATCTGCGTATAAGCAAACACCTCACTCTGGTTTTGTTTGAACAAAGGACTCACTTACCTGTTATCCAGATATTCCCCGTTGCATTGTTACCTGTCTCCAGCGTTTCTCCATCATCTTCCTGTTCCTCATTGTCTCCACCTCTCCAGCTCTCCTGTTCCATGTTGTGTTCCATTGGATACTTACCTGTTCCTCATTGAGGTGTGAGCTCAGTCATCTATTCATCAATCCACTATCTCCACTCCTCCTGCAACACAGAGACTGTTAGTATCTTTCCCTTTTTACCTTCAAACTACAATCACAGTCTGCATATACTCACCTACATCGCTATTTGCTCATCTGTGTTAAATGAAGAAACTAGCCTACTATTGACCTTATCCCTGTCTTGAGTCTCTGTTCCATAACAACGTTAATCATTACATTTTTAATGATTAATCAATTAAGCTTTTAATCATTGTAAACCATCTGTCTTTTTACATTTGTCGTTTGAAGATTTTTAAAAAAGTGCATGATCATATGAATTGAAAGTTTAATGACATTCGTCAGCATTTCAATTTACATTAAATAATGATCTGTTAATCATTATGTAATGTTTAATAAGTTCATTAGTAAACATACAGTTGTGGTCAGAATTATTGGAAAATTTATTGGTAAATATGATAAAAAATGGCTGTAAAAAAAATCTGCATTGTTTATCCTTTTGATCTTTCATTAAAAAAAAAAAAATCTAACCTTTCATTGAAGTAAAAGAATTGAAAGTGGGGGGGAAATCACATTATGAAATAAATGTTTTTCTCCAAAACACATTGGCCACAGTTATTGGCACCCCTAGAATTTTTTAAGAGTAAAATATCTCTGAATTATATTCCCATTAATATTTACCTTTTTTTAGCACACCGGGGGTGACTGGGGACATGAAATTGTCTAGCTCTGACTTCTTGTTTCACAGGAGTTTAAATATGTATGGAGCTTAAAATATGACAATATGATTTGAATTTGAATTGTGTAAATTTGAATTATTTACAAGTGAAATCTAACAAAATTGAATTTTAGGTGGTAGTTTAAATAGTTCTGAATTTGATTTTTTTTAAACGAATATTGAACATTTGAAATTTAACAAATTGAAATGTTTTTATGGCTGAATTTTATAGACATGTATTTTCAAACAGCTAGTTTTTTTGTTCTGAATTCGTATACTGCAAATATTCAGTTTAAAAAAATACAGATTCAAGTTTTCAAGATGAAGAAATTCGGAACTTCAAATTCAGTTTTCTAAAATTCAATCTCAAAAATTCAAGTTCAAAAATTCAGATCTTACAGAAAGTAGGTCACAGGTCATCCACAGGGAAGAGTAAAGGATATCAGATAAGTCGAACAGAGCATTTTGGCTGAACTGCAGTAGTTTTCTGCCGCAAACGCGGTGGTGGTTCAAGAGAATCCGTGTATCTTTCGTTCAGTCGTTTTTTTATTTAATATTAAGAGTAGAAAAATGAGAAAACAGCTTGAGTATTAGATTTCTAATATTCTAGTAATAATAGTCCGCTGCAGCAGTTGCACGGAGCTTACAAAACGCGTGTATTGCAGATATAGGCTACATTTAATTTTCTCATCAAACAACTAGACTAACGAATGGCTCGGTACAACAGAAGAGCCTAGAAAGGGCTTTTTCTCTGTGTAGACCAGCAGTTGGTCTGAATTTGCTATAACCTATAGCCTATTTTCTGGACTGTATAGGCTAAGTCACGTTTTATCATGAAACACGCTGTGATTTATTCCAAAGTGACTCAGGCATATATAATGCATTTAACGTTAAATAATCTAAATGTTGACTTTCAAAAGTAGGCGCGCCAAGAAGGCTATTCTCTGTATTTTGGTTCATTTTTGGTGTGCGCCAGAAAGATCTAAAGAGACCGAGACGCGCTAAAGCAGCGCATCATGTTGTTTTATTTTTTTTTCAATGACATGATATTTTGTAGTCATTTTGAATGTACACAATAAAAATATACATTTTACTGTTTCGGATGATGTCATATTATCTGTATGACTATAAATAACAGAGTATTAAGTTATTTCCCAGCAGTGGAACAAATCCAAGTGATGGCGCTCACGCATCGCGATCTCACACAACATAGTAGGCTATCAGTTCTGGCGTTGCTTCATATCGCAGACTGTTCATTATCAAAATGAAACACAGTCAACCAAACATATAAAAAGTTATTCTGCCTAATTTAATTGGTCTGCTGTACAATATAAAGGGCAAGCTGTGCCGCACACAGTCCTACCTGTTATTCCAAACATTTCCCTTGCTGTTAAGACGCTGATTTATCCTATATGTGTATTTTGGGACTCGACTGAAGTATGAAGCCTTCTTTATATTAATAGTTAGCATCCACATGTTACATTGCAAATATGAAAACTTTTGACTGAATGAGAGATGCGCGACCGTTTTGATTTAAATAAATTTGTTTAGGCTTGGCGTTTAAAATAGGCTAAATGTTGTTTGTAATAAAGGGCACAATATAGGCTATTTTTATAGTCTATAGATATATGTAGATTATAGATTTTATAGTCTATTTACATATATGTAGCCTATATTATTTTATTATACATGGCTACTTATTTTTTCATTCTTGTTGTTTTCTGCATTCATTTGTCATACAGTAAGGGAAAGTAAAATAGGCAACACATAGCCTACATGTTAATAGTGTTTATCATGTAAATGTTGTATTTTATTTACAGGTCTTTTACACTATTGCTGAATAGGCTAATATTAAAATGTTTTTTTTTTATGACGCGTTTCTCTCTCAACATGATCCGGTGTGACTTGCACTCATGTGCATGCGACTTATTTTCTGGCAAATACGGTCAGTTAAAAAATGTTGCTGTATTATTACAAAATGGATAGAGTGGAGACCATTTGGGCAAAAAAAAAAAAAAAAAAAACATATTGTGTTCATTACCCCCACCCACATTTGGGCTTAATCACTGTTATTATTAGGAAATGTATTTAGGTGTAGACAAAATCAGTTATGTTTATTTATAAATAAAAAAAATTCCCGGACACTAGCCGTTAGTCTACTTCTTTGGCCTATTTTTTTTAGCTGGCCAGTTCTCAAAATCTGTGTGGAAAAGCTGCAGAGCGCGGAGAGAATGCACAATGGCTTTGCTTTGGAAGTTTTTTTTTTTTTTTTTTTGAAGTTTAGTTGCCAGAGAAAATAACACACCGTTTTGTTTAACATCAATTGATACTCAATATTAATTAAATAAATAAATATAATGTCAGAGAATGCACAAAGCGCATCCTTTTCAGATGTAAATTATAATACATTTTAATAAAACACACAAGGCCTACATCATAAAATTCAGAAGATTATGTATTTTAATATATTATATTATAATACAAATAAAAAGGCATCATACTTCAGTCGAGTCCCAAAATACACGTATAGGCTAAATCAGCGTCTTCACAGCAAGGGAAATGTTTGGAATAACAAGTAGGACTGTGTGCAGCACAGCTTGCCCTTTATATTGTACAGCAGACCAATTAAATTAGGCAGAATAACTTTTTATATGTTTGGTTGACTGTGTTTCATTTTGATAATGAACAGTCTGCGATATGAAGCAACGCCAGAACTGATAGCCTACTATGTTGTGTGAGATCGCGATGCGCGAGAGCCATCACTTGGATTTGTTCCACTGCTGGGAAATAACTTAATACTCTGTGTTATTTATAGTCATACAGATAATATGACATCATCCGAAACAGTAAAATGTATATTTTTATTTGTGTACATTCAAAATGACTACAAAATATCAGGTCATTGAAAAATAAATAAAACAACATGATGCGCTGCTTTAGCGCGTCTCGGTCTCTTAAGATCTTTCTGGCGCACACCAAAAATGAACCAAAATACATAGAATAGCCTTCTTGGCGCGCCTACTTTTGAAAGTCAACATTTAGATTATTTAACGTTAAATGCATTATATATGCCTGAGTCACTTTGGAATAAATCACAGCGTGTTTCATGATAAAACGTGACTTAGCCTATACAGTACGGAAAATAGGCTATAGGTTATAGCAAATTCAGACCAACTGCTGGTCTACACAGAGAAAAAGCCCTTTCTAGGCTCTTCTGTTGTACCGAGCCATTCGTTAGTCTAGTTGTTTGATGAGGAAATTAAATGTAGCCTATAGTTGCAATACACGCGTTTTGTAAGCTCCGTGCAACTGCTGCAGCGGACTATTATTACTAGAATATTAGAAATCTAATACTCAAGCTGTTTTCTCATTTTTCTACTCTTAATATTTAAAAAAAAAAAAACCACTGAACGAAAGATACACGGATTCTCTTGAACCACCACCGCGTTTGCGGCAGAAAACTACTGCAGTTCAGCCAAAATGCTCTGTTCGACTTATCTGAGATCCTTTACTCTTCCCTGTGGATGACCTGTGACCTACTTTCTGTAAGATCTGAATTTTTGAACTTGAATTTTTGAGACTGAATTTTAGAAAACTGAATTTGAAGTTCCGAATTTCTTCATCTTGAAAACTTGAATCTGTATTTTTTTAAACTGAATATTTGCAGTATACGAATTCAGAACAAAAAAACTAGCTGTTTGAAAATACATGTCTATAAAATTCAGCCATAAAAACATTTCAATTTGTTAAATTTCAAATGTTCAATATTCATTTAAAAAAAATCAAATTCAGAACTATTTAAACTACCACCTAAAATTCAATTTTGTTAGATTTCACTTGTAAATAATTCAAATTTACACAATTCAAATTCATATATTGTCATATTTTAAGCTCCATAAATATGAGGAAACACAAAGGCCAAATTCCCTTCCATCCATCACAATGAGTAAAACCAAAGAATCTAGTTCTGATGTGCATCAAAAGATTGTTGGGCATCACAAAATAGAAAGTGGCTGTAAGAAAATATCTAAATAATTGAAAATCTCCATTTTGACCATCAGGGCAATAATTAAGAAGTTCCAATCAACTAAAGATGTTACGAATCTGACAGGAAGAGGACTTGTGTCTATATATTGTCTTAATGCACGGTGAGGAGGAAAGATTGAGTGGCCAAAGACTCTCCAAGGATCACAGATGGAGAATTGCTTAGATTAGTTAAGTCTTGGGGTCAGAAAGCATATAAAAAAATAAAAAAATAAAAAAAACCTACATCACTACATATTGTTTAGGAGGGTTTCAAGAAAAATCCTCCTCGCTCGTCCAAAAACAAACTCCAGGATATTCAGTTGTCAGACACGACTGTGTCACGGTTCATGAATTCACTGTCTCTCTCTAGTCTAAGGTGCTGTTGTGTATGTGTTTGTGGGCGTGGTCACTGATCATCAGTGATCAGTAGTGCCAGCTGGATTCAATTGTTTGTCCCTTTATATGTTCAGTAACCGGTGTCTCATGTTGTCAGATCGTTGTGGTTTCCTGGTGTGTTTCCTGTGCCTGTTCCTGTGTTCTTCGTGTTGGATTGGATTCCCCGTGTCTTCGTCGTGTTCGTCTCTGGATTCTCTGCACTCTGCACTGGATCACTGAGCACCGTCACGAGGGATCTCACAGCACCAGAGCACCGTCACAAGGGATCATCACTGGACTTAACACCAGCACCTGTTGTCCACCGAGGTCCATGCGTCACTGTACCACCAGCGTTTGTGTCCGCCCGCCTGTCCCGCTGTGTTGGCGACCATCTGTGTTCTGTGTTCTGACCAACTGTGATTTCTAATAAAGAGCGTTATTGCATTTACATCCTGTTCTGTCATCCGTTACAGAACGATCTGACCATATTATGGATGTAGCAGGCGCCACGACTTGGGACGAGTTTGCGGCTCGAAGCATCGCGAGAATGGACACCCAAGAGGAGAGCATCTCCAACACAGGACGGGCGGTTCAAACGCTTGTGACGCAGGTTTCCGAGCTCTCCCAACAACTCCAACAGCTAAGAGTTCCCACTGCGCCGCCCACACCGCCCGTTCAGCCCAATCCACCAGAGCCGTTCCAGCAGCGTGAACCGAGACTGCCGACGCCAGAGGGATATGCAGGTGAACCGGAGTTTTGCAGAGCATTTTTGACCCGATGTTCTATGCACTTTTCATTACAGCCACTGACGTTCAATCAAGAACAGACCAAGGTGGCATTTGTTCTGATGTTGCTGTCTGGCAAAGCGGCTCTCTGGGGAACGGCGGTGTGGGAGAATCAAGACCCATGCTGCGCCTCGTTCCAGGCACTCTCCGAGGAGATGAGAAGGGTCTTTGATCGTGCAGTGGCGGGTAGGGAGGCGGCCAGACTACTCGCCGATCTCCGCCAAGGTAACGGCTCGGTGTCGGAATATTCCATCCGGTTCCGCACCCTGGCTGCAGAGTGCCGATGGAACGAGGAGGCGCAGTGGGATAGTTTCCTGCATGGGTTGGCTGACGTGTCCAGAGGGAGATTTATATGCTGGACCTTCCTCGCAGTCTGAATGGACTTATTGAGTTGATGCTCGGTTGAGCAGAATGGGTCGCTTCCAACAGAACCTTCCGTTTCGCGGCACGGAGACCCTGCGCTCTGAGAACCTGGACACGGTCAGTTCCGTTTGTAATCCCGAGCCCATGCAGGTGGGTAGAGCTCGGCTTTCCCGGGAGGAGAGAGAACGGCGGAGATCCCAAGGACTGTGCCTATACTGCGGGAAGGCGGGTCACTTCATCCACTCATGCCCGTTAAAAGCCCGGTAGTAACAATGAGGCTACTATCGGGTGGGATCTCCGCCGAGAAGACCTCATCATCACCATCATCATCTACTCTCCTTCCGGTAAGACTAAGGTGGGCAACCCACACACACGACACCAAGGCATTACTGGATTCGGGGGCAGAAGGGAATTTTATGGACTCAGGACTGGCTCACCGTCTTCACATCCCGGTCTCACCTCTCACGTACAAGATTTCTGTCAAAGCTCGTAATGGACAACGACTCCCTGACATTTCACACGCTACCGCACTCTCATCACATCTGGCAACCACACTGAGACAATAACATTCCTCCTCATGAACTCACCCCTCGCACCTGTTGTACTCGGTCATCCCTGGCTTACACAACACAATCCCAGAGTCGATTGGGGTCACAATTCTGTATCTATGTGGAGTAATACGTGTCATGAGTCATGTCTAGTGTCTGCGTGTTCGTCTGTTCCTGCGTCTGTATTCCAGGAGGAGGCGGTGAATTTGTCTAACGTGCCCGGGGAGTACCAGGACCTGAGAGAAGTGTTCAGTAAGTCTCGTGCTGCTTCTCTTCCTCCACATCGTCCCTATGACTGTGCCATAGACTTAGTGCCAGGTGAGTCTCCGCCTAAAGGCAAGTTATATTCACTTTCTGTTCCAGAGAGTAGACCCCTGCACGGGCCTCAAATCTAGGCCCGAGCCCGGCCCTGGCCCGAGACGCTCAGGCCCTAGCCCGACCCGTGTCCGACAGCTCATCAGAATTATCAGCCCGAGTCCGACCTGAGCCCGTTTTTTTTTTTTTTTTTTTTTTTTTACAGCGGCAGACTGCCATTAAAATATGTCCGTTTTGTTAGTTATGTTTCTTTTCTTTTCATTTCTTTATTAAGTTAATTTAGACAAATGTTTGGAGCATAAAAAAATAAAATAAAAAAAATGACGACCAAGCAAGCCGAGCCAACAGCGAGTAAAACATGTTTGATAAATTTAGCCTCTCAAATCAACGCTAATACTTTACTTAGCTACAGTAAAATCCATAGATATAAAACACTTCAAGCATATCACACAGACAGTTAGTTTAATGTTTATTTATTAAACCACAGTGAGTAAATTGTTTTGAAATACTGAGGCAGGCTCAGGCTGCTCGCAACAGCGCTCGCAAACGAAATGAGCGATGAAACAATGACTAAATGTTTAGTCAATCTAAACAAATTAAATTAAATAAATCAAAAACAAACTTGCAGGTTATCTTACCTCAAAAATGCACCACAGAACATGGCCATTCTTTTTTCCAGTAGTTTCCAACAGTTAAACGAAAATAAAGTCCAATCAAACGAAAAACATCAGTAGTTTCCAACATTTAAACGAAAATAAAGTCCAATCAAACGAAAAGTTAGAACAGTCTCTTACAGAGCATCGTGGAGAAAAAGAATAGCATCCACAATGGAAGATTTTAACCCAGTCCTCTCTTCTATCACTCGCGATTTTTCTCTTAATATTCTCCATTATTTGCACGAGGTGAATCGTTGGTTCCGCTGACGGGAAACCTTCTGTGTGCGTGCGTGCGTGCTTGCGACTGTCATGTCAATCATATGTCAGTGTAATTATAAGATTATGAAAGTTATGAGGTTATTAAATGTCTTTCTATGTTTGTTTTTCTATCGTCGACGTCAACTTCTCATATATTTTTTAATTAATGTCTAAAAATATAAAAAGAAGGATAACCCAAAAAAGGCCCGAGGCCCGGCCCGCATGTGAACTATGACGTGAAAATTGGCCCGAAGCCCGGCCCTAGGGGCTTAAAAAAGTCGGGGCCCGTCGGGCTCGGGCTGAAATGCAGGGCTTTACCAGAGAGGGGCTATGGAGAAATATATTTCTGATTCTCTAGCATCCAAATTCATTAGACCTTCCTCATCTCCAGCGGGGGCGGGGTTCTTTTTTGTGGGGAAAAAGGATGGATCTCTGCGACCATGCATTGATTACCGAGGGTTGAACAACATCACGGTAAAGAATACTTATTCTTTGCCGTTGATGTCTCCAGGGAGCATCCATCTTCACAAAATTGGATTTACGTAACGCTTATCATTTGGTTCGCATAAGCAAGGGTGATGAATGGAAGACCGCGTTCAATACCCCCAGGGGGCTCTTGGAATATTTGGTCATGCCGTTCGGGCTGTCCAACTCCCCAGCGGTCTTCCAGGCACTCGTCAATGACGTGCTGAGAGATATGGTTGACCAGTTCATATATGTCTACCTGGATGACATATTGATTTTTTCATCTTCTCTCCAGGAACACTTTCAGCACGTCAGACGAGTGCTTCAGAGGTTGCTAGAGAATGGGCTTTTTGTCAAGGCGGAGAAATGCGTTTTTCATGCACGGTCTGTTCCTTTTCTAGGGTACATCATCTCGTCTGAGGGAGTGCGTATGGATCCTGACAAGGTTAAGGCTGTGATAGATTGGCCAAGTCCAGATTCCCGTAAGGCCCTACAGAGGTTTCTGGGGTTTGCCAATTTCTATCGGCGTTTTATTCCTAATTTCAGCCAACTAGGCGCACATCTGACTGCCTTGACCTCTCCCAGAATGACGTTCAGGCGGTCCGATACAGCGGAGGCTGTATTCGCCAAACTCAAAAGCCGCTTTGTTTCGGCTCGTTGCCCCTGATCCATCACGTCAGTTCGTGGTGGAGGTCGACGCGTCAGAGGTGGGGGTAGGTGCAGTTCTATCCAGTCTCTCTTCGGGGTTTCATCCCCAAAGCAATGGTCAAACGGAGAGAGCCAACCAGGATCTGGAGAGAGTGTTGCGATGTTTGGTTTCCAAGAATCCTTCCTCCTGGAGCCAACAACTTTCTATGGTGGAGTATGCCCACAATTCGTTACCAGTGTCATCCACGGGCCTTTCTCCATTTGAATGTAGTTTAGGTTACCAGCCACCAGTTTTTGCTAGTACGGAATCCGAAGTCGCGGTCCCCTCCGCTCACGCCTTCGTCCAGAGGTGTCGCCACACTTGGACTAGAGCCCGTGAGACTCTTCTCCAAGTGGGGGCGGGGCGCGCACCAAGGCTAAGGCTGATCGCCACCGGTCGAAGCCTTCCTATATACGTCGTTGGTCAAAAAGTGTGGCTTTCAACCAAGAACATTCCTCTCCGCTCCGTTTCTAATAAACTTGCTCCCAAATTCATCGGCCCGTTTCCTGTCACCAAAATCATTAGTCCGGTGGCAGTCCGACTCAAACTTCCTCCTGTGTACAGGAGAATTCATCCCGCCTTTCATGTGTCAAAGATTAAACCTGTGTTTCGTGCACGCATTAATCCGCCAGTCCCGGTTCCCCCCGCCGCGTCTCGTAGATGGGGAACCAACGTATTCGGTTAACCATATTCTGGACTCGAGAAGGAGGGGACGCGGATTTCAGTACCTGGTGGACTGGGAAGGTTACGGTCCGGAGGAGAGAAGTTGGGTTCCTGCTAGAGACATTCTGGATCACTCCCTTATCGATGATTACAATCGACAGGTAAGTCTGTCGGGGAACGCCAGGAGGCGTTCCTAGGGGAGGGGGTACTGTCACGGTTCATGAATTCACTGTCTCTCTCTAGTCTAACGTGCTGTTGTGTGTGTGTTTGTGGGCGTGGTCACTGATCATCAGTGATCAGTAGCGCCAGCTGGATTCAATTGTTTGTCCCTTTATATGTTCAGTAACCGGTGTCTCATGTTGTCAGATCGTTGTGGTTTCCCGGTTTGTTTCCTGTGCCTGTTCCTGTGTTCTTCGTGTTGGATTGGATTCCCCGTGTCTTCGTTGTGTTCGTCTCTGGATTCTCTGCACTCTGCACTGGATCACCGAGCACCGTCACGAGGGATCTCACAGCACCAGAGCACCGTCACAAGGGATCATCACTGGACTTAACACCAGCACCTGTTGTCCACCGAGGTCCCTGCGTCACTGTACCACCAGCGTTTGTGTCCGCCCGCCTGTCCCGCTGTGTTGGCGACCATCTGTGTTCTGTGTTCTGACCAACTGTGATTTCTAATAAAGAGCGTTATTGCATTTACATCCTGTTCTGTCATCCGTTACAGACTGGATCTTCAAAAGGGACTGGATTCTATGGTCAGATGAAACTTATAAAAGAGCTTTTTGCCAGCAAAACCACCAGATGGTTTTGGTGCAAACAGGGATAACAAGTATCCCATTACCCACGGTTAAATATACCGCTGGATCTTTAACCCTCTGGGGTCTGAGGTGTTTTTGGGGTCCTTGAGATGTTTTGACATGCCCTGACATTTGTGCTTTTTTCAGGTGCTTATAAACATATTAATGGCAAAGGTGTAATTACACTCTATTTAGCACAAACAGGGCTACCATAATATGTGAGCAACATGTATGTACATGTTTGTATTTTTGAGAGAATGATGTTTATGCATGGTTATTGAAAAAACTAAAAATTAAAGTTTCTGAAATAGGGCCACAAAACACATACTAAATATTTGTCCACAAGACTTTTGAATAATGGGTGTTGTCGCTTAGAGTTTTTTCTTCAAAATGATCTGAAAATCATCCTGCCTAATCATTCACATAAAACAATACATTGATTTAAACTTTGTAAGACACGTTTTGTTTGGAAAGGCAATATGCGTGTGGGCGTGATTCACACCTGAGAAGACAATGACCCGCATAATGAGCTGCATAATGAGCCACATAGTGAGCCTTTCATTCAGGTGTGTCACTGAGAGTACCACAAGTAAAGAATGTGAGGACTTATTTTGTATGCATGCAAATTGCATAATATCCATGGTAAACATTTCTAGTAACTATTCAGTTAATTCTCATACTGTATTTTCAGAATGTTTTGGAGTATATCCTCTCCCCAAATGTGTCACTAATAAAAAACTATAATAAATAATTTAATGAGAAGGTTTATATTGACCTATTAAGATGTTGCTTACATCTACCTTGTAAATATATGTTTTGCTATTTTAAACAGTTTTCACATATAAATCAACAACAATTACAATTTTAACAATATTTCAAGTGTTATCTTTCTTTTTTAAAAGTATACATCGATTTTATCATATGTATTTCAAGTTAAGGATTCATTAGTTTGAATATTGGAACAAACACTATAATAACATCTTAGTTGATAATTCAATATACCTTTATTTTTAACAAAACATCACATACTACAGTATATATTTAACATATGAGCAGAAATATTTGCATATAAATGTTAATTTGCAGTTTAATACGTTGCTTATACAAAGACATTTTATTTCAACATATTTCAGTCGATTTTTACTCATCTCAGTATAGCAATATAGTTTGGTAAAAGCTAAACTAGTAGATGTGTTCATGTAAAAATAACATGTTTACTAATGTAAGTGCAAGTGTGCACTGTTGTTTACAGCTGTAGTAAACATCTGTGCCGTTCATTCATTCACACACAGACACGCAATTCATATTTAAACAGTCCTTTTGCAGTTTACCGACACTATTGCATATCGCGATTAGAACAAAGCACTTAAGAATAAAAAACTTACTATTCACAGTCCTCTGAATAGCTGGATCCGTTGTTCCTCGATGAACAACGAATGAAACTAAATTATTACATTTACATAGCTTAGATTACATTAAGCTACATTAATGCACTGTGATGGAACAGAGGTTTAAATAATTGTTTTTTGATTCTCCATGTTCTGATGGCTTGTTCTAAAAACAAGTGTTGGCTAATATGTTTGCACATTGTGCACACTGCACCAAACATTTCAATTTGGAAATTATTCTGATGTTCATAAAATGTGCAATAAAGATTGTTTCAAACAATTTTATTTGTGATTTCATTTTATCAACTAACTGCATTGAGACACAGTAGCAGTAAAATCATAGGAATATACAAACAATTGAGGTATGACCATTTTATACACAGCGACTGTTAACTGTTATCCTCTATTCTAGATTTAAAAAAAAAAAAAAAAAACTGACAAAATGAAAAACTGTGTGCAATTCTATATTCAGTCATTTTTTCTGGTTGTGCTTTATGGATTGCACAATGCATAATGTGTAAATGGTTCACAACATGTGTTCCTGCCATGGGACTGACTCTGCAGGGGAGATACAATATGCCTTCAAAAGGTCCCTCTGATCTTTAGCAATTATGGAGCTATTTCTTACTCGAGATGCAGGTAGAGACATGAGAGGTATATCATACCGCCATCCACTAAGAATGATCTGGTGGTCTGAATCTTCTGTGTCAATAAGTGCTTGAAGGATGCATGTATCTGGAGCTTAGGCTCACATGTAATTTTGAAGGGCTAAAGCAGCCATGGTAATCTTTGACACTTCCACTGGATCCAGGTGGATGGTAGAGAGGAATACTCATCATCGGTTGGCCAGTATTCAAAAAAAATTTTCGGTACACTTTCTATGAAGACCATGTTTATAATGAATTATAGCTCCATTTATACTTATTTATAAGTAAGTATTACTATTTTATAAATATATTTATAAAGACTCATTAAGACCTATACTGCATTACAAGAACAGTTATAGTTACATTTATATTATTTTTTAAATTACTTATAAGTCATGCTTTTGCAGTATTAATTAGTCAGTCATATGGTTCCATGAATGTATTTATAAAGATGCAGCCTGCATTGCTATAATGTTATTATATCATAGTTACAATGACTTTTTAGTAATTCATATTTATTTCTGTCAAATAAGTGAATATATTGTTATAAATAGCCGCCATGTTGTGTTCTTATAAATACTTATTGTGAGTGATAAGTTACTAACCTCTATAAATGCATCATTGATGGCTTTAAGTATCCTTAAAGTACATTATCGAATAGTATTGAAAATAATAGGATGCAATTTTCCTAAAGCAAATGTTAAGAAATCATGAAGATGTGCTCATCATACATGTTAAGTTGTAAATGTAATTAATGAACAATAATGAATAAATTAATGAATAATCCTGTAATATAATGAAAAGAAAAACATAAATCATTAATACAAACAGTTGAAAAAACTCTAACTGCTATAAGCAAAACTAAGCACATGGCTGAGGAGATATATATTTTAACTAATAAAAATTATTCATGACCTCTAATGCAAACATTAGCCATAAAATACATAATTGATAACTAAGTGGTACAGCAAACAAGGGTCTCTGGAACTATTTTATATTTGATAATTTATAAATCAGTGTATGGATTATGAGCATGTGCATTGAAAAAGCAAATGCATGACTTAAGTAATTATAAAAATAATATAAATGTAATTATAACTATTCTTATAATGCAGTATAGGTCTTAATGAGTCTTTATAAATATATTTGTAGAATAGTAATACTTATAAATAAGTATAAATGGCGCTATAATTCATTATAAGCATGGTCTTCATAGAAAGTGTTATCGAATTTTCAAATACACATCTTGCTGCTTTATATTTGAATTCAACTTATTTCAGAAATGATGAACTTTACACAGTTATTGAACTGAAATGAATCAACATTTAGAGCAGAATTGAATTATATTTACATAATTGATTATTATCCTGTTTATCACTGTAAATAATGACAGTTTATTACTGAATAATGACAGTTTACTGTAGATGTCTTTTTAGAGCTTCTTTACAGTAGAATTGAATTCTTTTTGCATTATTGAATCATTACTTTCCTGTTTATCACTGTAAAGCTGCTTTGAAACAATCTATATTGTATAAAGCGCTATAAAACTGTCACGGTCACGTTCTTCAGCCTTCATCTGTGTGTGCACTTCATTCCCCAGAATCCTCCATGGCGCACACCTGCACTCACTCACCCAATCACCAATCATCATCACCTGCACTCCCTCATTAACCACCCTGTATATTCAGCACTCTCCCTTCACTCCTTGTCTGGTCTCGTCGATGTTCACCTTAACATGACCCACAGACTTCCGAACACTTACCTGGATTCCTACCTGTCATTTCATCCTCTCCAATCCGTCCTGCCTGCCATCCTGTTCTGCCTTCAGCCCGACATCATCTGCAAAGAGAAAGAAAGACAAGGACATTACCAACCAGCTAAGCATCCACTGTTATTCTGTGTTTCTGTTACTCACCATCTGTCTGCATCTCCACACTTCCTGAAAATAAACTATTAACCTTACCATCTTGTCTGCATCCTCTGTAAAACCCTGACAGAAGACCAGACCACACGAAGCATGGAAGTTGCTCACTTCACCCTAACCCCAGCTGATCGTCTGATTCATTGTTTTCAAGATGGCTGCTCAATCGAGGAATATGTCGCCGGCTTTCTGGAGCTTTCTGTTGGGGTAAGCTGGACAGATGATGTCCTAAAAACAGTATTTTGGGGCGGACTGGATAACCATCTGTACCAGCAAGCTCCAGTGGAGGCAATCCCAGGCTCATTTGCCCAGTATCTAGATCATGTGTTGTGGTTGAGTGGCTCAAGGTTCACCGTAGGTGAGGTTGAGGACATCGCCACTCAACCACCATCTCCAGCCATCTTCACCACGCCACCCATCATCATCCGGAATTCAGTCACCAGCACTAGCGAGCCTGCATTTGACGCCAGTCCAGCCGAGCCTGCACTTCACGCCAGTCCAGCCGAGCCCGCACTTCACGCCAGAGCTGCCGAGACCAAGGCAGTAGGCGTCGTGCCCGCCGCCCCTGAGTCTATGAGCGTCATGCCCGCCGCGCCTGTGACTGACAGCGTCGCCTGCCCGCCAGAGCCAGAGCCAGTCGCCTGCCCGCCAGAGCCAGAGCCAGTCGCCTGCCCGCCAGAGCCAGAGCCAGTCGCCTGCCCGCCAGAGCCAGAGCCAGTCGCCTGCCCGCCAGAGCCAGAGCCAGTCGCCTGTCCGCCAGAGCCAGAGCCAGTCGCCTGCCCGCCAGAGCCAGAGCCAGTCGCCTGCCCGCCAGAGCCAGTCGCCTGCCCGCCAGAGTCTGTGAGCGTCATTCTCCCCAAACCAGAGCCAGAGTTTTCAAAGCCCTCATCGCTGGTCCCGTCCAGCTCAAAGCCCTCATCGCTGGTCCCGTCCAGCACAAAGCCCTCATCGCTGGTCCCGTCCAGCACAAAGCCCTCATCGCTGGTTCCGTCCAGCTCAAATCCCTCTTCATCGCTGGTCCCGTCCAGCTCAAAGCCCTCATCGCTGGTCCCGTCCAGCTCAAAGCCCTCATCGCTGGTCCCGTCCAGCTCAAAGCCCTCATCGCTGGTCCCGTCCAGCACAAAGCCCTCATCGCTGGTCCCGTCCAGCACAAAGCCCTCATCGCTGGTTCCGTCCAGCTCAAATCCCTCTTCATCGCTGGTCCCGTCCAGCTCAAAGCCCTCATCGCTGGTCCCGTCCAGCTCAAAGCCCTCATCGCTGGTCCCGTCCAGCTCAAAGCCCTCATCGCTGGTCCCGTCCAGCTCAAAGCCCTCATCGCTGGTCCCGTCCAGCACAAAGCCCTCATCGCTGGTTCCGTCCAGCTCAAATCCCTCTTCATCGCTGGTCCCGTCCAGCTCAAAGCCCTCATCGCTGGTCCCGTCCAGCTCAAAGCCCTCATCGCTGGTCCCGTCCAGCACAAAGCCCTCATCGCTGGTCCCGTCCAGCACAGAGCCTTCTTCGCCGCTGGTCCCGTCCAGCACAGAGCCCTCTTCGCCGCTGGTCCCGTCCAGCACAGAGCCCTCTTCGCCGCTGGTCCCATCCAGCACAGAGCCCTCTTCGCCGCTGGTCCCGTCCAGCACAGAGCCCTCTTCGCCGCTGGTCCCGTCCAGCACAGAGCCTAGCACAGAGCCTTCACCGCTGGTCCCGTCCAGCACAGAGCCCTCTTCACCGCTGGTCCCGTCCAGCACAGAGCCCTCTTCACCGCTGGTCCCGTCCAGCACAGAGCCCTCTTCACCGCTGGTCCCGTCCAGCACAGAGTCTTCTTCACCGCTGGTCCAGTCCAGCACTGAGCCCCCTTCACCGCTGGTTCCGTCCAGTACAGAGCCCTCTTCACCGCTGGTCCCAACCAGCACTGAGCCCTCTTCACCGCTGGTCCTGCCCAGCCCAAAGTCTACACCGCTGGTCCTGCCCAGCACCAAGCCTTCACTGCTGGTCCTGCCCTGCACAGAGCCTTCACTGTTGGTCCCATTCAGCTCAACGCCCTCTTCACAGCTGGTCCTGTCCAGCTCAACGCCCTCTTCACCGCGGGTCCTGTCCAGCTCAACGCCCTCTTCACCGCTGGTCCTGTCCAGCTCAACGCCCTCCTCACAGCTGGTCCAGTCCAGCTCAACGCCCTCCTCACAGCTGGTCCTGTCCAGCTCAACGCCCTCCTCACAGCTGGTCCTGTCCAGCTCAACGCCCTCCTCACAGCTGGTCCTGTCCAGCTCAACGCCCTCCTCACAGCTGGTCCAGTCCAGCTCAACGCCCTCCTCACAGCTGGTCCTGTCCAGCTCAACGCCCTCCTCACAGCTGGTCCTGCCCAGCACAGAGCCCTCATCGCTGCCCAGCACAGAGCCCTCATCGCTGCCCAGCACAGAGCCCTCATCGCTGCCCAGCACAGAGCCCTCATCGCTGCCCAGCACAGAGCCCTCATCGCTGCCCAGCACAGAGCCCTCATCGCTGCCCAGCACAGAGCCCTCATCGCTGCCCAGCACAGAGCCCTCATCGCTGCCCAGCACAGAGCCCTCATCGCTGCCCAGCTCAGAGCCCTCTTCGCCTCTGGGTCCGCCCAGCTCAGAGCCCTCTTCGCCGCTGGTTCCGCCCAGCTCAGAGCCCTCTTCGCCGCTGGTTCCGCCCAGCTCAGAGCCCTCTTCGCCGCAGGTTCCGCCCAGCTCAGAGCCCTCTTCGCCGATGGTTCCGCACAGCTCAGAGCCCTCCTCGCCGCTGGTCCAGTCCAGCTCCAAGCCCTCTTCGCCGCTGGTCCCGCACAGCTCAAAGCCCTCTTCGCCGCTGGTCTTGTCCAGCTCAGAGTCCTCTTCGCCGCTGGTCCTGTCCAGTCCAGAGCCGCCTTCATCACTGGTCCTGTCCAGCCCAGAGCCGCTTTCGCCCCCTGCCTCTTCCAGTCCAGTGTTAAAGCCTGATATTTCCCCAAAGGAATTTTGGGGGGGGGGCTATCAGTCTTCTCCGCCATGGCCACCCGAAGGGTCTTCTCCGCCGTGGCCACCTGAAGGGTCCTCACCGCCGTGGCCACCCGAAGGGTCTTCTCCGCCATGGCCACCCGAAGGGTCTTCTCCGCCATGGCCACCCGAAGGGTCTTCTCCGCCATGGCCACCCGAAGGGTCCTCACCGCCGTGGCCACCCGAAGGGTCTTCTCCGCCATGGCCACCCGAAGGGTCCTCTCCGCCATGGCCACCCGAAGGGTCCTCTCCGCCATGGCCACCCGAAGGGTCCGCACCGCCATGGCCACCCGAAAGGTCCTTACCGCCATGGTCCCCTGCTCAGCCTGTATCACCATGGTCCCCTGATCAGTCTGCTTCACCTTGGTTCCCTGCTCAGCCTGCACCGTCCTGATCACCTCCTCTGTCTGTCCTGCCACCATCCTGGAGTCCGTACTCCTGAACCTGGTCCACCTTCCCGTCACGGACTCCAGGATGCCCACCCCCCCTCCCGTATGCTGCCTTCAGGCGCGGGACGCGCCTTACGGGAGGGGGGAGTAATGTCACGGTCACGTTCTTCAGCCTTCATCTGTGTGTGCACTTCATTCCCCAGAATCCTCCATGGCGCACACCTGCACTCACTCACCCAATCACCAATCATCATCACCTGCACTCCCTCATTAACCACCCTTTATATTCAGCACTCTCCCTTCACTCCTTGTCTGGTCTCGTCGATGTTCACCTTAACATGACCCACAGACTTCCGAACACTTACCTGGATTCCTACCTGTCATTTCATCCTCTCCAATCCGTCCTGCCTGCCATCCTGTTCTGCCTTCAGCCCGACATCATCTGCAAAGAGAAAGAAAGACAAGGACATTACCAACCAGCTAAGCATCCACTGTTATTCTGTGTTTCTGTTACTCACCATCTGTCTGCATCTCCACACTTCCTGAAAATAAACTATTAACCTTACCATCTTGTCTGCATCCTCTGTAAAACCCTGACAAAAAAATTTTTTTGATTCAAGAATAACTGTTTAAATTATAAATCATCAGTGATAATACATGTAACAATTACAACAGCACTCTCTCTTCTCACCCCATCTGTTCATCTAGCCCATGTCAGAGGTCAGGACATGGCGGCGCAGGTATTCTCTTGAACGGATATCCGCCTGTACAAAGAAAGAAAGAGACTGAATCACAGGCAGGCCCACATGGAATCTGTGCCTGCAAAAAAACAGAAGATTTCCACAAACAAAACACCTATAATTTCTAAACTGCTACACATTCTCAATAGTTCACAGTTTAAATTCCACAGATTTATGCAGATTTACCCCAAAATATTGTGGAAAGATTTTGGGCCGAATAATTTCTGTAAATCCTATTATTAGGCCTATTTACTAGGTGCTGTGTGCAATTGTTTCCAAATTTAAACTACATTTTCTCAGATTTGGGGTGATGTAAGGAGCGAGTGTTTAAATAAAACAAAAACAAATAAAACTACCCCAAGGGGGGGAAACAGGACTTTACTTGACTTGACTTGATCACAGGACTGCAAACACAAGAGCTGTGTCCCAATGTGAAGGCTGCATCCTTCGAAGGCCGCAGACTTCAAAGGATGCAGCCTATGCGTCCTTCGAAGGATGCACCATGTAGCCTTCGTAGGATTTCCTAATTGCGCAATGGTGTGAGAGGACAGCCATCCTGATAATTCATTTGATATAATTGAGTAAACAGCTATGGAGCCAGAATTGACTATTGTCATTTTTATGTTTTACATTTTACTGGAGGACATGGTGAGGATGTTTCAGCCCCGGCGCTGCCGGTGTTCTGTCGATTCATGCTACCCATCGAGATGTGCTACTTTCTGGTTCTGCGCATGTGCAGACTCACAATTTAGTTCTGTGTTACCACGCCCATGAATCTACAGTGTTGTGCAAGTTACTTCCAAACTGTAATACATTATACATTACTTGTTACTTCCAACTCCCAGAGTTATCCTTCCCGTCCACCAATGCTACCTTTCTTTAAATTACTATTAGTATTATTTGAAGTTAACATTATTATCAGTTCACCAAAAATGGCGTCAGGTGCTTGCGGAGCACTGGCTGCAATTTTAGTTTTTATGTTGTCTCTTAATGTTGTAGGTTTTAGATTTGAACAGATCTACAAGCATAATGGAAATAACGCATATATACGGGAGCCCGTTTATAAAGTCTGTGGATTCTCTGTGAACGCAGATAACAAACTTTTTGGATATGGCAGTTCTGCTTTGATCACC
Organism: Abramis brama; assembly: GCF_963993115.1. Classification (NCBI taxonomy): domain Eukaryota; kingdom Metazoa; phylum Chordata; class Actinopteri; order Cypriniformes; family Leuciscidae; genus Abramis; species Abramis brama. The sequence goes on from NC_139973.1 coordinate 22,996,250, forward strand.
ACGCAGACCCATTTTGCTGTCAGGAACAGAGCTCGTGGAAGGCAGCAGGCTGACGCTTTTGGCACAATATTATCTATCTGTCTGCTGCTCGCCGGAGATATTCACCAGTGTCCGGGGCCAAACGGCTTGCAAATGAAACACCGGCCAAAGACGAGTTGCAACAGTGACTGTCCTAACTGCGGTAAGGCTGTGAGGATTAACGCTAAAGCGGTCGCTTGTGACTTTTGCGATGCTTTTGTTCACATAAAGTGTGGAAATATTGCACCTAAAATCTATGATCTGGCCGTAAGGAGTAATTCTGACATTCCGTTAGCATGTAACAGGTGTTGCATGAATGAAATGTGTCACGTGAACGTCATTGATTGCTTGGAGGAGTTGGATATGCAGTGTTCTGATGATATTTTGGTTGATGCAAGGAATGACTGTGAGGCTGTCTTTAATCGGAAAGGGCTTCACTTTATTCATGTTAATGCAAGGAGCTTGCTGTCTAAACTTGAGGAGATCAGTCAACTTGCAAGAACCTCTAAGGCTGCTGTGATTGCCGTGTCAGAAACCTGGCTTGATGGATCAATACAGGATGTTGAAGTCGAGCTTGCGGATTACTCCATTTACAGGCACGATCGGAACAGAAACGGAGGAGGAGTGTGCCTATTTATAAGGAATGATTTGTCATATAACCCGCGGGCTGATCTACAGGTGGAAGGTTTGGAGACTGCATGGATTGAACTATTGCTTCCTAAAACTAAACCCATTATCATTTGTGTTTGTTATAGACCCCCTAAGCAAACAGATTTTTATGAACTTCTTGAAATGGTCTGCTATAAGAGTAATGTATGTATGGAGAACGAATGTATTCTTATGGGGGATTTTAACACAAATGTATTGCAGCCTAGTAAGAGCAGCCTGAAAGAATCTCTTTTAACTTTTTGCAAGGTGTCGGGCCTAAAACAGTTAATCGCTGAACCTACTAGAGTGTCTGCTAACAGTCAGTCCCTATTAGACTTAATATTAGTTTCAGAACATAAAAATATTTCTCAATCAGGCATCCTTGATATTGCTTTGAGTGATCATAGTGTCACCTATTGCACTCGTAAAATATCTAAATCACTATTGAAGACTGGCAGCCATAGTTCAATTAGATATAGATGTACAAAACATTATACAGCTGAGGAATTTAAAGAAATGCTTTCTAGAAGGAATTGGTCAGATGTTTTCGGAAGCAATGATGTTGATGGGGCCTGGTCTTTGTTTAAACAGCACTTTTTAGAAACTCTTGATAATGTTGCACCAATGAAGGAAACCAGAATTAAACAGAGAAGTGCAATTTGGATGACTTCTGACATTTTGGATCTTATTAGACAACGGGATAAATGGTTCAGAAAGTTTAAGAGGTCAACTTTGTCTTGTGACTATGATAAATATATATATTTTCGTAATCAGGCTAGTTACAAGGTACAGAAAACAAAGTCTGAATTTTATGCTGATGCTATTACGTCAAATTTACATCAGCCTAAAAAGCTGTGGAAAGTTTTTACTGATATGGCTGTTAAAGGAAAATCAAAATCTAAGTCTGGCAATATTGGGTTAGTTATTGAGGATAAAATGATTTCTGACAAACAGCAGGTTGCTTGCGTTTTTAATACTTTTTTTACAACTGTTGCTGCCAGTCTGGTCGATAAGCTGCCGAAGGTGTCAGGTAGATATGGCCCATCATTTGTAAACTCCTTTTATAAAACCAAACATGTCACTTCTGATGTTTTTGAAATTGATCCTGTCTCAGAGGAAAGGGTGAGATTGTGTCTATCCACTTTGTCAATTAACAAAGCTACTGGACAGGACCTTATTCCGTCCAGATTTTTGCGCGATAGTGCCAATGTAATTTCTAGGGTGCTCACCCATATAATAAATTTGTCTTTAAGTCAGGGTATTTTTCCATGTGATATGAAAAGGGCCCGGGTAGTCCCCCTTTTTAAGAAAAATAGTAGATTAGATGTTGGTAATTATAGGCCTGTATCAATTCTGACAGCAATATCAAAGGTGTTTGAGCGTCTTGTGTATGAGCAGGTGGAAGAGTACCTTGTTAAACATAATCTGCTATATGAACTGCAGTCTGGATTTAGAGCAGTATATTCGACTGAAACCTGTCTTATTCATTTATGTGATTATATTCGACAAAACTTTGATGAAGGAAAGTATGTGGGTATGATTCTTCTTGATTTACAAAAAGCCTTTGATACTGTAAATCATGCAATTTTATTATCAAAGCTGCAAAGTATAGGCTTCAGAAATTCTGCGGTGAAATGGTTCACCTCTTACCTCACTGGAAGAACTCAATTTTGTGATGTTGCGGGGGCCATATCAGATTCTCGAGATATTACTTGTGGGGTGCCTCAAGGTTCAATCCTTGGCCCCCTTTTATTTTTAGTTTATATTAATGATATGCCAGCTGCTGTGAAATGTAAGCTGCTTTTATATGCTGATGATTCTGCATTGTTGGTCTCTGGGGATGACATCAGCGAGATTGAGAAGACTCTGGGTAACGAATTAAATAGTGTCAGAAAGTGGCTTATAGACAACAGGCTTTCAATACATCTGGGAAAAACTGAGTCCATTTTATTTGGAACAAAAAAAAAGTTGTCTAAAATAAAATTGCTTAAGATCAAATGTAATGGCACTGAAATAGTGTCTCAGAAAAGTGTTACATACTTGGGGTTAACATTAGACCAGTCATTAACCTGTTCATCTATTGCTGACAAAATACTATCCAAGTGTGCAGGTAAATTGAAATTTTTGTATCGCAGAACAAGGCTTTTAGATTTTTCTATCAAGAAATTACTGGTTGTATCGTTGATTCAATGTCATTTCGATTATGCATGCTCAGCTTGGTACTGTGGATTATCAGTTAAACTTAAAAACAGACTGCAAGTGATGCAAAATAATGTTATCCGCTACCTGTTAAATGCACCCCCTAGGACTCATATTGGCAGAGATGCTTTTAAAAGAGTAGGTCTGTTGCCAGTACAGGTTAGAGTGGAGCAGTTAAAGCTGAATCATATGTATAATGTTATAAATGGTTCTGCTCCCAAATATTTACTGTCCAATATAAAAATGGTTCATACACAGCATTACCATAATACTAGGGCCAGTATCCGTTCTTGTAAAGTGCCCAGAGTCAACAATGCAGCTGGAAGTTCTTTTTTTTATACAGGTATCATGTTGTGGAATAATTTGCCAATTTCCCTCAAAATGGTAAATACCAGAGGGACTTTTAGATACCAGGTTAAGGCCCTTTTATGGAATAGAGTAGCTGATCTTTTTAACTAGCACTGAGTGATTTATGATTGCCTGTTTTTAGGATGTTGTTGAAATCCGGATGATTTGTGTAAATGTTTTTGTCTTTGACTTATAATAGGTCTTTGTTTGTGTGAATTGTTTTACCACCAAGGACCATGTTGGAAATAAGTGTTTACACTTTTACATGTTATCCTTTGGATTATGTATGTCTTTCAATCCATAAATAAATCAAATCAAATCAAAAATTATAAAATACGTAGACCTACACCACAAAACTAGTTGATGATAAATTCTTTAAAATTGGGCAATTCCAACGTTATGGATGTGACATTGGCAGTAAAAACTTGAAATATAAATTATATTATAAATTATAAATATAAATTCTAAGAAAATGCATTTAATACCAATATATTGAAACGTCTGTTTATATATCCATAGGCTATAAAGGAGTCCAGACATTAGAAAAATATCAGTAATATCATCTACACGTGTTTTATTTTTAATATGAGGGAAATAGACATGCATGCATGCGTGAAACAAAAAATCTTTAACTTTTAGGTAGCAAAATATTTTTTAGTAATTCTGTGAATTACACTAAGCAAACCAAAATTAATACTACCCACCGGATGAATAAGGGTTGGCTGGATTTAATAAATAAGAAGTAAATATAGTAGACATGCATCCTGTCGAGACTTCGGTTGATGGTGTTATGAACTGCTCTGAGACTTGAAGGTTGGGATCCAGACGCAGCTTTATTTGAGGGCAATCCAGAGGCGTAATGCAAAGTACAGGCTAGGGTCATACACAGGCAGGCAGTCAAAACAAAGAAACAAACAAAACAAACTAACAGGCAGGGACCAGAGGCAAGAGAGTAATCCAGGGACCAGAGGCAAGAGAGTAATCCAGGGAACAGGGCAAGATATCAAAAAACCAAGAAACAAGAAAACCAGGGAAACGCTCAGAAATGCAGTGAAACACTTAACAAGACTTCGCGGTGAGTGAATGAATGAACAAGGTATATATAGACTGAGACTAACAGGATGATAAGACAAAGGTGAATGCAATCAGTGAATGAGGTACAGGTGAATGTGATCAGTGAATGAGTCCAGGCAGTGAGTTCTGGGAAATGTAGTTTGAGAGTGATAATAGTCTTATGTGGAGTGCCCTCTGATGGCTCTCAATGGCAACTCCAGCTGGTGATCGTTACATAGCCCCCCCTTTAAGGAGCGGATTCCAGACGCTCCTAAAACTGTCCAGGAGGGAGGTGGAGCGGAGGCGGATCCGGGGGCGGGATGGAGGGCCAGGCCCGTGCAGCGGAAGGGGACCTGAAGACTCCGGCAGGGCAGAAGGCCAGGGCGGAGCAGGCTGTGCAGGCGACCAGGCAGGGGCAGACTGTGCAGGCGACCAGGGCGGAGCAGGCTGTGCAGGCGGCCAGGGCGGAGCAGGCTGTGCAGGCGGCCAGGGCGGAGCAGGCTGTGCAGGCGGCCAGGGCGGAGCAGGCTGTGCAGGCGGCCAGGGCGGAGCAGGCTGTGCAGGCGGCCAGGGCGGAGCAGGCTGTGCAGGCGACCCTTCAGGCGGCCGGGGCGGAGCAGGCTGTGCAGGCGACCCTTCAGGCGGCCGGGGCGGAGACGACCCTTCAGGCGGCCGGGGCGGAGACGACCCTTCAGGCGGCCGGGGCGGAGACGACCCTTCAGGCGGCCGGGGCGGAGACGACCCTTCAGGAACATGAACGGGCTCAGGGGATGTGGTGGCCATCTTGTCCGAAGACACAGGCGTGAAGTCGGCCATCTTGTCCAAAGACACAGGCGTGGAGTCGGCCATCTTGTCCGAGGACACAGGCGTGGAGTCGGCCATCTTGTCCGAGGACACAGGCGTGGAGTCGGCCATCTTGTCCGAGGACACAGGCGTGGAGTCGGCCATCTTGTCCGAGGACACAGGCGTGGAGTCGGCCATCTTGTCCGAGGACACAGGCGTGGAGTCGGCCATCTTGTCCGAGGACACAGGCGCAGGAAGAGGAACAGATTCAGGATCAGTATCAGGATCAGATTCAGGCTCAGGAACAATTTCAGTCTCGGCGGGACGAGACTCTGGACGGGCAGACGTGACGTGAAGCTCTGGCTCTGGCTCGGCAGGACTGACGTGAAGCTCTGGCTCTGGCTCGGCAGGACTGACGTGAAGCTCTGGCTCTGGCTCGGCAGGACTGACGTGAAGCTCTGGCTCTGGCTCGGCAGGACTGACGTGAAGCTCTGGCTCTGGCTCGGCAGGACTGACGTGAAGCTCTGGCTCTGTCTCGGCAGGACTGACGTGAAGCTCTGGCTCTGGCTCGGCAGGACTGACGTGAAGCTCTGGCTCTGGCTCGGCAGGACTGACGTGACGCTCTGGGCTTGACGGGACCAGCGGCGGAGAGGGCTTTGAGCTGGACAGGACCAGCGGCAATGAAGAAGGCTCTGTGCTGGACAGGACCAGCGGTGAAGGCTCTGTGCTGGACGGGACCAGCGGTGAAGGCTCTGTCTTGGCGGGCATGTCGCTTGCTGTCTCAGGCGCGGCGGGCATGACGCTCTCAGTCTCAGGGGTGGCGGGCATGACGCATACTGCCTTGGCTTCGGCAGATCTGGCGTGAAGTGCGGGCTCGGCTGGACTGGCGTGAAGTGCAGGCTCGGCTGGACTGGCGTGAAGCTCTGGCTCGGCAGGAAGATACTCAGGCAGGACGGCCTCGGCGAAACAAGATTTAGGCAGGATAGTCTCAGCGGGACGAGACTCATGCATGTTGGCCCCTATGGCAACACGTACTGACCTCAGCGGGGAATCGGCCATGCTGGATACCAGCCCTGGACGGTAATAGACCGATCCGGTGACCAGCTTGATGGTTGGCATGATGAGAAACTTCTCAGGCCGGACGGACGGGACGTGAACTGAATCAGGCTCGGGGGGTGCCAAATTGCTCAAGGAAAGGGCCAGGTTGATATACCCTTCTAGGGTCCAGCCGGTATTGTCATCCGGCATCATCTGAGCGATCGCCTCATCCAGTCCACTCCAAAACAGGTCCATGAGCTGAGTATCATCTAATGACGCTAAATGACAGCAAGCCAGAAAATCCCTCACATACCTCTCGATAGGTTGACCATCCTGATACATGGAAGATAGCCATCTTATTAGAGCTCCATTACTGACAGCTGCTGGATCCATGGCGGCGAAGTCTTCTGTTATGAACTGCTCTGAGACTTGAAGGTTGGGATCCAGACGCAGCTTTATTTGAGGGCAATCCAGAGGCGTAATGCAAAGTACAGGCTAGGGTCATACACAGGCAGGCAGTCAAAACAAAGAAACAAACAAAACAAACTAACAGGCAGGGACCAGAGGCAAGAGAGTAATCCAGGGACCAGAGGCAAGAGAGTAATCCAGGGAACAGGGCAAGATATCAAAAAACCAATAAACAAGAAAACCAGGGAAACGCTCAGAAATGCAGTGAAACACTTAACAAGACTTTGCAGTGAGTGAATGAATGAACAAGGTATATATAGACTGAGACTAACAGGATGATAAGACAAAGGTGAATGCAATCAGTGAATGAGGTACAGGTGAATGTGATCAGTGAATGAGTCCAGGCAGTGAGTTCTGGGAAATGTAGTTTGAGAGTGATAATAGTCTTATGTGGAGTGCCCTCTGGTGGCTCTCAATGGCAACTCCAGCTGGTGATCGTTACAGATGGTGAGCATTGCGATATCTTTAATCCTTTTTTATTACATGATTTGACCTGGGAATGTGTAAATATTAGCATGCACACCACCTTTTCAGCATAATATAGCAATTAGCTATGAATGGCCTACACTCAGCGTGTGTTTCACTTCTTTCAGAGTTTTGAAAGTTTGGAAAATTCTTGATTTTTAACCGGTATGTTTTCAAGGTTTGAAATGTGCTTGAATTTTGAATATCTTTATCGAAAATGCTTGATTTTTTTTTTTTCTTAGAACGTCCTGATTTAAAAAAAACGACAAATAACCTTTAAAGATCAAATCGTGGATCATTTTACACATCATTACAATATCACGTGAGCACATAAAGTAGTACAAATGGCGGCAAAAAGTAAATAAATATATAAATATAAATTATATATATATATATGGGTCAATGACGTGACACCTACATTTTCTGTCTGATTGCATTTTTTCAGGCAAAAATGGGTTTAAATGCATAAAAAGATACTGCATATTTGAAGTACCTCTCCCATCTATGTACTCACTTTAACTCATCAAAAACCTTTACTTATTTGTTTTGTTTTTTTGTTATTTAAAGTGTCAAAACATCATGTGGTGCGACCGTCCGGCCATAACTTCTGTTTTGAAAACGTCTTTGAAATTTTCTGCACTATTTGGCATGATTTCCAAAATGTTTTGTAATCCTTTAAAAAAATTCAAAGCATTTGTATTTATATTTCCATCATAATATACAAACAAACTTTGTCCGATGATGTCCATTTTATGAAATATCATGTGGTGTGACCATCAAGGAACGCCTCGGTTACGACTGTAACCTCGGTTCCCTGAAGAGGGAACGAGCGTTGCGTCGAGATTGACGCTATGGGGAACGCTTTGCGTGATGACGTCTTGAAGCACATGTAAAATCAGTCCAATGGTGTGGCGGAACGTCAGAGGCGGGTGACGTCACGTACCAGGAAGCTATAAAAGCCGGCCCGAAACAGAAAACGAAAGCTTCGTAAAGTCTGAAGTCGTGCTGACAGGCATGAAGGAGATATGGCGAGGTTACAGTCGTAACCGAGGCGTTCCCTTTCAAGGGAACTCGCGTTGCGTCGAGATTGACGCTATGGGGAACGTCTATACCAACGCCTCCATAGCTACAAATGTCTGTCCTGTGTGAAATCTGGAGAACAGCACTAGGAAGACAAAACATGAGACCCTGGAGCAGAGTCTAGATCCAAAGAGTAGAACCTGACGAAGGTGTGCGGTGAGGACCAACCTGCCGCATCACAGACGTCCTGTAAAGACACTCCTGATATAAGGGCCTTAGAGGCCGCCATACACCTAGTAGAGTGCGACCGGACAGCCAAAGGAGAAGGCTGCCCAGCCGCCTCATAAGCAAGTGAGATAGCCTCAACCACCCACTTGCTCATTCTTTGCTTAGACACTGGGCCTCCCTTGTTGGGGGACCCAAAGCATACAAACAACTGATCACTTTTACGCCACAGGGCAGCTCTGTGGACATAAGCGTCTAACGCCCGAACTGGGCAAAGCAAATTATTAGCCTCCTGGTCCGCATTCTGAAAGGGAGGAGGACAAAAGGCCTGCAGAACAATAGGTCTAGCCACATTAGTGGGGACCTTGGGGATATAACCCGGTCTCGGATGTAGAAAAGCTTTAACCATACCCGGAGCAAACTCTAAGCATGACGGAGCAACCGACAATGCTTGCAGATCCCCTATTCTCTTGAGAGAAGAAATAGCAAGAAGGAAAAGAGCTTTCAGAGTTAAAAACTTCTCAGGAACCTCCTCAATGGGCTCAAAGGGGGCCAGGGAAAGGCCTTGCAGCGCAATGGACAAATCCCATGGTGGCACCCTAGAGCGAACTGCAGGCCTCAGCCTCCAAGTGCCACGAAGGAAACGAGATACCAAAGGGTCTTTCCCCACAGACATTCCACCCAAAGGAATGTGGTAAGCACCTATGGCCGCCACATAAACCTTTAAAGTGGACGGGGTCAGACCTGCAGTGAACCGGTCCTGCAGGAACTCCAGCACTGTACCAATTGGGCAGTTAACTGGGTCCAACCGACGGTCACTACACCAAGAAGTGAAAACTCTCCACTTCAGGGCATAAAGTTTCCTCGTGGAGGGAGCTCTGGACTGTAGAATGGTCTCAACAACCTCAGTTGAGAGACCTGACTCTATGAGCTGGGCCCCCTCAGAGGCCAAGCCCACAGGTTCCACAGTTCTGGCCGAGGGTGAAATATCGAGCCCTCCGCCTGGGACAGAAGGTCCCTCCTGACGGGTAGCTCCAGAGGAGGCCCGTCGAGGAGAGACACAAGAGGTCCCAGAGGAGCTGGATGTGTGAGGGAGAACCAAAAGTGGACAGTGAGACGTCTCTCGAGACGCAAACAGATCCACTTGAGCTTGGCCAAACTCCCTCCATATCAGCTCCACCACCTCGGGGTGGAGCCTCCATTCCCCGGGCCTCGGCCCCTGTCTCGACAGAGCGTCTGCTCCTATATTCTGGACCCCGGGGATGTAAGCTGCCCTGAGTGACAGCAGCTTCCCCTGGGACCACAAGAGGATATGGCGTGCCAGATTGCATAATGGGCGCGAACGCAAACCCCCTTGGTGATTGATATAGGCGACTACCGACGTGTTGTCCGTATGTACTAGCACATGGTGTCCCCTGAGATCTGTGATAAAGCTCCTCAGAGCCCGGAAGACAGCTAACATCTCTAGGCGATTGATATGCCATGAACGATGATGGTCTTCCCACAGACCTTGAGATGAGCGACCCTCTAGGATCGCTCCCCAACCCGTGAGGGAAGCATCCGTCGTTAGCAGTTTGCGACGACAAGGAGCTCCCAACACTGGGCCCTGGGACAGGAACCAAGGTTTCTTCCACATAACCAAGGCACGTAGGCATCGCCGCGTGACCTTGATCGTGCGAAAAGGGTTGCCCCTCGGGGAAAACCCCCTGGTCCTGAGCCACCACTGCAGGGGCCTCATGTGTAGCAGTCCAAAAGGTATCACGTTGGAAGCTGCTGCCATGAGACCCAACAGTCTCTGGAACTGTTTGACAGTGAGTAGCTGGCCTAGCTTTACACTTTTCACAGCTGCAAGGATAGACTCTATACGTGGCGGTGACAGGCGCGCCTGCATCGACACAGAATCCCAAACCACGCCTAAGAAAGTGGTCCTCTGAAGTGGAGAAAGCACACTCTTCTTGGCGTTCAACCGTAACCCCAACTCTTTCATATGTGCGAGAACGACATCTCGATGTCGAACCGCCAACTGATGCGACTGAGCTAAAATCAACCAATCGTCGATGTAGTTCATTATGCGAATGCCCTGGAGGCGCAGAGGCGCCAGAGCTGCATCCACGCATTTCGTGAAAGTGCGGGGTGATAAAGCTAGGCCGAATGGAAGAACTCGATATTGGTATGCTTTGCCCCCGAAAGCAAACCTCAGGAACTTCCAGTGACATGGACGGATGGAAATGTGGAAATATGCGTCCTTGAGGTCTATCGTGACAAACCAGTCCTCGGACCTGATCTGTGGCACGATCTGTCTCAGTGTTAACATTTTGAACTTGACTGACTCGTTCAGAACTCGAAGATCTAAAATGGGACGCAATCCCCCGTCCTTCTTTGGAACTATGAAGTACCAGCTGTAAAACCCGGTTTCCCTGCTGGAGGGAGGTACATATTCTATGGCCCCTTTCTCTAACAGAGTGTTTACTTCCTGTTCCATAACCAGAACCTGCTCGGGGCCCACCACTGTGGGCAGGACCCCCATAAACCGAGGTGGGCGTTTCTTGAATTGTATCTGATACCCTTTTTCCACGGTCTGCAGGACCCAACGAGAAACATTTGACAGTAGCTTCCACGCTGTCAAAGATTCTACTAGAGGTACCAGCCTCTCGAGACTGGTTTCTGGATTTTGACGTTGTTGAGTAGTCGGTTCGTCGCCCTGTAACGGCGCACCGGCAGGGAACGACTGAACAGACTGCTCCAACACCCTCCTCAGAGGGGGCGGGCATCCCGAGGCCACTACGTTTCCGGGTGGTCCTTGAGATATGTGCTCGCCGGAGACCGCTGCGCCCTGAAACACCGGAGGCGGCAGGGTTGGCAGAACGGTCCCCTGAGGGCACCGAAGAGAGACGGGCACCGTAAAAAGAGGTGTTGACCGCTCTGCTTCGGGGGGGACTACCCTCATTTGTCCTGAGCCCTCGGACATCAGGACTTTTTCCCAGCAGCCTTCTTGGCGGTAATAACGGTCCGCAGATCCGTTCTACCCCTCGAAGGCTGCTGGGTTTGAGCGTGCTTCCCGTGTCCCCGAGATTTTTGTGGGGGAGCACGGGAGGAAACGCTCTGTTTCTGAGTGGCACGGTGCTCAGCGCCCTTTTTAGAGGAGTGAGGCTGCTCCCGCTCAGCAGCCTCATAGAAAGAACGGCGGGGGAGAAGTTTCTGAAGTGCAGCTGCCTGTTTTGCAGCTTCTTGTGACTTAGCTACAGCACTGTTAACTGCATCTCCAAATAACCCGACAGTAGAGACCGGAGCATCTAAAAGAACATGTTTCTCTTTGTCTTTTATGTCACTTAGATTGAGCCACAGATGCCTCTCAGTGGCCACCAGGGCTGCCATAGAGCGGCCGATGGATTTAGCCGTCTCCTTGGTGGCCCTGAGAGACAGATCTGTGGCTCTGCGCAGTTCAGCTACCGAGTCGGGACCAATCCCCCCACCCTCCTCTAAATCACCCAATAATTCGGCCTGATAAGCTTGCATAAGGGCCATCGTATGCAGACACGCTGCAGCTTGACCAGCGGCTGCATACGACTTATGAACCAGGGCAGATGTAAATTTAACTGGTTTAGAGGGTAGTGCAGGAGCCTTCAGGGAAGATGCCGTTGCTGGAGAGAGATAGTTCGCAAGTGTCTCCTCCACCTTCGGCATCTCCCCATAACCATACTCTTTATATTTGTAAATAGATGAGTAGTGTGATGTTTGTGGTGTGTAAAGTCAGTATGAAACTGGTTTCCTCCACGATCTCGACACCTCGGTGTGGAGATCGGGGAAAAACGGAGGCTGAGCACGAGATGGCAGGAAACGTTCGTCGAGCTTGCTTTTTGAACGAACGCCCTGCCTATCTTCTGGCCACTCGATAGATAATCGCTCAACAGCTCTAGTAACCACGTCAAGCAATTCTTCAAACGCATGAGACTGAGGTGGCGAATCCTCAGACTCAGCGTCAATACTAACAACGTCCAACTCCTCAGAGCTGGACAATTGCAGTACTGGTGCCTCCATCGGGGGGGAAGAAACCGCAGCGCGTGCTTCCACAGCCTGATGAGAGGCACTGGATCTATCAGAAAGAGGCTGAGATAAGGCAGAGCCCGTCTCAACATCCACTGATAAATCCATTTGCGAACCCCAGGTCTGAGATCGACGCCGTGCCTCGGCAGCGGCGGGACCAGACCCCTGGGGAACGCGATCCTGGTTAAATAAAGCCAGGCGGGATCTGAGCGTACGCATAGGGAGCGCGTCGCAATGCTCACAGCCAGCACCCTCGAGTGCCGACTGGGCATGCTCTTCACCCAAACAAACAACACAAAGAGTGTGAGTATCACCTCCCGTTAAATAACGCGGGCAGGGATGAACACACACTCTAAACTGCTGCTGCTTACTCGCCATAATTCTGAATATATATATAGTAACAATATAGACAGACAACACCAAATAACGTGGACAGATTTCAACACAGAGCGCAACTGAAGACTCAGAAAGCTTTCGTTTTCTGTTTCGGGCCGGCTTTTATAGCTTCCTGGTACGTGACGTCACCCGCCTCTGACGTTCCGCCACACCATTGGACTGATTTTACATGTGCTTCAAGACGTCATCACGCAAAGCGTTCCCCATAGCGTCAATCTCGACGCAACGCGAGTTCCCTTGAAAGGGAACTACCATTTTGGGACTTTTATGTTGAAAACTATTCAAACACAGGACGTTACATCATATACCAATTTACCAAGGACCCAGGGAAGCAGCAAGCAGGTTCGTAATTCTCTCAAATTGGAAAAAAAATAAACCTCTGTAATGGTTGGTATGTAGTTGCCACATTTGGATGTCATGTGGTATGACCTCAAAAAAAAAAAATATTAAAGTTATTTCTACAAATATATATTTGTATTATAAATTTCATAGTGACCTTTTTTTGGGAAGCTAGCTTGTTTTGTTTAGGTGGCCAATTCTGTGCCTGTAAATTTTGAATGAATTTGAAAAGTTGATATACAAAAAATACTTTAATTTAGTATCATTTGGAATAGATTTTTATGCAATTTGGGATATTTTCTTCATATATTTCAAGTTTGTTTACTCTTTGTACAATATGAGAAAAATGCAACAACAAACAATTAGAGCATGTAATTTCAGTTTAGTAATTATGCATTTATTAGTAGTGTATTTATTATTGCCTATTTATTTATTTAAAACTATTTGAATCTATTTTACCAGATGCCACTGCCAAGCGAAAAAATTCTGACCCTGCAGCACGAGCGGAGTACCTTGATAGGAGAAGAGTGAAATATTATTACAGTATAAAATATCTGTTTTCTATGTGAACATATAGTTAACTGTAATTTATTCCTGTGATCAAAGCTAAATTTAATCTTCAGCATCTTTAATCCAGTCTTCAGTGTCACATGATCCTTCAGAAATCATTCTAATATGTAACCCTGGACCACAAAACCAGTCACATGGGTCAATTTTTTTAAATTGAGATTTATACATCATATGAAAGCTGAAAAAATAAGCTTTCCATTGATGTATGGTTTGTTAAGATAGAACAATATTTGGCCGATAGAACAATATTTGGCCGATACAACTGAAAATCTGGAATCTGAGGGTGCAAAAAAAATCGAAACATTGAGAAAATCGCCTTTAAAGTTGTCCATTTATGTTTGCGATATTGCTATATTCACTCATCAAAAATAAATATTTTATATATTTATGGTAGGACATTTACAAAATATGAAACATGATCTTTATTTAATATCCTAATGATTTTTGGAATAAAATAAAAATCGATAATTTTGACCCATACAATGTATTGTTGGCTATTGCCACAAATATATCCTGTGCGACTTGTGACTGTTTTTGTGATCCAGGGTCACTAATGATTTGCTGCTCAAGAAACACTTCTGATTATTATCAATGTTCATATTTTTGTGGAAACTGTGATACATTTTATATGTCAGGATTATTTGATGAATAGAAAGTTCAAAAGAACAGCATTTATTTTAAATAGAATATTTCGTAACATTATAGCCTAAATATCTTTACTGTCACTTTTTATCAACTGAATGTGTCCTTGATTAATAAAAGTATTAATTACTTAAAAAACTATTGACCCCAAATGTTACCTGTATACAATAATTTTATGAAATAATTTATATCTATAACATTATTATTTGTTAGAAAGAAATTCTAAGTCAAGTTAAAAGAAATGGTGCACTTGTGTTTGTGATGTGATTTTTATAAATAAAAAAAAAGTTTATGTTCAGGAAAATTCTGTGAAATTTCTATGAAATCTGGTTTAAATTAAAAAAAATTGTATAAAATGTATTGTTCATTGATCTCTTTAAATAGATTTTTAACTATATAAGGTCTTCGTGTCATTTGGAGCGACCACTTATCATGTGGTGCGACCAATAAAAGCAATCACTGTATTAAATGTAAAATAAAATATCTTATTTCTGTGGCTGAAATATGAATCACTGATACAGTATGCTTTAGTAAATGATATTTTTAAAACATTTATATCAGTTTTATGTGATTTACAGGAAAAGTAAGTCTGTTAACTAGATTTAAGAAGGCAACTCAGAAATTATAGAATAAAAAATGAGATCATTATTTACGAAAACTCAAAAGAAATGCAAAACTTGGTTTCTAAACACTTTAATTACTAAGAACTTGTAAAAAAAAAAATGCAAAAGTCCATGTTGCAGGTTAACCACCACTGTCGATTAATGGTGTAACGGTCACCAGCTGGAGTGCCCTTGAGAACCACCAGAGGGCACTCCACACCAGACTCTCCTATTATCACTCACAAACTACATTTCCCATAACTCACTGCCCGGACTCATCACTTATCACTGATCACATTCACCTGTACCTATTCACTGATTGCATTCACCTGTGTCTCATCATCTTGTTAGTCTGTCTATTTATACCATGTTCATTCATTCACTCACCGCGAAGTCTTGTTTGTGTCACACTGCATTTCTGAGCATTCTCTTGGTTTTCTTGTCTCTTGGTTTTTGGATATCTTGCCCTGTTCCCTGGATTACTCTCTTGCCTCTGGTCCCTGCCTGTTTTGTTTCTTTGTTTGTTTCTTTGTTTGGACTGCCTATCTGTGTATGACCCTTGCCTGTACGACCTTCCTTATTAAAAGCTGCATTTGGATCGATCTTCGTGTCTCGGAGCAGTTCGTAACAAATGGGTATATAAATCACTCAAGATATGTATATCATTTTTAAAATGTCATAAAAATGGTCTTAAAGACCAGTTTTTTACGTTTTTGGTATTAACGTTTTTTTTTACGCAATTCGGTGATGACGTCACGTTGGGGAGAAGTGGAGGAAAGGTAGCCTCAGCCTAGTATTATGGTGCGTTCAAGTCATCTCGTATAGATCGTATTTACGAGTTAAACGCAATTGAACGCCACCACAATTTCATTTAGCAACGCAGCAATGAGCAGTGGAGCTAGTCTACCATAGACTGTAAAAAATAGTCTACGAGCAGCAGTGCACTAAGTAAAAAATCCGGTTGGTGAACAAGCTTTTAGTCAACTTGACGGAACCTGTGAGTCAACACAAGGAAATACAATGCGATAATCTTCTATGTGCAAAACACTCTGATTCGAAATACACTCAATCTTAAATTCGTGACAGCATCGTGACTAATTCACCCTATTATCAAGATTTCTTAAAACATGAACATAAGTGCGACGACATGGCACAAGATTCAAACTCCGAATAGTAATAATGAAAACATTCAAACCACAGACGTATTAATTGTACATCACCCATATCGATTCAATTTAACATTTACTTTTGTAATTCAAAGATTGTGGTCAAAACTTACCTAAGTTATATCTGGCGCTCTGCAACTAAGTTGAATTGAAGTGACTGAGGTAAAAAAATTCCGGTTGATGAACAAGCTTTTAGTCAAAGTACTTGACTGAACCTGTGAGTCAACACGAGAAAGTACAATGAGCGAATCTTCTATGTGCAGAAATACACTCAATAATCTTAAATTCGTGACAACATCGTGAGTAATTCACCCTATTATCAAGATTTCTTAAAACATGAACGAAATGGCGCGAGGCGCAAAATCCAAACACTGAATAAGTTAGTAGCCTAATCATGGAAACCATGACATTTCAAACCACAGACGTATTACGATATTTATATCACCCATATCGATTCAATTTGACAGTTACTTTTTTAATTCAAATATTTTGGTGAAAACTTACCTATATCTGGCGCTCTGCAACTGAGATGAAACTGAGGTAAAAAAAAAATCCGGTTTGGTCCGAACGAGCAGCTTTTAACTTGACTGAGGCTTGAACACAAGGAAGTTAAAAAAAAATCAGCGAATCTTCTATGTGCAAAAACACTGATTCGAAATGGATAATATAATTCTAAAACAAACTAAAAACTTGCATCCACTTTCACTTACTCTGTATCACTCCTTCCTTCTGGACTGGTCCAACAGGGAAAATCATCCAGTTTCCGCGGGCTTCTCGAAAATTCTCAGAGAGAAAAAAATGATTCACCGAATCATCTTGAGAGGTTCATTTTCATGAATCGCTCAAATCCAGCCATGATGGATTGAATCTGACCATGAATAAAAACTGAAACAGCTAGACAAATTTTTTGTGTAATTTAATTAATTTGTGCTCATAATTTTAAATAATAGTAATGTTTTTAATGTAGGCTAACGTTACACACTAAAATAAAATTGAAGTTTAGGTTTTAATGCAGTCTACCAGACAGCAAGATATATAGATAAATTAAGTTTAGTTTACTAAGTTTAGTTTACAAAGTAAATTTACTTCTATTGAAGTAATTTATACTTCATTAGAGTATAATTGAAGTAAAACCAGCAGAAAATTTAGTGCAGTTGTTTCAACTTAAATTCATAAGTTAAAATAACAATTATACTTGTTAATTCAACAGAAAATCTAGTGCAGTTGTTTAAACATACATTTTTGAGTTAAAATAACAATTTAAGTTGTTCATTCAACTTTCAGTCTAGTTGAGGACAAGAAAACTTAAAATTTCTTGTTGTCTGGACAATCTAGTTATCTCTACTCACAAAAATAAGTTAAAATAACTAAATTGCAAAAATATTTTTTACAGTGTAGATGTATATGTGATCAGTACTGTATGTGTAATATATTGCAGCATAAACACAGATATATAGAGAAATATATAGTGTAAATGAGATTTTACATTATAAATGATTCATATATTCAAGCTAATTAACAAAAGCACAAGTACACCTGCATGTACTAAAATATTTAATCAAGAGACTATCACTGTGCTGAAAAGTGCACAACCATTACTTTTAAAATATAAAACAACATTCTTTTAAATAGACTCGAAAATTATGTTGGCATTAGTGGAATTACATTAACAAGGTTTAAATCATACTTATCTGACCGTTATCAGTTTGTAGCAGTAAATGAAGAGATGTCTTATCGATCACAAGTTCAGTATGGCGTACCACAAGGCTCAGTACTAGGACCGTTGCTTTTCACTCTGTACATGCTACCCTTGGGAGATATCATTAGGAAGCATGAAATTAGTTTTCACTGTTATGCCGATGATACTCAGCTCTATATTTCTTCACGCCCTGACGAAACGATTCACTAAATTAACGGAATGTATAGGTGATATAAAAAAATTGGATGACTAGTAATTTCCTACTACTTAATTCTGAAAAAACAGAGATTCTAATTATTGGACAAAAAACTTCCTCACGTAATAATCTAGAATACTGTCTAACACTTGATGGCTGCTCTGTCAAGTCTTCGTCGTCGGTTAGGAACCTGGGTGTGCTCTTTGATACCAATCTTTAATTTGAAAGTCACATGTCTAGTATCTGTAAAACGTACTCGGTTACTAACGTAACCTCGGTTCTCTCTAGAAGAGGGAACGAGTACTGCGTTTTTTGTAAAAACGCTACGGGAAAAACTCTTTTTTCACGAAATACTGAAGCAAAAAATTATCCTTAATTTTCCATATATGTAAAGCGCATTGCAGCAGTACACAGCTATGGCGAGACAGCTTGCTCGCTCATTGGCTGTTCTGCGGCAACTGCATAAGCCTATCGAGCGAGGCCTGAAGTGACGTCAGGCCAATGAGGGCGCTTCGCGCCCTCCTTGCCACTTCCCGCCGAGACGGGTGTGGCTAACCTCTATAAAAGGAGCTCGAAAAGGCTGATTCACTTGATTTTCATCGCCGAAGCGAACCAGAGTGAACCGTACGCACGGCAGAGAACGCAGTACTCGTTCCCTCTTCTAGAGAGAACCGAGGTTACGTTAGTAACCGAGTACGTTCTCTTACGAGAGTCCTCTCGTACTGCGTTTTTTGTAAAAACGCTACGGGAACCCCTTGTAAAACGCCGTGCGTGCTGGGATAAAACACCGATCACTGGAAGCTAACCCAGGTATACAGTGCATAATCACCAGATAGACTCACAGAGAGTCTGGGAATAAGGGGGGGGGGACCTTAATTCCCTATATTGTAGCGTCCGCAGACGCAAAACATGACCTCACAGAGAGAGTCTAGAGACAAAAGGGGAATCCCTCCGTCCTTATATGGCCGCGTCCGCAGACGCGAATATGACATCACATAGACAGGGTGGGGAACCTGAACTAATGTGGGAAATGTGGGTCTTACACAATTCTGCCCATAAAACAGTCGGTAGCGCGCTGCGCATGCGATTTCAGTGTTCTAGTTAGACAGCTGATTCGACTACACCGATAGTAGCTTAGCCTGCAAGGCGGGAACCTCTAGGTTGTAAAACCTAATAAATGTAGACGGCGAGGCCCAGCCTGCCGCCATACATATGTCCTGTAAGGAAATCCCGCTAGACCAAGCCCACGAAGAGGCGACGCCTCTCGTGGAGTGCGCTCTAACGCCCAGCGGGCACTGGAGGCCCTTGACAGTGTAAGCCAGCGCTATGGCGTCAACTATCCATCTGGATAGGCTCTGTTTCGAAACAGCCATTCCCTTGGAACGTCCACTGAACGAGACAAAGAGCTGCTCAGTCTGTCTGAAGACAGCAGAGCGGGACACGTAAGCTCTTAAAGCCCTAATGGGGCAAAGAAAACTTGAGTCCCCTTCCTCACTTGATCCCGGCAGGGCAGACAGGGAGATAACCTGAGCCCGAAACGGCGTGTTGAGGGATTTTGGCACATAACCATGCCTAGGTTTGAGTATGACTTTAGAGTCATTAGGTCCAAACTCTAAGCACGCTGGGCTCACGGAGAGCGCGTGCAGGTCGCCTATGCGCTTCACCGAAGCGAGAGCCATCAAAAACACTGTTTTAAAAGACAAATGTTTGAGGCTAATAGATTGGATAGGCTCGAAAGGGGCACCTTTCATGGCCGCCAAAACCGTAGAAAGGTCCCACATAGGGACTGAAGGAGGTCTGGGAGGATTCAGCCTCCTAGCTCCCCTGAGGAAGCGGATGACTAAATCAGCGAAACCTAGCGAATTCCTAGTGACTGACCTAGCGTTGTTCCAGAGAACGCTGCAATAGCCGCCACATAAACTTTGAGCGTGGAAGGGGATCTGCCCTTATCCAACAGCTCCTGTAGGAAGGAGAGAACCTCCGTCCCCTCACAATCGAGGGGCGATAGGCCCCGAGCTGTACACCAGCCGGAGAAAACCGACCACTTCGAGGCATAAAGCCGCCTAGTCGACGGTGCTCTAGCCTGAGTGATGGTATTCATCACTCCCTCTGCGAGATCAACGGATATCCGTTGAGCGCCCACACATGAAGGGACCACAACTCCGGGTGTGGGTGCCAAATCGAGCCCCCGGCCTGCGAGAGGAGATCTTTCCTCAATGGCACTGGCCATGGAGCGATGTCTGCTAACTGCATCAGGACTGGAAACCATGCTTGGTTCTTCCAGAATGGTGCTACAAGCAGTACTGAGCATTTTGTTTCCCTGACCCGCTCTAACACCTGAGGCAGGAGGGAGACGGGGGGAAAAGCATATAGCGGGCAGCGCGGCCACATCCGGGACAGCGCGCTGTCGTTCTTGGAAAAGAACACAGGGCAATGAGCGTTTTCGCGGGACGCGAATAGGTCCACCTCCGCTCTGCCGAATCTCTCCCACAACAGCCGGACTGTTTGTGGGTGTAGAGACCATTCGCCCAGGGGAATGTTGTTCCTGGACAGTCTGTCTGGGCCCAAATTCTGGAGCCCGGGCACATGCACTGCTCTCAGCGAGCGCAAATTGTGCTGAGCCCATGTTAGGAGGCGTTTCGCCAGCCTGTACAGGGATCTGGATCTGAGACCGCCCTGGCGATTTATGTAGGACACCACGGCCGTGTTGTCCGAACGGACTACGACGTGTTGGTCCTTGATTTGGGGACAAAAACGCGTCAGCGCGTTGTGCACTGCCAGCATTTCCAGGCAGTTGATATGTTGGAGCTTTTCTCGTTCTGACCACAGGCCGAAGAACGGTCTGCCCTCGAGCAGCGCTCCCCATCCCGAGGTGGATGCGTCTGTCGACACCATCCTCACTCCCGAGGAAGTCCCCAGGCTTACACCTGATCGCCATCCAAGGTATCAGGGCTGCCACACAGCTCTGATTGACCTTGGGACGTAACCGGCCGGACACCCACGCTCCGCGCGGTACTCGCGCTCTCAACCAGAACTGCAGAGGGCGCATGCGGAGCAAGCCCAGCTGAAGAACTGGCGATGCTGAGGCCATGAGACCCAGCATCCTTTGAAACTTCCTGAGCGGGGTAGTCGCGCCGCAGCGGAAGGATCTCGCCGCGCGCTGAATGTGCAGCACGCGCTGTGGCGACAGCCGCGCTGTCATAGACTGTGAGTCCAGAATGGTACCCAGAAACGAAATCGCTTGACTGGGGTTCAGCGAACTCTTTGTCCAATTGACCGTGATACCAAGATTCTCGAGGTGATCGAGTAAAATGGTTCTGTGCTCCACGAGCTGTGATCGTGATTGAGCTAGGATCAGCCAGTCGTCCAAATAGTTCAGCACTCGCATGCCTCTGAGTCTGAGAGGGGCGAGCGCTGCGTCCATGCACTTCGTAAATGTACGAGGTGCCAGGGACAAGCCGAACGGCAGGACTGTATACTGGTATGTCTGACCCTCGAAGGCGAATCTCAAGTATCGCCTGTGATGTGACGCTATCTGTATTTGAAAATACGCGTCCTTCAGATCTATCGACATAAACCAGTCTCCTCGGCGAATATGCGCGAGGAATTTCCTGGTCGTGAGCATTTTGAAACTGCGTTTCACTAATGCTCTGTTCAGCCGTCTTAGATCCAGTATGGGTCTGATACCACCGTCCTTTTTGGGGACCAGAAAGTATCTGCTGTATAGCCCCCCTTCGCTTTGAGCTTGGGATACATGCTCTATCGCCCCTTTGCTCATCAGTTTTGATATTTCGGCGCAAAGTAGGTGTGCTACTTCTAAAGTCACCGTAGTTTCGACGCGCGTTGTGAAGCGGGGAGGGCGTCGACAAAACTGTAGCGAGAAGCCTCTGTTTATAATGTCTAGCACCCAGTCCGAAACCCCTGGAAGTGCTGCCCATGCCTCTGCATGGCTGGCTAAGGGTTGGATGCGAAGCGCGCTCTGTTCGCCGTGCAACAGAGGTGCTTCGGGGCGCAATAACATAGGCGTTACGCCTGTGACATTCGAGGCGGGGAGCGCGCTTATTACAGCGGGCAGAACGCTCGTCCTCGACCCTACTACAGTGCTTAACTGAGTGAGGGAGGGCTGAGAAAGTCTCGTGGGACTCATGCTGTCTGTGAGTAAATGTGGGCGGGAAACGGGCACATTCACTGCTTTGGACGCGCTGCCTGCCTGAGCAGAGCGAGCGCGCACAGGTCCCGTTTTTAAAGAGAGCCTGTGATCTGTGAGACATAGTGTTCGTGGGCACTGGGAAGTACCACGTGCTCGTGGGCTGCAAAAAACACGTCTGCAGTTGCCTCTCGGGGAACAAACAGAGTGATTTGCATTCGGCGGCATAAATATTTTCTGCCGGCAGACCCGGGATTCGAACTCGGATCCCCCGCGCGAAAGCCTAAGAATCTACCACTGGACCACAGTGAAGATACATAAACATAAAGTCAGCGCAAGTATTATCCACACTGGCGTTTGCTTGCAGGCATGCGAGTAAGCACAACATGCAATACTAACATTTTCAGACGCCTGAAAAATGCCAGAATGTGAGAAGAGTGGATATCGCCCAGTTTCAGCGGGGCTGAAAACACTCCATTCTCCTTTCGCCAGTGACGCACGGGAACCGTAGAAACGGTGTTCGGTTGCAGGCAAGCAGGTACTACGCGCTCGCTGGCTGCAAAATGCATCTCTGCAGTCGCCTTCAGGGGACTGACAGAGCGAAGCATTGGCGGCATAAATATATATGCCGCTAGACCGGGATTTGAACTCCGGTCTCCCATGCGGAAAACCTATAATTCCACCACTGAGCCACAGGGGGATACAGGCTTTTGAAAGCGGCGTCAACATGTATTCTTCGGCATTTGCTGGCAGGCAAGCGTGTTATAACAGACTCACTTGCTGCAATAATATTTCCAGTCGCCGAACAGGGAACTGAGAAATGTGAGAGAAAAGAGGTCAGACCGACCAACGGCGGGACTAAGAACACTCTTTTCTCCTTCGCCGGTGAATGACGCGTGCAGAGGCAGGGTAGCTTTTCTTGTAACGTAAAGAAAAACTAATCCCGCCATCCGCTTCCAGGAAGGGCAGCCTCGGAAAGGATGCCCGGCGAGTCCTCAGAGTCACCGTAGGCAATTGGCTCGGAGTGAAGGCGTTTCGCCGTCAGCGAGCGCGAGCGCTGCATGAGAAGGCATCTTGAAAAAGACGCAGCTCTTTTAGGGGTGAGTGTTGCAAGCGAACACACACACACACACACACACACAAGAACAATAGAATGGAAAGGATATGGCGTCGGAAAGCGCAGCAGGTACGGCGGTAGAAGGCAGCGTTGGCCAGCGGCTTCGAGGGCTCGTCCCGCTGAAGTGCTTGCATCAGACGACGCGTGCTTCCTCGTGATCCAGCGATGCATGAGATTCGCTGAAGAGATGACAATCAAGTGAATCAGCCTTTTCGAGCTCCTTTTATAGAGGTTAGCCACACCCGTCTCGGCGGGAAGTGGCAAGGAGGGCGCGAAGCCATATGCTCTCTTTGACAAATGCAGAACAATTAGTCTATGCGTTCATGACATCGAGGCTAGATTATTGTAATGCTATTATGGGTGGTTGCCCTGCACGCTTAATAAACAAATTACAGCTGGTCCAAAACGCAGCAGCTACAGTTCTTACCAGAACCAGGAAGTATGATCATATTAGCCCAGTTCTGTCAACACTGCACTGGCTCCCTATTAAACATCATATACATTTTAAAATATTGCTGATTACTTACAAAGCACTAAATGGTTTAGCTCCGCAGTACTTGAGCGAGCTCTTAACGCATTATGGTCCTTCACGTCTATTGCGATCTCAAAATTTCGGCCAGTTGATAATACCTAGAATATCAAAATCAACTGCTGATGGTAGATCCTTTTCCTATTTAGCACCAAAACTTTGGAACAGTCTTCCTAACATTGTCCGGGAAGCAGACACACTCTGTCAGTTCAAAGCTAGACTAAAAACACATCTCTTTGACCTAGCATACACACATGGGCGTCAGTTTGGTTTGAAATGTGCTGGGGACAGAGACGCATTCAGAAGTGCATTTTCAGAAGTGCTGGGTACAATGATGCATTCATTTTTTTTTCTCTTTCGCGCAGGTCATGTTTTGAAAGACGTCCTGTAGCTTATTAATGTAAATAAATAAAAATGTATACAAGAATGTGATGATGTCCGACTCGTTTTATGAAGAAGAAAGCCGTAAATTTTCAAAAAGCATTAGACATATGATATATGACCCACTAATCTGCTTCATAAGTACCATGTTGACAATATGACATGGCCATGACGTGGTTTAATGTACCTAAACAATGATTACCAAATTTCTCTTTCATGTTGCTCCTTATAACCACTGAAAACGGAAAAAAAAATCTAACCCAAAATCTGGCCTCGCTCTACATTATCCCGCTTATTACATGGCTACCCACCAAATAAATCAATAATTTGACACAAAATATTGATTTAAAAAGGAGTTTATTGATTTAAACACGATTGTATTGCTTCCGCTAAAGAAAATAGTTCCGTCTCTACGATTAGAATCCTGCCGCGTCCATAGCAACGCTCTGTTTTTCATGGCAACGGTGTTATACTTAGCAGCGGTCTGTTATCAAGAAATAACAGACTGCATTCTACAGTGGAATTCAACCAAGCCATGTAATAATGACTGCTCTCAATTCACAACAACATGCATCCATCCAATCTACATCAGGCATTTTGACTAAAACTTGAAAGCATCCAATCCTCATCATCATCATCATCACAACTATTCCAGAATTCAGCAATAGATTCAAGCAATAATTAAACAAGATACTGACTACTCAACGATCATCTCCACCAATGCTTGCTGTATGAACGCAAACCGTAACTAGCTAATAAAGGCTACGTTCACACTGCAGGCTGAAACGACCCAATTCCGATTTTTTTGCCCCTATGCTACCTGTATCTGATCTTTTCATGACAGTCTGAACGACACAGATCCGATCTTTTCAAATGCGACCCAGGCCACTTGGGTATGTGGTCCCAAATCCGATACATATCCGATCTTTTGAAATGCGACTTCAGTCTGAACGGCCAGGTCGCATGTATCCGACCCGCACGTCATTGATACGCGAAAAACGTCATAATTCTGCGTTGAAGTAGTCGTCGGTTTGAAAACGGACTGCATATTCATCGAGCTGAGGTAAATCTGCCGAACGGGTCGACCTCGACGAGCCCGTTAATTAAAAAAATAAATAAAAGCCCACGGCCACCATCATTATATATGACTAACGTTATGTTAACTTATTTGTGCTGATATTAGATAGGTCAGCGGCTGCTGTCTGGCTCTTGTGTAACGGTCGCTGCGCGCGCTTGTGTGTGTGTGAGAATCACAGTTAGTTGAAGTTTAGCTACTTCCGCAAACAACAAGTGACGTCGTTGACCGTTGAGTACTCTTCTGCGCATGCGGGTCACTTCTGGGTCATTTCACGTTCACACAGGAGATCACAAAAGGTCGCATTTAATTGGAAATGTGAACGGCCTTGCAAAAAAATCTATTTTTTTCCAAAAAATCGGAATTGAGCATTAAGCCCTGCAGTGTGAACGCAGCCAAAGTTGGTGGCTAAGGAAGGTGGAAGGCTAACATTAATTGCAAGAGAAGAGTTAAAACAGCCGATCCCTTGTGTGCAAATGCACAAGACCTAGCCATAATACCAGCAAATCTTAATAAACATATCGCGTCTTAACTTTGTGTCAATGGTCTGCAGATCCATGCTGTGTGTACAACAACATCCATTTGTTCTACAGGTTATTACTTTGATATGTTATAGTCCATGGCACTAGCATGCAACCTGGTGATACTGTATGAAGGCTAAATGACTTGCTCGTTTATGATACCTTGGCCAGAAATTCTGGCCAATCCCAGCAAAGACTAGGTAGCCTGCTAGGTAGAAAAACATTCTTTAAAAAAAGAAGCGCGATAGTCATATAGAGAGAATAATACCAGCATTATGTCAAAAAGAAGTGGACAGGACATCAGAGCTTTTTTTAAAGCCAAGCAGACATGCACAGTAAGTGCCGGTATCTTATTATCGGCTAAATGAATAACCCAACCTGTCACTCTTTTTGACAAACAATGCTATTAGCTAGCTAGCTAGCTAGCAGTTACCGCAGCGCACAGTTTGCTTTGCTCTTCATTTGGGTGTACCACTTGTTAACTTCCCGGTCAGAAGTGACCGCACACCTAAAAATGGTGCCATCTGTTGATAGATAATGAAATAAAACTTGTTATTTCATGGGTTTACCACTAGATGCCTGTATAGTTCTCTATGGAAAGTTTTGTGAAATCTCTAGTTGTTTTTGAACCCAATTACTTACTTTTAAGATGTGGATTTGAATGTATTTTTTAGATAAATTCTCAAATAATACTTCTTGCCAAGGTTTATACATTTTTTTAAAATAAATTTGATGTGAAGTGTACACGTTTTTGCATTATTACTACAGTCAAACCTGAATACAGAGAAAGCATTTTGTTACAGGTAACATTACAATTCAATAAAAATAAAATAAAAAGTAATGCTTTATCACAGCTTATTATTATTATTATTATTAAACATTATATTAATTTTATAATTATATTAATTATAATTATTAATTATGTTATGTTTTTTACTATTGATGTTTTAAAGGGTCACCCCTTCATTGCTGAGCACTTTATTTTCTGCATCGAGGCCTTTTTGTAGAGAATATTTGTGTTTTTGTCAATTTCCCATTCATTTCCTATGGTCGGTCGAAGAGCAAAAGTGTGACAAATTTTTGTACGACCACTTAGCCTGTTCGAATCATGCCTTCAATTTCCAATTACTTAATATTAATTATTACATTTACGGTTTGGAGAAAAGAAGAGAAGATATTACAAGAACTGCTGTAGACTGTTGGGCGTACACCACATAAAACCACAATAAAAATGACACAGGCCAAAATCAATTGAGTTATCAATCTTTTAAAATTTGTTTTATTAGGAACAGGAACTAAGTGAAAGGCAAGAACTGGTGGAAGACAGTGACGAGGTGAGGTAGCACATTCAAAAACAGAAACAAAGTCCTAAAAGGAGAAATCCAGGCATTATAAAAAAGTGTTTGTTTAAAAAGGCAAAAAAATGAGACGGCAAAATCAGTCAAGTTACCATCCATCTTCACTGTATTGTTTACATTATTAGGGACAAGAACTTACTGAACGTCAGGAACTGGTGCACAATAGAGAGGTGAGGTCAACACACAACTGAAAAAAAATGACAGGTACAGGTTAATGAACAAAAATAATGAAAAACAAGTTACATTACATATGGTTTATATCAGGAACAGGTCCCAGGTCCATCTGAAAGAAAGACAGACAGGCAGGAACAGACCGATGAGCATGACGAGGTGAGGTCTGCATATATCTGGAGAAAAAAACCTATACAATTCAAATAAACAGACAGCAACAATAATCTTAAAACAAGCAACATTACTGTTTGACAAAAATGATTCCACTTACTAAACTACTACATTATTTACACAAATAACTATTTACAAAAATGATTCCACTTACTAAACTACTACATTATTTACACAAATAACTATTTACAAAAATGATGCCATTAACTAAACTACTACTCAGTTACTCCTTCATTCATATCCAATGAACTAATTACATTTCAGGAGCAGCCAGCTACTCAAAATGAGGGGATCCACCTCAAACATCCTTTAGACTGCCCGCACCAGCCCAGTGCAAGGGATATTGAGCCACTTACCAAATCAAATCGGACGCTAAGGTTCCAGGACAGCTGGTACAAAGCGTTCCCCTGGCTACACTACAGCCATCAAATAAAGGGGGTTTTGTGTATTCATTGCATGAATATCTTTGCACAGAAAACCTCCACCTTGGCCAAAAGTGCTGAACCAACCTTCATATCGGCAGGCTTCAGAAACTGGAAAAAGGGTAGGGATGCTTTCAGTAGGCATGAGATCAGCAAGGCACACATTATAGCTGTCAACACACATACGCATCTACAAAATTCTGTAAGAATGCAATTATGCAGCCCATCAGCAAGTGCTCAAGAGGCAGCCAGGTCTGCTCTCTTACAAATTGTAGGTGCTCTGAGGTATCTCTCCAAACAGGGCTTGGCTCTTAGAGGCCATTCAAACGAAGAGGGAAACTTCCAGACTTATCTCAGGGATAAGGCAGAGGATGACCCCAACCTGGCAAGCTGGCTGCAGAAGCATCACACCTACACCAGCCCTGAAATACAAAACGAAATGTTGAGCATTATGGGAAACACCATAATTAGGGGGGTTGCTGAAGAAATTTCTGCCTTACCTGTACTTCAGTACTCCCTCATAATGGATGGAACCCAGGACATCAGTGGAACGGAGCAGATCTCCATCTGCCTCCGCTATGTCGACAAAGACCTGGAGCCAAGGGAGGAGTTTGTGGGGATGTACGAGGCCTCTTCCACAACTGGCACACATCTTTGGAAAATTGCCTCCGATGTGCTGCTCCGCCTCAACCTCCCACTCTCAGGTCTTCGTGGCCAAACTTATGACGGAGCGGCAAACATGTCGGGGCACATATCTGGGATGCAAGCTTTGGTCCACAGAGTACAGCCGCTTGCCATTTTTGTCCACTGTGGGCCGCATTGTGTGAACCTGGTCTCTCAGGCAGTCTCCTCATCCGCACCAGTTGTGAGTGATGCCCTCACATGGATCCATGACCTGGGTTGTTTGTTTGGCCAGTCTGGGAAGTTCAAGTCCATCTTCAAACAGATAGCCATATCTGAAAATGGCTCGTTCACCACCATTAAGCCGTTGTGTGCCACAAGATGGACTGTGTGCACACCAGCCATCAAGTCGGTCCTCACACAGTATGAGGTGGTCCTGGCTGCACTGGAGGAGATTGCTTCAGATAAAGCGAGTGTCTCAGCTCCTCGAGCAAGAGGCCTTCTTGGCCATTTTCACAAAGGCACCACCGTCCTTGGCCTTGTAATGGGGCAGGATATCCTGCTGAAGCTGGAAGGTCTCAATAAAAGTTTGCAAGGGAGAGCAGTATCAATTGGCGGGATGTTACAGGCTGTGGATTGCACCAAGAAAGCCTTCATGGCGAAGAGAACAAGTGATTCATTTATGAGTCTTTACTCGAGAGCGGTAGAACTCGCCTCATCTTTTGATCTCGAGCCAATAAAGCTGCCACATATTAGGAAACCATCCAACCGATATGGTGGGCCAGCAAACAGTCACATCCCATCTTCTGCAGAGGAGTACTTCCAAGTACAGTTTTTCTGTGCCACCGATACAGCTGTCACTCAGCTAGATGACAGATTAGCCAGGAGGGCCTTGGCCACCTGGCCAAGTTGGAGGAACACCTTCGGACAGGTGAGTCGAGTGAGGCAGTGGAGCTGTACCCGGAGTTGGACGCCGAGGTGCTGCAAATGCAACTGGCTATGCTGAAAGCAAGCTACCAGTTTCATTCTTGCCAGGAGGTCAGTCAGATCCTGAAGACCATGGTGCCAGAAGTGAGTCGGCTGTTTCACCAAGTGGAGGCTCTGGTTAGGCTGTTGCTTGTGGTCCCTGTGTCTTCTTGAGAAGCTGAGCGGAGTTTCAGTGCCCTGCGACGTTTGAAGACCTGGCTCCGCTCCAC
The DNA here is from genome assembly GCF_963993115.1 of Abramis brama. NCBI lineage: Eukaryota > Metazoa > Chordata > Actinopteri > Cypriniformes > Leuciscidae > Abramis > Abramis brama. Next base: position 23,025,878 of record NC_139973.1, read on the forward strand.
AATGGCACAGTCACGGCTCAACAGCGTATCAGTCTGCCATGTCCACAGGGAGAAACTGCAAAAAATGGGCAGAAAAGAAATAGCTGTGGCCTTCATTGGAACATCCGAGAGGCGTTCACATCTCTTTGGAAAATTTTAGTAGAGTTTTTTCCAAATCCTGCTGAGATGTCCTTTAACCCTTTCTATATTTTTAAGCTGATAATAGGCTGACTTTTTAATTGTCTTTAAATCGTTCCTCTTTTGCTCCAAAAACGACCACCTCAGTTTTTTCATTTTATTTAAGAAAGTTCTGGTACATCCAGTCGTTAATTTGTTCAATGCATGTACTCAGTAGACAGTTGTCCAGCTTGTCACTTACACAAGTGCATTTTGTGTTCCATTTTGTGTTCTGCTAGAGATAGCAATTAAAAAGCAGTACTTAATTTTTTTGCAATCATTAAAAAAACTGCTGAATTCACATGCACTTAATTTCTTTTTTTTCTTTTCTTTTTTTTACAATCAATTACACACACACACACAGTGTTCTGCTAGAAATAGTAGCCTAATTAAAAAACAGCACTTAAATTCTGTTTAGCAAACAATTCAAAATCTGCTGAATTCATATCCATACCTGGTCAGATTTGGCCACCTCTTTTCAGTCCAGTCCACACACAAAGGCTGGAGCTCAACACTGGCTGGCATGCATAAAGAAGGAAGGACCATAATAAAATGTATTGGATTGGCATCAGTGACAGAAATATAGGCAATACACACAGCAATTAACCGTACATGTTTGAATCGACCGCCTGATCCTACCTGGTTTAAGTTAACCACTAATAAATCACTTTTTACATAAAATAACACGAAAATGCCGCAACTCCATAAATTTTACTTTGTTAAAAATACAACACATGGGAAGATTGGCAGAGGGTAGCGTAAATAATTCATTTTGAACTCCTGTGGTCTGACCTCCAAATAACGCTTCAATGCTGCGAACTGTGTAACGGTCACTTTGTGCTTTGATGTTAACCTGAGGTAAAAATTAGAACTGCGCATGTGCGTGAGTGTCAGTTATAGATTTGACAGGTGAGGAGAATAGATAACCGCTCTACCGACCTTTGTACTCTTTCTTTTATTTCCTTTTATATTTGTGACCAGAGTTTGCAACTTTACTGTGACAGTTAGCAGCTACTTGGCTTCTAGAAGCTGATGTTGCCGGCTAACGTCAATGATAGAATTTAGCTGCTAAAAGCTATCAATCTAACGTGCTGTTCTTGGTCAAAACTACAAGAAAGGAGTTTTTACTGATTGTCAAGAATAAATTAATACGTTACCTCCTCCACATGTTCATGCAGGCGGCCAGCAGCACCACAAACAAAATTGTCCAGTCCGGAGAAGAAGTGAAAGTGAACAGGCACGTCAGCTGAGCTGAGCTGCACCTGCCTCAGTGACACGATGACCCACCCCTCCCCCTCCCCCTCCCCCTCCCCCAACCTAGAACGTATCCCAATGTTACAGTTGTTGCAGTTTTATGAACAGAAAAGCGTGTAGCCAGCGCAGCAGCAGAACGGCTAAATTGAACTCGAGGTTTTCAACAAAAAAAAAGTGGTGGGTACAAAATGACTCATGACGAAATCTGGTGGGTACGCGTCCCCCCCGTCCCCCCCGAAATCGACGCCTATGCATACACATAACACATAGACTTTTATAATTCAATATTAGGCTGCATAGATTAGGTCAGCCGGAACCGGGAACACTTCCCATAAATCCTGATGTACTCGTTACATCAAAGAATGGCGTCTACGCTAATATTAGTCTCTCTGTTTATCCTGAAGTTTATCGCAGTCCGCCAGATTCAGGCTGTATCCAGATCTGATGAAGGACCTGCACTTGGACACGACGACAGCGCAGTCCTGAAATGTCAACTAGGCTCTTCCCTGTGAAGGCCTCCCTCCCCTCCCTTTACTTCTCTACAGATAAAGCGTTGTCGGGATAATTCCGGTTCGCGTGGCTACGTGGAAGCGATAAAATTCTGTGTTATTAATTTTAAGGCCAGACAAGTAGTATGTTGAGGGTTGATTTGTAGGGAAAAGGACTACACCCCTGCGCACATATATTCAAACGCACATTCCTATAGACTGAACTAATAATACGCATGTGCACACCATCGGCGTTCTCACTGGTTCGAGTTTTTGAAGTTTGCGCAGAAAGAACAAGAGTTTTCTGTTAAAACGTTAGCGGCCCCTAAGTTAATAACTAATGATCGTTGCGACGGAAGTGAATCAATCAAACTAACTTTAGCTGGACAATAACTTTATTCTAGAGCTGCTATAAAGCCAAAACACTTTAATTTCCTATTATCAATGTAAAGCTGCTTTGGAACAATCTACATTGTTAAAAGCACTATATAAATGTAGATGACTTGACTTGACTTAAAAATTATAGACCAATTGATCTTTGGCCAATCAGCAACCGAACCACAGGCTCTGCTCTTCAGCACAAGGGTAACCCCAAAAACTCACACATAGCCTACCAGAAAACCTTTTAAATTCCAAAATAATAGAACATTAAACTCTAACAGATCTCCCCCCTAAATTAATATTGAGCAAAACACATTAAATAATTTTTAATTGTAACATTTGCTCTCCTTTGAGAGCAAATGTTACAATTAAAAATGATTTAATGTGTTTTGCTCAATATTAATATTGAGCAAAACACATTAAATATTAAACAGTCAGAAGCAAAGCATGCTGGGAACTAGAAATCCGTTGTAACTCATTCCATGAATGTGTGTGTGTGTGGACATATATTGCACATACATGTTCCCATATAAATGTGAATGTATGTACACAATAAAGGATACAACTTTTTGAATATTCATGTAATGCTATTTTTGTCTTCATTTATAAATATTTTATATGTATTAATACAGCCATACATGGTCAATGCATATATTGCAGCATATTGAAAAATATAAGCACTAGTTTCTCATTTATGGAAATGTATTATGTAATTCAGGCCCTATCGCATTATATTTTGTAGTATATTCCGATATATTTTTGTTTCGTAAGGGACTTTCAAAGAATCTCAGGGCAATGCACACAGTTTGTGCTGTTGTTAAAGCCTGATTCCAACTAGTCAAACATTTAATGTGTGATTCCAACAAATTAAAAGTGTAAATGACGCCCAACGATATCTCTCAAAGAGTACCTAGTAGCAGTATTAACATTAAGTGACATGGCATTTGGCACACAGAAGCCAATGGCACAGTACGTCACTATGCGTATTGGCACATCCGGTGGCACATCCGGTCTTCATTGGCATGTGCCAGTGAATAGTGGCATGTGTCACTGACATTATTGGCATGATCCAGTGGATAGTGGCATGTCTCACTGATATTATCACTGCCACTGACATGACACCTGACTGACACCGAGTCGCGGAACGTGTCACCATATGTTGTGACACCTCCAGTAGTGACTGACAGATTAATCGAGCACTTATACTGATGTAATTGTGACACAAAATCCTAAATAAATAGCCTAATTTTGTGATTTAAAAAAAAATATCAATTAAACGCATTAAAGTCAGTAATATTTTTTCAAACGTGTTATTTGTATCACGTCTGTATTGATTGGTATGTGCCACTGAATGTTTTGTAATACCAGTGCTACTTTATGTTGTTTATCTTGCAAAGTCACAAACTGCCCATTCTAGGAAAGACACGAAATAAATCTATCATGGGTCACTACATTTACTTACTGTAAACATTTATTTTTGTGTGATGCTGCACGGACACACGACAGTAGGTGTGGCTTTAATATTTCAAGTCCTTCAAAAAAGTGTAAAAAAAATCAATTATTAAAAACCATTTGTTAGGCTATGTATCTGAAAAGGATTACATACCGAGCTACTAGCAATCTTCTTAGTATTTATTTATTAATAAATAATTTATTTATTTATTATAAATATTCTATTTATACAAGTGCAAAAAAGTGCTCAGTGCATTTTAAAAATTCAACAAACGTTTCATGTAGGACCTTCCTCAGTACCTTTAATATTTCAAAAATAATTTTAAGGAATTATTCAATAAATAAAATCAATTTTTGTTTTACAAATTAACTATGTGCATATGTTACACAATCTACATTATACTCAGGCAGACAGCTGCAGGTGTCACTACTGGAGGTGCCACAACATAAAGAGACAAGTCAGTTTTAGTGTGGATATTGGCATGTGTCACTAAAACGTGTGATGTGCCAATGGATTGCGTCATGTGCCACTTGCATAAAAATTTGCTTTAGGCTGTCAAACATATGATTTATTACATCGCTGAGTTAATGTGTACAATATTATTATACTTAATTCGATAAAATAATTTTTTAAATATTAGAGCCACAGATGAGAATCTTGCGCTGGCCAGTGTTACACTCACTTATACTGACACCTACTGGCGTGCGTCCATGCAGCATCACGCAAAAATTAAGGTTTACAGTAATGGACGCGACTGTTAATACGTTATTCGTAGTGACCAATGATAGATTTTTCCGTGTCTTTCAGAACGGGCAGTTTGTGACTTTGCTAGATAAACAACATAAAGTAGCACTGGTATTATAAAACATTCAGTGGCACATACCAATCAAATACAGACGTGACACAAATAACACATTTGAAAAAATATTACTGACATTATATTACTTTAATGCGTTTAATTGATATTTAAAAATATCACAAAATTAGGCTATTTATTTAGGATTTTGTGTCACATTTACGTCAGTATAGGTGCTCGATTAATCTGTCAGTCACTACTGGAGGTGTCACAACAAAAGATGACATGTTCCGCGACTCGGTGTCAGTCAGGTGTCATGTCAGGCCCTGTCCCAAATGGCACACTTCATATACACTTTTGGTCTTGTGGACTTACAATGGCTGCCACGTGCGCGTGCCCGTTAAGTCCATGAGAACGTAGGGTGTCCCATTTGTCATTTTAGGTCTCAGAACCTATGTGGTCGATTTGTGCCCTCGATGCGCACTTTTGCCGAGCCCGCACTGATGCGAGCTCCGCGGCAGACTTCTTCCCGACAGTCAAAGCGGCGTTACGTCACGAAAGTGCGGACTCAGAGGAAGACCGCGAGTGCTTAGGATGCCATTTGGGACAGGGCCTCAGTGTCAGTGTGTGGCGATAATGTCAGTGACACATGCCACTATCTGGCACATGCCAATGAAGACCGGATGTGCCACCAGATGTGCCAATACGCATAGTGACATGTGCCATTGTCTTCTGTGCGTCAGATGCCATGTCACTTAATGTTAATACCGCTTCTCCATGAAATAAGCCTGCTCCCGAGCAGAGTTAAGCTTACAGACCTGTTGCTATGACAGCAAGTCCAGGATGAGCATCGAAGAACCAAACAATCAAAGATCATGCCAAATCGTTAACAATCAAATCCAGCAAACTGAGTTAGTGACGTACGAAGAACAGACCCCACTGTCAGGATTCCATCACCATCTCCTTCCACTCATTCCCTCACTCCGCCCACTCAGTCATTCACACGCTCATTGTCACCTGATTACTAATCACCGTCACCTGGACCTCATCATCAGTTCACCCATATATACCTGCTACGAACATTCAGTCATTGTCTGATCTCGTCTACACATGACACAGACTCTCTGCCATACTTACCTGTATTCCTACCTTTGATCCCGATCTTCTCAGCCAGTCATCATTCCGTCTTCTAAGGAACTCCTTCATCATCATCATCTGCAAGAGAAAGAGAGAGAGAGACTTGGTTACACTTCAGTTAAGCTATCATCTGAAATTCAACTTAATGTTTACTCACCAGTTTCGCTGTACCGATCCATTCTGCAAATTAAAGCATTTAACTTACCATTCTGTCTGCTTCGTCTATGCCAAACCTGACAGAAGATCAGACCACCATGCAGAATCCTTCGGAATCCACAGAGAATTCACCTGTCAATCCGATCGCCATTCATCAACACACCTCTTCAGCTTCACTTCCTCAAGCGCCCGTTGCTTCATTCACTGCCTCAGCGTGTCCCATGGCCCGACCAGCGTCATTCTCCGGTGAGGCGGAGGACTGCAGTGGGTTTCTACTTCAGGTATCTTTGTATTTCTCCATGCAAGAACATCAATTCATTAACGATTCAGCTCGTGTTGCTTTCATCATTTCACTCCTGTCTGGGCAAGCACTTCAGTGGGCACAGTCTCTGTGGAATTCGGATTCGGAAGTCGTCAAATCCCTCTCCGGTTTCATACAACACTTCAAAGAAGTTTTCGGTCAAACAGCTGCCAGTACATGATCAACTCTACAATCTTCGTCAAGGCCAATCTTCCTTGTACTTTCTCCTTACGATTCCGCACTTTAGCGGCATCCAGTGGATGGAATGAGGCAGCATTGATCACAGCTTTTCGTCATGGTTTGAACCCTAACATTCGTCAGTTGATGGTGGTTTACGACGACAGTCTGGGAATTGAGAAATTAATTCAAAAATCCATTCGAGTTTCGCAAAGACTATCAGCCTGTGATTCTCCGACTCCCACTGTATGTCCTCCGCCCACGGATCCATCAGTCACTCCTCCGGCACCAGAGCCTATGGATCTCGGCTCCGCCCATCAGTAGTTATTACCCTATACCATGTGTCAAAATGATTGATGGCTTCCGGTTGACCTTGACTTTCCGGTCGCCCTTCCGGCCTATATTGTTATGGATTGACCTATTGACCCTACCTATTCCTTCAAACATGTGTTTTGACAGGTTGACCTTCCGGGGTCCTTCCGGCATATGTTGTTATGGTTTGCCCTATTGACCTTGCTTTGATCATGTGGTTTTGACAGAAAGTTTTGCCCTATTTGAACCTTTTAATCCCTAGATCATGTGATTTTGACGGGTGTTTGTATGACAGAAAGTTTGAAGTTGCTATAGGACAGATATATATATATATAGGAAATGTGTCAGCATTCCAGACTTCCACTGTTTTTCCTGAATGCCTCACCAGCCAGAGTAGTGTGTGTGTGTGTATATGTGTCTGTGTGTTTGTTTGTGTTTGTGCACGCGTCCTCTGACATGATCCCCTCCACATTCCTGAGGTAACAGCAAAAGTGAGAAAAAAGAGAGTTGCCCTAATCATGTTTTTTATTTCACACAAATAATATACAATAATATCTTACTAAAAATCTACTGAAACCATTTAATTCAGTTTTAGATAAACAAAAGAATAAAAATTATATTACATAAAACATTCTATTCTTTAAAAGTATATAAATTAAAATATATAAAATAATTATATTGCTAATTTAACTAAAGTTGAAAAACATTCTGTTCTTTAAAAGTATATAAATAAATTGCTTATAATATAAAATCACAGAGTCTCTCTCTCCCTCTCTCTCTCTCTCTCCCTCTCTCTCTCTCTCGCTGTCTGTGCGCATGTGCGGATTGAGTGAGTGTGAGGAGCGGTGAGCGCGGAGTGTTTGAGCGTGTGAGGTACGAGTGATCTTTTTTCTTTTTTCTTTCTTTTCTATCTTTTTTTTTTTTTTTTTTTTTTTGTGTATGTTTGTTTTGCTTGGTTGGTGACTTTGTTGACCTCGTGAGTGTTGGCGAAGTGGGTAATTCGCGGGGCTTTATGCTCCCAGTGTTTGTACTGGGAGCATGGCGAATCCAGGTGTGCAGAATCTCGGGTTTCTAACGAGACGGCATGCGGTTAAAATTGATTCAGTTTTTGGTGTTGAAGAATGTAGTTTGGCTATAGGTACGTTAATTGGTTATGAGAATATATTGTCAGCATCGCGGATGAATGGTGCTGTTGTTTTCGTTAGGACAATTGAATTGGCGAATCAACTGGTGGAGACTGGTGTTGATATTCGTGGCATTTTTGCGCAGGTGCTTCCTCTTTCTACACCCTCGAAAAGGGTAACGTTATCTAACGTGCCACCCTTTATTAAGAATGAGGTTTTGGTAGAGATGCTTTCAAGATATGGTAAAATGGTGTCAACAATAAAGATGATTCCGATTGGGGGAAAGTCTTCTCTATTAAAACATGTGGTGTCGTTTAGACGGTATGTCTATATGATTCTAAAAGATAATGTTGAAGAATTGGACTTAACTCTAAATTTTCATCATGAAGATTTTAATTATGTGATTTTCGCCACAACGAACACAATGAAATGTTTTGGGTGTGGAGAAAACGGACATCTTGTTCGTGATTGTCCTAGGAAAGTGGATAAAACAAATAATAAAAGTGCTGAGACAATTGATGATACAACAGCTACGAGTGTAATTTCTAGAGAATTGCAGAACATAACTATAGATGCGGAAAGGCCGGGAACAAGTGCAGCTTGTGTACCCGTTGCATTAGATGCGGAAAGGCCGGGAACAAGTGCAGCTTGTGTACCCGTTGCATTAGATGCGGAAAGGCCGGGAACAGTTTCAGCTTGTGTACCCGTTGCTTTAATAGATGCGGAAAAAAATACAAATGAGACGACAACAGTCAAACCAGTTGAAAGTGCAAAATTAACGGTCTCTAAAGACAAAGAGAATGAAAATGTCAAGAGCAGTCAGACAACAACAGCTCGAAGTCAAACGACTGAGTCGGAAGATGATGACAATAGTGCGGTTGAATCTAACGAACAGAACGCGATGAATGTGGATAATATTGAGGGTTCTGTGTGTGAATTAGAGGATTATTCTTTTAAAACACCGCAAAAAAGAAAATTAAAGAAACGCTATGCTAATAAACCGATTAAAGGACTTGATGTTCGGGAGGTGAGCCATACTGATACAGAAAGTGACAGTGAGGTCTCTGAATGCAGTATTGCAGATAGTTTACCTCAGAGTGGATTTTCTAGTCGAGTATATAGTGTAGACGACATCAAACAGTTTTTAAAAGTGACAAAAAATGCAAGGAAAGTTAAAATTGAAGAGTTTTTTCCAGATATATTGCAATTTATTGAGAAGGCGAAAACTTTCAGGAGTGAGAGTTGTTTCACCGACCAAGAAGGTTATCGGTTAAAAAAGATACTTGCCAGACTAAATGCTCAATCAGAACTCAGTGAAAATAGTCAAAATGGTTAAGGGTTGTTGGTCTTCGTGTTTATTTTCTTGGTTAAGGTGGGAGGTGCTTCTTTTCCTATTTATGGGAGTAGTAAATTTTGCTTCCTTAAATGTTAATGGAGCAAGAGAAAGTAGGAAAAGAGCACAGTTGTTTGAGTTAATGACACAGAAGAAGATTGATGTTTTATTCACGCAAGAAACACATAGTGATTTATCAAATGTTTCAGATTGGGTGATGGAGTTTGATGGGCTATCAGTCCTAAGTCATTCTACCTCGTTGAGCGGTGGGGTTGCTATTTTGTTTTCGAAAAGTTTTATACCTGAATCTTATAAAGTTGATGAAATAATTAAAGGTAGACTTTTAAAAGTCAAAGCTTTTTATGAAAACAATTTTTCTTTTGTATTCATTTGTGTTTATGTTCCAAACGCTGCAATTGAAAGAATGCTGTTTTTAAACACTCTGTGCAAAACTTTAAGTGATTGTGATCCAGAGAGTTTGTTATTATTGGGGGGAGATTTTAATTGTACTGAAAATGTTTTAGATAGGAATCATGTTGAGCCACACATGCAGTCTCGTAGGAGGTTAGTTCAGTTAATGAAGTCTCATGATATCATTGATATCTGGAGAAATTTTCATTATACACAAAGACAGTATACTTGGGTACATGCATATGAAAATAAGTTATCATTGGCAAGATTAGATCGATTTTATGGTTTCAAGCATCAATTGAATTTTTTTAAAGATTGTTCAATATGTCCAGTTGGATTTTCTGATCACAGCTTGGTAAATTGTGAGATGTTTGTTGATTGTGTAAAGCCGAGAAGTGCCTATTGGCATTTTAATAATACATTGTTATGTGATAAACATTTTATTGATGTTTTTAAGTTTTTTTGGGTTAATGCAAAATCCATGAAGTCTTCTTTTCAAACCTTACAACAATGGTGGGAGTTTGTAAAAGCTCAGATTAAACAACTCTGTCAACAATATACTCTCAACGTCACACGAGATAGATTTGGGTCCATTAAAAAGCTAGAAGAAGATTTAGTTAAACTCCAAGAACTCTTTGAGTTGACAAAAAATGGAACCCATTTAGAGTCTTTTAAAAAAAAGAAAGCTTCTTTGACTGAATTGTTAGATTTATCTACACAGGGTGCAATAATTAGATCACGTTTTCAGAGTATTGAATCTATGGATGCACCTTCAAAATTCTTTTTTAACTTGGAGAGGAAAAATGGGCAGAATAGATTTATTCATGCTCTGCGCTCAGAAACGGGGGTCCTTTTTGCGCAATCCTTTAGAGATTCGGAATAGAGCTGTTCAATTTTATGAGGATTTATATAAGAGTGAATTGTTGGGTATACAAGGCCTGAATAATGTTTTTCTTGAAAATATGCCACAAGTATCTGAAGAGGCTAATACCGGAATTAACAAAGCACTGTCGATGGAAGAACTGGAGAGAGCTCTTAAAAGTATGGAAAACGGAAAGACGCCCGGGATTGATGGCATTTCAGTAGATTTTTATAAAGTCTTTTGGGCAGAGGTAGGTCCAGATCTACTAGAAGTTTTTAATCAGAGTTTAATGGATGGACTGTTGCCAAAAAGCTGCCGTAGAGCAATCATTACGTTGCTCCCGAAAAAGGGAGATTTAAGTGAGATTAAGAATTGGAGGCCTGTGAGTTTATTGTGCAACGACTATAAAATACTTTCGAAAGTCTTGGCGAATAGATTAGGAGAAGTTTTAGATCAAATTATTCATTCTGATCAGACATATTGTGTGCCTGGTAGGAAAATCTTTGATAACATTTCTTTTATAAGAGATATTTTAGATAATGGCAAGACTTTTTCAGATTTTGGTTTAATTTCAGTCGACCAGGAAAAAGCTTTTGATAGAGTCGAGCACAATTACTTGTGGAGTGTTTTTGAAGCTTTCGGTTTTAGTCCTAGTTTTATATTGATGATTAAAGCTTTGTATTGTGACGTTGATAGTATGTTGAAATTAAATGGTGACTTATGCTCTCCTTTTAAGGTTTTAAGAGGGGTTAGACAAGGCTGTGCACTATCTGGAATGCTGTATACATTAGCCTTAGAACCTCTTTTGAACAAGTTAAGAGCAGAGATGTCAGGTGTGATTATGCCAAATTCCACCCATACTGTTAAATTATCAGCTTACGCTGATGATGTGGTGGTTTTAATTAAAGATCAAAATGATGTGAACATGATGTTGCGATTATTGGAAGAGTTTAAAAGTGTTTCTTCTGCAAAAGTGAATTGGCAAAAAAGTGAAGCCATACGTGTTGGGAGTTGGTTACGTGGTGAGCCCATTCTTCCAGCTGGTCTGAAATGGACCAGGGATGGTTTTAAGTATTTGGGAGTGTTTTTGGGAAATGAGAATTTTGTTAAGAAAAATTTTGAAGATGTTATTGAAAAAGTAAAAGGGCGCTTAAATAAGTGGAGGTTTTTACTCCCAAAAATGTCTTATAAGGGGCGAATACTGATAATTAACAATTTGGTTGCCTCCGCTCTCTGGCATCGTCTGATTTGTGTAGACCCCCCAGCGGACTTTTTAAACAAGATCCAGTCAATCCTAATAGACTTTTTCTGGGATAAGCTGCATTGGGTGCCGAAACATGTGCTGTACCTTCCTAAGGATGAAGCAGGTCATGGACTAGTACATCTACAGAGTCGAATAGCAGCTTTCCGAATTCAATTCATACAAAGACTTTTAAAGGACTCAAATGCAAACTGGAGGATTGTAGCTTTCTCTTTACTGAGAGAGTTTGAAGGACTGGGGCTGGATAAAGCCTTATTTTGGATGGATCCTCAAAAGCTAAAACTCTCCAAGTTTCCTGTTTTTTATCGGAATCTTTTTAAAGTTTGGTCTTTGTTTGAAGTACCAAAGAGAAGGACGGTAAATTCCTTGTACTGGTTGCTGCAAGAGCCATTAATTTTTGGCTCACGCTTGGATCTGTCCAATGAACTGGGTTACTCTGTGACAGAAGAGAATCTTATCAACTCTGGAATTTTAACTATTGGACATGCACAACGGATAGCAGGAGCAGATTTTAAAGATGTGAATTCAATGACTGGACAGCTGGGGGTTAGGTCTACCCGTTTGGTTGCTAGAGTACTAGACAAATGGAGGTCAGCCCTTAATGAAAACGAGTTGAAATTGTTAACAGACCATTCTTTGGGGATTATTAACCCGGATTGTAGTGATCCATTTCCCAATTTGTATTTAACTCCCGTGATGGGTGATTGTGAGAGCACTTTTTTAAAAGTCAAAGATTTGACTGTAATAGGCATAGATTGTTCATCTGGCAAGGAGTGTTATAAGATCTGTGTCAAAGTGTTTAATAAGAAGGCTTTGGATAAAAGAATTGACACGCCATGGCGTAATGTACTTCAGTTAGAAGAGGATGAAAAGCCTGAGTGGAGAGTATTGTATAAGTCACCATTGCCCAAGAGAATTGGGGACTTGCAATGGAGATTGTTATATGGGGCTATTGCTGTGAACGCTTTTGTTTCGGTAATTAATCCTGATGTTGTTCAGAATTGTCCTTTCTGTTTGCAAAGGGAAACTGTATTTCATGCATTCATGCAGTGTTCAAGGTTGAAACCATTATTTTTTGTTTTAAGCAACATTTTTAAATGTTTTAATGAGTGTTTTTCAATGAAGACGTTTATTTGTGGTTTCAAATATTCCCAGAGCCGGAAGTTACAATGTCAGGTGTTTAATTTTATTTTGGGCCAGGCGAAGATGGCAATTTACATTACAAGAAAGGAGAAAGTTGATCAAGGTGTATGTAATAGTTTAGAAGCTGTGTTTGGTAATTCTGTCAAATCTAGAATCCTAATAGATTTTAATTATTATAAAGCAATGGATGATCTTATAAAGTTTGAAATAATTTGGTGTTATAAAGGGATATTGTGCGAAATTGTTAATGATGAATTTTTTTTCTTATTTAAAACAAAATTTGTTTTTTACTGATTGATGTTTGTTTTAAATGTTGATTATTGAAGGTTTGCTTATTGTAATTAAAGGTGTTTAAAAATCCTCTCTCTCTCTCTCTCTCTCTCTCTCTCTCTCTCTCTCTCTCTCTCTCTCTCTCTCTCTCTCTCTCTCTCTCTCTCTCTCTCTCTCTCTCTCTCTCTCTCTCTCTCTCTCTCTCTCTCTCTCTCTCTCTCTCTCTCTCTCTCTCTCTCTCTCTCTCAGCTCCATCTGTCGTTCTCTGACTCAGAGGGGCCTCTGTGCATCATGTCAGAGCGTATGTAATGTTAGCCTTAACGGTGACTGGCCTAAAGTATAATTGCTATTAAACAATGTCTGTTCAAAAAATTTAGATTGTTGAAAAACTGTACTTAGCTGTCTTAAATCTCATTTATATGAAAAAGATTCAATCAGCATTTTTGTACCAATACTGTATATTCTATCCGTACACCTAAACACGACCATCACAGAAAACTACATTTGTACATGTTTTAAAAAAATGAAATAAATATTTCTAAGCTGTTTTGAGTGCGTGCACACAAACACACGGTTTAAAAAATTAACTAATCTCTATTTTAAATTTAATTATTATTAATAAAATATATAACCAATGAATAATAACATATTATGTTACTAAAATGTAAACAAAGTTTTAGCTATATAAATATATAAATAAAAACACCTTACATTTCCAGAGAGGTGAAGTCGTTTTTTATGCAACAATAAAAAAACATTCCAAAAAGCAAATAGTTTAGATTTTCATAAACAAAACACCCCCAGATCCTTCAGGGATAAACTACAGTGTGAACTGAAGCTTCAGACCCGTCCAGAGACGAGAGTAGTTACAGACCGGATGAGTCTCGGGGGACAATGTCACAGTAAATCTAGTCTGCGTTCCAGAGTATATCCAGAGTTTTATACTAAATTAATTTAAAAGACTGTTCAAATTCAAAATTAAAAGACTGTTTAAGTCAAATCTTTAAAGTTTGATTAAAATCATATCTTCTATTTATCTTCTTAGAAGACTTCTGTAATGATTTTGCTTAAATTTAACCTAAGGTATTATTTTTACTAAACAGCGTCTGTTCAAAAACTTTAGAATGTTGAAAAACTGTACTTAGTCGTCTTAGATCTTATTTATACAAAAATATTTCAAACAGTATTTTTGTCCATACAACATGTTGTCAAAGTTTGTCACAATGTTTTGTTGTTTTTAAGAAATCCGAGGACTCCACATTGCTCTTATTTAGACTAAGTTTGTATCTTTTAGAAAATCACCACACATTTTTCAGAGATGCTGATGGTCCATGACGCGGCATAAGTAAAGTTGGTCTTGAGCGAATATTTAATTTTACTCGTCTTAATTCAAAGTATAAGTATAAGATCGTATAAGATAATTATTACTTGTATCTCCCGAACTATCCTTAATCAGTGTGGAATCACACAGGGTGAAACCTACTGAGCTTCACCCTACTGAGAATATACTGTACTATCTACTCAAAATATATGTAGAAGTTTAAATCCGGTGTTTAAAATCTGTCTGGTGGCCGCATGAACAGTCTTTGGGTAGAGCTATAGCAGGAAGCATGCCCTTTGACCTCCTCGATTGTGTAGGCTTTTTTTTTGTTTTGTTTTTTGTTAAAGACCCTACAAGTTAGTCCTCCCAAAAGAATTTCTCCCATCTAGCGGTGAAATTCTATTTTGCATTTAAACGAATAGTGCTCTCTAGCGCCTCGCTTTTTCAAATGTGTTAGCACATCATCGAGTTTAACTATACATGTTCTACCGTTATGCTGTCTATATAATGATTTACACAGCCAAGCAATACAAAAAAGCTTGTCATTTAGACCGTAACTTTGACTTACCTATCGAGAAGAAAGCAGGCACCCTTTCATTAGCTCTTTCCACCTGGGAAAAGCTATCCCGATAAATTAAATTTTTGCTTTTTGGCGACGAGGATTCCTTCTCCTGCATAACTATGATCCAGCATTATATTGTACCGTGCAGTGCAGCCTTTCAAATGGTAGTATCAACACCTCCCATATGGTCTAGCGGTTAGGATTCCTGGTTTTCACCCAGGCGGCCTGGGTTCGACTCCCGGTAGGGGAAGACCATTTTTTTTTATATTGCCAATAAAATTCAAGTTATTCAAGTTCATCAATAATCATTTTTAGTTATTCATAGTCTTAGAGGCCTACACGAACTGCAGAAACAAGCAGAAGATATGTAAAAACTCATAAATGCTGTTTCAGTACTGAATCATTTTCACAAATACAATTATATTGAATTCAGAAAATTTCATTATGGAATATTTACTTTATCTATCATAATTTCAATTTAGTATGTCATCATTAAAATTTTCCATCTCATAATTATGACGCATAGTCATAATTTCAACTTTTTAAGTCATAATTTCAACTGTTTAAGTCATAATTATTACTTAATTCAGAATTACAATCTTTGTCAATTATGCCTTTTTAATGTAATACTTAAAATGTTTTTAAGTCATAATGTGGTTGTTGACTATAGTAGTGTCGCACCTGCATGTCCACTAACTCGCTTGTGAGAGTCAGAGTGTGTAAAGTAAACTCTCATTATTGTTAGTAGAGTATTAGTGGACTGGTAGGGTTAGAATAAGTTGAGATATAGTTGAGTTACTTATAGTCAGTAGAATATCTGTTTGGGACCATCACAATAAAGAGTTAGCAGATATTAAGCACAGTCTATTTTTTCAGATGTTTAAATGACAAAATACAATTTTTTTCAACCGAGTGAATCTACACATGAGAGGCCTTCAGAAGTCATAACTTCAGGGGTAGGCCAGTTGGCGAAAACACTGCGTGTGTAAAAATCAAATACTCTATTACACTTTTCAAAGAATAATCTAGCTTTAAAGTTAGAATAAAAAGTTAAGTGTCACAAAGTCTGACACAAGGCCATTAACTTGTTCTTTTTGTTTTATAAATGTATTTTGCTTATTTCTACAAACATCAACCTGATAAATATGGACTGAATATGCGATTAAACAAGATAATCATGCTACCCAATACGTCTGACACAACATTTTTACGAATTTTTTTAAAAATACAACTAAACGATGATAACGGATGATTTTTTTTTTGACAGTTTTCGGCATAGTTTCAGGCATAGTGCAACTTTTGTAAATAAAAATAAATAAAAAATATTATGGAAGTCATTGTACTGTAATTGTAAAATGTAATTCTACCATATTTTATTTATTAATATTATGGCTTCATGTTGATTTAAAGTTTTTGTTTGTTTGTTATTAACTAATACCTTCATCTTTTAACTAACATCCAGCACAAAATTAAAGAGATGTATGAGCTGAGGATGTTCTCTGACCCCAAATAAACAGATAATGGAATGTTCACAATCTACACTATACAGTTAGATATTCTCCTACTTAGTATCTTTGGGTGTATCTTCGGGTGTATTTTTACACACCATAGCGATGCAAAGTTCCACACCCTATGGACTAAGTTTAAAGCATAATCTTTATACAGGAATGTCCTTACAATCCATGTAAGATTCAAAAGACCAAATCGCTAAGAATTGGTGATACACAAATAAATACACAAAAGTTTCCAAATGATGATGGTTTTATTACTCCGCTAGATTTAGGCATCTTGTTGGACCGTATGTGTTTTAGGTGAAGACGTTTCTTTGAGAGCCGTTTATAGAAATAAATGACGATTAAGAATTTAAGCGATAGTTTGAGAACTACATTGATTTAGTGCAACTTTCCCTCTATCTACGAATCACACAAAGTGCATGCTGTTTTACACTTAAACTATTACAACAGAATCACATCTTGACTATTGCACCGAGAGGCATATTCATCAAAGCTTGAGGCCTTAAAGTTCCACACTTTGGTAAAACCTGCTGATAAAATTGCACAAAAGTAAATTCTAGAGGTCAACTGGGTTAAATGTAAATGCATCATCATGAGCCATTTAAAACAAATACAGAAAAGCCACTATAGTGATCAGTTTTAGCTTTTGAATGTCTGTAATTGACATTTTACCTACTAGTCTTGTTTTGTCTAGTCTTGTAACATCTTGTTTTGTACAGTTTGCAAAAAGTACATAGTCTCAGAGTGTGGTCAAACATGTTCATATAGGAATGTTTCCTATACATTATAGGTCCTTCTACACGAGAGTGTTTAAGACTAAACAAATCATATTTATTTTAGAACATCTTTCTGCTATGTCTACGAAACACCGACGTGAAAGATGAGTATTGCTGTTTTTTCTGTTACCTCTAAAACTATTACACTTCAAACTCGTCTAACTATTACACTTATTTTGTTATTATTACGCAGTTATTTTGTGTGTGTGTGTCGCTAAACAACGGTTAAGCTAATGAATTACGGTTGATACGTGGTATTTTTACGCAAATTGATTCATTTTTTATTCTGTCCACACCAATACTTTGAGTTTTAGGCATCTGCCTTTTAGGCCCGGTCCAGAAAACAGACGTTGTGTTTTAGGTCTTAATAATTGTTCTTCTTTTTATGAAAACATGTGGTAAGCAGTTTTTGGCCTCATCAGCATAATTCCGAAATGTTTTAACATATCGTAAATTTCAATGGTTTGATAAATCATCTAACTATCAACAGTTATGTGTGAAACAAGCACATCTGCATTAGAGTTGGATTCTTGTTTATATTGAACATTGTTATTGAACCGTTTAACAGCGCTATTGTTCTCGGCCTCATCAAAGTTCACACAAGTCACAAAGTTTTCACCGGAGCATACCGACTCTGAGACAAGACTTTGTTTAAAAGATTTTGTTTGCATTTCTTCTGAAACACCCTGTTTTGAAATTTTTAACACCACTAGCGTAACACTTATCGTATTACCGGGTGTGATTGTAATGTTTTGTATGGCGTTTTCTTTACTACACTTTCCCCGGATATCTGTTTCCTACAGTTAGCTGTAATGTTAGCGAACTCTAGGTCTTCTCTTTGTTCATATACGACAGTATTCGCATGAATTGGCTTGAATTGATAAAATTATGATCATCATCTTCACGTGAGACATTTACATCATATTATTATACCGTCCTAGTTTTTAAATAGCGCTAAAATGTACATTTTATATTTTAACCCTTTATGCGGATATGCCGCACAAGGTTCTCTGTTCTCTGGTTCTATGTTTTTAAAAATACCGCGAAACAAAGACAAGGATGCCTCTTTCTATAAGCGACCCTCAAAATCTGTGCATACAACAAAACACGTGTAGGTGTACGATGATTTATCAGAAAATTACTTTTGTTTGAAGAAAAACTTAAATCAGCTGGTGCTTGATCACTATTGAAGTTATTAAACACCCCTGAATTCGGTAATGATGCGTTTAATGCGATATTTATCACGTTTTAATTTTAACTCAATGCGCTTAAGGTCTATGAACTTTAACATCTTGTTGGTCAAATTAACTTAAAGCACGCGCAAAATGAAATACTTTCTAAATGTTTGTTCCAGAACTTATGGTGAACAATTCACCCATGTTTAATCAGATTTTGTCACTGGATTGAGTGAAAATAATAAACTTCTCCTTTGTTTTTATTCATCAAGTTAAATGTAAAACCTGTTGTTACTTGGATGATGAATATCTTCACTTTATGATAGGAAAGTACGGACAGCGGCTTTGACCAATCCTCTACATATGGGGCACTTGCGCAGAGAAGGCGCACATTCTTTGCACACAACTAGGTGACCACAGGGGATGAAGACAATGTTCACTTCCTTATCCATGCAAACTTTGCATGTGCGCTCCTCTTGAAGTCTTCTTAACTGTTCCTCCATAGGCAAGTCTGAAAGATCTTTACTCGGGGATGCAGCTTCATTTGTCTGGGCCGTCAGGCCACGCTCAAATTCCATCTCTAAAGCAGACTTCACCACAGGATTGTTCATCATCACTGCATCTTCTGAACAGTCTTCTCCAGGTCCCAGGTGTACAACCGGTGGATCAACAAATTCTCTTGAGTCGCTGTCTCCATTAGTCAATAGCTGTTCAAATAGTCTTGGAAATCTTGCTTGAATCTGATGAACAAACTCTTGTCCCTTTTCTTACAACAGGTATTCACATCTTGGAAACCACATGGCGTGTTCTACCCATGGATCATCACCAGACTCCCAACATCTGAGTCCCCCATCACAACAAAAGCACTTCACGTCATCATTACGACCAACATAGTAAAAACCAGCCTTAGTCAATTGGTCTGGTCGAACAGTTATGCTTGAGGGCCAGTTGACAAATGTGAGCGACCTTTCTTCACACTGTTGCATTGCCGAGTTAGATACATTCGAAAGGCCGCCACCAGATAAAGGTACATTATCTGCACGGTCACCTCGAACGAAGCGGCAGTTGGGGTAATGCCTCTGGTGCTCTGATACTGCCCGATCTCCCGGTTCCCAGTTGCTAAGCTGGCCTCCACAACTGAAGCAAGCCACTCTGTCGCCCTGGCCAAGGTAGTAGAAACCACTTTTGGCAAGCTCGGCTGGAGTTACTGTAGCAAGAGTCCAATTCTGAAAGGTGTCAAGGCGTTCCTGTTCCCGACGCATGCCAGGATTGTGACAAGCCGAAGGTCGCTGGTGATACATATCCTCAACTCCACGGGAGGAAATGGGGCTGGAGAGGGTCAGGTTGCTGAATGCCATGTTTAAGTAACCCACCTGATCCTCCGTTTGGCCTGAAACGAATGCCGTGGTGGTCGATGTTACAGCTGTCGCAGGGGGCGGAAAGCTGTAGGATGGCTACGTTGCGAAGCGGGGGAAAAGGCACTTTTGATGAAGGCTCTGGATGAAGACATAAAAATGTGACCGCAGGCCGTGTCCACTCAAGCCCTTCTCTCTGCCGGACATCCCATGACTAGTGTCTAGTCATCCATGACAGAACACATAATCTTATTAAAAAATGTAATGAGAACAAAGAACAAAATCGAATTTTGTTCAACACCACAAAATGTCCTTTTTTCTGTTCTGTACACAGCGGGCAAATTAGTTGTATCATTTGAAAAATCACCACACAATTTCAGGTATTCACATCTTGGAAATGGTTGCCACTTCGGGAATACAGTAATTAAAATGTAGAAAACAAATATTGAAATATTTAATCTTTTAAATCATGTAGTATTTTTAATTATTCTAAATATTATTATTATTATGTATACTATTATAATACTATTTTTTATGAACTCAGACATTACCACAATAGTCATTTTTGTAAAAAAAATTATTTCAACATTATACTTTCATACACTGAAGTAGCGAAGAAAATGATAGACCGGCATTACGTACATAAAGTAAAACAATAACGACATTTACAGATGGTCTAACCAGAATAGAAAATCTCTGCAGGCTATCATGTTTTGCTCTAGGGTATAGTTGACCAGACTTTCAACTATTTCACCAACGTCAGTTTTTGCATTTTTTGACACCAGTGACACACAGTTACAAAAGTCCATATACAGAGAATTTCGTCAATTTCGAATTCGTCACTACATTCACCCAACACATCCAGAACTTTTCTGAGGATTAGGCCGTTCGGCTCTTTGCCGTTAAAAAACATGGGCGTTACATCAGGCCATGGCTTTATCAAGCCTCTTACAACATCCATTTCATTTTTGAGATTTGTCACACGTTTGGTATCCAGCGCACAATCGTTTTTCATATCACATGCAGCATCGATGATCCTGTGCATCAAGCCAACCATCTGGCCTCTAAAATGATCTTTAAACATACAGTCCAGCGCAGCTCTTAAACGACACTCTTTTCCCGTGGCGCACTCACACGCCGGATGATAATTGTGCCCTGCATCGCCAGAACTCAACGTGGAGTCGCTCTCCATCATTTTGCGTCGCCATTTTTTCAACTTTTCGAATAATATTCGATGATGAAAGATGCTTTTCGTTCCTGGAATGTTCCTGGAATCTCCTGAGTGAGTCCTTGCGGGACAGTCGTCCAGGGTTTGTGCGTTAATGCTCGAAGTTTATGGGTCAAAAGCGTGACTCGTAGAAGCGTAGTTTGCGTCAGGTTCAGGCAAACAGGACTTTCAACTTTTGATCAATGAGATGTCGCAGTAGCGCAGCAGTCCGCGGCTAGTAGAGCTAGAGTACAGCTAGAGCGTGCGATGTCCTGAAATATTTATCAGGACAACAGCTCAGCCCCCAGCCCCCAGCTCAGCCCCCAGATGACAACCTCAGCTCAGGTTGTCATCAGGAAAGCCATAAATAACTAGTTCCTGCATAACCAACAAGTCCTACATGTCGCCAGAGAGAAGTTTATTATTTTCACTCAATCCAGTGACAAAATCTGATTAAACATGGGTGAATTGTTCACCATAAGTTCTGGAACAAACATTTAGAAAGTATTTCATTTTGCGCGTGCTTTAAGTTAATTTGACCAACAAGATGTTAAAGTTCATAGACCTTAAGCGCATTGAGTTAAAATTAAAACGTGATAAATATCGCATTAAACGCATCATTACCGAATTCAGGGGTGTTTAATAACTTCAATAGTGATCAAGCACCAGCTCATTTAAGTTTTTCTTCAAACAAAAGTAATTTTCTGATAAATCATCGTACACCTACACGTGTTTTGTTGTATGCACAGATTTTGAGGGTCGCTTATAGAAAGAGGCATCCTTGTCTTTGTTTCGCGGTATTTTTAAAAACATAGAACCAGAGAACAGAGAACCTTGTGCGGCATATCCGCATAAAGGGTTAAAATATAAAATGTACATTTTAGCGCTATTTAAAAACTAGGACGGTATAATAATATAATGTAAATGTCTCACGTGAAGATGATGATCATAATTTTATCAATTCAAGCCAATTCATGCGAATACTGTCGTATATGAACAAAGAGAAGACCTAGAGTTCGCTAACATTACAGCTAACTGTAGGAAACAGATATCCGGGGAAAGTGTAGTAAAGAAAACGCCATACAAAACATTACAATCACACCCCGGTAATACGATAAGTGTTACACTAGTGGTGTTAAAAATTTCAAAACAGGGTGTTTCAGAAGAAATGCAAACAAAATCTTTTAAACAAAGTCTTGTCTCAGAGTCGGTATGCTCCGGTGAAAACTTTGTGACTTGTGTGAACTTTGATGAGGCCGAGAACAATAGCGCTGTTAAACGGTTCAATAACAATGTTCAATATAAACAAGAATCCAACTCTAATGCAGATGTGCTTGTTTCACATATAACTGTTGATAGTTAGATGATTTATCAAACCATTGAAATTTACGATATGTTAAAACATTTCGGCATTATGCTGATGAGGTCAAAAACTGCTTACCACATGTTTTCATAAAAAGAAGAACAATTATTAAGACCTAAAACACAACGTCTGTTTTCTGGACCGGGCCTAAAAGGCAGATGCCTAAAACTCAAAGTATTGGTGTGGATAGAATAAAAAATGAATCAATTTGCGTAAAAATACCACGTATCAACCGTAATTCATTAGCTTAACCGTTGTTTAGCGACACACACACACAAAATAACTGCGTAATAATAACAAAATAAGTGTAATAGTTAGACGAGTTTGAAGTGTAATAGTTTTAGAGGTAACAGAAAAAACAGCAATACTCATCTTTCACGTCGGTGTTTCGTAGACATAGCAGAAAGATGTTCTAAAATAAATATGATTTGTTTAGTCTTAAACACTCTCGTGTAGAAGGACCTATAATGTATAGGAAACATTCCTATATGAACATGTTTGACCACACTCTGAGACTATGTACTTTTTGCAAACTGTACAAAACAAGATGTTACAAGACTAGACAAAACAAGACTAGTAGGTAAAATGTCAATTACAGACATTCAAAAGCTAAAACTGATCACTATAGTGGCTTTTCTGTATTTGTTTTAAATGGCTCATGATGATGCATTTACATTTAACCCAGTTGACCTCTAGAATTTACTTTTGTGCAATTTTATCAGCAGGTTTTACCAAAGTGTGGAACTTTAAGGCCTCAAGCTTTGATGAATATGCCTCTCGGTGCAATAGTCAGATGTGATTCTGTTGAAATAGTTTAAGTGTAAAACAGCATGCACTTTGTGTGATTCGTAGATAGAGGGAAAGTTGCACTAAATCAATGTAGTTCTCAAACTATCGCTTAAATTCTTATTCGTCATTTATTTCTATAAACGGCTCTCAAAGAAACGTCTTCACCTAAAACACATACGGTCCAACAAGATGCCTAAATCTAGCGGAGTAATAAAACCATCATCATTTGGAAACTTTTGTGTATTTATTTGTGTATCACCAATTCTTAGCGATTTGGTCTTTTGAATCTTACATGGATTGTAAGGACATTCCTGTATAAAGATTATGTTTTAAACTTAGTCCATAGGGTGTGGAACTTTGCATCGCTATGGTGTGTAAAAATACACCCGAAGGTACACCCAAAGATACTAAGTAGGAGAATATCTAACTGTATAGTGTAGATTGTGAACATTCCATTATCTGTTTATTTGGGGTCAGAGAACATCCTCAGCTCATACATCTCTTTAATTTTGTGCTGGATGTTAGTTAAAAGATGAAGGTATTAGTTAATAACAAACAAACAAAAACTTTAAATCAACATGAAGCCATAATATTAATAAATAAAATATGGTAGAATTACATTTTACAATTACAGTACAATGACTTCCATAATATTTTTTATTTATTTTTATTTACAAAAGTTGCACTATGCCTGAAACTATGCCGAAAACTGTCAAAAAAAATCATCCGTTATCATGGTTTAGTTGTATTTTTAAAAAAATTCTTAAAAATGTTGTGTCAGACGTATTGGGTAGCATGATTATCTTGTTTAATCGCATATTCAGTCCATATTTATCAGGTTGATGTTTGTAGAAATAAGCAAAATACATTTATAAAACAAAAAGAACAAGTTAATGGCCTTGTGTCAGACTTTGTGACACTTAACTTTTTATTCTAACTTTAAAGCTAGATTATCCTTTGAAAAGTGTAATAGAGTATTTGATTTTTACACACGCAGTGTTTTCGCCAACTGGCCTACCCCTGAAGTTATGACTTCTGAAGGCCTCTCATGTGTAGATTCACTCGGTTGAAAAAAATGGTATTTTGTCATTTAAACATCTGAAAAAATAGACTGTGCTTAATATCTGCTAACTCTTTATTGTGATGGTCCCAAACAGATATTCTACTGACTATAAGTAACTCAACTATATCTCAACTTATTCTAACCCTACCAGTTCACTAATACTCTACTAACAATAATGAGAGTTTACTTTACACACTCTGACTCTCACAAGCGAGTTAGTGGACATGCAGGTGCGACACTACTATAGTCAACAACCACATTATGACTTAAAAACGTTTTAAGTATTACATTAAAAAGGCATAATTGACAAAGATTGTAATTCTGAATTAAGTAATAATTATGACTTAAACAGTTGAAATTATGACTTAAAAAGTTGAAATTATGACTATGCGTCATAATTATGAGATGGAACATTTTAATGATGACATACTAAATTGAAATTATGATAGATAAAGTAAATATTCCATAGTGAAATTTTCTGAATTCAATATAATTGTATTTGTGAAAATGATTCATTACTGAAACAGCATTTATGAGTTTTTACATATCTTCTGCTTGTTTCTGCAGTTCGTGTAGGCCTCTAAGACTATGAATAACTAAAAACGATTATTGATTAACTTGAATAACTTGAATTTTATTGGCAATATAAAAAAAAATGGTCTTCCCATACCGGGAGTCGAACCCAGGCCGCCTGGGTGAAAACCAGGAATCCTAACCGCTAGACCATATGGGAGGTGTTGATACTACCATTTGAAAGGCTGCACTGCACGGTACAATATAATGCTGGATCATAGTTATGCAGGAGAAGGAATCCTCGTCGCCAAAAAGCAAAAATTTAATTTATCGGGATAGCTTTTCCCAGGTGGAAAGAGCTAATGAAAGGGTGCCTGCTTTCTTCTCGATAGGTAAGTCAAAGTTTCGGTCTAAATGACAAGCTTTTTTGTATTGCTTGGCTGTGTAAATCATTATATAGACAGCATAACGGTAGAACATGTATAGTTAAACTCGATGATGTGCTAACACATTTGAAAAAGCGAGGCGCTAGAGAGCACTATTCGTTTAAATGCAAAATAGAATTTCACCGCTAGATGGGAGAAATTCTTTTGGGAGGACTAACTTGTAGGGTCTTTAACAAAAAACAAAACAAAAAAAAAGCCTACACAATCGAGAAGGTCAAAGGGCATGCTTCCTGCTATAGCTCTACCCAAAGACTGTTCATGCGGCCACCAGACAGATTTTAAACACCGGATTTAAACTTCTACATATATTTTGAGTAGATAGTACAGTATATTCTCAGTAGGGTGAAGCTCAGTAGGTTTCACCCTGTGTGATTCCACACTGATTAAGGATAGTTCGGGAGATACAAGTAATAATTATCTTATACGATCTTATACTTATACTTTGAATTAAGACGAGTAAAATTAAATATTCGCTCAAGACCAACTTTACTTATGCCGCGTCATGGACCATCAGCATCTCTGAAAAATGTGTGGTGATTTTCTAAAAGATACAAACTTAGTCTAAATAAGAGCAATGTGGAGTCCTCGGATTTCTTAAAAACAACAAAACATTGTGACAAACTTTGACAACATGTTGTATGGACAAAAATACTGTTTGAAATATTTTTGTATAAATAAGATCTAAGACGACTAAGTACAGTTTTTCAACATTCTAAAGTTTTTGAACAGACGCTGTTTAGTAAAAATAATACCTTAGGTTAAATTTAAGCAAAATCATTACAGAAGTCTTCTAAGAAGATAAATAGAAGATATGATTTTAATAAAACTTTAAAGATTTGACTTAAACAGTCTTTTAATTTTGAATTTGAACAGTCTTTTAAATTAATTTAGTATAAAACTCTGGATATACTCTGGAACGCAGACTAGATTTACTGTGACATTGTCCCCCGAGACTCATCCGGTCTGTAACTACTCTCGTCTCTGGACGGGTCTGAAGCTTCAGTTCACACTGTAGTTTATCCCTGAAGGATCTGGGGGTGTTTTGTTTATGAAAATCTAACTATTTGCTTTTTGGATTGTTTTTTTATTGTTGCATAAAAAACGACTTCACCTCTCTGGAAATGTAAGGTGTTTTTATTTATATATTTATATAGCTAAAACTTTGTTTACATTTTAGTAACATAATATGTTATTATTCATTGGTTATATATTTTATTAATAATAATTAAATTTAAAATAGAGATTAGTTAATTTTTTAAACCGTGTGTGTGTGTGCACGCACTCAAAACAGCTTAGAAATATTTATTTATTTCATTTTTTTTTTAAATGTACAAATGTAGTTTTCTGTGATGGTCGTGTTTAGGTGTACGGATAGAATATACAGTATTGGTACAAAAATGCTGATTGAATCTTTTTCATATAAATGAGATTTAAGACGGCTAAGTACAGTTTTTCAACAATCTAAATTTTTTGAACAGACATTGTTTAATAACAATTATACTGTAGGCCAGTCACCGTTAAGACTAACATTACAT
Organism: Abramis brama; assembly: GCF_963993115.1. Taxonomy (NCBI): domain Eukaryota; kingdom Metazoa; phylum Chordata; class Actinopteri; order Cypriniformes; family Leuciscidae; genus Abramis; species Abramis brama. Next base: position 23,052,512 of record NC_139973.1, read on the forward strand.
ACACTCTGACATGATGCACAGAGGCCCCTCTGAGTCAGAGAACGACAGATGGAGCTGAGTGTAATGATTCCTGTCTTGTGTTTCCCTCGTCTTGTGTGGACTTTAGTTATTTCCTGTTCTGTGTCATGTTTTGTAGTCCTTTGTAGTTTTTCTAGTTTATTAGTATCCCCAGGTGTTTTCTCTTAGTCACGCCCCCCTTGTTATCTTGTTTAGCTGGTTAGTCACTGTATTTATACCCTGTGTCTTGGTTCAGTGTTTGTGGGTTCTTGTTATTTGTGATGTTGTTTTAGTCTGGTTGTTCTGTTCCCTAGTTTTGTTCCTTTATCTGAGTCTGTCTTGTTCCTAGTTTAATTAATAAATCTGTTGCTTTTGGATCCTGCTTCCTCCATTGATTCAACCCTGCATCGTCACAGAAGAACCCACCAAACAACGAGGATCCAGCAACAATGATCTCCAGGAATCCTGTAGGACGGATTATGTGTCTCCGTCAGGGAGACCGGATCATTGAGGAATACGTACAGGAGTTTATCAATCTGGCAAATGTTACCCCTATTGACCCTATGTGCCTCATGATCTTTTTTAGAGGGGGACTATCAGAGCCACTTGGGTCAACCATGCCACTGCACTCTCCCCACGGCACTTTAGAACTTTATATTAACTTGGCCCTGCAGCTGAGTGATTCGGGATATGCTGTGGGGATCACGGAAGAGAAACATGGTACTCCCACATTAGCTCTCATTCCAGAGACTGTTCACGTCGCTTCTGCTGATTCAGAGACTGTTCACGTCGCTTCTGCTGATCCAGAGACTGTTCACGTCGCTTCTGCTGATCCAGAGACTGTTCACGTCGCTTCTGCTGATCCAGAGATTGTTCACGTCGCTTCTGCTGATCCAGAGACTGTTCACGTCGCTTCTGCTGATCCAGAGACTGTTCAAGTCGCTTCTGCTGATCCAGAGACTGTTCACGTCGCTTCTGCTGATCCAGAGATTGTTCACGTCGCTTCTGCTGATCCAGAGACTGTTCACGTCGCTTCTGCTGATCCAGAGACTGTTCACGTCGCTTCTGCTGATCCAGAGACTGTTCACGTCACTTTTGCTGATCCAGAGACTAAACACGTCACTTTTGCTGATCCAGAGACTGTTCACGTCACTTCCGATGATCCAGAGCTTCACGCCAGTCCAGCCGAGCCTGCACTTCACGCCAGTTCAGAGTCTCCTTCGCCGCTGGTCCTGCCCAGCTCAGAGCCCTATTCGCCGCTGGTCCTGCCCAGCTCAAAGCCCTCTTCGCCGCTGGTCCTGCCCAGCTCAGAGCCCTCTTCGCCGCTGGTCCTGCCCAGCTCAGAGTCCTCTTCGCCGCTGGTCCTGCCCAGCTCAGAGCCCTCTTCGCCGCTGGTCCTGCCCAGTTCAGAGCCCTCTTCGCCGCTGGTCCTGCCCAGCTCAGAGCCCTCTTCGCCGCTGGTCCTGCCCAGCTCAGAGCCCTCTTCGCCGCTGGTCCTGCCCAGCTCAGAGCCCTCTTCGCCGCTGGTCCTGCCCAGCTCAGAGCCCTCTTCGCCGCTGGTCCTGCCCAGCTCAGAGCCCTCTTCGCCGCTGGTCCTGCCCAGCTCAGAGCCCTCTTCGCCGCTGGTCCTGCCCAGTTCAGAGCCCTCTTCGCCGCTGGTCCTGCCCAGCTCAGAGCCCTCTTCGCCGCTGGTCCTGCCCAGCTCAAAGCCCTCTTCACCGCTGGTCCTGCCCAGCTCAAAGCCCTCTTCATCGCTGGTCCAGGACTCTTTACCGGGGAGCCTCCCTAAGAAAATTTTGGGGGGGGGCAATACACCTCCGGACCAGCCCGATCCGCCAGGACCGCCAGAGGGGTGGTCTCCTGTTCCGCCCTGGCCGCCTGAAGGGTTGTCTTCGCCGTGGCCGCCTGAAGGGTCGTCTCCGCCGTGGCCGCCAGAAGGGTCGTCTCCGCCGTGGCCGCCAGAAGGGTCGTCTCCGCCGTGGCCGCCAGAAGGGTCGTCTCCGCCGTGGCCGCCAGAAGGGTCGTCTCCGCCGTGGCCGCCCGAAGAGTCGTCTCCGCCCTGGCCGCCCGAAGGGTCGTCTCCGCCCGGGTCGCCTGCACAGCCTGCTCCGCCCTGGTTGCCTGCACAGCCTGCTCCGCCCTGGTCGCCTGCACAGCCTGCTCCACCCTGGTCTCTCGTCCTGTCGCAGTCTCCAGGCCCTCTTCCGTTCCATGGGCCTGGCCCTCCATCCCGCCCCCAGTTCCGCCTCCGATCCACCACCCTCTTGGACTATTGTTTTTTGAGGAGTGTCTGGAATCCACTCCTTAAGTGGGGGGCTATGTAATGATTCCTGTCTTGTGTTTCCCTCGTCTTGTGTGGACTTTAGTTATTTCCTGTTCTGTGTCATGTTTTGTAGTCCTTTGTAGTTTTTCTAGTTTATTAGTATCCCCATGTGTTTTCTCTTAGTCACGCCCCCCTTGTTATCTTGTTTAGCTGGTTAGTCACTGTATTTATACCCTGTGTCTTGGTTCAGTGTTTGTGGGTTCTTGTTATTTGTGATGTTGTTTTAGTCTGGTTGTTCTGTTCCCTAGTTTTGTTCCTTTATCTGAGTCTGTCTTGTTCCTAGTTTAATTAATAAATCTGTTGCTTTTGGATCCTGCTTCCTCCATTGATTCAACCCTGCATCGTCACACTGAGAGAGAGAGAAAGAGAGAGAGAGAGAGAGAGAACCACTCTGTGATTTTATATTATAAGCAATTTATTTATATACTTTTAAAGAACAGAATGTTTTTCAACTTTAGTTAAATTAGCAATATAATTATTTTATATATTTTAATTTATATACTTTTAAAGAATAGAATGTTTTATGTAATATAATTTTTATTCTTTTGTTTATCTAAAACTGAATTAAATGGTTTCAGTAGATTTTTAGTAAGATATTATTGTATATTATTTGTGTGAAATATAAAACATGATTAGGGCAACTCTCTTTTTTCTCACTTTTGCTGTTACCTCAGGAATGTGGAGGGGATCATGTCAGAGGACGCGTGCACAAACACAAACAAACACACAGACACATATACACACACACACACACACACACACACTACTCTGGCTGGTGAGGCATTCAGGAAAAACAGTCTTTTTCTTCTCACTTTCCACAGGGGTCCACAATGCGCTCTGGAATGCTGACACATTTCCTATATATATATATATATATATATATATATATATATATGTCCTATACCAACTTCAAACTTTCTGTCATACAAACACCCATCAAAATCACATGATCTAGGGATAAAAAGGTTCAAATAGGGCAAAACTTTCTGTCAAAACCACATGATCAAAGCAAGGTCAATAGGGCAAACCATAACAACATATGCCGGAAGGACCCCGGAAGGTCAACCTGTCAAAACACATGATTGAAGGAATAGGTAGGGTCAATAGGTCAATCCATAACAATATAGGCCGGAAGGGCGACCGGAAGGTCAAGGTCAACCAGAAGCCATCAATCATTTTGACACATGGTATAGGGTAATAACTACTCCCATCTTCCAGCTTCAGAGCGTCAACGACGAATTCTTCATAAACTCTGTCTCTATTGTGCATCTGATAATCATCTTCTCAGCTCTTGCCCTGTTCGACCTCCATGCCCAGCGGTAAGCACAATTCAAGTCTCACCTAAAATCTAAGCTTTAAATCGCACCACAGTGCATGTCTTAACTTCTCGTATTTGTGTCTCAGCGCAAGCCCTTATTGACTCTGGTTCGGCGGGGAATTTCATCTCCACCCAGCTTCTCCAAAAATTGAACATCCACAAACATCGCAGTTCTCAAGACCTCCATGTACAAACCATCCAGGGAAAACCGCTGGGTCGAGGTCGAATTCGTCACTGTTCACCTACTCTGACGCTGCGCGTTGGTTGTCTTCATTCAGAGGAGATTTCTTTTATGGTGCTGGAGGAGTCCACCGCTGAGCTCATCCTGGGACGCCCCTGGTTAGTTCAACATCAGCCGACGCTCCACTGGAAATCTGGTGAAGTATTGCGTTGGGGTGAGTCCTGCCATTTGTCCTGTCTATCATCCATCAAGAAAATCCCTTCTTCATCATCGACGCCTCAGAAGAGGTCCAAAGTTCCTGTTTGCTCCACCTCGGTTGAAAGCCCTGAAGTAGAGCATCAAGTAGAGATTCCAGTGGAGTACCAGGCGTACCAGGATGTGTTCAGCAAGAAACTGGCTACTAAACTACCACCTCATCGGCCATGGGACTGCGCAATCGACTTGCTACCTGGAGCCACTCTACCTAAAGGTCGTATCTATCCACTGTCCATCCCGGAGCAGAAGGCCATGGAGGAGTATGTGGAGGAGGCTTTACAACAACAGTTCATCCGCACATCGACCTCCCCTGCCGCTTCAAGTTTCTTCTTTGTGGGTAAGAAGGACGGAGGCTTGAGGCCCTGCATCGATTATCGTCATCTCAACTCTCAAACCATCAAATACAGTTATCCCCTTCCTCTGGTCCCAGCTGCCTTGGAGCAGGTGCGTGGGGCTCGCATATTTTCGAAACTAGACCTTCGGAGTGCATACAACTTGATCCGTATATGGCATGGAGATGAGTGGAAGACAGCGTTCGTCACCCCATCTGGCCATTATGAATATCAGGTTATGCCCTTCGGGCTGTCCAACGCTCCAGCGGTCTTCCAAGGGTACATGAACGAAGTGTTCTGTGAGTACCTCAACCACTTTGTGATTGTCTACATTGACGATATCCTCATCTATTCATCTTCAATTGCTGAACACCATCGTCATGTCATTCAAGTACTAGAGAAACTGAGAGAACACAAGCTTTACCTGAAATTGGAGAAGTGTGAGTTCCATATCACCTCTGTTCAGTTCCTGGGTTACATCATAGATCAGCATGGTATCCAGATGGACCAGAGGAAGGTGGAAACAATCCAAGACTGGCCATTACCCACATCTGTCAAAGAACTTCAAAGATTCCTCGGTTTTGCAAATTTCTACAGAAGATTCATCAAGAACTACAGTCTCATCAGTGCTCCTCTCACATCTTCATTAAAGAATCGACCCAAGTCTCTGTCCTTGAATCCCACAGCTATCCAAGCCTTCCATTGCCTCAAAGAAGTCATCACGACAGCACCAATCCTCATCCATCCCAATCCTGAACTTCCTTTCATCGTTGAGGTCGATGCATCTTCCACTGGGGTTGGAGTGGTGCTGTCACAGCGGCAGGGTGAGCCTCCCAGACTCCATCCATGTGCCTTCTTTTCCAAAAAGCTGTCCCCGGCGGAGCAAAACTACGACATCGGCAACCGGGAACTGCTAGCCATAAAACTGGCTTTAGAAGAATGGAGACATTGGCTGGAGGGAGCAAATCACCAGTTTGAAGTAATTACAGATCATCGCAACTTGGAATATCTTCGTGAGGCAAGAAGATTGAATCCTCGCCAGGCCCGCTGGGCACTCTTCTTCACTCGATTCAACTTCGTTGTTACTTACCGTCCAGGAAGTAAGAATTGCAAGGCAGACGCTCTTTCCAGACTCCATCATTCATCTTCAGAGGACCTCAGTACTGAAACCATCCTCCCTCCAGCCTTAATCCTCAGTCCCATTCTCTGGGACATCGACCAGCAAATCTCTCAGGAAAATTCTCGCCATCCTGCTCCGCCGGGAGGTCCAGAAGGGCGTACTTTAGCACCTCAACATCTTCGTACTCCCCTTCTGGACTCTGCTCCAGGGTTATTATAGTTTTGCATTTTTCATTAGTTTTTATTTTTATTTCGTTTTGACTTTTTGTTTTCAAATTCAGTTTAGTTTTAATTAGTTTTTAAAGTGGGTTTGCTAGTTTAGTTTAGTTTTTATTTTTTGAAAATGCTTAGTTTTAGTTTAGTTTTTATTAGTTTTAGTGTTAGTTTTAGTCTTTTTTTGTAATTTGGGTTATTTGTCAGGGGCAAGATTCAAAAAGGTCAGAAAAAGTATTGTGTAATAATAACTCAACAAAAACATCATACATTTTTAGAAAAAAAATTCACACCCCATTGAAATTCCTTTACCTATTAGAAAATCCACACGCCGTACCAAAAATCTACACATCTTCTATACAGAATTCACACCCTATACAAATACCACAGCTGTACAATTTTCACACCCTGGCCTATACTAAATTTACCCTATACAGTCAATAGCCTACTCATCTGGATTGAAGCAGCAAACATTCAGTGTAAAAGTAAAAAAATGACATAACATTATTTAATATTTGAATCACAGCTTATATAGTGTTTTGACATCGACAACCACAACCAAAAAGTGCATTTTACCTCAAACTTGCGACTAGTTAACTTTCTAAAGAAGGCCCAATCGCTTCTCGGGTCGACATTAACACACTGACAAAATTATATTCAGAATTTAAAATATTTTTATACCACTTTTTAATGTGTGATTGTGTAAAGGTGTTCACGAGATAGAGATACCAACCTTTCGCGAACTTGCTTTCAACGTCGAACAACACTCGTTCTCATGGAGACGCGGTGTGCACGGAGGGGAGGGGCTGTGTGTGTGTGTGTGTGTGTGTGCGTGTGTGCGCGCGCGCATGTGAGAGACGCATGAGTGACAGAGAGACGGAGGGAGAGCAGGGAAAGGAAATGCAGCTGAACGAAAACGCTGCGTTAAAAAATGAAAGACCTTGACAAAGACGAAAACTAAGGACATTTAGTCTATAATTTTATTTTATTTTAGTTAGTTTTGCCAAACACACATTATAGTTTTAGTTAGTTATCGTTTTTTTGTAATGCCTCGTTTTTATTTTTATTTCAGTTAACGACAATGTTTTTTCCCATCTAGTTTTCGTTTTTTCGTTCGTTTTCGTTAACGATTATAACCTTGCTCTGCTCACACGGTTCCGGGCTCTGGACATCCAGGTAGCAAGCGTACCCTCTCGCTCCTCAGTCAGCGGTACTGGTGGCCGTCCATCTCCGAAGATGTCTCCAGGTTCGTCCGCGGCTGCTCAGTCTGCGCCATCACCAACACTCCCAGGAAACTACCTGAGGGTAAACTTGTGCCACTACCTATACCCAGACGCCCTTGGTCACACATCGGAGTGGACTTCATGACTGACCTTCCTAGATCCGGTGGATTTACCTGTGTGCTCGTCGTTGTGGATAGATTTTCCAAAGGCTGCAAGCTGATACCTTTACCTGGTATACCCACGGCTTTAGAAACAGCTGAAGCATTGTTTCATCATGTATTCAGAAATTTCGGCATTCCAGAAGACATCGTTTCGGACAGGGGACCCCAATTCATCTCCCGGGTGTGGCACGCCTTCTTCAAGCTCCTCGGGGTCACTGTCAGCCTCTCTTCAGGATATCATCCGCAGACCAATGGCCAGACTGAGCGGAAGATTCAGGAGATAGGAAGTTATCTGCGAACTTATTGCCACCAGTACCAAGACAGCTGGAACCGATACCTCCCCTGGGCGGAATACGCCCAGAATTCCCTCACTCAGCGTACCACCGGGCTCACCCACTTTCAGTGCTTCCTCGGATATCAGCCACCTCTCTTCCCTTGGTCGGGTGAGCCCTCGGAGGTTCCAGCTGTCGACTTTTGGTTCCATCAGAGCGAGGGGGTATGGGACTCAGCTCATGTGCATCTACAACAGGCAGTGCGGAGGCACAAGGATCAAGCAGATCGTCTACGAGCCGATACACCCCAATACCAACCTGGTCAGAAGATGTGGTTATCGACGAGGGACATTCGCCTCCGCCTGCCTTGCCGTAAGCTGAGTCCTCGATTCATTGGACCTTTCACCATCCAGAGACAGTTGAACGAAGTAACCTACAGACTCAACCTTCCACCTCAGTACAAGATCTCTCCTTCCTTCCATGTCTCTCTCCTCAAACCCTTCACTGACCCAGTCTCTTCTGTTCCCTCAGATTCCACCTCGGATGACGTGCCTCCTCCTCCCGTTCCTGTGGAAGAAGAGGCCATCTACAGAGTTCGATCCATCATGGACTCCCGACGGCGAGGTCCCCGTCTGGAGTATCTGGTGGACTGGGAGGACTACGGTCCAGAGGAGCGTTCCTGGGTGCTCCGTGATGATATCCTAGATCCAGCCTTACTCTCCCAGTTCCATTCTGACCATCCTGACCGCCCAGCTCCCAGGGGTCGTGGTCGACCTCGCCGCCGGCAACATCTCTCTTCTTCCCAGCCGTCAAGAGCCGCCTCGGGAGGGGGGGGGGTACTGTCAGGATTCCATCACCATCTCCTTCCACTCATTCCCTCACTCCGCCCACTCAGTCATTCACACGCTCATTGTCACCTGATTACTAATCACCGTCACCTGGACCTCATCATCAGTTCACCCATATATACCTGCTACGAACATTCAGTCATTGTCTGATCTCGTCTACACATGACACAGACTCTCTGCCATACTTTACCTGTATTCCTACCTTCGATCCCGATCTTCTCAGCCAGTCATCATTCCATCTTCTAAGGAACTCCTTCATCATCATCTACAAGAGAAAGAGAGAGAGAGACTTGGTTACACTTCAGTTAAGCTATCATCTGAAATTCAACTTACTGTTTACTCACCAGTTTCGCTGTACCGATCCATTCTGCAAATTAAAGCATTTAACTTACCATTCTGTCTGCTTCGTCTATGCCAAACCTGACACCCAGGGGGCCATTCTTCGTACATCAGTTATTACAGATCAAATGACACGGCCAAGATGATATCATCGGGCTAATCATGATCTGGCTAATTAGGTTCTTCGAACACACCTGGGGTCCATTCTTCGTACGTCGCTAACTCACTTAGCTGGATTTGATTGTTGGCGATTTGTTTGGTTCTTTGACGCTCATCCTGGACTTGCTGTCATAGCAACAGGTGCGTAAGCTTAAATGAGCAGGCTTATTTCATGTTAACTGGATTAGATTGCGGCTTTATAAGCGGAAGTGATATGGGAAGTCTGTAGTGGATATTAAAATCACCAACAATTAAGACTTTATCTGCAGCCAGTACTAACTCTGATAGAAAATCAACAAATTCTTTGATAAAGTCTGTATGGTGCCCTGGTGGCCTGTATACAGTAGCCAGCACAAATGTCAAACAGGATTGATCATTTACACTAGATTTAGTGTTACATTAAGCACTAACACTTCAAAAGAATTATATTTGAAACTAGACTTCTCTGTAATACTGAAGATATTACAGTAAATTACAGCAACACCTCTCCCTTTGCCTTTCAGACGAGGCTCATGTTTATTACAATCTTGGTTGGTGGACTCATTTAAAGTAATGTAATTGTCTGGTTTTAGCCAGGTTTCTGTCAAACACAGCACATCTAGGTTATGATCTGTAATCATATAATTAAAAATAAGTGCTTTTGAAGAAAGGGATTGAATATTCAGCAACCCAAGCTTTATCATTTGTTCATCTGTATTATATCTGTTTTTTATATGTTGAACATAAATTCAATTTTACCCTAAATATGGCTTTGGGAGTTTTTTGTATTTCCTACAAAAAAATTATTGTACAAAGTGGAAAATAAATATAATAAAATGAATGAACGAGGCATTTATATAGCGCTTTCATATGTACTACTGTACACCCAAAGTGCTTTACAATCATATCAGAGAATCTCTCCTCAACCACCACCAGTGTGCAGCATCCACTTGGATGATGCAACGGCAGCCACAGTACAACGGCGCCAGTGCGCTCACCACACACCAGCTACAGGTGGAGAGGAGAAAGAGTGATAGAGCCAATTCAGTGGATGGGGATTATGGGCCAATGGGTGGAATGTGGCCAGGCCACCGGGGTTACACCCCTACTCTTTCACGAGTTCACACTTACAAATAAGTCAGATAGAATAAATGCGTATTTGGCGTGCTGTCCGAGGAGAGGGCTCCGGGCTCGGTATTCGGCCCGAACCCAGAGTACTCCCCCCATATTCCTGGCTGTGAAAGAACAAGCCAAGAGTGAGGAGTCAGGGTGGTGGAGGGATGCTGAAAACTGTCAAAGAATGTTAGATGAGTTGACAGAGTGAATATATATATGCTTCCTCTCATGGGTAATTGTTTGATGACAAGTTGATTGGATTGATTATTTGAACATGCTCCTCCCGAACTTTGTTTATGAAACATAATTTTATGAGAAGTGCCATGGGACCCCCTGCTGGCCTCACTTACACCTCTTCCAGCAGCAACCTGGTTTTCTCGGGTGGTCTCCCATCCAGGTACTAACCAGGCTCAGCCCTGCTTAGCTTCAGTGGGCAACCAGTCTTGAGCTACAGGGTGATATGGCTGCTGGCCATATCTGAAATACATTTATTTTATGCTATGTATACTACCAATTTATGTACTAAATACCCTGCAATTGTACTGTTGGTATACTAAATTGGTATACTTAAAGTCTGCTAAATTGGAACAAGTAATTTTATGCTTAAAGCACTTTAGTTATCAGAAATAGTGCTGAGGTCCAACTAAAGATATACTTAGAGATATACTGAGAGAACTGATGAGCACGAGCAGCTGATACTGAGCATGCGTGTACTTCCGAACATACAGGCCGCAGTCGCTTTGGCCAGGTGGTATTTATAGCATAGGGGGTGGGACGCTTTACATTCTAGAGAGCATTTGATTGGACAGAAGATGTGATGAGAAGCTGAAGTCCGCAATCAATGATGTCATAAAAATCTGTGATCCATTTTAGCGGAGGTGAGTGTTGGAAAGTTTTCTTTCATCGACGCAAGACCAGGAGACGTTGGGATAAGCAGAAGTGATTTATTGGGATCTTCGCTGTGTGTTGTCTGTAGTGTTCTTCCAAGTCTGTAGTTTTCTTCCAAGTCTAACTAAGGGAACTTTACATGGTATTTTTATATACATTCCCAGGGGGAGGGATTACATAGAGGTGGAGACAAATCAAGACAAAGCATAGGCATGATTTGATTCAATCAAGTCAAAACCAGTTTGGCAGGTTATCCGGCTTGCTCAAGAGAGACAGAACTAATCAGCATAACACTATCATTCAAATGATCCAATCAGCCTGACGGTATCACCCATACCTTCACATGATCACAGAGACAAAAGCACAGCTGTACATTGAGCTTACTGGTCAGGAAATGCATAAGGACAAAGGGTGAGGGTGAGAGTCTCAGGAACTGACTCATTTAGAGAAACAGGACTGGCCGGAATCTCTTGATATAATCACCATAACCGCTGCTAAACTTTCTCAGTCTATATTGGAATCTAAATTAAAACCTCAAATGCTAAAATCAGTATTCTTCACCGTGATGTTATGTAAGGAAGCATATCTGAAATAGATTCTTAAAATTTGTAACCCTTCAGTGAGACTGTAAGTTTTGAATGCTTATATCTCCTAAATGCAAATTTTGTCATTGTTTTGGAACACACCAGCTTATTCATAACCTTAAGGCTAACATATTCATACTAAGAGCTAAAAAACTTTAGGGGCCTTTAAGTCTGTGCTCTGAAGTATTCAAGATTTTTAACAATTTATGTTTGAAAAGGCATTTTCAAGTCTATGCACAATAAATGGGATAGACAATTAACAGGTAAAACAGCTTTTTATTTCCACAAACTTTGAAAATAAGAAGTTGTTAAACTCAGCAAGACACTGGTACCTCAGGACTAGTTGGAGAGCTCTGACATTCAACAAAGAAGTGTTTCGTATTTTTGGGTCTGTACAGTTGCTTTTTTTAAAAATTTACCCACAAACAATAAAATCATATAAAATTTCTGTATGCGCATTTCACAACACATCAGCGTGTTGAAACTTTGCAAGCATGTTCATGACCCTAAATGAGAAAAAGTCACCAAATTTCAATGAAAACAACATAGGTTTAATTGTATTTCAGATAGATTGAAAAAAATAAACTATATCCATTTTTTTACCATATGTGGCTGACAAAATATTTTGTGCATTGAAATGTGGGGAAAAGCTGCTTTCATGACTCTAAATGAGAAAAAGTCACAAAATTTCAAAATTTCGAAAAAACAACAACAAAAACAAAACAAAAACATAGGTTAACTGATATTTAAAAAATCAAAACGGGTCAAACTGACCCGCAACAGTACATAAGGGCTAAGCAATATAAGCGGCAAGAAAAACAGAAAATAGAGTTTAAAAACAAAGCTATACGGAGCTACAAGTGGAGCGGGGTTACGTCCTGCGTCACATCTCTCATGCGGGTTCTCGTCAAGTATAGGTCTCTGCGGAACAACAAGAAGGCGTTTCCCAATTATTGGGCATTTTCAAACCGGTCTAGGCATTTTCCAACCATCCAATCAAAACCGTACGGAAGCCCTATCAGAAGCGGAAATGCGTTATTATTATTTCTCGTACGGAAGCCCTTTCAGAAACGTATATGCGTTATTATTTCTCGTTTTTTTTCTCGTCTTATGTCGATATCGCGACAACATGTATGTCAAAATAAAATATGTGTATAAAATACAGGCTACAGTACCTTCTTAAAAATAAAATTTTAAAAAAGTGTTACATTAAACTACGGAGAGATCTTTAATATGGAATTCTTTCATAAACCAAATTTCCCGTTCTTATGTTATAAGATACAGATCTTGTATAATAGCCTGTGAGTGTGTATTATATTTTATAATCTCTCCTACCTGCATGCAATTTTTCTCTAAATGTAAACCTTAAAAGCTAAAAGTATTAAAAATTACTTTATTACTCAACTATAATTACATTAGTTTTATTTTCGTTTTGTGTGTGTGTTAACAACACAACATAAATCAAGTTGTAACGGTGAATAACAAGGAAAATTAATAGCAATTTCCAATAAAGTTACCAAATCCTACAGTAAAGCAATGGTGAAAATGATTGTATTGGTCTTTCTCACCTGTATTTTTCAAAATATGATATTTATATGTAATGACTGATATTTAAGTGATATTTGTAGCTTAGATTAAATGATATATAATGTAAAACGTATTGACCTTTAAATTAAGGTAAAATGTGTTAACTTAGAATAATGACTCTGAAAACTTAAAACATTAGCATCACTTTATTGACCGTATAGATACTGTAACCAATATGATGAAAAACTATATTGATAAATGCAGCATTCTCTACTTAATGTAATAGTAAAAAAGAGAGAATCCAATAAAATAAAATAAGCAAGCAATAAATGTGGCAAGTTCAAACATGAGGAACACATTGCATGAAACATTAGATGCTTCCTTCAGCCTCATAGAAACAGTCGTCTCCGCAGTATCCTTGGAAGTCATCAGAGCCAAAGAACCCCAGCATCACACCTCTTTGCCCTCTTCCTCTGTAGCCTTCACCACAGTCTTTGTATGTAGTCTCACAATGGAGACATCTGGATAGACTGTATGGAACCCTGTACAGGTTTCTGAAATTTTCCAGTTCACGACACCTGAAAAAAAAAAAAAAAGTTGTCAGCTGACATCATCATTGTCTTAATATTCAACCATACATAACTGAGAAAAAACAGAGAGAGAGCTGTGATTAACTAAACAGTGACATTAATAAAACTTACTGTCCAACCACCGAAAGTGAGCCTCTCGGCGGAAACTATCCATGCTCACAATGCTGTTGAAGCACCTGCAGGTGAGGGCAAGGGAGCCAATTGCAACGTCACCATCTTGAAGTAACAACAAATACATGCCTCCTGTATGTTCAGGGGTTGGTCAACGGTTGCCACTATGAAGGGACAAATGAAGAACATCAGTAAATGACAGTCAACATTTACTATAAATAATAGAGCACCTCAAACAAAATAAATCATAGCAGTTTTGTGTGGCTTGTCAATCCGCCTTTTCTTTCTTTGCTGGATTTCCATGACCGATTTTGACAAATTTATGACATAAAAACACATTAATACAGTATATCAAGTTTCATTGCATGAAGATATGAAAACTAAAAGTCACACTAACTGTAAAGGCATTTTGCAATCCTTGTCATTATTTTTTAGAAAAGGACTAATAACAATAAAAAAGAAAGAAAGAAAGAAAGAAAGAAAGAAAGAAAGAAAGAGTCAAACACCTTGGTGGGAATTTCTCCAGCAAAAGGACAGACCACCATCTTCTTATACTTGGTATGTCTGACTATAGTTGGAAAAAGCACAAGTTTATCAAAACAATTCTTAAACTTACAGAATGTTTTTTAATGAGCTTGGAAAACACACCTGTGAAAAGTCAAATGTTCCCCCCAAGATGACATAGAGAGCATACAGCAACATGAATTATGTATTAATAACTGCACATGGGTTTAATTCTGACATGGCACCTGCAGAACCAATAGTAGCCATTGATCCTACCATTAGAATGAAGACTCCACAGCAGCAAGGTAGCGCTGTGGTTGAGGCTCTTGTCCTCTCCGCTGAATTGTGATGTGCTGAATAGACAACAAATTCATCCATTTTAATTTAAAAAAAAGTTTCCTCCTCTGTACATAATCATTTTACATTTTAACATTCATCCATTATGTTAGTCTATAGGATTGACTACACATGTGAGGTATTAATGCCTGCACTGATATAATGAAGAGTGTTGAACATTGACTAGTGAGCTGATCTCACTGCTAAAAAAGGTCAAATCATGTTTCTATTTAAATCTAGTGGTCTGCAGAGGTTTTTGTTAGGGTTATGTTTAGGGGTACATAATGGGTTATGAGATATAATATAAAACAGAAAAATTATAAATATTACATTAAAATTGATATTAAAAATAATAAACTTAACAAGCAATGCTTTTTCAGCTTTTCTGTGGAGCTTTTCTTGTTTTCTTACAGCGCACCTCACACTCAAACACCATTTCATATATAAAGGGAGTGTGTTCTGGACTTAATGAAAACGTTATTTATCCAAAATTATTATAGTTTTTAATAATTTTTTAATTAGATAAAATTTTCAGTTAGATTAATGTGCACAACACTTTCCTTAAAATGTATTTATAGTTATTTTTTGTACATATTAGTACCTATATACCCCCCGGTTTCACAAACAATTTTAAAGCCTAGTCCTAGACTAAAATGTAAGTCTGAGCTGTTCCAACTGAAATAAACTTGCACTGACTGATCTTAAAATATATCAGTGCCTTTGTTTTGTCTCTTTTTTTTCTAAGCATGTTTATGAAAATTATTTAAATGTCCTAATTGAACTATGGACTAATCCTGGTTTAGGCTAAACCCTGTCTGTGAAACCGGGCCATAATGTCCTGGGGACATAAATGGCACCTATTTGGTGGAATAGTCCATTAACATTTGTTTACAACTATTGTTTTCTAGTCTGACAAGCTAACTATTTTTTTTATATTAGAATACTCCGACAGGAAAAAAATAAGCAAACTACCACTATCAACACTAAAGTAACAAACTTATGCACCAAAAAGTTAGCGAATGTTTGCTAATGGTTAGCGATAGATTGTAAGTGGCAGACCTCTTGGAGCTTTTTCTGTCTAATCATGTTGCAAGCAAATTTACACAAACTAATTAAAACGTTAACTTAGACAAAATGAGAATTTACAAAAATCCACTTACATCCATATGCAGGACAGGTGATCTCTCTCCTCATTTCACCGCTTTCTCGCTTTATCGCTCATATCTGATGGGAAAAGCATATTCAAGTATTAGGAATCGCCCACTCAAGTTTTAGCAAACCAGGCACAGAGGTTGTAAAACACCTACCCAGTTGGAAAACGCCCCAAAATTGAGGAACGCCCTTTGTTGCTCTGCAGAGACCTCATTCTCGTTCTCGTCGACCAGGGTCAGCGCGCACCAGCGGGGACCAGTCAAAAATTCTATAGTTTTTCCAACCGTCTCTGGACTCGTCTGTTGAGTGGGAAGTTAACGTTACCATGTGTACATCTTTTTGCACGATGGAGGGTAAGTTTTTAATCATGTTAGATTGTTTTCCTGTTTAGTTAAGATTTCGACTGTTAGATAGAGTTAGATAGATTAGCTAGATAGAGTAATCTTGACCAACTTCAAATTACGTGGTGCAAACCTGTCCTCTTTTGGTGAAAATAGTTATAAGACTTTTCTAAACGTAATTATTACAGTATAATTTACTGCTAGCTAACTTGGTTTAAAATGCTAACGTTAGGTAATCTTGGCCAACTTCAAATTACGTCGTGGTGCAAACCTGTCCTCTTTTGGTGAAAATATTTATTGTAAGACTTTTGTAAAACTTTTTTTTTAAACTTTTTTTTAGCACTGCTTCACCTGTAGTCTTACAGAAGCCTCATCTGGTTTGCACCCCTGGTTTGTGTTAACGAAATATTAATGTTTTATAGATCTGCCTTGGATGCCTCCACATTCCGAAGTTGTCAAGAGAGATGGGGGATACATTTCCGTAATTGTAAAGTCGGAGGAGGATCTGACAACTCTGTTGGAAAACCATAAAAGAGCAACGCTCACGTCTTTCAACAAATGGTATTAAGTTACTATGAAACACAGTTAACTAACTATCCATGATGGAAATAAGTGCTTGCCCTTCCTCATGTTATCCTTGGACATGTGTATGTGTTTTTGTAATCCAAAAATGAATCAGTCATTCAACATAACTGACATTGCGTTACACCGTTATCTAGTTCCCCTCCCCCTTCCACATTCTTTGGTTTTGCAAAATATCTCTTTCTTAAGGTCTGTCAAGGTAAAGGATGATGAGACGGCGAGGCTAGTGTGGCAAGTGGAGGACTACTGTGAAGATACCCCACTGTGTGTAACCAAGAAGCTGTGAGGGTAGTGAGTCAGAGGATGATTTGAAGTGTGTTTTCACAAGAAGGGTCAAAGGGATGAGAGTCATTAACATAGTTTTTTATATTCTATTTTAGATATGACACATACAGTGTAAAAGGCGATGCCTCCAGAACTACAAAAGAAGAGGCTATGAAAAGGCTAAAAGAGGATTTGGCTCAGGGGAGTCCACCAACATCTTCCTTCATACATGTCCGGATTCCGCTGGTAGAAGCTCATTTGAATCACATTATCGACAAAGGGTGTTGCTTTGGGAGGCAAATTCATCCCAAAGTGCGGGATAAAATACATGAGATGGTGGGATTGGGTATTACATCTGTCGCATTTGTTAAAAGAGCCCTAAAACAGTATGTATTGAAGGACCTGTGTCCCAATGACCAGCAGAGACCTTTTGAGGAAGACCAGGCCTACGTTCCTTCAAACACTACCATACAGAGCCACATACACATAGCCTTAGTGGCAGAGAGCCTGGTGCACGATGAAGGGGCAGAGAGCCTGGAAGATGGAGTAGGCTGCCGGGTGCACGATGAAGGAGCAGTGAGCCTAAAAGACATTATGCCACAGCGGATCAAATCTGCACAACTTAAATTGAGAGAAGAACTAAAGATGTTTAGTGATGACACATATTTATGCAACGACCTGGAAACTCTCACAAGGTCAACAGAAGTACTGATCAATCTAAGAAAATCATTTGTAACCCAGTGCAGAAGAGAAAATGGACTCATGTTAAATAACCAAAAGGAAATAGTTATGGTTAGAAAGGACTCTGAAGTTCTTCGGGCTCTTCCAGCTAATAAACGAAGGGTAGCAAAAACCAAGAAAAGGAAATGGAACCAGGGTATGTTATTTTTCTGCTGGTTATATTTTGTTAAAATGTTAACATTAAGCCATTGGTCCAGTTGTCCATTGCTCCCATTGCTATCTGTAACAGGTAGGACTTAATTATATTTGCACACTTTAAGTCCTAACCCTAACCTCTTCTTCACATGTTGTAGGACTCGGTCCTCTTCCGGCTTCGAGCAACACAGAAGGCGCACCAGGTCTCCTGACAGACAGACAAGTCTCTCATGCTTCCCTCATGGGCAACAAAACAAGCTTATAGAATGCAAGAAGACGTGTGTGTGTGCGTGTGTGTATGCGCCAGGGTTATTATAGTTTTGCATTTTTCATTAGTTTTATTTTTATTTCGTTTTGACTTTTTGTTTTCAAATTCAGTTTAGTTTTAATTAGTTTTTAAAGTGGGTTTGCTAGTTTAGTTTAGTTTTTAGTTTTTGAAAATGCTTAGTTTTAGTTTAGTTTTTATTAGTTTTAGTTTTTTTTTTTGTAATTTGGGTTATTTGTTAGGGGCAAGATTCAAAAAGGTCAGAATAAGTATTGTGTAATAATAACTCAACAAAATCATCATACAATTTTTTTTTTTAATTCACACCCCCTTGAAATTCCGTTACCTCTTACAAAATCCAACCGCCGTACCAAAAATCTATACAGAATTCACACCCTATACAAATACCACAGCTGTACAATTTTCACACCCTATTTACTCTATACAGTCAATAGCATACTCATCTGGATTGAAGCAGCAAACATTCAGTGAAAAAGTAAAAAAATTACATAACATTATTTAATATAACGATTATAACCTTGGTATGCGCGTGTGTGCACAAGACAAAGTTGTATTCGCACACTGTAACCCTAACCTTTTCTTCACATGTTGTAGGACTCCATCTTCCCCTGGCTTCGAGCAACACAGAAGGCGCACCAGGTCTCCTGACAGACAGACAAGTCCCTCATGCTTCCCTCATGGGCAACACAAGCAACGCCTGGGTCAAGAAGCCTGGTGAATAGGACCTGTACTGAAGGATCAGCACAGCCACACTGCTTCACTATGTCTTGTGACATAGTGTGGGGGGGGGGGGGGGGGGGGGGTTAAGGGAAAATTTGACAAATGCTGTATATATTTCCCTATGTTGAAAACATTGCATTACAAAAAAAAAAAAAAAAACACTTAACACACCATGCACACCATGAAATATATTTTTTAATTGACTTGATAACGGGTTAAGGTTAACAACCCTTTTTTTTTTTTACTGTGTATTTGTATTTGATTTAACTATTTCACTACCTGCATGAATGGGCTGTCCTGACTTATTGATTAATTTATTAATTAAATGTTCTATTTATTGTGTATTGACATGATTAAAATCTTGCATTAAGGCCTGTTTCTATTTCATAATTCCACCTGTAATAGCAGTATTGAGTCTAATTAGTCGTTACTGCTTGAATCACCTAAAGAAGAAACATGAACTGGTTAACTGGAGTTTACTTTTCTTTTCTGCAATACAATAAGTAGGCCTAACTTTATCGAGGTAAAAGTTTCCCCGCTGTCACCAGACGTAGGTCTAGAGGTGGAGAGAAGAGTGACAAAATCACGGTAGGACTGTGCAAACAAAGTAGGCTATCTGTCTAGCATTGCCATGTCAGTGTATTGATTCATTGTCCCTTCATAGTTTGTAAGAGACATTTCAGGTTGGATGTATTTAATAAACTGAGCGAAGCCTATTCATCTGTTAATATGAAACGCGAAACTTGGCCATTGTAATTAAGGCTACAGCACATCTTGTACAACTTAAACCCTTGGTAGCTAGGTGACGATAAACAAACTGAAAGACCGCAATTCCTGATTTCGCTTTCGTTCACTAAACAAAGACTGGAAATTAAACATCACTTTTCCATCAAAAAACGTGCTGTAAAAAACATAACTTATTAGATTTAAGACCTAGGTTCGCTAGCTAGTTCTGTGCCTGCCTGTGTGCGCGCTGACCCTGGTCGACGAGAGAACCCGCATGAGAGATGTGACGCAGGACGTACCCCGCCCCCCGGGCGAGATGCCCCAAAATTTACCGCCTGTGAGTGTGCAGTGCAACAGTGAAAACGGGCCTTCCGGAAACACACGGAGAACATATACATCAACATATTTATCTGAATAAGTAGGCAATTACAGACACAGAAAATATATAGTACAAAGCAATTTTTGACACAAGTGGAATCTCATACACCCCTGTACATTTTTTTTTTTACCCCACAATCAGTCAAGGATTCCTCTTTTTACTCAAAAGTCAAATTTAAAATGTCCTCAATAATTGATATTTCTTTCAATGAATGTGGAAGGGTGAGCGCATAAATGTACATTTTAAAAGGTTTTCAGGGGTGAATATTGTTGTGGTGTCAGTCGCATGGTGGCGATGAAAACAACACCATACATAGCCTACTGTTCGGAAAAATACTGAGATAAAGAGGAGGCGCAGACTGTTCTTCTGTCCTCTGAAGTTTGTGATGGACAAGATTCGGCAGCAGCGGAGCTGTGAGTCCGGACCGCGTTTGATCGGAGTAGCAACGTTAGTCACTGTTCGGCATTGATTCAGAGAGAGAGATCATATCATGGAGATCCAGAACCAACCAATTCCAACATTTAGAACCTGAAGAACAACCTTTACAGTCTTAACTATACTGCTTTATCTGCTGCTACGAATCTGTTTGCAGTTATTCAGTTTGTTTTAGTAAGTACATTTACAAAACACACTTACTAAAATGCGCTACAGAATGTGTCTGAAATTAGAATTAGATAATGATAGAACAATGTTAATAACGTAATTTTGTCATTAGCGCTAAACTCGCTAATACTGTTTGCTAACAGTGTACGTCGGCCGTCTCCTATAATAACCGTTTATACATGTACATTCTTTGTTTTGGTAATAATAGATTCAATTATAGAGTCATTTGGATTAAAGGAGTATTATGTTTTAGTTTAATGTGAGGGTATTGGCGTGTTTGAGTTTAATGTGAGTCGTTAATGGTTGTGCTAACATGCTAATTACGTTAGCTGCAGAGATCAGACACGTCATTCGTAATACAAAACATTTAAATGCGAAGAAATAAGCAAACGTTACATTTATTCAGGGACACTATTTTACCCGATAAGCAAGTGTTTTGGATAGTTTGTTTATAGATGTTTCTCACCTCTGGGTTAGAGAAGGCACGTTTTAATTATGATTTAATGTAATTGTCATTTTGTTTTGTGTTGTGTATTAACTGTTATACACAGCACACCCATTAACATGCTGGTAAATACAGTTTAATCTAGTTTAATGTCAGTGCATATCACAGGAATGGGTTTTATTTATTACAGAATGATACGTGTTGGTAATGTATTCGGCAGGTAGGATTGCTGTTATAACATTTACCTTGGTTTGTTATTTAATGGGACAGACGTAAAAAATAAAACAGTTTAAAACTTGAACAGCATTTACTTGTAAATTAGTAAAGGACACGTTAGAGGATACTCACATTCTCTGTGTCTAAATACATTGGGAAACAACACCCCCCTAAAGATGTTTTCAACATTTTCTTATTCTGAATGTTTGTGTATTCAGGCTGCGGAATCAACATAAAATTGACTGCATGAACTGGACATGCCTGGAATTCCTACCCACATGCCTCTACACTATTCTTTACATATTGAAGTTTAAGACTTTTGTAATGTGTAGTCAGATTTGTTTATAGAAAGTGATGCGTGTCTGTCCACTTTGTGCTGATTTGCATGTGTGATGTAATATTACTAATTTTGAGAAATCTGCCAAAATCTGTTGGGTTCATTACATAAGATGGAATGTTTGACTGCTTTCCTGGCTTTGTCTTTTGTTTTTAGATTGTCAGCACCGCCGTAGTCTTCGCCATGGTGCAGAAGTATCAGTCCCCAGTGAGGGTGTACAAACATCCTTTTGAACTGGTCATGGCAGTAAGTGTAAAACACAGTCTTAACACTCAACAGTTAATTTTATTGTTGAAAAACTTTATTATCTAGTTTTATTGTGGCCACAACAATGATAATTATATATTTTATAGCTACCAAGCTACAGGCAAAACATCAATCTGTTTTCCTTGAATTTAAAGCTTCCCTAAAGCTGGATCACTAGCTGCGTTTACATGGACCCTAATAATCTGTTTGTAATCAGACTAGTAGCACAGTCTGAATAAAAAAAAAAAGTCACATGTAACCATGTCAATCGTAATGATTTGGCCAAATCCGATTGAAATCTCATTCGGATTGTAAGGGCTGGTTTAAACCTTTCTAATCCATTCGATAGTACTTGTAAACACTTGATTGGACTGAAAACTGAAATAGCTTAATGACGTATGACACACAGAACAAGCTGTTGTTGTTGAATACAGTGTAATAAATGTCGTTTCATTCTAAAATTCTCATTCCACTCATCGTCTGTGGAGTGCTGCAGGACAGTGTCTTCCCAGCAGTCCTCTGCTTTGGATTCTCATCCACAGATGCCTTGTTTTGAGTGAGGGAAGGGTGTTTTTACTGCTTGATAAATATAAGCAGCATGGCACAAAGCTTCATTTGCTTGTCGTCTCATAATCAGGACCCGAAGTAGATAAATATTAAGTCTGCTTTTTAAAACAAAGAAAAGAAGCGATGACAGGATGATGGTTAGTATGTGCCAACAGCAGGACAGTCTATATTCGTGCTTTCCCTTTATTTCAAAATCCGATTTGAAGCTTGTCTCATAAATGCGCACATCAACCCGATCACTTTATTTAGCCTTCATGTAAAGGCTATGTTCGGGTTCATCAATCAAAATTATTTTATTCCAATTGAAACAAAAAGTGTCCATATAAATGTAGTGTTGGAAAGTTTTCTTTCATCGAAGCAGAGACCAGGAGACAGTTGGGAACGGAAGTTATTCTTTATTGAGAACTCCGCTGTACGTTGCTGTAGTACTTCCAACATGATCTAACTCTAATACAGTATGCATTGTAGTTATATACATTCCAAGGGGGAGGGATTACGTAGAGGCGGAGATTCTGAACAAAGCATGCAAATTAAGTATACAGGTTAAGGTAACACCCTAGACTGAGGGTCTGGCCCATCCTCAATCAGCATAAGGCTCCAAGAGCCATTTGGGTCCGAAAGCCATTTGCAGAACAAAAGGTGAGATTCTCAGTGAATCATTCGTGTGCTAATCCCATCAGTCTGACAATAAGGAGAGAACAGAAATTGCAACTTTGCTGAGATCTTAACCTTAAAAGATTCTTTACCATGATGTTATGTACAGAAGCATATTTGAAATAGATTCTTAAATTTGTAACCCTTCAGTAGCTTCTGTCTTGTTTTGTCAGTCTATGCGCATGAATGTGAAGTGTGGAAGAAGAAGGTGCTCTGTTTTGCAGAGGTTACTATGCAGTTGGGTATCGTTTCGTTTTTTACCGATTCCGCTTATCGAATCCGGTTCTTAATGAGAGAAAAAAAAAAAGAGCAAATAGTTGTAAAAATTCTACCTTTTATTCTTGTCACATTTAGGCTATTACCAGTAAAACTGTGACAATGCATCTTAATTTACAAAAAAATATATAACACTTTAAGGAATTATCAATAAAAACAATTACAAAACTATTTAATTTTAACACAAAAAATAGAACATAACAAAATATGTAACAGACATGCAAAGTCAGCAATCTTTTGAAGAAAAATCAGCATGTCTGCTATGGGCAAGTATACGTGATCTGTCTTGGCTAATTGTATCCCCAGCAGTAGAAAAAACCTAGCCTAGAAATCTAGACGCACCCTAGCGGCAGCAAAATTTATTTTGCAGCCAGGGTAGTCTAGCAACTCTCCGTTGACTTTCGGAGCTGTAAAAACCAAAATTTGGTCAGGCCAATCACATCGTGTATAGAGTAGGCGGGGCGGGCTTAACATAATGACGGCAGAGTTGTGACGGTTCCCTGCTACTTGAAAACAAAGAATGGCTGCTGTTGCTGGAGAACAGTCTTTCGAATCGGCTTTGGCCGCGACTCTGGAGGACTTGGAGTTAAGTTTTTCTTTGAGAAAAGAGCAAAGAACGGCACTTAAGTCATTCTTAAAAAAGGAAGATGTGTTCGTAGTTTTGCCGGCCAGATTCAAAAGTTGAATCTATCAACTAACGTTAGCTCCGCTGTTGGGTAAACGCTCTGGTTGGTTGAAGCGCTGTCCTATTGCGTGCAGAGTGAATTTGAAAGACAGCCGTTTATCCCGCCCCTCGGATTGAGCCGTGTCTATGGTGAGTTGCCAGACCTAACATCTTGATGTAAGTCTGGCTTGCCAGGCTAGAAACTGGGTAGAGGAGGCCTGTACACAAAGGTATGAGTGGGCTAGGTCAGACAGGAAAGGATATGTGTCTCTCCTGTTCCACCACCAGAGTGCAGGGTCTTCAGAGGTCATTAGAGGCAGCATGTCCCTATACATCTCCAGTTCTTTGGAAGTTTTTTCCTGGATGGGCAAGGTGCTCTGAATTAGGTTCTCCTTAAGGTCATCATCTTCAGCAAAAAGCTCCTCCAAGGGAGTCATCTTGGTCTTCTTGCACTTTTGAATCTACAATGAACAAAAGAAAACAGGGTTTCCGCGGGGTACATTTTTTAGACGCTAATTTTTTTACCAGGCGCAACGAGATGAAAAAAATCTAAACTTTTCAGAATGCTGCAAACGCACCGCAGGTCATGTGACAGGAACCAACCAATCACCCCTTTCCATAACAACATTGAAAGCTCAGTCAACATGAAGGATGGGGGTGCACCCAAACACTACTAATAAATATAAGCTAATGTGTAAATGTCAGTAATTTATCTTTTTTGACTCATTCTTTTTATAAAACAAATATTTAAAGGCTGAAATATGAGGTTTATCTTTGTATAAAACGTTTTTTGTCAACTTTATTTGAACTTGTACATGTTAGTAGATAACATGTTGCAAGACACTCTTTTAAAATCTGGCCATCATTTCTAATGGTATTTTAATGTTTACGTAAACAAAAAGTGCATATTGATGCTAATCAATTTGTTATTTACTGTTTTTCGACATAAAACTTGTTGAATTGACTTCATTCTGTAGTATTAGTACTTTTTGAACAGGATTCTGTGAACAATAATTGTGTTTTATAGTATAATATGCAAAAGTACAATTTTCTATTAAAAAATATCTACCTCTCCCTCTCTCTCACACACACATCAGATAATCCTAGATAAATAGAAAGATAAATAGATACTCTAATGATACCGAGGTAACTATCTATCTAACTTGGATAATGCGTCGTGTAGGTCTTAGGGTGTATTCACACCAGGAAAGTCCGATAGTTCACTTGCTTTGGTCCGGACCAAATAGAATGTTGATTTTTTTTGTTTGGTACGGTTCGCTTTCACACTGCTCTTTTTGCAAGTGAACCAAAATGTGTAAACAAAACCACACGTGTGCTAAGGTCGTCCATTCATTGGACAGGAATTCTCAAGCAGGGAAAAGCAGGAAGTGCACAAACAGGCTCAGCATGGAGATATTTCGTAATGTAATATTTGTTATTTTACTGATTTGGTGTTATTCTCTACAAACGCAATATGAAGAAACTAATGGTAGTATAGATACAAGCCCGCCCGCACTGACAATTGATTGCTTGGGTCCTTACATGCGCTTCGTGAGGCACACTGGCACACACACGCAAGGTCTCTCGCTCCCTCTCTCTGCCGTGCGCGCGCTCTTGCTCGCTCGCTCTAGATTCCGGGAGATTTTCCGGGAGATTTCCGGCATCAGGGAGCCGCTATCGACATGCGGGAGACTCCCGGAACTTCCGGGAGACTTGGGATGTCTGTATAATAATTATTATGCCAAAATGTCCGTTTTGTTAAGTATCCTCATAAGAGCAGTCAAATAAAAAGGCGCAGTTTTCTGCAATTGGGTCGGTTCATGTTCACACCGTAAACGAACCGTACCAGAGTTCTTTTGGAACCGTACCGAGACCACCTCTTCAGCTGGGTCTCGGTTCGATCGTTTGGTCCGCACCCGAGTTCGATTGCCGTATTCACACCTGCCCAAAAGGTCCGCACCAAGGGGGGAAACGAACTAGAGTTCGATTCAATCGAACCGAACAAGGCAGGTGTGAATACACCCTTAAATTTCAATCTTTATGGTCTTAAAATGTCTTAAAAAGATCTTAAATTTGACTTACTGAAACCTGCAGAAACCCTGGAATTTTTTTTAAAAACTTTATCCATTTGCATAGTTTATCCCTGCAATTTTATACCGTGCTGTGCTCACCACCAGTAGAGTCTCCTCTTTATCCTGCTGGACTGTCTCCATGTCCCTCTCTCCATCGCCATGCTCTGTCAGCTGAAAGTGTAATAAGCAATTTGAAGAAACAAAGGACTAACATACATAGGACATGATGCAGGAAATTAGTATTTGATAACTTAAGGTCTAAATTAATTTCACACTACATTCATGTTCATAATGAATACCTGCTCGGTTTCCATAGGATGTGCTGCTGCCAGTACTTTGTCCTTTATTCGGTGCCAGACTGTCTCATTCTCCACTTTATGCTTAAAGGATCCAATGCAGTTGCTTCTTCAAGGAAGGCTCTGACATTGACACTCTATGAAATGTAGATATATAATTAGAATAACAAAACATAACACAATTCTTGTTATAAGTGATATTCATTTTAATTATTCTTTTACCTGATAACGCTGGGACAGATCAGACCAGACTGTTGTCTTAAGAGTGGACACAAACACTGTATCTCCTTCATGCACAGTGAAATGTTCTCTTAACGTTTGCAGTATGGGCTAGGATCTGGCTGCAGTTTGGACTCTTTTCAGTTGAGACACAGAGTGTGGATGTGTACATAACTCGCATGAGTTGGACAAAGTCCTCTGCTTTTCTTAAGTCCTCATCTGTTACTCTTGCAAGTCTGTTTAGGACAAAAAAAGTTCAGAAAATTATGAATTATTCTTCAATCAGCATTCCAAAAGCTGTCATATACCTGTCCCCCTCCATTGTTTTTCTTTAGCCGTAGATCCAAAGAGGCTGCCTGAATTGCTGGATACTGCTCAAGGAACCTTTCAAATATGAGGTAAAGAGAGTTCCAGTGAGTTCTGACATCGAGAAGGAGAGAGTGCTGGGGCAGATCTACAACAAAAACAGTTCTTATAACTCTATCTTACTAACACATACACAATAATATCTAATATTAATTAACTAAATTATGATGATGAGTAATGATTCTTACTCAGAATGTGTTGCTTCTCCTGGAGCACAGTTTTGGCCATGGTTGACCACTTCATCCACACAATCACGTCCCGAACCTTTGCTGTACATTTTGCCACTGAGGTAATTTTGTACACACTTTGGGCCCCAAGATTAAGTGTGTGTGCAAAACAGCCTATTTTAATGAGGTGAAGCTTTTGTACTGCCACATTCATGTTGGATGCATTATCCACTGTGATAGCTGCAACTCTGCTCCTTATCCCAAACTCATCTAAAATATCCCCAATTTCTTCTGATACCACTGCCCCTGTTTGTGCTTTGTACACAGCTTTTGTTTTAAGGACTTTCTGATTCATCTTTCCCTCAGTGATATAATGTGATGTAACCGTAATGTAATGGTTCTGGCAAATGCTTGTCCAGCAATCACTGGTAACTGCGATTCTGCTGACCTTTTCCAGATCTGATTTTATTTTTTATTTTTCTATGTTGTACGAGGCTGGTATCAAATGATTGGACAGAGTATCCCTGGAGGACGGGTTGTATTTGTGATTTAGGGCCTTTTTCATCTCCCTGCAGAGAAAATGTACACTTATAATTCTTCACTTACCTAATCATAGTTTACTGTAGAATATAATGTTCTGTTAGCTCTGTTTCTGATGTGCTTTGAGTCACAGGAGAATATCAAAGAAGGCTCAAATCCATTGATACTGCTGTGAAAAACTGAGAACCTAATCAAGAAAGTATTTTGCATACCTAAATGAAGGCGTCTCAACCATAGCAAAAGGATGTAACCCCTTCACCACAAATCTTGTTACCGCCCTGTGACATTCATCCAATTTCTCCTTGCTCATCTTCCCCTTCATGGCTAAATTGTCTTTTCAAATAAAGATTGTGTTGATTACATTACACCAGTAGGTGGCAGCAAGTGAGTGTTAAACGGACAGTATGGAATTTTTCGCCACTAGGGGTCGCTAACCATAACAAAGGCGTAGATTGATGACGCAACATTTGCTAAGAATTATGGATCTTGTCGTCAACGTCAAGCCGACCGATCTAATGATGTTTATGGATGAGTGAATACATCGATGTTTTTATCATGACTGTGATATAAAGCAGTTCGGGATTGCTAAGAGACAGCTATCAGCTCCACACGTGACGCGAGTCCCGCGGATATAAAAGGAATATGGACATTTCATTCTACCAAACTACACGCAAGTGCAGAATTACAACTCACAGGTCAGTTTATTAGACAAATTAAACTTGTGAGGTAACGCAGCGCTGTTTCACTTGGTCTAACATTACACTATCACACTAAACTGCATTTGAATGTGTTTAAATGTATGTGTTAGTTTGTCTGTATGAGACTAGAAGTAAGCTAGATCAACATTAGAATAACATACAGATCATATTCTGACATTTTATCATTGTTGAACTATATAACATTGATTAGTTTTATGTAAATGTGCTCACCTGTTTAATAAAGTACATGTAGGAGCGGTCGAAGTCTCGGACGTGGAGCTCTCGTTTATATACTGTCTATGGGAGCTCTCGGCATCTCGAAAACCCCGCGCTGATATTGATTCTCGTTTTAGTTCTCCTTTTTTATCCAAAGTCTGCTTGCCATGGTCCATAATGTTTGAACGAAACAACAACAGCGTGCAAATAGACATTGCGAACTACACATTTGTCCACGTCTGTCGCTTTGGTTACTATCAGACGGCTCTGGTTCATAGCTCTGGTTGCTATGGCAGCACGAGCGGAAACCAAGGGACAACGCGGATATGACGCCATTGACGGCGACAAAATGGAAATAAAGAAACGGGACAAATTTCTCCTGGTTTGAAAGTTGTTGGAAACAGTCGGGATAATGTAAGTACACACAAAAAATATATATATAACATAGATATAGTGATTTTTGCTATTTTTAAAGCAAAAAAGTTACATATTGTGCCTTTAAATGTATTTTTTTCATTGAATCATTCATTCAAAAGATTTGTTCAGAAATGGTGAATCATCCATTAACTAAGCAAGTATTTATAAAGACTCTGAATAAATACATTTTGAATGAATGATTCAATTGAATATATTTTTTAATAGACTCGAACATGTTATATGTTATTCTGTGTAGTTGCCTGATGTATTTAATCATGATCTCTATTTTAAACAAAACAAATCAACAAACAATTTTAAACAATGTGAGAGACTGCTATTGCTGCTAATAGCTGTATGGTGTTGTTGCTGCTGAGAGATTGCACGGAATCAAATGTGGTGCATTACTTCAAATTAACCCTGTGTTGAAGCAAATGTTTCATCATATTGGAGGTGCTTCCTCTCTTGCACGAAATTTCTTTGTTGCATATGATGCAATTTGCTGTATTGTCATCTTTTTTTGAAAAGCTTAACCAAACTTTCGAATGTTTGCTGCGCTCCGCCATGGTAAATGTAACGTACAGCGCATGTGCGGCAGCCAGGTCCCAGCAGATCAATACAACTGTAAAAAAAAAAAAAAAAAAAAGAAACGCTCATTGCCATTCACCGTGCGAGCATCACTGAAAAAGTCAGGAATCGATAAGCGGAATTGAAATGCGCGCGTCTTATCGAATCCCCGGTTTTTGGCATTTTGGAACCGTTTCTAAAATGGAACCGCTTCTCGATACCCAACCCTACTATGCAGTGCAATCACATTCTCCGAAAATTCGTGCTGTGCGAACTGAACCGGACTGGAGAACTAGATGTCTGTCATGTCATGATGTCTGTCATGTCATACAGTGCGAGAAAGGCGCTCTGCCAAGGGGTATATTTGTGGTTTTACTTTCGGTAAATTACAGCGAGGGAACATCTTTTCATTTAACAATTTTTTATTGAATTTCTATTAAACCATGTAGCATTTTCTACAGCACATATTGGACTAAATGTATACAAACATATTATGGCTGTGTTATACAGATATTAAAGGGATACTCCACCTCTGGAAAGATGAATGTGTATTTAAAATAGGTCATTTATGTAGAAGAAATGTGAAATTATTTTTGAATTTGGAGCTTTCTAGACTAAGAAAAGCCAGAAAATGTATTTTTGGCTTACAGTGAGGAAAATAAGTATTTGAACACCCTGCTATTTTGCAAGTTCTCCCACTTAGAAATCATGGAGGGGTCTGAAATTGTCATCGTAGGTGCATGTCCACTGTGAGAGACATAATCTAAAAAAAAAAATCCAGAAATCACAATGTATGATTTTTTAACTATTTATTTGTATGATACAGCTGCAAATAAGTATTTGAACACCTGAGAAAATCAATGTTAATATTTGGTACAGTAGCCTTTGTTTGCAATTACAGAGGTCAAACGTTTCCTGTAGTTTTTCACCAGGTTTGCACACACTGCAGGAGGGATTTTGGCCCACTCCTCCACACAGATCTTCTCTAGATCAGTCAGGTTTCTGGGCTGTCGCTAAGAAACACAGAGTTTGAGCTCCCTCCAAAGATTCTCTATTGGGTTTAGGTCTGGAGACTGGCTAGGCCACGCCAGAACCTTGATATGCTTCTTACAGAGCCACTCCTTGGTTATCCTGGCTGTGTGCTTCGGGTCATTGTCATGTTGGAAGACCCAGCCTCGACCCATCTTCAATGCTCTAACTGAGGGAAGGAGGTTGTTCCCCAAAATCTCGCAATACATGGCCCCGGTCATCCTCTCCTTAATACAGTGCAGTCGCCCTGTCCCATGTGCAGAAAAACACCCCCAAAGCATGATGCTACCACCCCCATGCTTCACAGTAGGGATGGTGTTCTTGGGATGGTACTCATCATTCTTCTTCCTCCAAACACGTTTAGTGGAATTATGACCAAAAAGTTCTATTTTGGTCTCATCTGACCACATGACTTTCTCCCATGACTCCTCTGGATCATCCAAATGGTCATTGGCAAACTTAAGACAGGCCTTGACATGTGCTGGTTTAAGCAGGGGAACCTTCCGTGCCATGCATGATTTCAAACCATGACGTCTTAGTGTATTACCAACAGTAACCTTGGAAACGGTGGTCTCAGCTCTTTTCAGGTCATTGACCAGCTCCTCCCGTGTAGTTCTGGGCTGATTTCTCACCTTTCTTAGGATCATTGAGACCCCACGAGGTGAGATCTTGCATGGAGCCCCAGTCCGAGGGAGATTGACAGTCATGTTTAGCTTCTTCCATTTTCTAATGATTGCTCCAACAGTGGACCTTTTTTCACCAAGCTGCTTGGCAATTTCCCCGTAGCCCTTTCCAGCCTTGTGGAGGTGTACAATTTTGTCTCTAGTGTCTTTGGACAGCTCTTTGGTCTTGGCCATGTTAGTAGTTGGATTCTTACTGATTGTATGGGGTGGACAGGTGTCTTTATGCAGCTAACAACCTCAAACAGGTGCATCTAATTTAGGATAATAAATGGAGTGGAGGTGGACATTTTAAAGGCAGACTAACAGGTCTTTGAGGGTCAGAATTCTAGCTGATAGACAGGTGTTCAAATACTTATTTGCAGCTGTATCATACAAATAAATAGTTAAATCATATATTGTGATTTCTGGATTTTTTTTTTTTAGATTATGACAATTTCAGACCCCTCCATGATTTCCAAGTGGGAGAACTTGCAAAATAGCAGGGTGTTCAAACATAGTTCGAATTACCCCCAAAGGGACAGAAATATCAGTTTTGGGGGGGTCAGATAATTTTTCTGATATTGTGAAAAAATATAATTACAGTTACAATACAAGTCAACTCCTATTTTCACTGTAGGAACATTTTAATGTAAAGCGATTTCAGACACCCCTATTGTGGACCGTACCATTTTTAACCACCGTGGCTAGAAGCAACGGAGATAGAGAATGACTTCAACTTCTCAAGCAAGTGTCAACGCTGAATGACAAAATGCTAGTTTCATAAAGTATCATTCTTTTCAACATTTAAAATAATCTAATTTAATACAGTTATAATTTTTCAATGTAAATTATTTAATTTTATTGGTAACAGCCTAGTGTCTAATTATTTTAATTGAATATATTTATCAAATTTAAGAATTTGAAATGAAAGATGGAGCATACATTTAATAAAATTAGGGGAAAATGCCCTTTATAAAGGTACAAAAAATTATTCTGAGTGTTTTCAAACAGTGATGTAATGAAACATTGACAATTTAAGCTTGAAGGGAGTAAAGCCTCTGTTTAGGCTATGTAGTACGGAGCCCGGGAAGTCACCTGTGGGAGAAAAAAAAACAATCCGTGGCGACGGTTTGGCAATCCGTCCGCTCAGTTTATAAACCGTACTCACGAATTCTCAAACTGTTCCCTCGGTTTAACAAATCGTGCCCACGGATTAATAAACCGTACCCACGAGTATCTAATCCGTGCTCTCAGATTTGTAAACCGTGCCTTCAGTTTTTGTAATCTGTACCCACAAATTCATAAACCGTGCCTTCAGTTTTTGTAATCTGTACCCACAAATTCATAAACCGTGCCCACGCTTTCGTAATCCGTTCCCACGGGTTTGTAAACTGTACTCACGGATTTGTGACTCGCCCTCATTTTAGAAGAACACGTTGTTAACGAATCTTATTGTATAGTGTTTTATTGAATATTAAGTGGAATACATCAAATTGACATACGTCTGCATGCTTAAAGTGATTGTCAATTGTAGCGGGTATGGGTGGAATATACGATTTAATATGAATGACGTGCATCAAAATCTTTTGTTTATTTGTGATATAATCTTAGCACTTTATTATTATTTTCTAACCTGTATTATGACTGATATTTGACGAATTGCTTTGTTCATTTTTTTGTAAGTTTTGGACAAAATATGTAGCCTAAAATGTAATAATATGAATAATTATAATAATAATAATAATAATAATTATTATTATTATTATTATTTGAGTTAATAACTATAAATGATTTCACTAGACAGTAATATGTTTATCATAAAATAATTTATGAATGCTTTATTTTTAAGCAAAAATTATGCAAAAAATGTAGGCCTATTTTATCCAAAACTGTAAAAGGT
Organism: Abramis brama; assembly: GCF_963993115.1. Lineage (NCBI taxonomy): Eukaryota > Metazoa > Chordata > Actinopteri > Cypriniformes > Leuciscidae > Abramis > Abramis brama. The sequence goes on from NC_139973.1 coordinate 23,085,367, forward strand.
TAGGTTATAGCCTATAATAATAAAACATTGATAAATTATTTGATGACAAACATATTACTGTATTACTAAGTTAACTCGTTTATAGTTCATTTATAACTTAAAAAAAATATATAATAATAATAATAATAATTATTATTATTATTATTATTATTATTATTATTATTATTATTACATTTTAGGCTATATATTTAAAAGACGCTTTTGTCCAAAACTTACAAAAAGTAAATTAAAAAGTAAAGTAAGTAAAAAATTTTGTATGTCAGGTAAATGTATCATGCCAATTTCATAATCAGTTCAAAGATAATCAATGCAATAACATCAAATGCTCAGAGATAAAGAGTAAAAGATGTACCCGACTCAAGAAACACATGAGTCTTTCAGACACTCAGCATAATGGGCCGATCTCATTACAAATCGCCCTGTGCCTCTTGTTGCATTTCTTTATATAGATAGAAACTTCTTTCACATGGAAATTTGCTAACAATGGGAATTTGCATTTCCACATTTGTATGTGAAGTTTTAGCTCAAAATTCCCCAGAGATATATATTACAGCATGATAAAATTGCCGGTGTTGGCGGGTGAGCAAAAACCTATTGTTTTTGTGTGTCCCTTTAAATGCAAATGAACTGGTGCCTCTGGCCCACTTTCAAGAAGAGGGTGGAGCTTCAAGGGCTCACACTGTCAGGACAATCTCATCTCATTGAATGAAAATATCAGAACAGAAACTCTCAGTAGCGGTGTTCAGTTCGAACCATGAGTCAGAGTCGAACAATGATGCCTAAAGAGCCAGAGAATATATGCTGGAGATAGAACAGGTGTAGTTTAGTTTAATTACAGTTATAACTTTATTTGTTATACGAACACAACAGTTGGTACAGATCCATCCTCGAGTAACAACTTTTTAGCAAAGGCTGCTTTGTACTGACACTCGTTCACAAAGCAGTCTGGTGTACAATGATTTGCGCAAACATAAACGCATTTAGGTAGATTGGGGGGCACATTCCCTTCAAAAACAAAAGTAATCCACCGCGTCTTCAGCAGCTGAGATGTCAGGAGTAAATGATGAATGTTATGTTCATTCTTACATCCAACAACAAAACGCCTCAATTGCTTAGGAGACATTCTTGTCTACAGCTTCTCTGGCATCAAAACAATGGCGGACTGTGTACAGCTCACTCAGGGTGGGTCTATGCTAAAACGGCAGTGTCAGTCAACAGTCGTGGGAGGGCTTTTGCAAAAGGACGCCGCATTGCCCAGAATCTGAAAACGGCTTATTCTGAGACACTGCTAATGATTTATGGGGATTTAAAAAATAGCCCTGGGTGGATTATCATTATACGGTGGTTGTGTACACATACTGCCAACACACATTTATGTTCAAGCACCATGTAAAAGTGAATTTTGCATAATAGGTGCCCTTTAAGCTATGTGTTGCTTATTTTGTGTAACGCACTTTGAGAATCTGCTTTTAAAGGCGCTTTATAAAATAAAGATTATTATTATTATTATTATTATTATTATTATTATTATTATTATTATTATTAATTGAATTGAAACACATTTTTGTTTTGGAACAAAACCCAATTTGCTCTGTGTCAGTCTTCCCACCTGTGTATTTTTAGATCACAACTGTATTTTGAGCATGGCTTTCAGTTGGAATCCCAGCATCTTGTGGATCATGGTGTCCAGACACAGGCCCCTATCCTGTGTTTTTCATCATCCCACAATCCCAAGCATTACCTCCCTAAGCCTTCCTCACCCATCCATATGAGACTGCACTAATCTTCAGAGAGACCACACCATTGGCTCCAAAATTAATACCCTTAGTACAGCATGTGCACCAGGAAAAACCTGATCTGTGCCATTTTTTTTGTCAAATCCCCCAGTGCAGACAGAGCCCTACTAGCAGCAATGGCAATAGCAGCACAATTAAAGATTGTTTCCAAACCATACGAAGGTAGAGGATATACGAAGCTAGAGGACATACAATAAATTGTGAACCTTGGCAATCAAGTCAATAAAATGTTTTATGTTTTCTGTATAGTTGTAAAAGATTATTATTTTTTTCTGATCGCATTTGATACTGCTAGCAACACATAAATAATACATTGCACCTTTAATGTTAATGTTTTGTTATTATGTATGTATAGTATGTGTAGTTTGTTGGAAAGTTTTCTTTCATCGACGCAAAACCAGGAGACAGTTGGGATCACGTTCAAACAAAGTTATTCTTTATTGAGGACTTCGCGTTGACGTGGCTGCAGGAATCCAACATTATCTAACTAAGGGAACTTTACATAGTATCTTATAGGCATTTTAGGAGGAGGGACTTTTGAAGGTGGAGACAAATTCAAACAAAGCATGTAACAGAGTGCCTTGGAGTTTTTCTTTGGTTTAAAATCTACTCTACCCTTTCCAAAGAGCACCTCTACTAGGATAAGTGAATCCGGGAAGCGCTCCTGCTCTACATGTTTTAAAGCATGTAACAGGTTTAGGTAACCCCTAGACTGAGGGTCTGGCCAATCCTAATTCAATCAGCATAACCATTCAAACGCATATGTGCTAATCCAATCAGCCCAATGATTCAATGTCTGGGCTGTGGCTCTGAGTGAAACTGGGACTCCAGAGCCATTAAAGACAATAAGGAGAAAACAGGAATTGCAAGTTGCTGAGCAGAATCATTATCTCAACCTTAACATCACGATAAAGAATATTGTATTTAGCGTTTATGTATGGAAGCATATTTGAAATAATTTAAAATTTGTAACCCTTCAAGTTTTTATGCATATCAGAAAGGGCTGTCAGTCAACTATTTTTTAAAACTGTGATCAATTGTAAAATTGTTCAATGAACACATTAACCCTTTCAAACGTAAGTTTAAAATATTCAGTCTGTCCCCCCAGCGTGAGTTTTTCAAGGCGACCGTTATTTGGAACGTGTCACTTTATGGTTGCCATGGTGACGCGTCATTGCTTGTCACGTGACACACCGCAGCAACAACAGAGCTGAATGAATGAATTCTCTTGGTCTGCGTTACGTCACAAATCATGTGACCTGCGTAGCAACAAGCCGCCGCCATGTTTGAAGGGTAAAACAAACCGAAGGCAAAGCCCGAGGCAAATCAAAAAGGTATCTATTCACAGAAGTTTTGCTGTGGATTATGTCAGATATGGATACTAACGGACTACTTTGTATTAATGATGAATGATATCTGTGTATACGAATGTATGTCGGTGGTGAGAAGTAATAAAACACTCATGTAAAGCGCTTTGTGACTAGCTACATGTCTGTGAAAGGCGCTATATGAATAACGTTACAGATCTTCTTCTATTACAGAATGTCTTATCAGTAGACAGTCTCCTAGCGTCTGTAAAAAAAAATTATTGCATCACATTAAGTGTATTGTGACTGTCAAAACATTTTAGTAACTAAACTGAATTTTATTAGGTTTAGTGACAGCATGTTACAATGTTTACATGGTACAATTTCTGGTAAGCTAACGTTACGCTTTTTTATTATTTCAATTCAATTATTGGGATTTGATTTAATATTGACTCATTTGGATAAATATTAGGTAGGCTACGCAAGATAGGCATTAATTTTTCTCAAGAAAAAAACAACTCACCTAATGCTGTAAACATACAGAGAGCCCTATCAGCTGGCAGTATTATTTATATTTAGCAAAATACTCCCTATAGCTCTTTTTTCTAGCCAACTACGTGCTTTAGCCTATATTATGGTCATCAAATGGATTTCCTGAGGTAAATGTAATGTGACATAATTGTTCTCCAGCTGTTTTATTGACCCCTTTGTTTGATTGATTGGTCGATATTATGTATGAGGAATATACATTTCGGTAAGTTGTACTGTTTCTTTCAACATTGTTCATTCGTGTTTATTTACTGTTAGCTAGTAGAGAAGATCGGTTCACGTGCCGCTAGGGATCTGTCGCGTCACATTTACAAGCGCCAAAACGCTATTTATTGTCTGAATTTCGTAATAAAAGTGACAGAATCTGAGAGCTGAGATTTTTATGTATCATAAGTAACCTGCTCTGTCTAGTCTGTCGGTCTCCGTGTCCTCTTTGCTTCGCGATTTTTCTGTGCGTGAGAAAATGGATGTGTGGCGTGAGAGCGTGTGAAAAGTTGCGTGAGAGTTGGCAGCTCTGGACTGAGTCCTACACTTGCAGTCATGTTTAAATACCCATCAAGCATCGATTACATTAACTATGTTCATTCAAACGCATTGTGTTACACAGTGGCTGTAATGAACTCAGTCTGTCAGTGGCACAGCTTGTAACTTGCAGTGTCAGTGAGGGACACAGTTTTTTCTAAAGCCAAAAAAGGCTAACTGCAGAAATTGATCAGTTGCCTCGCTAGGAATCAAATAAAAGGAGAGGTCACTCATTTTTACGCTGTTGTTGGTGCAACCAACAGTTTTTCGGCATGATTTGCAACCAAAGGAAAAGAGTTAGGCGCTCGTTTGTCTTCCGCTTCGTGTGTTGCAGTTGGCGGGCGCTTGTTTGTTTTACCCTTCGCCGCGGTTGCTATGCGCGCGCAGTGCATTATGGGAGCACAAGTCCCGGATGTCCGACCTCAAGAATGATCTGCTTTTATGTCATTTTTCCTTTTTTATTCAAAATATTCACACATTTGTTAGATATGGCATGAAATATCTGATATTCCGATTGTCAAATATATGCAAGTGGAAGTGTTTTGTTGTTTAAACACCTTTATAACGATCGCGTTAGTTTAGCTGTATGCGCGATGGGCGCCGCCATTTTAGTTTGTGCCGTAGACGCAGAGAATCGGATCTGTTGGATTTACAACACGTGAATTCATCCACTTCTCCCGAAATACATTAAAGTAAGTGGCTTGTGAACTGGGAGAAGAATAGAGTAAACTTTAAAGTTACTTTCACAATGTGTAACTGAATAAAACGTGTGTAATTATAATGGAAAGGATTATTATTACCTCTTCCGTTGACATCAGTGTGTATTTTACAAACTCTAAATGTACTGTTTTTTTAGTACTTATATGTCTGAAATCTAAAATAAACATTATGTGGTTGACAACACTGAAAAGTTGTGATTTATGACAGCTCTGAGCGCCTGTCTCTGGCTCAGTGCCAGCCAACGCGGGAAAGCACATTTGAATTTAGCAGTTGATCACGTGATGCACTGACCGTTCTAATCACACCGGTGTGATCGTACGCTCCAGGGACCAGCCTAGACTGATCACACCGGTGTGATCGTACGTGTGAAAGGGTTAATTACATTTTAATGAAAAAAATTTAATAAACAGCCTGTGTAATAGTTAGTTTCATCAGCTATTATGCATTTATTTATGAATAATATTGAAACTAATTTCATCCCATATTGGTTCATCCCATTTCATTGTTTAATGAATATTTCAATGAATTCTTTCATAAATTCTTTCACAGTACCCATTTCAAATGCATGCATTTTTTATTTTTTAATGCTGTTTGCTTTTAAGAAGGAATGGAATGGACAAATGGTGTCATTTCATCCTGTTTGGTATTTTGTTTTGTTTTTTCTGTTGTGGAATGGTTTGTGTGAGATTGTCCTCAGATTGAGCCAGAGATGTCCAGCATGTGTTGAAGCCCATATAAGGCTGAAACAATGGTCATTATTGTTAACCTGATATAAACAGCCCTATTATTTACATTTTGTCATGGCTGTTCCAAAATGCTGATGTCAGTGAGAATGCTGTCTGATGTGTACACTCCATTCAGATTTCTCTTCCTGAATCCTCTCTCTGTCTCAGCAAAAACATAAACTTGTTTTTGTGGATGCCTATATGTGGAATTGTGGATGTTGATTAAGTTAAAGCTACAATATGTAATTTTTTTCACCGCTATGGGTTGCTAACCTCTTACAATAACAAAGGCGTAGGTTGATGACGCATAAGCGGAATTATGGAACTTGTTGTCATGCTGATGGATCTAATAATTTTTATGGATGAGTGAGTACATTGATGTTTTTAACATGACTGTGGTATGAAGCATGGCATGATTGCTAATGAGAGTCAGATATCAGCGCCACACGCAAGTCCCTAGTCCGCAAGAAAAAGGAATTTTCCTATAGAGCGATTCCTATAAAGGAATAAGGACATTTCATTCTTCTGAACTACCCGCAAGTCCAGAATTACTACTCACACAGGTCAGTTTATTTGACGAATTAAACTTGTGAGGTAATGCAGCGCTGTTTCACTTGGTCTACACTATCACACTAAGGGCCCTTTCACACCTATCTTGTTTGGTCCGGATTTTCTGACTTTTCAGTTTGGTCCAAATCAAAATTACAGGTGTGAAACCTCCCCCGGACCACGGTCTGGACCAAACAGACGAAATTTGGTCCGACGAAAAGAGGTAGTCTCGGTCCGGATCAAACTGAACAAAGGTTTGGTTCGTTTCTAGTGTGAAAGCATTTTCTGTATGGTTCGGACTTTCAGACTATTTACAGGAAGTTCCGGTTCCCGCGTAGCCTAAACAACTGAAGAAGAATATTTATGTGCAGATCTGTCAGTCCTGCCCACCGCGTTTCTTCCAGCTGATTGTTGACACACACACACACTCACACACACACACACTGCACACACACACATTTGTCCTGCCGGCGACGATAAAATGTTCGCACAACGAGGACGTTCATTTGGCGAATTTGAACTAGCCTGGAGTATAGTTGGTGCTGCAGGGAGTAATGCCATAATAATAAAAGTATAGTGGCAACGATATGCGTCTGTTCATTCATTCTTGTCAGAGTTTTTTTTTTTCATTTTTTTTTTTCATTCTTGTCAAAGTTACACGCCGAATTGACAACATGCTGACGTCAGACGCACGTCCGTTTACAAACCAATCAATGTCAAGATGCATAGATGATGACGACAGGACGCAAGTACGTCATGTAAAGTTCTTTAGTGCGCTCGCATAATTGCAATGTGAAACCAAACCAAAACTAACCAAATGTATACAATGTATCAAAACATGACCTTTGGTTTGGACCTTGGTGCGGACTTTCAGGTGTGAAAACGCCCTAAGCTGCATTTGAATGTGTTGAAAGTTATAATGTTATTCTATGTGTTAGTTTAAGCTGTTAGCTGTATGAGACTAGCTTACTGCTAGATCAACATTAGAATAACATGCTGATCGTATTCTAACATTTAATCATGTTGAGCTATTTAACACTGATTAGTTTTATGTACATTTGCTCACCTGTCTAATAAAGTACATGCAAGAGCAGCATCTCTGTCATGTCAAAGTGTCGGCAACTCGAAAATGCCACGCCGATATTGATCCTCGTTTTAGTTCTCCTTTTGTCCCAAAGTCTGCTTGCCATGGTCCATAATGTTTGAAAGAAACAACAACAGCGTGAGTGTTCCGCTAGATGTAACGCAGTTGTCCACATCTGTCGACCATGGTTACTTTGGCAGTACGAGCAGAAACCAGGGGTAACGCGGATATTACGTCATTGACAGGCGACAATGACCAGGGACGAACCATTATTTAAAATAGGAATTTCTCTGAAATTAAAAATCTTTTGGGATATTGTAAGTACACAACTGCAGGAAATATATCACACTGTGCAAGTGATTTTTGGATATTCTATTACAAAAATCTTACATATTGTACCTTTAACCAGGTTGTTTTGTTGTCGATGCATTTTAAAATGTGCATTTCTGCTCAAGTGTTCAGGTATTTTACAGTCTTCTGTACCATATTACTAGTTACTCTCTACAACTATGATTGAATGGTTTGAATGTTTTGTAAGCAGATGTTTAAGGGGCTTTGTGTTATGACCTATTCTTTCTGTGCTGTGTTCTGTGCTTTCTTGTTTAATCCCACAGACGCAAGCACAAGAGATTCACTTTTAATCTAATGCAATTGAAAACATTTTAACCCTTCTGTCTCTAGGGCTGGGCGATATGGCCAAAACAATTATCATGATAAATTTTTTCACATCAGTTGATATCAATAATTATCACGATAAAACTTTTCTTCTTTTTTTAAGTTTTAAGTAGGGATGTGCGTGACTATTCGACTAGTCGATTAAATGATACTGCAATGTCTTGCTTTACATTTTTTACGTATGTTCTATGTTTAAATTACCGTCATGTTAAAGGAAAAGTTCACTTAAAAATGTAAATTCTGTCATCATTTACTCACCCTCAAGTTGTTTCAAACCTGTATGAATTTCTTTCTTCTGCTGAACACAAAGGAAGATATAGGCCTCTCAAGACAGGCAAGAGTGACATATGGGGATATTACCCCCCCCACCCGTCAGGGGGTCAAGGGGGGAGGGGAGGGTTGGGTTGGGTTGGACGGGTCGCAGGAATGGGGGTGTTTCATTAAAGGTCCCGTATTATGCCCCTTTTCACAAGATGTAAAATAAGTCTCTGATGTCCCCAGAGTGTGTATGTGAAGTTTTAGCTCAAAATACCCAACAGATCATTTTTTACAGCATGTTTAAATTGTCATTTTTTGGGGCTTAGAAAAACGTGCTGTTTTAGTGTGTGCCCTTCAAATGCAAATAAGCTGCTGCTGCACGGCACAGGGGGCGGAGCGCTCAGTATCTCAGGACAATTTCATCTCACGGAATGATGATAATATCAGAAACTCTCAGTAACGGTGTTCATTTCGAGTCAGACAATGATGCCTACAGAGTCAGAGTGCTGTATAGAGATGGAACAGGTATAGTTTAGTAGTTTAATTACGATTATAACGTATTTGTCATCACCGTAAGACAGGGGTCGGCAAGTAACTTTGGCCGCGGGCCAATATTTTTTTTAGCCAGTAGATGGCAGGCCAGCTACACAGAGTAGGCCTATGGATACAAATGAAATACTCTTATATAGGCCTATAATCGCGGAATATGATGGGTCCGTCACGTCCGTGGATCATTCGTTCAATCGTTTTTTTTCAAATTAAAGCCAAAAATAAAAAGATGAAAAACGACTTGTTTTTCCATTATTTATTTCCTGAACTAAAATGAAAAAAACGAATAACAATGGGTTTTCTGATTTTCTGATTGTGCTCAGATCAAAAATAGAAAAAATTAATTACTGGATTAGACAAATTTTAATTTTGATTTTTAATTTTTAATTTAACACCTTAGGCATATATCAAGGAAATCATTTTAAACAGATCAAGTACTATTGTGGTAACAGATTACAGCCATTTTAATAAAGGTGTGAATAGCAATCATACCTCATTCACTTACAGTCCGACTTTTGAACTTTATTCCTTTTTTTTATTATTATTTATTCGGGACACACACATACACACCTAAGGTTTAAGGAGGTCTGCGCGGGACTGTTTTTTTCCGTCCCGCTCCCACAATCTATTCTAGCTATTCTAGTTCTATTCAGCAACCGCTTAAAATACACTCGGTGTTCACGCGCTTTATTTCCCGACCTGACGGGTCCGCAAAATTTAGATCTCTTTTCCATAATCTCACATTCAAATGTCTCTAACGGAAAGAATGAGATTAAGTAGCCTATAATAAATGATATACAAAAATTGTGTTTGTGTCAATATAAATATTAGGCTATTTTAACATTGTACTGTCAGCAGAGGAAAAAAAATGCCACAGAAAAAAAAAATGAAATATAAATAACCTAACATAAATTAAATAGGACAAAGCCTATCACTCAAATTTCTAAGCAACATAAATGAAAATCATATTGCCCTACTGACAAATGAAGTAGGCTATTTTCTGCCGAACTATTTAAAAAAAAAAGAATGTTGTTGACTGACAATAGTTTCAGTACCAAACAGCTCCTCAGAGCTAGGTGTACAGGTGGTCAGAATTAAGTGCGGATACGCTGTCAAAAGATGTCGGGAGTGGGCCTATTGTCAGTCAGACCGCCCGCTCCGTCCAAAGTAGCCTACACCAGAGTTCTGACCGCTACCGTCTTTTGATGCGCGAATGGACACAAAGTGGTCAAGCGTATAACTAGACGCGGCAGGCGCGAATTTGACGCGCTATTTGCGTCCGGTGTGAACGCACAGTTATACTTTAAAATGTAATCCCGCGCCGCATGATTCCCTATGGGTGTTTCACACAGTATGCAGCGGTGAAATCGTCACGCGACTACGGCTTTTCTCAAGTAGTGGAAGAGTTTTGTGCAGCATTTAGGACTTCCAAAATAATCCGGCGGGCCATAAAATATTGCTGGCCAGTTTTGGCCCGCGGGCCGCCAGTTGTCGTTCCCTGCCGTAAGAGCTGAGTAAACACACACAGTAAGTTATAAGAAGTGTGCAAGTACATAAATTAATTTCGGTAGAGTTGAGGGAGCATTTTCTTTAAAAACAAAATAATTCCACCTCGTCTTCAGCGGCTGCCTCAGATTTCGGGAGTAAATAGAGAGAGCTATGTGGATTAATACATCCAGCCACACAACACCTACAATGCTTGGGAGACATTCTCATCTATGGCTGTGAACTCGATCAGGGCGGGTCTATGTTGAAACGGCAGTGTCTGTCAACACTCGTGGGCGGGGCCTGTGCTTAGTGATGTCACTAAAACAGCATTCTGAAAACAGGTCGTTGGGAGACACTGCTGATGATTTATGGGGATTAATAAAAAAAGGAGTGAGTGGATTTTTATCACTATTGGCTGGTTGTGTACACACACTGCCAACACACATTTATGTCCAAACAGCATGCAAAAGTGAATTTTGCATAATAGGGGACCTTTAAAAATAATATTATTAGTGTTTTTGTTGTTTATAATTGCTCAAATACCTAATACAAAGTATTTATTCAATTTCCGCATGTTCGTGTGTGTGTGTGAGAGAGAGAGAGAGATTATGACTGGTGGTGTTTATTGTAAGTGTCTCTTCCTCGGTCTCCTCCTCTAATGGGCCTACCCTTTTCGCCACCTTCTCTGGGCCAGCATCCTCTAACCTGGCCTTTTAGAACGAAACTTTCAGAAGACTGTAGCAAAATCACGTGAACAATTCCAGGATATGCTTTTTTTTTCATTGGTTGTTGTGTTAAATCTTACCCAGATACAATAGTGCTATTTTCTGATTGGCTATTGTGTAGTCCCTTTCTTTTTTTTGATGGGCTGATAAGTGGCAGGGTCGACTAGGAATTCCAGGGGAGACGCGCTTTGTTTCCTGCCGGTTCCATAGTGAGAGTGGCGCGGCCAGAGAAATTTTGGGCGCTGCGGCATATTAAATATATAGTTTTTCCGTGTGAGAAATACAATGTGTGGCGGGAGTGCGTGACAAAAGCATACATGTAAGTGCACGTGCTGTAAAATAAAAGGACAACCCAGAAGCTTTCAACGCACAGTAAAATAATATATTTTACAATATTTACAGTATCACTGTTATTATTATTTTTTTTTAATGTTGTCACTCTATAAAACAATATTGCACAACAAGGTGGATTTTCAAATTATAAAGTCAAATTAAATAGGCTTATAACACACCCTGGACTATGGCATTTTAGGTCCTGCTAAGGCCTTGAGGAAAACAAGCTCCAAGACTCGGGAGGTCAACTATAATCATTTAATTTTCTTTATACAACTGTCACATGCCAAAATAGTGTTCGATTATTACACGTCTAAAGGAGTCAAGCGGGAATGACATTTTACTTGTAAATAACAATAAACAAAGACAATTTTAATGGTGAGTAAATAGTGACTTTTTTTTGTGTGGACAATTCTTTTAGTCAAGAACTAAACCTGTTAGCCAGCACCCCCCCACTTTTGAAAAATCCCCAGAAATGGCATACCCAAACTAAAACAGATAGAGTTCATGAACCCTTTGCACTAAAAGGACAAGTAAGATCTCATTTGAAAGCTGACACTTGGCAGTTTATTGTACATTTAGAATTAATTATTGTCATGATGAAAAAAAGTTATAAATAGCTTCAAAGTTGGGTAAAGTTATTAGAAATTAATTTTTTTGAAATATCTTCATGAAAATAAAATTGAAATTGGCATTGTATCAATAACAATCATTTTGATCTTCAAAGTACCAATTTATAGAGACCAAACGTGGTATAGGTGAGGTTACATTGACCATTGGTTCTATCGTAAAATACACAGTATGAAAAATACTAATAGTATTAAAAGACACTACACAAGACAGTAAATCATTCACACAATCTTCTGGGATGCATGTTTATTTATAGATCAGTTTGTCTATAAATGAATGCAGGAAAGTCTGTTTTAAGGTCTGTTTCTGTCTTTCTTATGCCCTCTGTCTTATCCCATGACCACATTTTTCAGAGCAATAAAACCATCTTAGGCTATCTGATGGTCGCCCTGGCCCTTTTCTGCTCTCTTGCCTCTTTTGGGGGGATATTTCATTCCTAAGAGTGGGCTTTAAAGCTTATTTATTAAATGTAAAAAATAGTTGTGTGTCTGATTGTCTCAGTCGTTACACTCTTCTGCCACTCAGTCCGTCTGAGGGAGTGTTCCGGTGGGAAAGCGACGTCAATTCATTCCCTCTATAGTGAGTGTGTTGTGTATATATGCGTGTGTGTATATGTATATATACACACACACACACACACACACACACACACAAATATATATACAGTGAGGAAAATAAGTATTTGAACACCCTGCTATTTTGCAAGTTCTCCCACTTGGAAATCATGGAGGGGTCTGAAATTGTCATCGTAGGTGCATGTCCACTGTGAGAGACATAATCTAAAAAAAAAAATCCAGAAATCACAATATATGATTTTTTAACTATTTATTTGTATGATACAGCTGCAAATAAGTATTTAAACACCTGTCTATCAGCTAGAATTCTGACCCTCAAAGACCTGTTAGTCTGCCTTTAAAATGTCCACCTCCACTCCATTTATTATCCTAAATTAGATGCACCTGTTTGAGGTCGTTAGCTGCATAAAGACACCTGTCCACCCCATACAATCAGTAAGAATCCAACTACTAACATGGCCAAGACCAAAGAGCTGTCCAAAGACACTAGAGACAAAATGGTACACCTCCACAAGGCTGGAAAGGGCTACGGGGAAATTGCCAAGCAGCTTGGTGAAAAAAGGTCCACTGTTGGAGCAATCATTAGAAAATGGAAGAAGCTAAACATGACTGTCAATCTCCCTCGGACTGGGGCTCCATGCAAGATCTCACCTCGTGGGGTCTCAATGATCCTAAGAAAGGTGAGAAATCAGCCCAGAACTACACGGGAGGAGCTGGTCAATGACCTGAAAAGAGCTGGGACCACCGTTTCCAAGGTTACTGTTGGTAATACACTAAGACGTCATGGTTTGAAATCATGCATGGCACGGAAGGTTCCCCTGCTTAAACCAGCACATGTCAAGGCCTGTCTTAAGTTGTGCCAAAAGTGCCAATGACCATTTGGATGATCCAGAGGAGTCATGGGAGAAAGTCATGTGGTCAGATGAGACCAAAATAGAACTTTTTGGTCATAATTCCACTAAACGTGTTTGGAGGAAGAAGAATGATGAGTACCATCCCAAGAACACCATCCCTACTGTGAAGCATGGGGGTGGTAGCATCATGCTTTGGGGGTGTTTTTCTGCACATGGGACAGGGCGACTGCACTGTATTAAGGAGAGGATGACCGGGGCCATGTATTGCAAGATTTTGGGGAACAACCTCCTTCCCTCAGTTAGAGCATTGAAGATGGGTCGAGGCTGGGTCTTCCAACATGACAATGACCCGAAGCACACAGCCAGGATAACCAAGGAGTGGCTCTGTAAGAAGCATATCAAGGTTCTGGCGTGGCCTAGCCAGTCTCCAGACCTAAACCCAATAGAGAATCTTTGGAGGGAGCTCAAACTCCGTGTTTCTCAGCGACAGCCCAGAAACCTGACTGATCTAGAGAAGATCTGTGTGGAGGAGTGGGCCAAAATCCCTCCTGCAGTGTGTGCAAACCTGGTGAAAAACTACAGGAAACGTTTGACCTCTGTAATTGCAAACAAAGGCTACTGTACCAAATATTAACATTGATTTTCTCAGGTGTTCAAATACTTATTTGCAGCTGTATCATACAAATAAATAGTTAAAAAATCATACATTGTGATTTCTGTTTTGTTTTTTTTTAGATTATGTCTCTCACAGTGGACATGCACCTACGATGACAATTTCAGACCCCTCCATGATTTCTAAGTGGGAGAACTTGCAAAATAGCAGGGTGTTCAAATACTTATTTTCCTCACTGTATATACACGGCTCTGAAAAAAAAAAAAGAGATCAGTGCAAAATTATCAGTTTCTCTGGTTTTACTATTTGTGTTTGGGTAAAATTAACATTTTTGTTTTATTCTATAAACTACTGACAACATTTCTCCCAAATTCCAAATAAAAACATTGTCATTTAGAGCATTTATTTGCAGAAAACGACAACTGGTCAAAACAACAAAAAAGGTGCAGTGTTGTCAGACCTCGAGTAATGGAAAGAAAATAAGTTCATATTCATTTTTAAACAACACAATACTAATGTTTTAACTTAGTTAGAGAATAACCCTGATTTTCAATCACAGCTTTCATGCGTCTTGGCATGCTCTCCACCAGTCTTTCACATTGATGTTGGGTGACTTTATGCCACTCCTGGTGCAAAAATTCAAGCCCATCCATCTTCCTCTTGATCACATTCCAGAGGTTTTCAATGGGGTTCAGGTCTGGAGATTGGGCTGGCCATGACAGGGTCTTGATCTGGTGGTCCTCCATCCACACCTTGATTGACCTGGCTGTGTGGCATGGAGCATTGTCCTACTGGAAAAACCAATCCTCAGAGTTGGGGAACATTGTCAGAGCAGAAGGAATTAAGTTTTCTTCCAGGACAACCTTGTTGTTCCAAGGACGCATGAATCAAGCCACGTACAAAGACAAATCTGCCTGATTCCAGTCTTGCTGAAGCACGCCCAGATCATCACCGATCCTCCACCAATTTTCACAGTGGGTGTGAGACTGTGGCTAGTAGGCCTCTCCAGGTCTCTGTCTAACCATTAGACGACCAGGTGTTGGACAAAGCTGAAAATTGGACTCATCAGAGAAGATGACCTCTACAGTCCAATCCTTATGCAAACCAGTGTTAATTTTGGCAGCCATTTTTGATTTAGTCTTAGTTTTCATCTTGAGACGAAAATACTTATTGGTCTTAGTCACATTTTAGTCATTTTTTCTTTCATAGTTTTAGTCTAGTTTTAGTTGACGAAAAGTCATTGCATTTTTTGTCAACTTTTAGTCAAACTGCAATTACCGACATTAATTTTGGTAGCTATTTATATGTAGTCTTTAGACAAAAAATGTCCTACATTTTTTATCTCTAAGCCAATTCAGTTAAGCTTATGAGAAATGTAAATTAAGGTAACAGGCTGTATTGACATTGCACTCTTTAGCAGTAGCACTTGTGCAATTCTACATACCTCTTTTCCTTAGTTCAGCAGTTCAGTGGTTTTTAGAGTGCCGTACCCCCTGGTACCCCCTCTCTTCCACTTAGACTGCAGTCACACTTTTTCCATTAAGGGACAATATTTTTTACATATTTTTTTTTTATTAAACAATGTTCAATAAATATGCAATGGTGGTAAAAACGAAGTGATACTTTTAAAATATTAAATTAAAGCCAGTAGTAAGTCAATGTCTTTATGAGTGAGTCATGGAGTCATTCATACATTAATTCAGTAAGAAAGCAAGCTGCTATTTTTATGAACGGGTCATTGAATCTCACGATTCGTTCAAGCCACAGATTCGTTCACGAATCACCGCTGTGTGCTGCAGTTCTGCTGTGGCTTTCGTTGCAAAATAGAGCAATAAGCCTACTGAAAATACTGTTTTAAATGTAGTACATAATGTTACCCTTCTGTTTGTTAAACTGTTGTATAAAATCAATGTCACATTTTAAATCGTGTGGATATTCAGGAAACATTGCATTCTTGCTCGTATAATATGATCAACATTAAAAACACTGCTGGATATCAGCCTGCAGTTTGATCGCAGATTTAGTAGCACAGATAGCACAAACGGCTCGTGGCAGAACACAGACCGGCTGAACAACACTTTAATTTAAATAGAAAATCTCAAATGAAGATCGCTAAACTCCAGCTTACTTTGTTTTCAGATCATCCGCGCTTCTTCAGCAGTGTAGAGAGCGCGCGCGCATGGTTGCCAGATACTATTGAAAAGACCGTGTAGAAAACGTGTTCTTTTAACAGAAAAGCTCTGACTGGGGGTTTAATTATTAAAATCTGGCAACCGTAAGCATGAACGCTCGTAAAAAACAGTCAATGTGTTGTCTCCTTTATTTGACACAAACAAGTGGTTTTGGTTAAGTTTAAAAAAAAATTAAACACATTTCAGTCTCGTCTTTTTTCGTCAACGATATTGCATGTGTTGATATAGTCACAGTTATCGTTTAGTGACGTGGGTGTCGTCTCTCATCGTCTCGTCTTAGTCAGGGGAAAAAAGGTCGTCAACGAACATTTTTCGTCATAGTTTTCGTTAACGAAATTAACACTGATGCAAACCTCAGCTTGGCTCTTCTTTGCTTCTCATTGATGAACGACTTCTTTGCACGACTTCAGCCCTGCCCCTAGGAGCCTGTTTCGAACCATCCTCGCCGTGCACTTCACCCCAGCTGCCATTTGCCATTCTTTTTGTAGGTCATTTGATGTCATCCTATGGTTGTTGAGTGACATTCGAGTGAGTTGGAGGTAGGGATGGGGCCGATCCGATCCAGTATCGGTATTTTCCCGATTCAACCTGCGGATATATCCAATATCCATGATGTCTGTGCTTTAACGTTGTCTGCTGAAATGACAACAAAAGTGATTCCCGCCGGCTAGTCTGCTAGCTGGCTGCAAACTGCGGAATGAATTTCCTGAATGGAGGCGCGGCTCAATGAGACACAGAGTTATGAGACACGCCCCCGAAAATCCATTCCGCAGTTTGCAGGATAGCACTGAGCAGCATTGTGGCTAGCCAACATGTCCACTGTGTGGAAATACTTCACACTGGAAACACCACAGAGCAAGACAGCAAAATGCAATGTTTGCAAAGCCGTAATTCAGAGAGGTGGAAGCTCCCTCGCATCGTACAACACAACGAACGCAATCAAACATTTAAAAAAGCACCATGTTGCTGTGCGTTCACACCAAGCGCGAATAGCGCGTCAAATTCGCGTCTACCGCGTCTAGTTGGACGCTGGAATATTTTGAATCCATTCACGCGTCCAGAGCGAAATTGACGCACGTAAAAAACAAAAGTTTGAAGCGAAATTGACGCGCGTCTGAGGCGAAATCCACTTGTCTGTTTGCAAGATGGCTGATGTTGATCGAGCATTCATTGAGAGAGTTACCGCATCGGAGCGAGGATCACCCTTCAGATAGTGTGTGTGTGTGTGTAAGATGTTTACACTTGCACTTTTCTTATGTTTCAAGAGTCAAGTATTTGACATTTTGGGAATGTAATACATATTGACATGACAATCAATTTGAAACCCTTACAGTTGCATATTTGTTTTCAGAATGGGAATTTTCGTGTTTAAAAGGATTTCCTGTTTTTCTGACTTCCTTTTCTGACCTTATACTTACCTCAAGTTGCCTTTTGGGACATACATGCGTACATACGTACATATTAGACATGCACCGATTGATCGGCTGGTGACCGGAATTGGCCGATTTTCACGTGATCGGCCATGACCGGCGACCGGCTGGTCAGTCTGACATATGCCGATTTTATGCCGGTCAAATGCACTCGGGCGCCACATGATTAACCTTTTGAGCGGTACGGTCTCATATATGGGATTTTTATTTCTGTGCCCCTGAGAGTACGGTGCCACATTTAGAATGTTCAGTGACGTCGCATAACTGCCAGATTCAAACTGTGCTTTCGCACGTTGGCTGGCGCTGAGCCAGAGTCGGATGCGTTCAGCGCTGTCATATATCACAACTAAGCAGTGTTTTCAACCTCATAATGTTTATTTTAGGTTTCAGATATTTAAATACACATAAGCACGAGTAAAACAATACATTTGGAGTTTGTAAAATACACACTGATGTCTGTGGAAGCAGCAATAACAATCTATTCAAATATAATTTGCTGACATGTGTTATTCATATCAGACAAACATAGTGGAAGTAACTATAAAGTTTACTCTATTCTTATCAGTTCACCGGCCACTTTCTTGCATTTATTTCGGGAGAAACTGATGAATTCACGTGCTGTAAATCCGACTGACAGGACAACATTGCAGCGCCCATCTCATGTTATAGATCAAGATTATTTATAAAAGTTTTTAAAACGACCAAACACACTCACTCACACGTATTTGAGAATCGGAATATCAGATAGGCTGGTTGATGACAGGGTAAGCAAGTTGTGAATATTTTGAATAAAAAAGGAAAAGCGAAATAAAAGCGGCACATCTGTCATACAGTATTATTGTGGCTGCGGTGTATCGCGTGACGCGTCGCCATGGAAACATTAAAGGGAACGTTCGCTTTGAAAAAACTCACTCTGGGGGTGGGGGGTGGGGGTGTCAGAATATTTTAAACTTGCGCTTGAAAGGGTTAAATAAATATTTGTGTGTGCTGTAAAGTGGTTAGAAAAAAATTTAATCGGAATCGGTATCGGCAGGTCAAACTCAATGAAAAATCGGAAATCGGAATCGGCCTAGAAAATTGTAATCGGTGCATCTCTAGTACATATATCATACTTGCCTGTTGAGAGGAGTTTATTTCAGCATCATATAAAATAAACAATAATGATAATAAATATAGCTGCGAGCAGCGATTGCGGGCCCAAGCCGGTGGCACCGCCACCCTGGTGCCTTTAGTTACACTAAAGCAGGGGTGGGCAAACTTTTTGGCTCAAGGGCCACACTGGGTTTTAAAATTTGACAGAGGGCCGGCCCAGTAGCAGATTATGAAACACGATGTCATGAAAGTGCGTATCTATACCACAAATTTTATTTCTCGTGCCATTTATACGGCAAAATTTTTTTTTTTTGCGTGCATATGCTGCGCACTGTAAACCCTTTGGTTAGGATTAGGGGTGCGGAGTGCGTGCCTATTACACGCCATTAAAGGGATAGTTCGCCCAAAAATGACAATTCTGTCATCATTTACTCACCCTCAAGTTGTTTCAAATCTGTATGAATTTCTTTTTTTCTGCTGAACACAAAAGATATTTTGAAAAATGTCGGTAACCAAACAGTTGATGGACCCCATTGACTTCCATAGTAGGAAAAAAAATACTATGGAAGTCAATGGAGTCCATCAACTGTTTGGTTTACCCGAGATTTTTCAAAATATCTTCTTTTGTGTTCAGCAGAAAAAAGAAATTCATACAGGTTTGAAAGAACTTGAGGGTGAGTAAATGATGACCGAATTTTCATTTTTGGGCGAACTATCCCTTTAAGTGCGTATCATATGCACGCGAAAACTGCGTTTCATAAGAACTACAAATACAATTCGTGGTATTCGCACTTTCATGAGATCGGGCTGGGCAAACACATTTACGTTGTGGCAACGTCTGCGCGAAATTCAACAACTGAGAGACGACATTCTGACAATACATTTTTTTATGCTAGATATCCCCCATTTAGCATGTTATGTTTTGAGGTTAATTTTTAATTAGTCAGATGTTCGATAATTATAGCCTATACTTTTAAAATATTGTTTATCCTTATTATTATTTAATGGGCCTAACCGTAAATTAGAAACAAAACACCTAAGTGTACACTTAGAAGAGTAAAAATGACAGAAGGTTAACGTTACGTTAATTCAACTTTATTAAAACTGCATGGCAATCAATTTGCACTTCCAAAAGTCATACATTTGTGGAAAAAAACGAAATAAACGAATATACAAATTTATTTTAAGTATAATAAAATAAAACATAAAAAGCAAATGCAGATCAGAACATTTAATGAACAAAACCGGGTTCTGTACATGGCAGACGTCAGGGGAGCGTAGTCGAAAGCCGGGCGATAAAGGTTTTGTAAACGGAATCAGTCAGGAGGATACATCCACAAATCCAGAGTAGCAAAACTAAATGGCAGAAAAATCAAAGGAAAAACTAAACATGTGTGCAAGCGGTTACCAAACATTTTTTTCTCTGTGAGTTTTCAAAAAAAGGAAAAAACATTAACGTGCACCAAGTCTATGCGCTTAAGTTGCTGTCTGTTTGGTTTCCATGGTGACGCGTCTAGCTTGTTACGTGACACACCGCAGCCACAACAGCGCTGAATGAATGATGATCTGCTTTTATGTCATTTTTCCTTTTTTACATTTGTTAGCTATGGCATGAAATATCTGATATTCCGATATATGCAAATCATATATGCAGTCAAATATATGCAACGCAATTTATATATAACGCAAAGTATTGCAAGAAAAAGGCAAAATTAATGCGATCTTAAGACAATTTTTTAAATACTCGACGGGCCGGATTAAACAGCCTAACGGGCCGTATGTGGCCCGCGGGCCGTAGTTTGCCCACCCCTGCACTAAAGCCACCGGGGTGGCGGTGTCACCGGCTTGGGCCCTCCATCGCTGCTCGCAGCTATATTTATATATATATATGTAAATATGCCAGTTGGTGGCGCTATAACTTTGAATAGTTACATCCATCTGATCGGCCTCTTACCACGAACACACTGCTGAAGTTTCATCAAGATCAGTTAACGTATGCAGAAGTTATATTACTTCGTGTTTCTCTTTTCTCGCCATTGTTTCCTCGCCACGGCCAAACCGTTCGAGATATCAAAAATCCGTCCGGAATTTATCATCCTCAATGTCTTGACTTCATGCTGACCGAGTTTGGAGGCGATTGGATGAATTCTCTAGGATGAGTACATCAAATTCCACAGCATGCGTTTTTCAAACAACCCATAATAGCCAACTTCCTGTTGGGCGGAGCTAATAACTTAGAGTGCGGAAGTTGTTCGGCCCGATGAGATCTATATGTGTACCGAGTTTCATATTAATTCATGCAAGCGTGTTTGATATATGGACCAAGTTTTTAGACCGTGTCCAAGGGGGCGCTGTTGAGCCCCCCTGCCACGCCCGGTACCAGCTTCAGCCCGGCTCTGATGACTGTGGGTTCTGACCTGTGTGGAAAGTTTCAAGAGTTTTTGAGCACGTTAAGGGCCCCAAAAGCCCCTGAAACCTTGAAGAACAAAGATTAAATGGAATAGACAAATCCCCCCCCCCCCACACACACACACAGACACACAGAGAGAGAGAGAAAATTCTCCAGAAAATCCACATTCAAACCAAAATATCTGACTTCCTGTGGGTCTGAGGTAATGACTGTAAATTAGAAAGGTGTCCTGCTTGATGAGAACAATACACCTACCAAGTTTTGTGATTCTAGGAAAAACTAAGCCCCCATTTTTGACTAAAGGTGGCGCTACTGAGCCATTCCACCACGCCCATTTCTGAAACTTTGCACATGTCTACTGTATAATAAATGTGATGTGTCTGTCGAGTTTCATTTTCATGCATTTTCAAGCATGTGAAGAGTTTCAAAAGCATCCGAAAAGAATATTAAAGTTTGATGCGTTGCCACGGCAACAGTATCTAAGATATCAATAATCCTTTCACAGGTCTACATCTGCCGTGTGTCTACATTATACACAAAGTTTTAAGCAAATCGGGTAAAAATAAGAAAGTGATTTCAAAGCATTTTGAAAGTGACACACTTCCTGTTGCCAGTTGGTGGCGCTATAACTTTGACTCACAAAGGTCATATCCATGTGATCGGCCTCTTACAACGAACACACTGCTGAAGTTTCAGCAAGATCAGATAATGTATGCAGAAGTTATAACACACTTCCTGTGTCCCATTATTCGCCATAAATTCGTTTCCTCGCCACGGCCAAACCGTTCGAGATATCAAAAATCTGTTCGCAAGAATTCATCCTCAATGTCTTGACTTCATTCACACCGAGTTTGGCGGCGATCGGATGAATTCCCTAGGAGGAGTATTTCACATTCCATTGTATGCGTTTTCCAAACAACGTATAATAACCGACTTCCTGTTGGGCTTTTGTAAAACTTAGAGCACGAAAGTTGTGCGGCCCGATGAGATCTATATGTGTACTGAGTTTCATATTATTACATGCAAGCGTGTTTGATATATGGACCAAGATTTCGGACCCCATTCCCCCCTGCCACGCCCGGGTACCAGCTTCAGTCCGGCCCTGATGGCCGCGGGTTCTGACCTGTGTGCAAAGTTTCAAGAGTTTTTGAGCATGTTAAGGGCCCCAAAAGTGGCAAAAAGGCACACAAAAAAAAAAGAAAAAAAAAAAAAAAATCATTACGAAAACAATAGGGCCTCCGCCCTTTCAGGGCTTGGGCCCTAATAATCCTTACGGAAACAATAGGGCCTTCGCCCTTTCAGGGCTTGGGCCCTAATAATTAATAATAACACTGAAATATCTCCTTGAAGGCAGATTATATCTGGGATCTAAAGTCTGTAACATTTCTTGAAACCCATCCTTCTCGACTGATTGAATTGGCAACATAGACCTTGCAATAAAACTTGTTACAGAGTTTGTAATCGTTTTCCACTTTTCGCTTTTTTTGTCATATGGTGTTTTCTTTGTGAATGTTTCTGCCAAGGTCTGTTGTGTCTGTTTTTTTTTGTTTTTTTTTCTGTTTGTAGCAGCAGTGCTGTTTTGTTCAGAACAAAGCCTTTCATACTCTTCAAACTGTTTTGTGCGTGGTACGGAGATGATGGAAGAGGCTGGTTGTGGCGCTCTTCTTTACGGAGATCTGCTTGCGACAAATTCTACAGATGGGCGACGTTTGTTGCTTGTCTTTTTTGTCAAAACCAAACCATCTCCAGGCTAAAAAAGCTGACCCACGTCTCGCTGTTAGCTCTTCTGGCACTGGTTCTGAGACGTCAGGGGCACTGAGGCATTATGGGCAGTTCCCCTTATTAATAAAAATGTTTTAGTTTGTACTAAAAAAAAAGTTTTTTCTAGAAGTTAAAAGAAGCCCTGTTCGGAGGTTATTCCGGTGGATCTCTTGGGAAAATGTATTCCATCTTTTGGACTCATCATTATACAACGCAATTTTCTAATGATGCAATCACGAAGCTCGCCACTTGAGGACGCCACAGACATTTAAGAAAAACTTTTTAACTTCAGACTTCAGTTTTCCACAAACAACGCATATTTTGCCTTTTCTAGCAGCTATTTTATTAATCGTACATCGGCTTTACTCTACGTTTTTGGATTGTTGCTTCAACCTAAGAAACGTCATAACACACAGGTAAGAACTCCATAGTTGTATTGCAAATTAGTAGCAGCTTACTCTTGTGCAATTGAGGAACGATCGTGATTTTGTACCAAAAAAAATCAAAATACAGTCAAACAAACCCCTACAGTATTAAAATCGCTACATATAATTGTTTAGAAGGTTATAGTGTGCGTTATTTGTTTTCTCTTTAACTTCCTTCAGCTCTTTTCATGTTTGGGGGGTCGGATTGTACAAATTATGAAATATTCGATATCCCAATTTTGCATATCGTCCAGACAACAATTTGGATATTATCGTCTAAATGATATATCGCCCACCTCTAGTCCGACATTGTTTTTCTTGTTTTTTCTTCTCTCATCTAAGTGGTTCCACCATGGATAAGTTGACTTAATGGTTATGTTTTATCTGGTTTAATTGTTTATTTTTGTGTTTATTATGTCCTACTTTGTTGTGCTTGTGCTGTAGCCAAAAGTTAATTAGCAAAGTTAATACACTTATAAGTCCAGTTAGACAAGGATAAAAGATTTGTACTAGCTGGGCAGATACGTGTTTGCGAAGGATGCATAACATCTCGGTTACGCATGTAACCCTTGTTCCCTGAAGGAGGGAACGGAGACGTTGTCGGCGTGTCGACTGATTGGGATCACGCTAGGGAGCCTGTCATCTTCGAGTATTGTAAAAACGAGATTTGCATCTCACACTCGGCCCCGCAGCGCGGGTATAAATACGAAAGCGGATGCACGCACCACTTGTTTTTCGCTGAGGAGCCGAGCGGAACCCGGTCAGCGGTGGTACAGCAATAGTGGCTAGGGGACTACGTCTCCGTTCCCTCCTTCAGGGAACGAGGGTTACATACGTAACCGAGATGTTCCCTTTCAGTCAGGCACGTTCTACGTAGTCAACGTGTCGACTGATTGGGATCCTACTAAGTCGCCACTATTGCTGCCACCTTCCAGTGCCTAGAAAAAAGCCACCTAATCCTTCCGCAGCTTTTTGGGGCAGAAAGGACAGGGCATTAGACCAAGAAGTCACTGCTGTTCCAAAAAACCCATTCAGTAGACTTGGATAACACTGGGAAAGCGTGCCCTATTGAAGGAAGGAGGGACGCTACAGAACCCACTACCAGCCCAAGAAGGGGGGGGGGAAGTGGAGAATACACATATGGACTGAGCGAATTGTTGGGCAGTATAACAAATGGAAAGTCACTGAGGTGGCTCCAGCCATAACGGGGGAGACCGAACCATCAGGAAATGGCAGGGCAAACACTGCTGAGGGACAGACACAGGCTTGAATTTTAGGGAGCTGTACCGTAGAAACACACATATGGATCCCCGTAGCGATACAACATATGGACCCAGCCTAGCACAAGTTCCACTAGCTTACAAGTGGTAGGCCTAGCATCGGACACTCCACCACGTCTAATGCCGAAGGGGTTTTGGAGGAACTCCCAGGTTTCTAATAAGAATTCAACTGGAGCAAGAATGGCGCACGTATCCGGTCCAAGGAGGGGAATGGCGCAGCGACACATCGAGCGTGCTTACTGTGTTAACTGGCTTCTATGTGAAGAGAGCACACGGGAAGCAATTGGTTCGACACGTAGGCTATAGAATCTAGCGAACACGTTAGCTCTACATACATCTGTCAGCAAGGCACCCTGGGCCAACGCCCAGGAAGCAGCTACACCTCTTGGGATTCAGTCCCCTGGGCTTTGCGTTCTGTCCAAATATATCCGCAAGGAACGGACGCGACAGAGGAAAGCCAGGGCGGGGTCTGCCTCCTCCAGGGGCAGCGCTTGCAGGTTCACCACCTGGTCCCGAAAGGGAGTGGTAGGAACCTTGGGCACATATCCAGGCCGGGGTCTCAGGATAACGTGAGTTAGCCGGCCCAAATTCCAGGCACGATTCGCTGACCGAAAATGCATGCAGGTCCCCTACCCTCTTGACGGAGGCCAATGCAAGCAGGAGAACTGTCTTTAATGACAGTTTTCAACTCAACTGACTGCAGAGGCTCAAAGGGAGGTCTCTGAAGTGCGGTCAGCACCAGAAATGAGTCCCAAGAGGGTATGGAGGGGATGCGAGGTGGATTCAATCTCCTCGCTCCTCTAAGGAACCTGACGACCAGGTCGTCCCTTCCCACGAATTTCCCATCCACTGCATCGTGATGTGCGGCAATAGAGGCAACATACACTTTGAGGGTGGAGGGAGACAGTCTTTGCTCCAACCCCTCTTGCAGGAAAGAAAGCACGGTCCCGATCGAGCATCTTCAGGGGTCTTTCCTGTGAGAAGAACACCAATCAATGAACAGGTTCCACCTCAATGCGTAAGCCTGCCTCGTAGAGGGGGCTCTCGCAGAAGCGATGGTGTCTACGACGATTGTGGTAGATCACCTAGAACCTCTGCATCCCGTCCAGGGACCAGACATGAAGTTTCCAGAGGTCTGGGTGTGGGTGCCATATGGTGCCCCGTCCCTGAGAGAGAAGGTCCTCCCTCAGATGAATGGGCCAGGGAAGGGCTGACGAAAGGAGCACAAGTTTGGGGAACCAGGTCCGTTTGACCCAATAAGGGGCAACTAGCAAGACCTGCTCCTCTTTCTCCCTGACCTTGCACAGTGTCTGTGCAAGAAGGTTCACTGGGGGAAATGCATATTTGCGAAAGCCCCGGGGCCAGCTGTGTACCATTGCATCCGTGCCGAGAGTGCCCTCGGTCAGGGAATAAAACAACTGGCAATGGAACGAGTCCGGAGAGGCAAATAGATCAATCTGTGTGGCTCCGAAGTCGTCCCAGATCAGCTGAACCACCTGGGGATGAAGTCTCCACTCTCCGGTGGCCACATGCTGTCGTGAGAGCTCGTCGGTGGCACGATTGAGTAGGCCGGGGATGTGAGTGGCACGAAGCGACCTCAGACGCTTCTGACTCCATAAAAGGAGGTGGCGGGCGAGTTATGACATGCGACGGGAGCGTAGACCACCTTGATGGTTGATGTACGTAACGGTCGCAGTGTTGTCCATACAGACCAGTACATGCTTACCGAGCAGCGGCGTTTTGAAGCGTCTCAAAGCAAGGTGTACTGCCAACAACTCGAGGCAATTGATATGCCAATGCAGATGGAGGTCTGTCCAGAACCCCGCTACTGCATGCCCGTTGTACATGGCGCCCCAGCCGGTGTTGGAGGCATCTGTGAAGACCACAGCGTGCCTGGACACTTGTTCTAGGGGCACTCCGGCCCGGAGAAACGAAGGGTCTAACCACGGGCTGAAGGATCCGTGGCAGGCTCGAGTGATTGTCACCCATAGCGTGCCGCTCTGCCATGCCCACCTCGGGACTCGGCCATGAAGCCAGTGCTGAAGTGGTCTCATATGAAGCAATCCGAGTGGTGGTAGTGCGGCTGCGGCTGCCATATGCCCCAGGAGCCTCCGAAAAAATTTCATTGGGACCATCGTCCTGCCCTTGAACGTGTTCAGGCAGTTCTGCACCGACTGGGCACGTTCCTCTGTGAGGCATGCCGTCTGTTTGACCGAGTCCAGCTCCATACTTAGAAAAGAGATCCTCTGCCCTGGGTTGAGTTTGCTCTTTTCCCAGTTGACCCGAAGACCCAACTGGTTGATATGTTGGAGCAACAAGTCCCTGTGTTCGCACAACTTTTCCTGAGACTGAGCTAGTATCAGCCAATCGTCGAGGTAGTTGAGGACATGAACACCTTGCTCTCTCATGGGAGCAATGGCCGCCTCTGCAATCTTCGTAAAGACGCGGGGCGACAGGGATAGCCTGAAGGGTAGGTTACTGATACGCTAGACCGTCGAACGCGAAACGCAGGAATGACCTGGCAGGATGGAGACATGAAAGTACGCGTCCTTCAGGTCGATCGCTGCAAACCAATCTCCGGGACGAATGTGTTCGAAAATGCATTTCTGCCTTAGCATCTTGAACGAAATCTTGTAAAGGGCCCGATTCAAGACACGCAGGTCCAAGATTGGTCTTAACCCACCACCTTTCTTGGGTACAATGACGTAGGGGCTGTAGAAGCCGTACCTCATTTCGGCTAGTTGAACCGGCTCTATTGCATCCTTCGCCAGTAGGACTGCAATTTCCGCATGCATGACAGGGGTTCTTTCAATCGACACCGAAGTGAAACAAATGTCTCTGAACATGGGCAGACGCCGGCTGAACTGAATCGTGTAGCCGAGTCTGATGGTGCAAAGAATCCAGCTGGACGGATTGGAAAGCA
Organism: Abramis brama; assembly: GCF_963993115.1. Lineage (NCBI taxonomy): Eukaryota > Metazoa > Chordata > Actinopteri > Cypriniformes > Leuciscidae > Abramis > Abramis brama. Next base: position 23,112,832 of record NC_139973.1, read on the forward strand.
CTTTCCAGGCTTCCAAAAACCGCTCAAGGGTATCCAGAGGCACCACAGACGGGGTGGGCCAGCGAAGTGGACAGCAGGGGCGGGCTCAGAGGGCCCGGGGGTGGTCCAGAGCGGGGTCTGAGTGCGCAATGCAGCACTGACCTGTTTCCACTGATCAGCTTTGGTATGGAAGAAGGCGTAATCGGGTCCTCGGACCGTACCCGTCTGTTGGCTGGCGACACAAGAGAGGATCGATGGTTGCAAGGCTTTACAGGGTAGCACACCTGTACCCCCCCCCCCATACCTGGGTGGCCTGTATCAGGGACGCTTAGTCTTGCTCTTGTCACCTGGTTTGGCAGTGTCTGATACAGGCTGGGCGGCCTGCGTGCGGCTAGCTCTCCGCTGAGGCCTAAGTGAAGGCTGCTGCGGTGGCCCAACGGGAGCTTGAGTGGCGGCAGGGGGGCGCCCTCGGCGACGTGCAGGTGGAGGAACTACCACTAGCGGTGGGGTGATGGCAGCAGCGGGCCGCTGGGGCAGGATGTGTCGGACCTCCTCCATCTGCTCCTGAGCAGCAGAGAACTCCACCACGTCGCTGAACAACCCAACCTGGGAAATTGGGGAGTCCAGGAACCGAACCTTGTCCGCATCCGCCATATCAACCAGGCTGAGCCAACTATGATGCTTTTGAACCACCAGGGTGGACATCGCTAGACCAATCGCGCAGGCCGCAACGCTTGTGCTCTGGAGAGCCAAGTCAGTTGCAGTGCAGAGCTCACTAATGAGCACACGATCTAGACTACCCTAGTTGCATATCCATGAGTGTTTTGGCGACCACATCCAGAAATGCATGGGCGGAATGACATCTTGAAAAAGACGTAAACGCATCCGTGGTTGCTCTTTCAGGAAATAAACGCTCTCACCAGTGCCGGAGCACACAGGGGAATAATTGCGGCAACACTGACTGGGATGGTGCAGCCTGTACCAGTGAAGCACTCACTCTATTCGCCCTCAACTGGCTGTCAGACAGAGATTTGCTTTGCTGTTAAAACAGCAGTTGAGAGCTTAGAAAGCTCGCAATCACCGCTGTCACGCCCTGTAAACACCAGCACCGGGAAAGACTTCCTGAAGAAGCACCGACACACTCACTCGTTGTAATACAACACACTCTTCAGATACATCGACATGAAGACCGATCGGCTCCGAAGCGAAAGACAAGTGGCGCGTACATCCGCTTCTGTATTTATACCTGCGCTGCGGAGCATGAGATGCAAATCTCGCAAGCCAATGTGCATTGGCTCATTTTTACAATACTCGAAGATGACAGGCTCCCTAGCGTGATCCCAATCAGTCGACACGTCGACTATGTCGAACATGCCTGATTGAAAGGGAACTCAAGCCACGTACAATATTATCCTGAAAGAAAAATTGCTTCCTTCTGCTCTGACAATGTTCCACAACTCGAAGGTTTGGGTAGTTTTGTGCAGGGCAATGCTCCAATCCACAAAGCCTGCCAATCAAGGTGTGGATGGAGAACCACCAGATCAAGACCCTGTCATGGCCACCACAATCTCCTGACCTAAACCCCACTGAAAACCTCTGTAATGTAAGCAAGAGGGTCACCGGCCAGTAAATAAAGCCAAGCTGCTTGAATTTTTTCACCAGGAGTGGCATAAAGTCGCCCAACAGCAATGTGACTGACTGATAGGGAGCATGGCAAGACATATGAAAGGTGTGAAAACATTAGTGTGTTGTTTAAAATGAATATAAACTTGTTTTCTTTGCATTATTTAAGGTCTGAAAACATGGCATCTTTTTTCGGTATTTTGACCCCCTGTCATTTTTGGCAAATTAAAAGAAAATTAAAAAATTCCTTTGAATAGCCCTCTGAAATACAGTGAGGAAAATAAGTATTTGAACACCCTGCTATTTTGCAAGTTCTCCCACTTGGAAATCATGGAGGGGTCTGAAATTGTCATCGTAGGTGCATGTCCACTGTGAGAGACATAATCTAAAAAAATAAAAAATCCAGAAATCACAATGTATGATTTTTTAACTATTTATTTGTATGATACAGCTGCAAATAAGTATTTGAACACCTGTCTATCAGCTAGAATTCTGACCCTCAAAGACCTGTTAGTCTGCCTTTAAAATGTCCACCTCCACTCCATTTATTATCCTAAATTAGATGCACCTGTTTGAGGTCGTTAGCTGCATAAAGACACCTGTCCACCCCATACAATCAGTAAGAATCCAACTACTAACATGGCCAAGACCAAAGAGCTGTCCAAAGACACTAGAGACAAAATTGTACACCTCCACAAGGCTGGAAAGGGCTACGGGGAAATTGCCAAGCAGCTTGGTGAAAAAAGGTCCACTGTTGGAGCAATCATTAGAAAATGGAAGAAGCTAAACATGACTGTCAATCTCCCTCGGACTGGGGCTCCATGCAAGATCTCACCTCGTGGGGTCTCAATGATCCTAAGAAAGGTGAGAAATCAGCCCAGAACTACACGGGAGGAGCTGGTCAATGACCTGAAAAGAGCTGGGACCACCGTTTCCAAGGTTACTGTTGATAATACACTAAGACATCATGGTTTGAAATCATGCATGGCACGGAAGGTTCCCCTGCTTAAACCATCACATGTCAAGGCCCGTCTTAAGTTTGCCAATGACCATTTGGATGATCCAGAGGAGTCATGGGAGAAAGTCATGTGGTCAGATGAGACCAAAATAGAACTTTTTGGTCATAATTCCACTAAACGTGTTTGGAGGAAGAAGAATGATGAGTACCATCCCAAGAACACCATCCCTACTGTGAAGCATGGGGGTGGTAGCATCATGCTTTGGGGGGGTTTTTCTGCACATGGGACAGGGCGACTGCACTGTATTAAGGAGAGGATGACCGGGGCCATGTATTGCGAGATTTTGGGGAACAACCTCCTTCCCTCAGTTAGAGCATTGAAGATGGGTCTAGGCTGGGTCTTCCAACATGACAATGACCCGAAGCACACAGCCAGGATAACCAAAGAGTGGCTCTGTAAGAAGCATATCAAGGTTCTGGCGTGGCCTAGCCAGTCTCCAGACCTAAACCCAATAGAGAATCTTTGGAGGGAGCTCAAACTCCGTGTTTCTCAGCGACAGCCCAGAAACCTGACTGATCTAGAGAAGATCTGTGTGGAGGAGTGGGCCAAAATCCCTCCTGCAGTGTGTGCAAACCTGGTGAAAAACTACAGGAAACGTTTGACCTCTAATTCCTCTGTAAGACCTCTGAAGAAGATCAAGCATATTTGAAGAAATCAGACAAATCATAAAGGCTATCACAATCATGTTTTTATTTTATCTGTCAGTTGCCTATACTGTAAAAGAAATTCTGTCGTTTTTACAAAAAGAATTTGCCAGCTGGGTTGCCAGAATAATTTTGTAAAAATTAGTCACTGTAAAAAAAAAATTCTGTAAGGGATTTACTGTAAGAAATAGACATTTTAAGTGCATTTATACAAAAAAATCCTGTTGTTTTTTACAAAAATAATTTGGCAGCTGTGGTTGCCAGAATAATTTTGTAAAAATTAGAGTCACTGTAAACAACTTTTATAATTAATTGTTGAATTCAACTTAAACTGATTTAAACTCTTTAATTTAAACTGAATTTAAACTGAATTAAACTGCTGAATTAAAAATAAACCCAATAAAACTTGCCTTTTGAATAATTTATTAATATTAAAGCAGCACAACATACACATTTGTAATATGTAGTGTACAGATTAATATCTTATTGGAACTGATAGAGGAGAGATGGAGGGAAAGAGATGGAAGGAAACAAAGATGAGAAAAAGAGTAAAAATGGAAAAATAGAGAAAGAGAGGGCAAGAAAGAGAATACTTTTTAAACAAATAAGCTCTGCAAACTGATGTACAGGAATCAATATCACAACAGTTGTATACAAACTCGCCTGGAAAAATAGGAGCTGAAACAAACCTTATTCAGAGAAAAGTCCAAACAAATTTCCATATTCAGAGTTTGACATCACGCCACTCATGATCTGAAAGTTCCTGAATTTAAGTAAGGACTTTTGGGTTCACTTTGAGACGTGAAGTTTGTGTCTTCTCCACTTTGGTGCCCTTCTCTGGGTTGATGGAGAAAAAAACACCTTGGGAAAGAAGAAAAACAGGCAACTGTATCAATTATTAAATAGCTTTATTAACAGAAACAATAACTTCACAATTTTCTTTATTCAAGCTATAAATAATCAAATATTTTAAGTATTAAAGGGTTAGTTCACCCAAAAATGAAAATTCTGTCATTGATTACTCACCCTCATGTTGTTCCAAACCTGTAAGACTTTTGTTCATCTTTTCATATTTTTCATATTTTAATGAAATCTGAGATTCCTGTTCCTACATTGTCCGCTACGCAACTGAAACTTTGCTTCAAAAAGTTGATAAAGAGATCGAAAAAACTAATCTGAATTGAGCGGTTTAGTCAAATTTTGCAGAGACACAATCGTTTATATGAGGAACAAAGTTAATTTAGTCTTTTATTCACATAAACATTCGTCAACTCACACCATCAGTTGTGGTAAACAGAAGCTCAGGCATGTTCGCTTGACATGCGAGAACCACACAGCCTGTTTGAGCTTTCTCAAGAACCAATGAGGTTTGTTCTCGTGCGTCAAGCAGGCTCGGTTGAGCTTGTTTGTGTTCGCTGACCAATGTTTATATGTGAATAAAAACCTAAATAAATCTGTTCATCAAATAAAGTGATGTGAAAATTAAATTTTGGTCTCTTCATGAACTTTTTGATGCGTCAAAGTGGTAGTTGCGTAGCTGTTAATGGAGGGACAGAAATCTCTCAGATTTTATTAAAAAGATCTTCAATTGCGTTTCAAAGATGAACGAACGTCTTTGGGTTTGGAACAACATTAGGTTAAGGAACCCTTGGGTGAACTAACCCTTTAAAGGTTAATTCTGGTATTTAGCACTTTGAGTCTCTTTTCTGGTTTGTTTTGGATGAACTAGAGTGGTGGACACAGAAATTTTGACGATGGGTCCTGTCTCGACTTTTTGACTCGTTTAGAATCGCCTTTGACTGCTTCAGAGTGGCTGGCTACGGGCATACACAAACATGTTCTTAAAACAACCCTTAATGTTCGTTCTCAAAACTGTGCAACTCACCGAGTGGTTAGTGATGTTAGTTGATGTTCCAAAACAAGCAGCGTAGCGAAATACAGTTTGTCTTGTTTTATTTGGCATTTTGTAAAATCCCATTGATTTCTTTTGGAGGACTCATTGCTCGTTGATATTACTGCGCTACCGGAAACGGAAAAGACGCTAGTTCCAAAAAAATAGTTCCACTATAGCAAATAATACGGATTGAAATCATACATTGCGCCGATATATATTTTTAATCATCAACGAACACCACTAACCACTCGGTGAGTTGCACAGTTTTGAAAACCAACGTTAAGGGTTGTTTTAAGGACATGTTTGTGCATGTCAACAAAAGCCTGCAGCTCAACCGAGCCTGCTTGACGCACGAGAACAAACCTCATTGGTTAACACAAGTGCTTGATAGTGGCGGGAAATATCGGCCCTACCCGGCCCGAGGGTACCAACGTTACACTTTAAAAAGTTGATTTAAGACACATCTATTTAAGGCTGTTTTTCTTTAATTAATTGTTGTATTGCCCTTGTTGTTTCTGTTTACTTTACTGTAGCGCTTTGGGTTTAAGAAAAGCGCATTACAAATAAAATGTATTATTATTATTATTATTATTATTATTATTTGAAATTTATTGGAGCATATTATATAAAAAATTACGATTTAAACTCCATTGACTTTAATGAAAATGCATTTTTTTTTCATACAAATTATATTAAATTTACTAGCATAAACTTTTACTTTCAGATGAAAAAAAAAAAGATAAACAGCCTGAATATCCTTTTCATGCAGCAATGGTTCATCAATAGGTGGCGGTAGAGTGAAATGTGGACTTTTTCGAACCCTCTTTCCTTTTCAAATGTAGACTAATTGGTCTATGAACTTTTGATCTTTAAATTACGTCTCTTTCATTGTTTTTATAAATATAAAAAAAGAATAAGAAATGTTAATTTTGACAGCTTTATCACATATCCAAAGTTTTATTTTCTTACTAAAAAAACTGACTCTAATGTATTAGTAGGGTTAAATGTAAAATGAATTGAAAGAGGATCAGACCACAACACCACAACAAACTTGTCAATCAGTAGTAGGCGGCATGTCCACTCATGATTGGAGAGGAGTGAGAGTGGGAGATCTCAATAAAGACTTTAGAAAGAGATGGCTGAGAGACATTACAAAAGAGAAAGTTGAGAGGAATATCACTGGGAAAAGAAGGGCTATGATCATGCAAGAGCTTTAATATTAGAAAAGCTTTCCAGTGCTGGAGAGACACAAGCAGGAAGGCCTGGAAACTGCTCCATACGTGAGTAACATTGGTTTTGAGTGTCAAGTCTGGAGCTGGTGTGCTGCTGGCGACTGGCAATGAGCTTTTGCTTGTATATGCTCTTGTGTACTGTATGTTAAAAAAAAAATTTGTGCTTCCTTGTTGTTCGTTATCTTCACTTTATTTTTCGCAAATATTTTTGCTTCGGTTCTATGATAAAGGGACACTCTTGCATTGCATTTTGAGGGCAGAGCAATGAAGGGAGGGGTGTGTTTGTTTGGTTTGATTTCAAATATCAACAGTGTTCACCCAACTTCACCTTGAACAATCACAAATCGAGCACAAACGAACGGAACCGGTTTGGAGCATTTTGGACAGCATAGGATGGAGACTGACTTAACTTCCAAATTATTAGTTATTTCTGAGGGGAAAAGGGTACAGATTTTGATTTAAAACTACATAGGCCGCTGTACGTGAGCTGTATCGTTCAGTTTCGTTCCGACAAACGGGGCACTACTTTTTCTTTTGCTCAATATGTTCAGCGTTAATGAAAGGTATCCAAGCAAAAAGTTCTCCACGCATTATCCTGCAGTTAATGAGAAAAGTGTAATTTATTGGCGCACTATATTGACTGCGTATAGAGACATAAAACTGTTGAGCTAGATTTTCAACCAATCAGCATCGAAAATGTAAGTAGGTCAGAGCCAAAATCAAGCCAATATCACTACGCACATGTAAACATGGAGGAGGACGTAAGCAGCGCACCTTCATCTGATAGCGGCGTTCAAGCTCGATTAACACCTGTAAAGTGTATTCTTCATGTCGGAAAGATGGTGGGAAAGGTCCGCAGCCCTTTACTGAAGTCCGATGGGAAAAATTCAAGCAATGTGCTAAGGAATGGCTCAAAACGTCGGACACTACGGAGCTAGCTAGCTATTGCTAATAAACATGTTGCCCTCCTGGACAAACCGGTCTCTGATGTCTCTGATGTCCCAACAAACTACGGGTTTCACCCGGCCTGCTATCGGCTATCAGCGTTTTTCAGAGCTGCCAACTCTCACACATTCACCGACACTTTTCACACGCGCTCACGCCACACATCCATTTTCTCACGCACAAAAAAATCGCGAAGCAAAGAGGACACGGACACCGACAGACTAGACAGAGCAGGTTACTTATGATATTAAAAACCTCAGCTCTCAGATTCTGTCACTTTTATTACGAAATTCAAACAATAAATACCGTTTTGGCGCTTGTAAATGTGACGCGACAGATCCCAGCGGCACGTGAACCGATCATCTCTACTAGCTAATAGTACACGAATGAACAGTGTTGAAAGATACAGCACAACTTGCTGAAATGTATATTCCTCGTACATAATATCGACCAATCAATCAAACAAAGGGGTCAATAAAACAGCTGGAGAACAATTATATCACATAGCATTTTACCTCAGGAAAGCCATTGATGACCATAATATAGGCTATAGCACGTTATTGGCTAAGTTAGAAAAAAAGAGCTATAGAGTATTTTGCTAAATGTGTACTATATTACATATCTATTATATTTTTACTTATTTTAAATAAAGTTATTATAATAAAAAAACGCATTATATTTATTTGAGTTATTTTTAACCTTAAATAATACTGCCAGCTGATAGGGCTCTTTGTATGTTTACAGCATTAGGTTAGTTGTTTTTTTCTTGAGAAAAATGAATGCCTATCTTGTGTAGCCTACCTAATATTTATCCAAACGAGTCAATATTAAATCAAATCACAATAATTGAATTGAATTGAAATAATAAAAAAGCGTAGCTTACCAGAAATTGTACCATGTGAACATTGTAACATGTTGTCACTAAACCTAATAAAATTCAGCTTAGTTACTAAAATGTTACACTTATTGTGATGCAAATTTTTTTTTATACCCCCCCCCCCCCCACACACACACACCTGTGTTCATTGTGACAATGTGAGATTAACTGAGGATAGTGTTTCATGTGAATCTGATAGTGAGGACAGTGATCTTGATATTTAGTGATGTGTATATGATAATAAAATTAATATAGGACATATATATTTAATATAAATAAATCAAAATTAAATCACAATAATAATGATGTTTACAATAATAATTCCTGTGAATATGTACATGTATAGTGCAGTTACTGCTCGTGTATGCGAATTGACAATTCACCATTAAATGTGTTATTTTGAAAAGTGTTTTTTTTAATATATTATATATTTTTTTAATTCTATTTGTTATTTAGATTTTACCTCAAATATTACCTTTGAATTGGAACATAATGCAAGCATACATGCAAGAGTGGCGTCTGTCAAGTCGAATTTAGTCTCAGCATCTCGAAAACGCCACGCCGATATTGATCCTTGTTTTAGTTCTCCTTTTGTCCCAAAGTCTGCTTGCCATGGTCCATAATGTTTGAATGAAACAACAACAGTGTGAGCGTGCCGCTAGACGTAATGCAGTTGTCCATGTCTGTCGCCATGGTTACTATGGCAGTACGAGCGGAAACCATGGATAACACGGATATTACGTCATTGACAGGCGACAATGACCAGGGACGAGCCATTAGTGTTGGGCGATATGCTCCATTTTCATATCGTCCTATCGTCAGCCTGTGAGATCAGCGATACACGATATTATTGTGAGAGGGGCGGGGCTTACTTTGATTTATTAACTTGCTTAATTACTCATTAATTTGCTTGTTTTATTACTTTGTTTTATATATGAGAAACTTTTTCTATTTTGCTAGCAGAGGTGGAGTATTTATTAATAGGCTAAATCAGGTTATTTCCCAGTATAGTGAGGTAAAAAAAGATCAACAAGAGTATTTCAACATGTCAGCGGGAAATGTACGGACACACATTATCCTCTCATGCCGTTACAGATGCAGCATTTTGACTGTACTTCTGCACGAGATGAGAACACGTTTTAATAACTTATTGGGTCAAGAAAGAGTCGGAGTTTGTGATATATGTCCTCCTACCAGTGCTCTCTCTGTCTGGATGCACTTCACATATGCGAACTTCAATAAGCCCAAAGCACGCGGGTTAATGTGTTTTAAATGCCGGGAGAAATCAGAGTAAGGGGCAAAAATCTAGCTTAGTCAATCGGTTTATACTTAAACTTATGTCTTCACTCCGATAAAGGAAAATGGGTTAATGCGTTTACATGACCAACATACATTGTCAGTTTATTCAGCATAATCGGGTTAAGAACGTGCATGTAAACGTGCTCATTCCCTGAAAGTGAAAGCAGAAACGGACTGAGCTTTCGGCATCTGTCGCTGCATTAACGCCGTATTCACTCACAGACAACGATGGATATAACGGTATAGCAACTATCTTAATTTACTGGCTTAATATTTCTCTTGTGGACCTACATTAATGACAGTGAAAAAATTAGAAGAATATTTCTTGTTAAACAAGTGTTTGAAGTTGCTTTTGATTTTCACAGATGGCAGAGTTGTGCTGCGTTCGTGAACTAAAGACTGTTATTAGGCCTATATCATTTTAGTAATATTATTATTATTATTATTATTATTATTATTATTAATATTTTGTAATTGTATTGTTTTTAGTGTTATTAGTTATTATATATATGTTTTGTTAATCTGCTATGGAAACAACATACTGACGAACAACGATGCCGTTTTTGTCGTTATGAATTTAGGCAAGGCAAATTAATTGTAGTTCCTAATATTAATTTAATAACAATACTAGCTTTATAATAATAATAATTTAATACATTAATGGTAAAACGAGCCAATTATCGTACTGATATCGTCAAAGCCATCTGCCATCAGCGATATCTCTGACTATCGTCGATACTGTCGTCTATCGGCACAACCCTACGAGCCATTATTAGGGCCTTATGCACACAGACTTTGCACACAGGTCAGAACCTGCGGCCATCAGGGCCGGGCTGAAGCTGGTACCCGGGCGTGGCAGGGGGGCTCGACAGCGCCCCCTTGAACGGGGTCTGAAAACTTGGTCCATATATCAAACACGCTTGCATGAATTAATATAAAACTCGGTACACATATAGATCTCATCAGGCTGAACAACTCCCGCACTCTAAGTTATTAGCTCCGCCCAACAGGAAGTCGGCTATTATGGGTTGTTTGAAAAACGCATGCTGTGGAATTTGATGTACTCCTCCTAGAGAATTCATCCAATCACCTCCAAACTCGGTCAGCATGAAATCAAGACATTGAGGATGCTAAATTGCGGACGAATTTTTGATATCTCGAACGGTTTGGCCGTGGCGAGGAAACGAATTTATGGCGAGAAAAGAGAAACACGAAGTGGTATAACTTCTGCACACATTAACTGATCTTGATGAAACTTCAGCAGTGTGTTGGTGGTAAGAGGCTGATCAGATGGATGTAACTATTGTGAGTCAAAGTTATAGCGCCACCAACTGGCAGAAGGAAGTGTGTCACTTTCAAAATGTTTTTGACAAAAGTGGGGGGGGTTAGTTTTACCAACAGTTACAAAAATCAGTACGTATATTGGTCTCATTGAGCCGGACAACTTTCTAATTTACAGTCATTAGCTCTGACCAACAGGAAGTCAGATATTTTGGTTTGAATGTGGATTTCTTTGCAAAATCAGCCTCTGAATTTTTACCCACTCCTCTTAAGTGGTTTATTTTATTCCCACCAAACTTTTTCAACATGATAAAAATACATTAAAGATGCTAAATTGTGAACGGATAATACATATCTCAAACGGTTTTGCTATGGCGAGGGATTAAAGTAATGTCAAAAATGGAAACACTTTTTTTTTCAATTTAATAATTGTTTAAGTTTAAAAACAGCCAGAATGTTTTTTTTAGTCCAAAAAATAAATAAATCATGTCATTCATAGTGCTATACTGCCCTCTTGTGTTCAAAATCAGGTAGGACTATTGTATCTATATAAAAATATACTAGGTATGTGACGGTGAGAATATTTTACCACCGGTTAATCAACGGGTTAATAACGTTAAAAGGTAAGACAAGTAATATTTTCTGTCTTTTTTATATTTATATATATATATATATATATATATATATATATATATATATATATATATATATATATAAATATAAATATAAATATAAATATAAATATAAATATAGCTGCGAGCAGCGATGAAGGGCCCAAGCCGGCGGCACCGCCACCCCGGTGCCTTTAGGTAACTAAAGGCACCGGGGTTGCGGTGCCACCGGCTTGGGCCCGTAATCGCTGCTCGCAGCTATATTTTAAAATTGGAATTTCTCTGAAATTAAAAATCTTTGGGAACTTTTGGGATATTGTAAGTACACAACTGCAGGAAATATATCACACTGTACAAGTGATTTTTGGAGATTTTATTACAAAAATTTTACATATTGTACCTTTAATGGCGTAAATCTAGCACAAACGAACTGCGCCAGTAACTATTTAGACCACATGGGGTGACGTAACTGTTTAAAATAAATATTTAAGAATCATTTATTTTAGTTACAGCTAGATTTTCTTTGAACCATCACAAATCTTGCACAAATGAACTGCACTGATTTGGAGCAATTTGGATGGCATAGGGTGGAGACTGCCCCGAATTAGCCATTTGTTTTTTTCTAAGAAGGGGGAATGCAATGTTCATTTGAATGGCACAAATCAAACACAAACAAATGGCTTCCGTTTTGGAATGTATTAGATGACATGGAGTGGAGAGTGAGGTTTTTCATTATATTTAAGAAAGGGGTCATAGTTACAGGGTTTTTTTAACAGCACAAACCAAGCAGCAGTTTGGATGGCCACAGTAATGACTGTGACGTTACTGCCCCAAAATATATTTGTTAATTTTAACAGCACAAATGAACGGCACTGTTTGATGTCAATGCTTTAGTTTAAACTAACGTTTTGCTTTATACTTTAAACTTAAAGGGATAGTTCACCCAAAAATGATTGTCATTCAATTCAGTCATCTTTTACTCACAACTGGAGCAGGGTGAGTAAATGATGACAACATTTTAATTTTTGCATGAACTATCCCTTTAAAACTGCTTCAAACTTTTAAAACTACTTCAAACCCTCAAGCTGCACGGGACAGCCTAGAGCTTTTCATAATTCATGTGCAGCAGAGAGGAATGATTTTTCCAAAAACTTCTCAGCAGTTCTGCTTACAAGAGTGTGAGTGTTTGTGTTGGCTTGAGACAAGGCCTCACACTTAGAAAATATATGGCTGATCTATGTCTTTAAATAAAACTGCTTCAAACTTCAATCTTTTTAAACTACTTAAAAATGTAGGCTCTCTCAAGTCTGACTTGATGAACTTTTTCATGTAGTTCTAAAGTTACAATTTGGAAAGAATGTGCAATTTCAAATTTAATCTCCATTTATTGTAAATATCATGCCATTGTGCACACTAGCGATACCACATATCTGATGAATATGTCTTTCTCCACAACATGTGGCCCTCAGTGACTCAGTCATACACATATACTGTATCTATTTTCTTCAATGCAGAAAATCTAGTGGGTTTTCATCAACTCTTCTTCTTGTCTCTTCCTCAGGCATATGAGAGGAGGTTTCCCACCTGTCATCTGATTCCCATGTTTGTGGACAGTGATGTGATCAATGAGGAAAACAGTGAGGATGGATCCATTCATAAGATTGAAAGAAGGTGTAAACTGGACGTGGATGCACCACGACTCCTAAAACGGGTAAAATGAAAACCCCGGGAAAAAAAAAAAGAAAAAAAATTCCTGGATCCTGGACTTTGCTTTGTCTGTAAAGGTTATGAACTCAGGTAATGAACTGATAAATCTCTCTCTCTCTCTCTCTCTCTCTCTCTCTCTCTCTCTCTCTCTCTCTCTCTCTCTCTGTAGATTGCAGGTGTGGACTATGTCTACTTCATTCAGAAGAACTCCCTGAACCACAGAGAAAGAACTCTTCATATTGAATCCCACAATGAAACCTTCTCCAGCAGAGTCATAATCCATGAACTTTGCTGTTACTCGGTGAGAAAAATCACCCTCACATCTCAGATGTGCTGTTAAGCATGCCATTAGCAACTTTAATTTGGTTGTATAATATAATTGGACACCCACACTTGGTACCTTGGTATCACTAAATTTATATGTATATATGTATATATACACTCACCTAAAGGATTATTAGGAACACCATACTAATACTGTGTTTGACCCCCTTTCGCCTTCAGAACTGCCTTAATTCTACGTGGCATTGATTCAACAAGGTGCTGAAAGCATTCTTTAGAAATGTTGGCCCATATTGATAGGATAGCATCTTGCAGTTGATGGAGATTTGTGGGATGCACATCCAGGGCACGAAGCTCCTGTTCCACCACATCCCAAAGATGCTCTATTGGGTTGAGATCTGGTGACTGTGGGGGCCATTTTAGTACAGTGAACTCATTGTCATGTTCAAGAAACCAATTTGAAATGATTCGAGCTTTGTGACATGGTACATTATCCTGCTGGAAGTAGCCATCAGAGGATGGGTACATGGTGGTCATAAAGGGATGGACATGGTCAGAAACAATGCTCAGGTAGGCCGTGGCATTTAAACGATGCCCAATTGGCACTAAGGGGCCTAAAGTGTGCCAAGAAAACATCCCCCACACCATTAACCCACCACTACCAGTCTGCACAGTGGTAACAAGGCATGATGGATCCATGTTCTCATTCTATTTACGCCAAATTCTGACTCTACCATCTGAATGTCTCAACAGAAATCGAGACTCATCAGACCAGGCAACATTTTTCCAGTCTTCAACTGTCCAATTTTGGTGAGCTCGTGCAAATTGTAGCCTCTTTTTCCTATTTGTAGTGGAGATGAGTGGTACCCGGTGAGGTCTTCTGCTGTTGTAGCCCATCCGCCTCAAGGTTGTGCGTGTTGTGGCTTCACAAATGCTTTGCTGCATACCTCGGTTGTAACGAGTGGTTATTTCAGTCAAAGTTGCTCTTCTATCAGCTTGAATCAGTCGGCCCATTCTCCTCTGACCTCTAGCATCAACAAGGCATTTTCGCCCACAGGACTGCCGCATACTGGATGTTTTTCCCTTTTCACACCATTCTTTGTAAACCCTAGAAATGGTTGTGCGTGAAAATCCCAGTAACTGAGCAGATTGTGAAATACTCAGACCGGCCCGTCTGGCACCAACAACCATGCCACGCTCAAAATTGCTTAAATCACCTTTCTTTCCCATTCTGACATTCAGTTTGGAGTTCAGGAGATTGTCTTGACCAGGACCACACCCCTAAATGCATTGAAGCAACTGCCATGTGATTGGTTGATTAGATAATTGCATTAATGAGAAATTGAACAGGTGTTCCTAATAATCCTTTAGGTGAGTGTGTGTATATATGTGTATATATGTGTGTGTATGTGTGTGTGTGTATATATATATATATATATATATATATATATATATATATATATATATATATATATATATATATATATATAATATACATACAGACACACACACACACACACACATACATATAACATAACATAGACTCAGCTCATCCAATATGAAATAAATAATAATAATAAAAATAATAAATAATTATAATATATATATAGGAAAGAAACGTACGCCGTTGAAATCTAATCATTTACGTGAGGAAATTAAGAAGATGAGGCACGCGGGAGGAGGAAAAATGCAGACTGTTGCTTGTTCTCACACGACAGCATCAAACTTCTGTCACGCTGACACGTTGACCCCAGGGGATCTTTTAAAAAAACTTTCAAATCTTTTACTCAAAGTCAACGAAAACCGAGCAGAACCAAGCCATTTTACAGCTGATCGCCATCAAAAAAGTTCAGGAGGTATTTCTTAGCGATGGCTGATTGAATGTATTTTAGTCTAGTGCCTGTATAGCCTATAAGATTAGTATTGACCGAGTTCAGAGGCTGTCATATGTGGATCAACTTACTTTGTTGTGTATTTTCAACAGTTTCAATATGAAAAATAACTTTTATATTGATTCAATGGATTAACTGCATTTTGGAGAAAAAAAAGTGTCATGAATTTATTGCATTTTTGGGAAAAAATAATCAGTTTTTATAATAAATCTTTGAAAATCAAAATCTGGATTTGAATTTTTTATGTTATTATAACCTAAAGATGCTATGTGAAAGTTTGAAACAGAAAATAGTGGTTTTCATCTTGCCACTTTCTTGGTAAAGAAAACACATTTTTACTCAAATTAATCAAAATGGATTCATCGCGTTTTAGTCCAGTCATTTTAAGCCAAAATGGGGGTCAACCTTGAACAAATTGCAACAGAAGGAAACTCAGCTGATTTTGTATCCTCAATATGTCCTGAGTAAGGAAAAAAAAGTCCCGAAGAATCCCATTAGGGGAAAGTTTATGAAAAAGACCCAAATATAGCCTATTCATACACCTATTCATTCTTTTTCTTACGTGAATAGGGTAAAAATTTTAACCTTTAGATATCACCATGAAAATTACTGAGTTGATTACTTGCATCAAGACAAACAAAAAATGTATTACAAGTTTTTTTAAATTGTTTGTTAACATGGACAAACGGTGCATAATCTAATTACGTATGTGCTAATTTGCATAAATACCACAACAGATCTAAACATTGGGTATAGAGCTCCGGACGTCGTGTGACCTATTCTGTTTACACCGCCATTTTGGCAGTAAAGAGGCCGTACGAGACGAGCGTGAACGGATGACGGCAGCATGAGTTTTAAGGCAACAGAGTTCACTGCGCACTTTAATTAAAAAGATATAGACCTGTACATAGCAAAACTTAATAGATTAAACATAACAGATCCCTGTAATGCCCCCGGGGTGCTTTTTATATGTATTAATAAAGGAAGTAACTTATAACGTTAGCTTTCCTGAACTGCAGTATCCTGATATAACGTTATATAACTAACGTTACTTCATTAACTTTCCCTCGTCCTATTCCGGAGACTCTTTAAAGGCCTACAAAAGCCTGGAGGGTACAAATGGATGCAGTCGAACTTTGTTATCAATATTCAATTTTGGAGTATACCAGCTTAAACCTGCTCTGTCGTCATTGGAAAGGCAAGTCAACTGTGTTGTTATCGACGTTAGCTGTCCTTGTTTGTTGGTAGCAAGGATAGCAATATCACTGTGAGAACAGTAGACTCAGTATGAAATCTTAATCCTTTAATCCCAATTTTTTCCCAGACATGAAAATATCAGAATGATGTGTCATTAGTTGCCCATTGAAATATATATTTTTTTTTAAATGTTTATGGACAGTGTGTGAAAATTTGTGTTTATGTCCAATCATAAACCGGTGTGATAATGTATCTGGTATATATATATATACATATATATATACATATATATATATATATATATATATATATATATATATATATATATATATATATATATATATATATACATATACATATATATATATATATATATATATATATATATACATATATATATATATATATATATATACATATACATATATATATATATATATATATATATATATATATATATATATATATATACACAGTGAGGAAAATAAGTATTTGAACACCCTGCTATTTTGCAAGCACTTAGAAATCATGGAAGGGTCTGAAATTGTCATCGTAGGTGCATGTCCACTGTGAGAGACATAATCAAAAAAAAAATATCCAGAAATCACAATGTATGATTTTTTTAACTATTTATTTGTATGATACAGCTGCAAATAAGTATTTGAACACCTGAGAAAATCAATGTTAATATTTGGTACAGTAGCCTTTGTTTGCAATTACAGAGGTCAAACGTTTCCTGTAGTTTTTCACCAGGTTTGCACACACTGCAGGAGGGATTTTGGCACACTCCTCCACACAGATCTTCTCTAGATCAGTCAGGTTTCTGGGCTGTTGCTGAGAAACACAGAGTTTGAGCTCCCTCCAAAGATTCTCTATTGGGTTTAGGTCTGGAGACTGGCTAGGCCACGCCAGAACCTTGATATGCTTCTTACAGAGCCACTCCTTGGTTATCCTGGCTGTGTGCTTCGGGTCATTGTCATGTTGGAAGACCCAGCCTCGACCCATCTTCAATGCTCTAACTGAGGGAAGGAGGTTGTTCCCCAAAATCTCGCAATACATGGCCCCGGTCATCCTCTCCTTAATACAGTGCAGTCGCCCTGTCCCATGTGCAGAAAAACACCCCCAAAGCATGATGCTACCACCCCCATGCTTCACAGTAGGGATGGTGTTCTTGGGATGGTACTCATCATTCTTCTTCCTCCAAACACGTTTAGTGGAATTATGACCAAAAAGTTCTATTTTGGTCTCATCTGACCACATGACTTTCTCCCATGACTCCTCTGGATCATCCAAATGGTCATTGGCAAACTTAAGATGGGCCTTGACATGTGCTGGTTTAAGCAGGGGAACCTTCCGTGCCATGCATGATTTCAAACCATGACGTCTTAGTGTATTACCAACAGTAACCTTGGAAACGGTGGTCCCAGCTCTTTTCAGGTCATTGACCAGCTCCTCCCGTGTAGTTCTGGGCTGATTTCTCACCTTTCTTAGGATCATTGAGACCCCACGAGGTGAGATCTTGCATGGAGCCCCAGTCCGAGGGAGATTGACAGTCATGTTTAGCTTCTTCCATTTTCTAATGATTGCTCCAACAGTGGACCTTTTTTCACCAAGCTGCTTGGCAATTTCCCCGTAGCCCTTTCCAGCCTTGTGGAGGTGTACCATTTTGTCTCTAGTGTCTTTGGACAGCTCTTTGGTCTTGGCCATGTTAGTAGTTGGATTCTTACTGATTGTATGGGGTGGACAGGTGTCTTTATGCAGCTAACGACCTCAGACAGGTGCATCTAATTTAGGATAATAAATTGGAGTGGAGGTGGACATTTTAAAGGCAGACTAACAGGTCTTTGAGGGTCAGAATTCTAGCTGATAGACAGGTGTTCAAATACTTATTTGCAGCTGTATCATACAAATAAATAGTTAAAAAATCATATATTGTGATTTCTGGATTTTTTTTTTAAGATTATGTCTCTCACAGTGGACATGCACCTACGATGACAATTTCAGACCCCTCCATGATTTCCAAGTGGGAGAACTTGCAAAATAGCAGGGTGTTCAAATACTTATTTTCCTCACTGTATATATATATATATATATATATATATATATATATATATATTAGAGATGTGACGGTGATAATATTCTCCCACCGTTAATTGACTTGTGACAACACCGGTATTACCGGTTTCATCGTGGGGGTGGGGGGTGTTAGAGTGATGCATTTTTTTTTTTTTTTTACATGGCGTCAATTCATCATTCGTATTGAGTTTGATTGACATGCGATCTGACCAATCAAATTCCACTATTTTTGTGCGATAAAGCAGTCAGAAGAGTTATTGATAAACTTCGGTGGATTTGAACTTGGCTTTAACTGAGGCAATCTGTCACGACACATTAAAGAGCCAAAAAACGGTAGGCCTATTTTATTTTTGTTTGACTGACCAAATTTGAAAGTTGAGACTTTGTTTCATATTAAATATTACTTGCTTGGTCCTGTCTTTCAGCGCGTTGTCCGTGTCCTCTATTTTTCACTGCTTGAGATTATGTTGAGAACAATAACGCCCTATTTGAGTGTATAGGGCGCGATTTCGGATTCAACCATAGTGTTTGAATGGTGGGTTCGTTATTATTCTTGAAAAACGCATGTTATTATTTCAGCACTTCGCGAATGGACAGCGACTCTTAAGTATCACGAACGCGTTCTCGCGCATTCATGTTAAGTGCATTTTTGGGAAACGCGCGTGGAATTGCGGTGTGTGACGAGCGTAACCTTGCACATAGAGAACGCTCTTAAGATCCAAGATACATCGTTATCGGGAAACCCGGCCCTGGTCTCCGCACTAGCCTAACTGAAAACTATGAAAGCCGTGTGGCCAACCGGTAAAAAAAAAAATAAAATAAAAAAAATACATTAAAGAAACCATTCCCTCTGATTTTGTTTCATTAATAAAGTTTGACTAATCGCAGCAGTCTCACATTCGTTTAGAGCTCGTGTGAATTGCACGTATAAAATGAAGTTAACGAACAACCTCGTTCAATCAGGAAACGCCACATGAATTTCACTGCGCTTTATGAAGAGTTTTTATTTTGCGTGAAGAAGCCGTTCGCCGGAGATGTGTTAAAAGATTCATTCATGCACACAAGAGAGTGTATTCATGATTATTAGGCTACCGGTATACTAATCCTCCTGGCGCCGGGTCTGAGTGAGTAATTTACTCTCTTACCTTTGTTCTTTGATTAACATTAATGACACTCCATCTGACACGCGTCCCATTTTCTCACAAATCTCTACATTCATTTATGATATTATTTAAATCATTTGCTCTTATGAGAACACTCGACAAAACGGACATTTTGGCATAATTTGTGTGTGTGTTATGTTTTGTTCAAAGGCCGAAAAGAGAACTCGATACTGACGCGCGTCTTTTCCGTGTGTGTGTGTAATACTAGGCAGGACTTACAGCGCGGTCTCTTGTTTTGTCGCGCTTGAATGGTTGAGCGTGATCATACAACGCTAGGCAACTGGTGACAGAAAATACGGATACTGCGTATTGCTTTAAAAAAAAAAAAATTTGCGGTGCTTTTTGCGGTGCTGCGGTGGGCAAGTGATGAAACCGGTGTTGCGACTGAACACCGTGTAACACCGGTAACACTGACTATCGCGCCAAGCCTAATATATATATATATATATATATATATATATATATATATATATATATATATATATATATATATGTATATGTATATGTATATATATATGTATATGTATATATATACACTGCTCAAAAAAATAAAGGGAACACTTTTTAATCAGAGAATAGCATCAAGTCAGTTAAACTCCTGGGATATTGATCTGGTCAGTTAAGTAACAGAGGGGGTTGGTAATCAGTTTCAGCTGCTTTAGTGTTAATGAAATTAACAGCAGGTGCACTAGATGGGCAACAGTGAGACAACCCCCAAAACAGGAATGGTTTTACAGGTGGAGGCCACTGACATTTTTTCCCTACTCATCTTTTCAGACTGTTTTTCACCAGTTTTGCATTTGGCTAGGGTCAGTGTCACTACTGGTAGCATGAGGCGATACCTGGACCCTACAGAGGTTGCGCAGGCAGTCCAGCTCCTTCAGGATGGCTCATCAATACGTGCCATTGCCAGAAGGTTTGCTGTGTCTCCCAGCACAGTCTCAAGAGCATGGAGGAGATTCCAGGAAGACAGATAGCTACTCTAGGAGAGCTGGACAGGGCCGTAGAAGGTCCTTAACCCATCAGCAGGACCGGTATCTGCTCCTTTGTGCGAGGAGGAACATGATGAGCACTGCCAGAACCCTACAAAATGACCTCCAGCAGGCCACTGGTGTGAATGTCTCTGACCAAACAATCAGAAACAGACTTCATGAGGGTGGCCTGAGGGCCCGACGTCTTCTAGTGGGCCCTGTGCTCACTGCCCAGCACCAGGGAGCTCGATTGGCATTTCCCATTGAACACCAGAATTGGCAGGTCCGCCACTGGTGCCCTGTGGTTTTCACAAATGAGAGCAGGTTCACCCTGAGCACGTGACAGACAGGAAAGGGTCTGGAGAAGCCGTGGAGAATGTTATGCTGCCTGTAACATCGTTCAGCATGACCGGTTTGGTGGTGGGTCAGTGAGGGTCTGGGGAGACATATCCATGGAGGGACGCACAGACCTCTGCAGGCTAGACAATGGCACCCTGACTGCCATTAGGTATTGGGATGAAATCCTTGGATCCATTGTCAGACCCTATGCTGGTGCAGTGGGTCCTGGGTTCCTCCTGGTGCACAACAATGCCCGGCCTCATGTGGCGAGAGCATGCAGGCAGTTCCTGGAGGATGAAGGAATGATACCATTGAAGGGCCACCACGCTCACCTGACCTACATCCAATAGAACACCTCTGGGACATTGTGTTTCGGTCCATCTGACATCACCTGGTTGCACCTCAGACTGTCCAGGAGCTCAGTGATGCGCTGGTCCAGATCTGGGAGGAAATACCCCAGGACACCATCCGTCGTCTCAGTAGGAGCATGTCCCGACGTTGTCAGGCATGCATACAAGCACGTGGGGGCCATACAAACTACTGAGAACCATTTTGAGTTGCTGCAATGAAATTTCAGCAAAATTGACAAGCCTGCTGCATCATTTTTTCACTTAGATTTCCGGGGTGTCTTTGAATTCAATCCTCTGTAGATTGATTATTTTCATTTCCATCAAACGATGTGGCATCCTTTCGTTCATAACACATTACCCAGTTCATATTAGTATAGTTATCCAGCATGATATTTTTCCCCATTGAGATCTGATGTGTTTTCAAAGTGTTCCTTTAATTTTTTTGAGCAGTGTATATATATATATATATATATATATATATATATATATATATATATATATATAAACTGATATTAGTTTACACATTATCCCACCGGTCACAATTGTGACTGAACATAAAACACATTTTTTCACACACTTTCCATAAGCATTTTAAATGCTTTCCTCCACCTGTTCTGGAATCCAGGCGCACAGCAGCTGTCCACCATGTTGAAATAGTAATTGTTTTGAATTATTATTCGACCCGACCGCTATCGATAATGCAAAAGCCGCTCTGGCGCTCTCCTGGTTGACTGCCAAAATGGCGGAGTTTAGATTGCATGACGTCAGCCTCCGGAGCTCTATAGCCAGGTGAAAATGTCTTGTTGAATCTTGTTGACATACAACAGTAAAAGACTTGATGTTAAGGTCTGAATGGAACCCATTTAGGCTACCCATGAACATTAATACATAGAGGCAGGAAGTAGTACTTTAGAAACCAGCCTTTATTAATTTTTAAGAGATGGGGTTTGGGGCTGGGGCTGTTGGACTGTTTCTGGGGGACGAGTCTGAGGGAAGAACAGGAGACAATGGTAAGGAGAATGCAGAAGACAAAAGGTAAGTAAAATAAAAAGTGAATCCCCAGAAACAGTCCCACGGACCCAGCCCCAAACCCCATCTCTGCAATAATAATTAATAAAGGCTGGTATGGTTTAAAGTACAGGGTGGGCCATTTATATGGATACACCGTAATAACATGGGAATGGTTGGTGATATTAAAGTCCTGTTTGTGGCACATTAGTATACAGTGAGGAAAATAAGTATTTGAACACCCTGCTATTTTGCAAGTTCTCCCACTTGGAAATCATGGAGGGGTCTGAAATTGTCATCGTAGGTGCATGTCCACTGTGAGAGACATAATCTAAAAAAAAAAATCCAGAAATCACAATGTATGATTTTTTAACTATTTATTTGTATGATACAGCTGCAAATAAGTATTTGAACACCTGTCTATCAGCTAGAATTCTGACCCTCAAAGACCTGTTAGTCTGCCTTTAAAATGTCCACCTCCACTCCATTTATTATCCTAAATTAGATGCACCTGTTTGAGGTCGTTAGCTGCATAAAGACACCTGTCCACCCCATACAATCAGTAAGAATCCAACTACTAACATGGCCAAGACCAAAGAGCTGTCCAAAGACACTAGAGACTAAATTGTACACCTCCACAAGGCTGGAAAGGGCTACGGGGAAATTGCCAAGCAGCTTGGTGAAAAAAGGTCCACTGTTGGAGCAATCATCAGAAAATGGAAGAAGCTAAACATGACTGTCAATCTCCCTCAGACTGGGGCTCCATGCAAGATCTCACCTCGTGGGGTCTCAATGATCCTAAGAAAGGTGAGAAATCAGCCCAGAACTACACGGGAGGAGCTGGTCAATGACCTGAAAAGAGCTGGGACCACCGTTTCCAAGGTTACTGTTGGTAATACACTAAGACGTCATGGTTTGAAATCATGCATGGCACGGAAGGTTCCCCTGCTTAAACCAGCACATGTCAAGGCCCGTCTTAAGTTTGCCAATGACCATTTGGATGATCCAGAGGAGTCATGGGAGAAAGTCATGTGGTCAGATGAGACCAAAATAGAACTTTTTGGTCATAATTCCACTAAACGTGTTTGGAGGAAGAAGAATGATGAGTACCATCCCAAGAACACCATCCCTACTGTGAAGCATGGGGATGGTAGCATCATGCTTTGGGGGTGTTTTTCTGCACATGGGACAGGGCGACTGCACTGTATTAAGGAGAGGATGACCGGGGCCATGTATTGCGAGATTTTGGGGAACAACCTCCTTCCCTCAGTTAGAGTATTGAAGATGGGTCGAGGCTGGGTCTTCCAACATGACAATGACCCGAAGCACACAGCCAGGATAACCAAGGAGTGGCTCTGTAAGAAGCATATCAAGGTTCTGGCGTGGCCTAGCCAGTCTCCAGACCTAAACCCAATAGAGAATCTTTGGAGGGAGCTCAAACTCCGTGTTTCTCAGCGACAGCCCAGAAACCTGACTGATCTAGAGAAGATCTGTGTGGAGGAGTGGGCCAAACTCCCTCCTGCAATGTGTGCAAACCTGGTGAAAAACTACAGGAAACGTTTGACCTCTGTAATTGCAAACAAAGGCTACTGTACCAAATATTAACACTGATTTTCTCAGGTGTTCAAATACTTATTTTCAGCTGTATCATACAAATAAATAGTTAAAAAATCATATATTGTGATTTCTGGATTTTTTTTTTTAGATTATGTCTCTCACAGTGGACATGCACCTACGATGACAATTTCAGACCCCTCCATGATTTCTAAGTGGGAGAACTTGCAAAATAGCAGGGTGTTCAAATACTTATTTTCCTCACTGTATGTGAGGGGGCAAACTCCTCAAGATGGGTGGTGTGTACTAATATATACTAATGTGCCACAAACAGGACTTTAATATCACCAACCATTCCCATGTTATTACGGTGTATCCATATAAATGGCCCACCCTGTACATCTTCCTGCCTCTATGTATTAATGTTCATGGGTAGCCTAAATGGGTTCCATTCAGACCTTAACATGAAGTCTTTTACTGTTATATGTCAACAAGATTCAACAAGACATTTTCACCTGGCTATACCCAGTGAGGTTGGGAATCGAAAATCAATTCCAACTCTGGAATTGGATACTTAAGGTCAGGAGTCAAATACTTTTAATAAAATTTCGTTCTTTTTTTATTTTTTATTATCCGCTTATTGATTCCTGTTTGCACATTTGAATGTGATTTCAAACCATTTTGAAGAGGCGTACTGTTTTCTTTCTGCACACATCCAAAGCGCACACAAAGAGACCCGCTTCTTATATAGAGTGTGATACTGAATTGAGTTCTCCTACTTGTCTTGCGCTTGAATGCACAAATACACACAAAATTGTCAAAATATCCTTGTAAACAGTTGTTTTTGTCTTAAGTGAAAACAAACAGTTGAGAAAGGAAAAAGCATGTGTAACAGTTTATTGGCTCCTTCATGAGGTCTTAAAGTGACAGCACACTAATAAATCTACTGTAGTCTATGTAATAAACATTAATCAAAGAACAAAAGAAAAGGAAAATCACTTGCTGATCTTGACTGAACAAGTAACTAACTTTAAGGTTCATTCTATATTTTATTTTTTATTTATTCTGCAAAAAAAAAAAAAAAAAAATCCCCTTTCTTTATTCTGCTGCCTGTATGAACAGGCCATAGTTTGTAGCATTTTTAAAATATTTCATTGTGTATTGTGGCAATTTAACAAAGTTGACATGTCTGTTGTCAAACGTTAGGTTCACCCGGAAAATGAAGAATGGACGTGTTTTGAACAATCTGCCAGTCTGGACATCAAATCTTTCTTTGGTTTTGAGAGTACAGTAGAGAAGATTGCCATGAAACAGTATGCCAGCAGTATCAAAAAGGTGTAAAGTCACGCCCACCACTGCCTTCTTCAAAAATACATACACATGTTGGTTTTATTTTTTAGTTAGTTTATCGATTTATGAGCATTTCACATGAAGACAACTTCAGAAGTTCTCACAAATCAGTTTTTGTCACATTAGTGAGGACATTTTCAAAAAGTGCATTGCAATATTATGTTTGTCGTAGGTTCATTCAAAGAAGAAAATGTAGCCTTCTATAAATAATAGTAGTTGCCTTTCTCAAATGTGAACGACATGTTCTTATCTCTCTATAGGGTAAAGAGATTATTGAATACTATCTGAGGGAGCTGGAGGAAGAAGGTGTTACCTATTTACCTCAGTGGAGCCCTTGCCTAACATCACCCACAAAGCCTATGGTATCAGTTGTTCACCCTGTGTTGCCTATCACTCCCACAATCACCATTGAAGCCCCTCCTGAGAGCATGAATGAGACTCAACTGTGTAAAGAGGGCAGCAGTCCTCCTGGCAGCCTAAACGACACCTTGGTAACCAGTCAGGATGGTTAGTATTTACACTGTTGCCACTCTGGGGACCTTTTGTACTTGATACTAGAACATTGTATTCTTGGCTTCTCTTTTGTACTTCGTCTCTAACAATTCACAAATAAAACACATCTATACAACAAAGGAAACAAGTTTCTGTTTATAAAAAAAAAAGTGAACACACTTTGCTTAACTCTTTCTTAACTTTTCATATTAGCAAAGTTTTTTTTAAGGTATAGTGGATGTAAATGGTTTCAATTTGTATTTTTAGATAAACTGGATGCAGACTACATCAAACGTTACCTGGGTGACCTCACACCCCTCCAGGAGAGCTGTCTTATTCGCCTACGCCACTGGTTACAGGAGACACACAAGGGCAAGGTGAAATATATACATATTCAAGTTTTCTGAATTTACAACTAGTAGTAGATTAAAGGGTATCTATAATGCAAAATTCACTTTTACATGGTGTTTGAACATAAATGTGTCGGCTGTGTGTGTACACAATAGGGGTTGAACGACACTTTTTTTTAAGTCGACATTTATGTGATAAGTCAAGTCGACGTCGATTAGTCACTGATGACTTCATTAATGAACAAATAATAAATAAGCCTGAACCTCGAGCTGAGATTGAACGCGGGTTGCCTTATGCACAGCAATGGCATATGACACAGCGCTCTCCACAAGGCTTTTGGGCAATTCCACACAAAAGTCATCCTTACCATGAAAAAATAAAGTTTTTACCAAAAGTTAATGTGCTGTATCAGATATTAAGAAAATTGCCTTGTTTTTTCTACCACATATGAGGTGAGCAACAATGCTAAAATAAAATTTTCAACCAAACACATTTCATGCTTTCAAAAGAGGGATCATAGACACCCCTTTTTAAACTTTATTTTAACATAAAGCATTTTGCAGAAAGATGGAGGTATGCCTGAGAAATAAATATACTCATTTTGTCATAACAGCACTGCCTGTTGAATTTAGAAGGGCTATAATTAAGAGGTCATGACGCTTCAGTGCTCTGTCACGTCCGTAAAGTTTTAAAGATTAAGTTTATATAATATAACAATTAGGGATGCACCGAAAGGAAAATTCTGGGCTGAAACCGAAAATTTTGTTCGGCTTGACCCAAGGATTCCAAAGATATAAGACACTTGAGTCTGTGACAAATGGTTAATGAGATTTAAGCAAAAATATGCAATTTTTTTGTTTTTTTGCGCTGTAGCGCCACCTATTGGCCAATCTGGGTCATATTCTCTGAACCTCTCCTCGATTTTTGTACTACCTTCTGGCCAAGTTTCAAGTCTCTAGCACTTAGGTTTGGGCTGCACGATGCGTTTTACGGCGGAATAATAATAATAATAAAATTAGCACAATTACAATAGGGTTTCAGCACTTCGTGCTTGAACCCCTAATTAAAGCTGCAAGCAGCATTTATCGGGGTTCAAGCAGTTAAGGCCTTTAAGGCATTTAAGCACAAAAGCATCAAAAGTTATTAAGATTTATTTAGCAAGCATGTAACCACTGACATAATAGATGGAAAACACCATTTACAGCCAATACAGGCAGTTTACCATGGGATATATATGGTTTTAAAGCTTTTTAACAGTTATAGCGCCACCTATGGTCCGATCTCCATAAAATTGTTTACTGTGACCTCAAATTGAACCCATACACATGTGTACTGAGTTTGGTGAAGATATCTTATTTACTTCTTGACTTATAGCCATTTTAGTAAAATAGGCTCCTCCTACAACAATTTACCACATTCTAGTATTATTTACTATGATTCTAGCATGATTTGCCATATTCTAGCATGATTTACCATGATATACTACATTCTAGTATGATTTACCATTGTTTACTGTGATTCTAGCATGGATTACCATAGTTTATCATGATTTATCATAGTTTACCATGATTTACCCTGTTCTAGCATAGTTTACCATGATTTACCATGTTCTAGCATGATTTACCATCATATACCACATTCTAACATGATTTACCATAGTTTATTATGATTTATCATGGCTTACCATGATTTACCCTGTTCTAGCATAGTTTACCATGATTTACCATGTTCTAGCATGATGTATCATGATATACCATGTTCTAGAATGATGTACCAGGATTGTAGTATGATTTACCTTGATACACCACATTCTAGTATTATTTATTATGATTTACCATGTTTTTAGTGTGATTTACCATGATTTACCACATTGCTAGCAATTATGTGTAGTATCAGTAAAAATGAAGTGATAAACTCTGACAAAATATGATTGTGCTACAATAGTAATTGTTATATAAGTGATTTTTAGCATCTAATGAATGCAAAAGCATATGTGAGTAGACTTCATTAATAAGTAGAACGGCCAGCAGAGGGCACTAGAAGACCACTTATTGGCTCACTTTCACTTTAAACCTCATGATTTTCACCAGTTTTCTGCACTAAAGCAAACCAGTTTTTCCATGTTAACTTAATAATGCATGCTTACACACACACACACACACACACACACAGACACAGACACACACACACACACACACACACACCACACACACAAAGACAAATGTTGTTGTTGTTTTTTCAATGCTATTGGGATATGTCATTATGAAAATATATTTGAATGGTCTATAAACATTTCACAAAGTCTTTGTAAGCTATTAATCAGATGATTCAGAATTTATTCAGAAACCTAAGACTACACACACACATTATGTTGTAGATACAGACATTTGAACTATATGATGTGATCAAACTGTCAATAATAATACTTTAACAGGTGGATTTTGACTAAATGTAATTGTAAATGTTAAAATAGTGATTTTATGAAGTCTAAATGTAAATTATAGAACAATATAACAAAATTACTATTTTAAACAGCAGGGGGAAGTAAAATACCACTTATTGGCTTAATATGCCATTATATTCATATCATTTTCACCTTTTTAACTGTTATAGAGGCAAATTTTGTCAGATCTGTCTGAAAATTTCCATGCATGTTCAGAGTGATATTTCACATGTTCTGACTTGTTTTTAAGAAGGTTTAAATATTCATTAAAGAGATATAGGCTTTCGGGGACACCTGGTAAAGGCCACATTTTGAAGTGAACCTATTATAGCTATCCAAATGAAGTAGTTCAACTTTTTCTGACAATTATTGTTCTAGTGAGTTCAGAGAATTGTATTGCACTAGTTTTTAACATTATGATATGAAAATTATATGATCAGAGATGGAAAAGCCCATTTATAGCCAATACAGGCAGTTTACCATAGGAAATATATAGTTTTAAAGCCTTTTAACAGTTATAGCGCCAACTATTGTCCGATCTCCATAAAATTTGGCATGCTTGTTGATGATGTTATTTCACATATGCCCATCAATTTTTGTGAAGTTCTGAGTTTTTATTTAGGCTTTATAGACGTTTGAGTGTATTTGGACACGCCTATTTTATAAATGATCCTCTTATAGCCAACCAAAAGCAAAATTTTAACTTTTTTTTGATAATTATTGATCTAGAGAGTCCAGAGAATTGTCCTAGACTGGTCTGGTTCCGATCGGGCGAAAAACCAGGGACTAGTTCGCAAAAGTAGGTTTTTAACATATTCGTGAATAATTAATAAACTGTTTGATTGACAGCAATGGTTCTAGAGGCAAAGTTGTTCAGCATGAGCAGGTCTATCAAATGATATGCATTTTGTGATGATAAGTGTAACACCACGTGATTACAGAGCCATAAAACTCGTTAGCGCCAACTAGTGGCCGATTTCTTTCAAAATTCTTACAGACCTCTAGGGCCATGAGTCGAACATGCCCACCGAGTTTTGTTCCGATCGGCCTCCGTTAACCTTGTCTAATAGGTGCTCAAACTTCATTGGCCGATGGCGGCCATGTTTTTTGAGATACACCAATGTCCTCATAGATATACATGACAGCTTGGACCAAGACACTGCATACCAATTTTCAAGTCAATCGGACTAACGGTCAGGTGGTTACAGCCTGATTTATGTTTTTTTCATGTTATAGCGCCACCATGTGGCCAATCGCCGCAATCTTTATACTATGACCTCAGATTGACCTCTTAAACAGGTGTACCGAGTTTGGTGAAGATACCTCATTTACTTCTGGAGTTATAGCCATTTTAGTAAAATAGGCACCGCCTTCTTCAAACATTTTGGCGCCCCTTAGTGACCGTCAATCGAAATTTCAACTTTTTTTCGATAATTATTGATATTCTGACTCCAGAGAACATTTCTGCACTGGTTTGGTTCCGATCGGACACAAAACCAGGGACTAGTTCGCAAAAGTAGGTTTTGGACATAATTCAAAATGGCGGAAAATTTGCATACCGGAAATGAAATCCTTGAGGCCTTTTTTGTTCGGCTTGACCCAAGGATTCCAATGATATAAGACACTTGAGTCTGTGACAAACGGTTAATGAGATTTAAGCAAAAATATTTTTTGTTTTTGTTTTTTGCACTGTAGCGCCACCTATGGGCCAATCGGGGTCATATTTTGATAACCTCTCCTCGATTTTTGTACTACCATCTGGCAAAGTTTCAAGTCTCTAGCACTTACGGTTTGGGCTGCACGATGCGTTTTACGGCAGAAGAAAAATAATAATAATAATTAAAGCTGCAAGCAGCATTTATCGGGGTTCAAGCATTTAAGGCCTTTAAGCACATAAGCATTTAAGACATTAAGATTTATTTAGAAAGCTTTTAACCACTGAAATAATAGATTGAAAAGTCCATTTACAGCCAATACAGGCAATTTACCATAGGAAATATATGGTTTTCAAACCTTTTTAACAGTTATAGCGCCACCTATGGTCCGATCAACATTTTGCCACGCCCATTTTCTTTATGACCCAATTATAGCCATACGAAAAATTCAAAAGTTCAACTTTTTTTCGATAATTATTGATCAGGAGAGTCCAGAGAATTGTCCTAGACTGGTCTGGTTCCGATCGGGCGAAAAACCAGGGACTAGTTCGCAAAAGTAGGTTTTTAACATATTCGCGAATAATTAATGAACGATTTGATTGACAGCAATGGTTCTTGAGGCAATGTTGTTCAGCATGAGCAGATCTATCAAATGATATGCATTTTTTGACAATAAGTGTAACACCACGTGATTACAGAGCCGTAAAACTCGTTAGCGCCAACTAGTGGCCGATTTCTTTCAAAATTCTTACAGACCTCTAGGGCTATGAGTTGAACATGCCCATCGAGTTTCGTTCCGATCGGCCTCCGTTAACCTTGTCTAATAGGTGCTCAAACTTCATTGGCCGATGGCGGCCATGTTTTTCGAGATACACCAATGTCCTCATAGACATACATGACACCTTGGGCCAAGACACTGCATACCAATTTTCAAGTCAATCGGACTAACGGTCAGGTGGTTAAAGCCTGTTTTATGTTTTTTTCATGTTATAGCGCCACCATGTGGCCAATCGCCGCGATTTTTTTACTGTGACCTCAGATTGACCTCTTACACATGTTTACCGAGTTTGGTGAAGATACCTCATTTACTTCTGGAGTTATAGCCATTTTAGTAAAATAGGCCCCTCCCACAACGTACGTTTTGGCGCCCCTTAGCGTCCGTGAATCGAAATTTCAACTTTTTTTCGATAATTATTGATATTCAGACTCCAGAGAACATTTCTGTACTGGTTTGGTTCCGATCGGGCGAAAAACCTAGGACTAGTTCGCAAAAGTAGGTTTTTGGCAAAATTCAAAATGGCGGAAAATCTATCATGGCGGAAATGAAATCGGAGATATACGTTTTGTTCGTCAGGCATCCAGCTTTCCAATGATATAAGACACTTGAGTCTACGACATACGGTCTAGGAGTTCTGAGCAGTTTCGCGCTTTTGGTCGCTGTAGCGCCACCTATGGGCCGATTTGGCTAAGTCCGTGTATCTGAGTAGCGAGCAATACTACTACCATTTGACCAAGTATCACGTCTCTAGGTCTTACGGTTTTGGCTGCACGATGCGTTTTAGGGAAGAATAATAATAATAATTAAAGCTGCAAGCAGCATTTATCGGGGTTCAAGCATTTAAGGCCTTTAAACACATAAGCATTTAAGACATTAAGATTTATTTAGAAAGCTTTGAACCACTGAAATAATAGATGGAAAAGTCCATTTACAGCCAATACAGGAAATTTACCATAGGAAATATATGGTTTTCAAAGCTTTTTAACAGTTATAGCGCCACCTATGGTCCGATCTCCATAAAAATTTCCATGCTTCTTTAGCATGTTATTTCACATATGCCCATCAATTTTTGTGAAGTTCTGAGTTTTCATTTAGGCTTTATAGACGTTTGAGTGTATCTTGCCACGCCCATTTTATAAATGACCCTACTACAGCCATCCAAATGCAAAAGTTCAACTTTTTTTTGATAGTTTTTGATCTAGAGCGTCCAGAGAATTGTCCTAGACTGGTCTGGTTCCGATCGGGCGAAAAACCTAGGACTAGTTCGCAAAAGTAGGTTTTTAACATATTCGTGAATAATTAATAAACTGTTTGATTGACAGCAATGGTTCTTGAGGCAAAGTTGTTCAGGATGAGGAGATCTATCAAATTATATGCATATTGTGTGGATATTTGTAACACCACGTGATTACAGAGCCGTAAAACTCGTTAGCGCCAACTAGTGGCCGATTTCTTTCAAAATTCTTACAGACCTCTAGGGCCTTGAGTCGAACATGCCCATCGAGCTTTGTTCCGTTCGGCCTCCGTTAACCTTGTCTAATAGGTGCTCAAATTTCATTGGCCAATGGCGGCCATGTTTTTTGAGATACGCCAATGTCCTCATACACATACATGGCACCTTGGACCAAGACACTGCATACCAATTTTCAAGTCAATCGGACTAATGGTCAGGTGGTTATAGCCTGTTTTATGTTTTTTTCATGTTATAGCGCCACCATGTGGACAATCGCCGCGGTTTTTTTATTGTGACCTCAGATTGACCTCTTACACATGTGTACCAAGTTTGGTGAAGATACCTCATTTACTTCTGGAGTTATAGCCATTTTAGTAAAATAGGCCCCTCCCACAACATACGTTTTGGCGGCCCTTAGCGTCCGTTAATCAAAATTTCCACTTTTTTTCGATAGTTTTTGATATTCAGACTCAAGAGAACATTTCTGCACTGGTTTGGTTCCGATCGGGCGAAAAACCTAGGACTAGTTCGCAAAAGTAGGTTTTTGACAAAATTCAAAATGGCGGAAAATCTATCATGGCGGAAATGAAATCGGAGATATACGTTTTGTTCGACAGACGTCCAGCTTTCCAATGATATAAGACACTTGAGTCTATGTCATACGGTCTAGTAGTTATGAGCAGTTTTGCGCTTTTGGTTGCTATAGCGCCACCTATGGGCCAATCAGGGTCATACTTTTATAGGTTCTCCCCAAATTGAGGACTACCATTTGGCCAAGTTTCAAGGTTCCAGCTCTTACGGTTTGGTCTGCACGATGCGTTTTAGGGGAAAATAATAATAATAATAATAATTAAAGCTGCAAGCAGCATTTATCGGGGTTCAAGCATTTAAGGCCTTTAAGCACATAAGCATTTAAGACATTAAGGTTTATTTAGAAAGCTTTTAACCACTGAAATAATAGATTGAAAAGTCCATTTACAGCCAATACAGGCAATTTACCATAGGAAATATGTGGTTTTAAAGCTTTTTAACAGTTATAGTGCCACCTTTGGTCCGATGTCCATAAAATTTGGCATGCTTGTTAATGATGTTATGTGACATATGCTCACCAATTTTTGTGAAGTTTTGAGTTTTCATTTAGGATTTATAGGCTTTTTAGTGTATTTTGCCACGCCAATTTTATAAATGACCCTATTACAGCCATCCAAATGCAAAAGTTCAACTTTTTTTTGATAATTATTGATCTAGAGAGTCCAGAGAATTGTTCTAGACTGGTTTGGTTCCGATTGGGCAAAAAACCTAGGACTAGTTCGCAAAAGTAATTTTTTAACATGTTTGCGAATATTAAATGAACGGTTTGATTGACAGCAATGGTTCTTGAGGCAAAGTTGTTCAGTATGAGGAGATCTATCAACTGATATGCATATTGTGTGGATGTATGCAACACCACGTGATTACAGAGCCGAAAAAACTCGTTAGCGCCAACTAGTGGCCGATTTCTTTCAAAATTCTTACAGACCTCTTGGGCCATGAGTCGAACATGCCCATCGAGTTTCGTTCCGATCAGCCTCCGTTAACCTTGTCTAATAGGTGCTCAAACTTCATTAGCCGATGGCGGCCATGTTTTTTGAGATACGTCAATGTCCTCATAGGCATACATGGCACCTTGGACCAAGACACTGCATACCAATTTTCAAGTCAATCGGACTAATGGTCAGGTGGTTATAGCCTGTTTTATGTTTTTTTCATGTTATAGCGCCACCATGTGGACAATCGCCGCGGTTTTTTTATTGTGACCTCAGATTGACCTCTTACACATGTGTACCAAGTTTGGTGAAGATACCTCATTTACTTCTGGAGTTATAGCCATTTTAGTAAAATAGGCCCCTCCCACAACATACGTTTTGGCGGCCCTTAGCGTCCGTTAATCAAAATTTCAACTTTTTTTCGATAGTTTTTGATATTCAGACTCAAGAGAACATTTCTGCACTGGTTTGGTTCCGATCGGGCGAAAAACCTAGGACTAGTTCGCAAAAGTAGGTTTTTGACAAAATTCAAAATGGCGGAAAATCTATCATGGCGGAAATGAAATCGGAGATATACGTTTTGTTCGACAGGCGTCCAGCTTTCCAATGATATAAGACACTTGAGTCTATGTCATACGGTCTAGTAGTTATGAGCAGTTTTGCGCTTTT
Organism: Abramis brama; assembly: GCF_963993115.1. NCBI lineage: Eukaryota > Metazoa > Chordata > Actinopteri > Cypriniformes > Leuciscidae > Abramis > Abramis brama. The sequence continues at coordinate 23,147,492 of NC_139973.1, forward strand.
GGTTGCTATAGCGCCACCTATGGGCCAATCAGGGTCATACTTTTATAGGTTCTCCCCAAATTGAGGACTACCATTTGGCCAAGTTTCAAGGTTCCAGCTCTTACGGTTTGGTCTGCACGATGCGTTTTAGGGGAAAATAATAATAATAATAATAATAATAATAATTAAAGCTGCAAGCAGCATTTATCGGGGTTCAAGCTATTAAGGCCTTTAAGGGTTTTTAAGCACAAAAACATCAAAAGTTATCAGGTTTTATTTAGCAAGCATGTAACCACTGACATAATAGATGGAAAAGACCATTTACAGCCAATACAGGCAATGTACCATAGGAAATATATGGTTTTAAAGCTTTTTAACAGTTATAGCGCCACCTATAGTCCGATCTCCATAAAATTTGGCATGCTTGTTAATGATGTTATGTCACATATGCTCACCAATTTTTGTGAAGTTCTGAGTTTTCATTTAGGATTTATAGGCTTTTTAGTGTATTTTGCTACGCCCATTTTATAAATGACCCTATTACAGCCATCCAAATGCAAAAGTTCAACTTTTTTTTGATAGTTTTTGATCTAGAGCGTCCAGAGAATTGTCCTAGACTGGTCTGGTTCCAATCGTGCGAAAAACCTAGGACTAGTTCGCAAAAGTAGGTTTTTAACATGTTTGCAAATATTTAATGAACGGTTTGATTGACAGCAATGGTCCTTGAGGCAAAGTTGTTCAGGATGAGGAGATCTATCAAATGATATGCATATTGTGTGGATATTTGTAACACCACGTGATTACAGAGCTGTAAAACTCGTTAGCGCCAACTAGTGGCCGATTTCTTTCAAAATTGTTACAGACCTCTATGGCCTTGAGTCGAACATGCCCATCGAGTTTCGTTCCGATCGGCCTCCGTTAACCTTGTCTAATAGGTGCTCAAACTTCATTGGCCGATGGCGGCCATCTTTTTCGAGATACGCCAATGTCCTCATACACATACATGGCACCTTGGACCAAGACACTGCATGCCAATTTTCAAGTCAATCGGACTAATGGTCAGGTGGTTATAGCCTGTTTTATGTTTTTTTCTTGTTATAGCGCCACCATGTGGCCAATTGCCGCGTTTTTTTTACTGTGACCTCAGATTGACCTCTTACACATGTGTACCAAGTTTGGTGAAGATACCTCATTTACTTCTGGAGTTATAGCCATTTTAGTAAAATAGGCCCCTCCCACAACGTACGTTTTGGCGCCCCTTACCGTCCGTGAGTCGAAATTTCAACTTTTTTTCGATAGTTTTTGATAATCAGACACTAGAGAACATTTCTGCACTGGTTTGGTTCCGATCGGGCGAAAAACCTAGGACTAGTTCGCAAAAGTATGTTTTTGACAAAATTCAAAATGGCGGAAAATCTATCATGGCGGAAATGAAATCGAAGATATACGTTTTGTTCGTCAGGCGTCCAGCTTTCCAATGATATAAGACACTTGAGTCTACGTCATACGGTCTACTAGTTATGAGCAGTTTCGCGCTTTTGGTTGCTATAGCGCCACCTATGGGCCAATCGGGGTCATACTTTGATAGGTTCTCCCCAAATTGAGGACTACCATTTGGCCAAGTTTCAAGGTTCCAGCTCTTACGGTTTGGTCTGCACGATGCGTTTTAGGGGAAAATAATAATAATAATAATAATTAAAGCTGCAAGCAGCATTTAGCGGGGTTCAAGCATTTAGGGTCTTTAAGCACATAAGGCAGTTTAGTGAGTTGTCTGAGTTTTCGTTTAGGATTTACAGGCTTTTGAGTGTTTTTTGCCATACACATTTTCTAAATGATCCTATTATGGCTACCCAATGGGTAAAGTTTAAGTTTTTTATATAATTATTGATCTAGAGAGTCCAGAGAATTGTACTGCACTGATATATTTCCGATCGGGTGAAAAACATAGGACTAGTTCGCAAAAGTAGGTTTTTAACATAATCGCAAGTATTTAATGAACAAATTAATTGACAGCAGTAGTTTTTGAGGCAAAGTTGTTCAGTATGAGGAGATCTATCAAATGACATGCATCACGTGATTACAAAGCCGTAAAACCTGTTAGCGTCAACTAGTGGCCGATTTCTTTCAAAATTCTTACAGACCTCTAGGGCCACGAGTCGAACATGCCCACCGAGTTTCGTTCCGATCGACCTTCGTTAACCTTGTCTAAGAGGTGCACAAACTTTATTGGCCTATGGCGGCATAGACATACATGGCACCTTGGACCAAAACATTGCATGCCAATTTTAAAGTCAATCGAACTAATGGTCAGGTGGTTATAGCCCTTTTCATGTTTTAGTGATGTTTGGCCTGATCTCCATTTTAAATAATTATTTTAAAGGTGCCGTAGAATGCATTGATATATTTTAAATTGTTCTATGATATCTCTGAAACAGAAATGTCTTCAACAGTCAAGTAGTGGATAAAATCACTAACGTTACTTTCTGCTTGCGGTAGGGGTTGTAATGGAAATATAACATTAGTTGGAACTGCCCCCTTCTTCAGTATCAAACGATGAGCGAAACCTGCTTGATATTGTCCCAGGTTAGAAAAACTGTCAGTGGTGAAATGGGCAGAGCAAACTAACAGCTTTGAATTAAAATGGTAAGGTATCCTGTTGTAAAAATCAACCATGCCTGTTGGCAGTTCTCTTTTGTGGGAAGGGAATGAAAAGTTCTGAAATCCGCAGCACAGCCTCGAACATAACATTTATATCCATGATCTGACATTTTCACTATTGTCCTTGCTTGCTTCTTCACAATACCTGCAGAACTTCTGATGATTCGGCTGTGCAGGTCCACGTTAACACTGCCTGGCCTAGAACATGGGCTGGTATATGCAAATTGGGGGGGTATAAATATGAATGATCCCGACTCCAACGTCACAGTCGGTGTTATGCTGTAATTCACTCATTTTTCAGCGGTCTTTTGCAAACAGGAGATTTACACATGAAGGAGGAAACAATGGTGTTTGAGGCTCACGGTATGTCAGTTCCTTGTCCAGAACTCTTACCATTCAACTATGCCAAGATAAATACAGTTTTCAATTGTATGGCACCTTTAAAATAGTTGATTAGTAATATAATGCTTACTTGTAGTCTGAAATGGCTTTAACAAAAGAAGAAAAATATTCTTAGATGTCTGTTCATTCTAATCATGTACAAATAAAGTAGCACAGTAAGATTACATTTATTTGAATGCATTAGTGGGTGTGTGATTGCGCTGTGTGTGCAGCTTATCAATATTAAAAGTGAAGGTGTAGTTGATATCTTTGTTGATAATATCTGTAGTAATCAGAAAAAAACAATTAAGAAATAAAGAATTAAAATTACAAATAATATTCTGTTAAGATATGAGTTACAATAACATGATTTGCAATAGTAATAATATCAATACTATATGCACAATACACAAAGATTAGACTCTCAGGTCTGTGTCTTTCAAAAACATTAGTATTGCAGCCAATGTGAGTCTGTGGGATTTATAAACAGACAAAATATGATTTGAAATGTTATTTTAATGATTTTATAAAGTTTAAACAATATTTCAAATGGAAACTAACTGGAAAATAATATTTTAGTAAGCAGAATGAAGCAATGAGTGGTCTTCTGGTGGTTAAAATGTAAATGAAAACAATAATACTTAAACAATAATACTTAATACAGTAACCATGCTTCAACACACACATGCAAACACATTTGGTTGTAGATGTAGATATTTTAAATTAAAGATAGGTAACAAAATGATAATTGCAAATCTCCTCCGTATAACACCATTTTCAGATTTCAAATTAATCACTGAGAGGCAGAATTGTTCAAACTGAGAGCTCAGTACAAATGAAGTGATAAACTGACAAAACATGATTGTGTTATAATAGGTGATTTTCATGCAAGCAATTTTATATAGTCTAATAAAAATGTATGCAAAAGCACAGGTAAAAATATTTTTATAAGTAGAATGTCCTGCAGAGGGCAGTAGAAGACCACTAATTGACTCACTTTCATTTGAAAGACTTTTTTATCCACCAGTAAAACAAAGCAGTTTCTCCATGTTCTTTCCATTAAGCATGCTTACACACACAGACACACACAGACACACACACACAAAGACAAATATGTTTTCAATGTTTTTGGGATGTTATTGTGAAAATATCTTTTAATGGTCTAACCATTTTCACATATTTCTTTGTGATCTGTATTATCAGTAATAATAATAATAAATAGCTTTAAGCATTTGCTTGTTGGCCAAAGCTGAAAGCTGATAAAAAGATTAATACTATGTCTAATACTGCTGCTCCCTCTAGTTGACAACAGTGGAATTACAGCCTCCATCTTACAATTTAAGTGAATGAATGGGAATTAGTTTTTTCACTTATATCTCGGGAACCAGATGGCGAAAAATTCTAAACCTCAGAGCATAGATAGTGCTTGAGGAGCCCTGTTGAATGAGACCATCACAGTGTTTTTGGGCGATTGGGGCCTGGAGCTATGACCATTCAAAGGCATGTCTTTTGGAGCAGTTTTCTCTGGAATGCCGAGGGCAAATTACACCACATTTGAATCGAAGCTAGCCAAGGATGGGCCCTTTCCAATGAGCCCTCACACAAGGTTCGGGGTGATCTGGTTCGGGAGTTAAGGCCGTTCAAAGTCGGGGGTCCCGCGGACTAGCGTTCCGTGGGGGGGGCGCGCTCCCGAGGCCCGCGACGCTACGTTTCGATCAAGAGCCCGGAGAGGTCCTTACCATCAAAATTTGAGCGCGCGGCAACTTTCCGTTTTCGAGTTATGAGTGAATTTGTACTGGGGGGGCGTGGCCTAAATGGCGGACAAGGTTTTACTTTCGTTTTCTAAATGTAAAACAATTGTCAATAGTAACACTCCAATAGATGCATTTTGACAAAATGTGATTGTAAATGTTAAAATAATGATTTTATAAAGTATAAATATGAATTATATAACAATATTAGGGAGTAGTATGATGAAATGACAGCAGGGGTCAGTACAATACCACTTATTGGCTTAATATGCCATGTTATATCATTTTTACCTTTTTAACTGTTATAGAGGCAAATTTTGTCCGATCTGTCTGAAATTTTTCATGCTTGTTAAGAGTAACATGTTCTGACTAGATCTGAAAGATATTTAAAAGATATAGGCTTTTGGGGACACTTGGTCAAGGCTACATATTAAAGTGACCCTATTATAGCCATCCAAATGAAGAAGTTATACTTTTTCTGATAATTATTGATCTAGAGAGTCCAGAGAATTGTACTGCACTAGATTTGAATATTATGATTTGAAAATTATAAGATCATAAATGGAAAACACCATTTACAGCCAATACAGGCAATTTACCATAGAATATATATTGTTTTAAAGCTTTTTAACAGTTATAGCGCCACCTATGGTCCAATCTCCATAAAAATTCCCATGCTTCTTTAGCATGTTATGTCACATGTGCTCATCAATTTTTGTAAAGTTCTGAGTTTTTATTTATGATTTATAAACGTTTGAGTGTATTTTGACACGCCCATTTTCTAAATGATCATGTTATAGCCAAACAAAAGCAAAATTTTCTTCTTTTTTTCGATAATTATTGATCTAGAGAGTCCAGAGAATTGCCCTAGACTGGTCTGGTTCCGATCGGGCGAAAAACCTATGACTAGTTCGCAAAAGTAGGTTTTTAACATGTTCACGAATATTTAATGAACGGTTTGATTGACAGCAATGGTTCTTGAGGCAAAGTTGTTCAGCATGAGTAGATCTATCAAATGATATGCATAATGTGACTATAAGTGTAACACCACGTGATTACAGAGCCATAAAACTCGTTAGCGCCAACTAGTGGCCGATTTCTTTCAAAATTCTTACAGACCTCTAGGGCCATGAGCCGAACATGCCCATCGAGTTTCGTTCCGATCAGCCTCCGTTAACCTTGTCTAATAGGTGCTCAAACTTCATTGGCCGATGGCGGCCATGTTTTTTGAGATACGTCAATGTCCTCATAGACATACATGGCACCTTGGACCAAGACACTGCATACCAATTTTCAAGTCAATCGGACAAACGGTCAGGTGGTTATAGCCCTTTCCATGTTTTTTTCAAGTTATAGCGCCACCTACTGTTCAATTGTCGCGATTTTTTCACTGTGACCTCAAATTTAACTATTACACATGTGTACCGAGTTTGGTGAAGATAACTCATTTATTTCTCGAGTTATAGCCGTTTTAGTAAAATAGGCTCCTCCCACAACGTACGTTTTGACGCCCCCTAACGTCCATGAATCGAAATTTCAACATTTTTTCGATAATTATTGATATTCAGACTCCAGAGAACATTTCTGCACTGGTTTGGTTCCAATCGGACGAAAAACCTAGGACTAGTTCGCAAAAGTAGGTTTTTGAGAAAATTCAAAATGGCGGAAAATTTTCCCAGGCGGAAATGAAATCGGAGATATACGTTTTGACCGTCTTGAGCCAAGGATTACAGTGATATAAGACACTTGATTCTATGACAAACCGTCTAGGAGTTATGGCTGATTTCATACTTTTGCTTGCTATAGCGCCACCTATTGACCAATCGGGGCCATACTTTGATAGGTTCTCCCCAAATTGAGGACTACCATTTGGCTGAGTTTCAAGTCTCCAGCATTTACGGTTTGGGCTGCACGATGCGTTTTAGGGGAAAATAATAATAATAATTAAAGCTGCAAGCAGCATTTATCGGGGTTCAAGCATTTAAGGCCTTTAAGCACATAAGCATTTAAGACATTAAGTTTTATTTAGAAAGCTTTTAACCACTGAAATAATAGATGGAAAAGTCCATTTACAGCCAATACAGGCAATTTACCATAGGAAATATATGGTTTTCAAACCTTTTTAACAGTTATAGCGCCACCTATGGTCCGATCAACATGAAATTTGGCATGCTTGTTTAGAATATTATGGCACATATGCTCACCAATTTTCGTGAAGTTCTGAGTTTTCGTTTAGGATTTATAAGCTTTTGAGTGCATTTTGCCACGCCCATTTTCTTTATGACCCAATTATAGCCATACGAAAAATTCAAAAGTTCAACTTTTTTTCGATAATTATTGATCAGGAGAGTCCAGAGAATTGTCCTAGACTGGTCTGTTTCCGATCGGGCGAAAAACCAGGGACTAGTTCGCAAAAGTAGGTTTTTAACATATTCGCGAATAATTAATGAACGATTTGATTGACAGCAATGGTTCTTGAGGCAATGTTGTTCAGCATGAGCAGATCTATCAAATGATATGCATTTTGTGACAATAAGTGTAACACCACGTGATTACAGAGCCGTAAAACTCGTTAGCGCCAACTAGTGGCCGATTTCTTTCAAAATTCTTACAGACCTCTAGGGCTATGAGTTGAACATGCCCATCGAGTTTCGTTCCGATCGGCCTCCGTTAACCTTGTCTAATAGGTGCTCAAACTTCATTGGCCGATGGCGGCCATGTTTTTTGAGATACACCAATGTCCTCATAGACATACATGACACCTTGGGCCAAGACACTGCATACCAATTTTCAAGTCAATCGGACTAACGGTCAGGTGGTTAAAGCCTGTTTTATGTTTTTTTCATGTTATAGCGCCACCATGTGGCCAATCGCCGCGATTTTTTTACTGTGACCTCAGATTGACCTCTTACACATGTGTACCGAGTTTAGTGAAGATACCTCATTTATTTCTGGAGTTATAGCCATTTTAGTAAAATAGGCCCCTCCCACAACGTACGTTTTGGCGCCCCTTAGCGTGCGTGAATCGAAATTTCAACTTTTTTTCGATAATTATTGATATTCAGACTCCAGAGAACATTTCTGTACTGGTTTGGTTCAGATCGGGCGAAAAACCTAGGACTAGTTCGCAAAAGTAGGTTTTTGGCAAAATTCAAAATGGCGGAAAATCTATCATGGCGGAAATGAAATCGGAGATATACGTTTTGTTCGTCAGGCATCCAGCTTTCCAATGATATAAGACACTTGAGTCTACGACATACGGTCTAGGAGTTCTGAGCAGTTTCGCGCTTTTGGTCGCTGTAGCGCCACCTATGGGCCGATTTGGCTAAGTCCGTGTATCTGAGTAGCGAGCAATACTACTACCATTTGACCAAGTATCACGTCTCTAGGCCTTACGGTTTTGGCTGCACGATGCGTTTTAGGGAAGAATAATAATAATAATAAAAATCAGGGCAATTACAATAGGGTTTCAGCACTTCGTGCTTGAACCCCTAAAAATCAGAGCAATTACAATAGGGTTTCAGCACTTCGTGCTTGAACCCCTAATTAAAGCTGCAAGCAGCATTTATCGGGGTTCAAGCATTTAAGGCCTTTAAACACATAAGCATTTAAGACATTAAGATTTATTTAGAAAGCTTTGAACCACTGAAATAATAGATGGAAAAGTCCATTTACAGCCAATACAGGAAATTTACCATAGGAAATATATGGTTTTCAAAGCTTTTTAACAGTTATAGCGCCACCTATGGTCCGATCTCCATAAAAATTTCCATGCTTCTTTAGCATGTTATTTCACATATGCCCATCAATTTTTCGGTTTGGTTCCGATCGGACACAAAACCAGGGACTAGTTCGCAAAAGTAGGTTTTGGACATAATTCAAAATGGCGGAAAATTTGCATACCGGAAATGAAATCCTTGAGGCCTTTTTTGTTCGGCTTGACCCAAGGATTCCAATGATATAAGACACTTGAGTCTGTGACAAACGGTTAATGAGATTTAAGCAAAAATATGATTTTTTTTTGTTTTTTGCACTGTAGCGCCACCTATGGGCCAATCGGGGTCATATTTTGATAACCTCTCCTCGATTTTTGTACTACCATCTGGCAAAGTTTCAAGTCTCTAGCACTTACGGTTTGGGCTGCACGATGCGTTTTACGGCAGAAGAAAAATAATAATAATAAAAATCAGTACAATTACAATAGGGTTTCAGCACTTCGTGCTTGAACCCCTAAAAATCAGTACAATTACAATAGGGTTTCAGCACTTCGTGCTTGAACCCCTAATTAAAGCTGCAAGCAGCATTTATCGGGGTTCAAGCAGTTAAGGCCTTTAAGGCCTTTAAGGCCTTTAAGCACAAAAGCATCAAAAGTTATTAAGTTTTATTTAGCAAGCCAAAAAACTCGTTAGCGCCAACTAGTGGCCGATTTCTTTCAAAACTCTTACAGAGCTCTAGGGCCATGAGTCGAACATGCCCATCGAGTTTCGTTCCGATCGGCCTCCGTTAACCTTGTCTAATAGGTGCTCAAATTTCATTGGTCGATGGCGGCCATGTTTTTCGAGATACGCCAATGTCCTCATAGACCTACATGGCACCTTGGACCAAGACACTGCATACCAATTTTCAAGTCAATCGGACTAACGGTCACGTGGTCATAGCCCTTTTCATGTTTTTTTCACATTATAGCGCCACCTAGTGATAAATCGTCGCGATTTTTTTACCGTGACCCCAGAATGAACTCATACACATGTGTACCAAGTTTGGTAAAGATATCTCATTTACTTCTTGAGTTATAGCCATTTTAGTAAAATAGGCTCCTCCCACAACATTAATTTATCAACCCCTAGCGACCAGGAATCGAAATTTCGATATTTTTTCGATAATTATTGGTAATCAGACTCCAGAGAACATTTCTGCACTGGTTTGGATCCGATTGGACAAAAAACCAGGGACTAGTTCGCAAAAGTAGGTTTTTGACTACATTCAAAATGGCGGACAATTTGCATATAGTTAATGAAATCGGAGATATACGTTTTGACCTTCAGGTTCCCAGCTTTCCAATGATATAAGACACTTGAGTCTACGACATATGGTCTAGGAGTTATGAGCAGTTTCGCGCTTTTGGTTGCTATAGCGCCACCTATGGGCCAATCGGGGTCATACTTTGATAGGTTCTCCCCAAATTGAGTACTACCATTTGGCCAAGTTTCAAGGTTCCAGCATTTACGGTTTGGGCTGCACGATGCGTTTTAGGGGAGAATAATAATAATAATAATAATAATAATTAAAGCTGCAAGCAGCATTTATCGGGGTTCAAGCAGTTAAGGCCTTTAAGGCCTTTAAGCACAAAAGCATCAAAAGTTATTAGTTTTATTTAGCAAGCATCTAACCACTGATATAATAGATGAAAAAGACTATTTACAGCCAATACAGGCAATGTACCATAGGAAATATATGGTTTTAAAGCTTTTTTAACAGTTATAGCGCCACCTATGGTCCGATCTCCATAAAATTGCTTACTGTGACCTCAAATTGAACCCATACACATGTGTACTGAGTTTGGTGAAGATATCTCATTTACTTCTTGACTTATAGCCATTTTAGTAAAATAGGCTCCTCCCACAACAATTTACCACATTCTAGTATTATTTACTATGATTCTAGCATGATTGTGCTACAATAGTAATTGTTATATAAGTGATTTTTTAGTGTCTTATTGTTATATAAGTGATTTTTAGTGTATAATGAATGCAAAAGCATATGTGAGTAGACTTCATTAATAAGTAGAATGGCCAGCAGAGGGCAGTAGAAGACCAGTTATTGGCTCACTTTCACTTTAAACTTCATGATTTTCACCATTTTTCTGTACTAAAGCAAACCAGTTTTTCCATTTTAACTCCATAATGCATGTTTACACACACACACACACACACACACACACACAAAGACAAATGTTGTTGTTTTTTCAATGCTATTGGGATATGTCATTATGAAAATATATTTCAATGGTCTATAAACATTTCACAAAGTCTTTGTAAGCTATTAATCAGATTATTCAGAATTTATTTAGAAACCTAAGACTACACACACACATTATGTTGTAGATACAGATATTTGAAATATATGATGTGATCAAACTGTCAATACTAATACTTTAACAGATGGATTTTGAGTAAATGTAATTGTAAATGTTAAAATAGGGATTTTATAAAGTCTAAATATAAATTATAGAACAATATGACAAAATGACTATTTTAAACAGCAGGGGGCAGTAAAATACCACTTATTGGCTTAATATGCCATTAATTCATATCATTTTCACCTTTTTAACTGTTACAGAGGCAAATTTTGTCCGATCTGTCTGAAATTTTTCATCCTTGTTCAGGGTGATATTTCACACGTTCTGACTTGTTTTTAAGAAGGTCTGAGCATTGATTAAAGAGATATAGGCTTTCGGGGACACTTGGTAAAGGCCACATTTTGAAGTGAACCTATTATAGCTATCCAAATGAAGAAGTTCAACTTTTTCTGACAACTATTGTTCTAGTGAGTCCAGAGAATGGTTATGCGATAGTTTTTAACATTATGATATGAAAATTATATGATCAGACATGGAAAAGACCATTTACAGCCAATACAGGCAGTTTGCCATAGGAAATATATGGTTTAAAAGCCTTTTAACTGTTATAGCGCCACCTTTGGTCCGATCTCCATAAAATGTTGCATGCTTGTTAATGATGTTATGTCACATATGCTCACCAACTTTTGTGAAGTTATGAGTTTTCATTTAGGATTTATAGGGTTTTTAGTGTATTTTGCCACGCCCATTTTATAAATGACCCTATTACAGCCATCCAAATGCAAAAGTTCAACTTTTTTTTGATAATTATTGATCTAGAGAGTCCAGAGAATTGTCCTAGACTGGTCTGGTTCCGATCGGGCAAAAAACCTAGGACTAGTTTGCAAAAGTAGGTTTTTAACATATTCATGAATAATTAATGAACAGTTTGATTGACAGCAATGGTTCTTGAGGCAAAGTTGTTCAGGATGAGGAGATCTATCAAATGATATGCATATTGTGTGGATATTTGTAACACCACGTGATTACAGAGCCGTAAAACTCGTTAGCGCCAACTAGTGGCCGATTTCTTTTAAAATTCTTACAGACCTCTAGGGCCATGAGCCGAACATGCCCATTGAGTTTCGTTTCGATCGGCCTCCGTTAACCTTGTCTAATAGGTGCTCAAACTTCATTGGCCGATGGCGGCCATGTTTTTTGAGATACGCCAATGTCCTCATACACATACATGGCACCTTGGACCAAGACACTGCATACCAATTTTCAAGTCAATCGGACTAACGGTCAGGTGGTTATAGCCTGATTTATGTTTTTTTCATGTTATAGCGCCACCATGAGGCCAATCGTCGCGATTTTTTTACTGTGACCCCAGATTGAACTCATACACATGTGTACCAAGTTTGGTGAAGATACCTCATTTACTTCGGGAGTTATAGCCATTTTAATAAAATAGGCCCCTCCCACAACGTACGTTTTGGCGCCCCTTAGCGACCGTGAATCGAAATTTCAACTTTTTTTCGATAATTATTGATATTCAGTCTCCAGAGAACATTTCTGCACTGGTTTGGTTCCAATCGGGTAAAAAACCAGGGACTAGTTCGCAAAAGTAGGTTTTTGACAAAATTCAAAATGGCGGAAAATCTATCATGGCGGAAATGAAATCGGAGATATACATTTTGTTCGTCAGGCGTCCAGCTTTCCAATGATATAAGACACTTGAGTCTACGACATACGGTCTAGGAGTTATGAGCAGTTTCGCGCTTTTGGTTGTTATAGCGCCACCTATGGGCCAATCGGGGTCATAATCTCTGAACCTTTCCTCGATTTTTGTACTACCATCTGGCAAAGTTTCAAAGTTCCAGCTCTTACGGTTTGGGCTGCACGATGCGTTTTACGGCAGAATAATAATAATAATAATAATTAAAGCTGCAAGCAGCATTTATCGGGGTTCAAGCATTTAAGGCCTTTAAGCACATCAGCATTTAAGACATTAAGATTTATTTAGAAAGCTTTTAACCACTGAAATAATAGATTGAAAAGTCCATTTACAGCCAATACAGGCAATTTACCATAGGAAATATGTGGTTTTAAAGCTTTTTAACAGTTATAGTGCCACCTTTGGTCCGATGTCCATAAAATTTGGCATGCTTGTTAATGATGTTATGTGACATATGCTCACCAATTTTTGTGAAGTTTTGAGTTTTCATTTAGGATTTATAGGCTTTTTAGTGTATTTTGCCACGCCCATTTTATAAATGACCCTATTACAGCCATCCAAATGCTAAAGTTCAACTTTTTTTTGATAATTATTGATCTAGAGAGTCCAGAGAATTGTCCTAGACTGGTTTGGTTCCGATTGGGCAAAAAACCTAGGACTAGTTCGCAAAAGTAGGTTTTTAACATGTTTGCGAATATTAAATGAACGGTTTGATTGACAGCAATGGTTCTTGAGGCAAAGTTGTTCAGTATGAGGAGATCTATCAACTGATATGCATATTGTGTGGATGTATGCAACACCACGTGATTACAGAGCCGAAAAAACTCGTTAGCGCCAACTAGTGGCCGATTTCTTTCAAAATTCTTACAGACCTCTTGGGCCATGAGTCGAACATGCCCATCGAGTTTCGTTCTGATCAGCCTCCGTTAACCTTGTCTAATAGGTGCTCAAACTTCATTGGCCGATGGCGGCCATGTTTTTTGAGATACGTCAATGTCCTCATAGGCATACATGGCACCTTGGACCAAGACACTGCATACCAATTTTCAAGTCAATCGGACAAACGGTCAGGTGGTTATAGCCCTTTTCATGTTTTTTTCAAGTTATAGCGCCACCTACTGTTCAATCGTCGCGATTTTTTTACTGTGACCTCAGATTGAACTATTACACATGTGTACCGAGTTTGGTGAAGATACCTCATTTATTTCTCGAGTTATAGCCGTTTTAGTAAAATAGGCTCCTCCCACAACGTACGTTTTGGCGCCCCCTAGCGACCGTGAATCGAAATTTCAACTTTTTTTCGATAATTATTGATATTCAGACTCCAGAGAACATTTCTGCACTGGTTTGGTTCCAATCGGACGAAAAACCTAGGACTAGTTCGCAAAAGTAGGTTTTTGAGAAAATTCAAAATGGCGGAAAATTTTCCCAGGCGGAAATGAAATCGGAGATAAACGTTTTGACCGTCTTGAGCCAAGGATTACAGTGATATAAGACACTTGATTCTATGACAAACCGTCTAGGAGTTATGGCTGATTTCATACTTTTGCTTGCTATAGCGCCACCTATTGACCAATCGGGGCCATACTTTGATAGGTTCTCCCCAAATTGAGGACTACCATTTGGCTGAGTTTCAAGTCTCCAGCATTTACGGTTTGGGCTGCACAATGCGTTTTAGGGGAAAATAATAATAATAAAAATCAGAGCAATTACAATAGGGTTTCAGCACTTCGTGCTTGAACCCCTAATTAAAGCTGCAAGCAGCATTTATCGGGGTTCAAGCAGTTAAGGCCTTTAAGGCATTTAAGCACAAAAGCATCAAAAGTTATTAAGATTTATTTAGCAAGCATGTAACCACGGACATAATAGATGGAAAAGACCATTTACAGCCAATACAGGCAGTTTACCATGGGATATATATGGTTTTAAAGCTTTTTAACAGTTATAGCGCCACCTATGGTCCGATCTCCATAAAAATGTTTACTGTGACCTCAAATTGAACCCATACACATGTGTACTGAGTTTGGTGAAGATATCTCATTTACTTCTTGAGTTATAGCCATTTTAGTAAAATAGGCTCCTCCCACAACAATTTACCACATTCTAGTATTATTTACTATGATTCTAGCATGATTTGCCATATTCTAGCATAATTTAGCATGATATACTACATTCTAGTATGATTTACCATTGTTTACTGTGATTCTAGCATGGTTTACCATAGTTTATCATGATTTATCATAGTTTACCATGATTTATCATAGTTTACCATGGTTTACCCTGTTCTAGCATAGTTTACCATGATTTACCATGTTCTAGCATGATTTACCATGATATACCACATTCTAGTATTATTTATTATGATTTACCATGTTTTTAGCGTGATTTACCATGATTTACCACATTGCTAGCAATTATGTGAAGTATCAGTACAAATGAAGTGATAAACTCTGACAAAATATGATTGTGCTACAATAGTAATTGTTATGTAAGTTATTTTTTAGTGTCTTATTGTTATATAAGTGATTTTTAGTGTCTAATGAATGCAAAAGCATATGTGAGTAGACTTCATTAATAAGTAGAATGACCAGCAGAGGGCAGTAGAAGACCACTTATTGGCTCACTTTCACTTTAAACTTCATGATTTTCACCATTTGTCTGCACTAAAGCAAACCAGTTTTTCCATTTTAACTCCATAATGCATGTTTACACACACACACACACACACACACACAAAGACAAATGTTGTTGTTTTTTCAATGCTATTGGAATGTGTCATTATGAAAATATATTTGAATGGTCTATAAACATTTCACAAAGTCTTTGTAAGCTATTAATCAGATTATTCAGAATTTATTCAGAAACCTAAGACTACACACACACATTATGTTGTAGATACAGATATTTGATATATATGATGTGATCAAACTGTCAATACTAATACTTTAACAGATGGATTTTGACTAAATGTAATTGTAAATGTTCAAATAGGGATTTTATAAAGTCTCAATATAAATTATAGAACAATATGACAAAATGACTATTTTAAACAGCAGGGGGCAGTAAAATACCACTTATTGGCTTAATATGCCATTATATTCATATCATTTTCACCTTTTTAACTGTTATAGAGGCAAATTTTGTCCGATCTGTCTGAAAATTTTCATGCATGTTCAGAGTGATATTTCACATGTTCTGACTTGTTTTTAAGAAGGTTTGAACATTCATTAAAGAGATATAGGCTTTCGGGGACACTTGGTAAAGGCCACATTTTGAAGTGAACCTATTATAGCTATCCAAATGAAGTAGTTCAACTTTTTCTGACAATTATTGTTCTAGTGAGTCCAGAGAATTGTATTGCACTAGTTTTTAACATTATGATATAAAAAAAAATTATATGATCAGAGACGGAAAAGTCCATTTACAGCCAATACAGGCAGTTTACCATAGGAAATATATGGTTTTAAAGCCTTTTAACAGTTATAGCGCCAACTATTGTCCGATCTCCATAAAATTTGGCATGCTTCTTAATGATGTTATGTCACATATGCTCACCAATTTTTGTGATGTTGTGTTTTTTCATTTAGGATTTATAGGCTTTTTAGTGTATTTTGCCACGCCCCTTTTCTTTATGACCCAATTATAGCCATACGAAAAATTCAAAAGTTAAACTTTTTTTTGATAATTATTGATCTAGAGAGTCCAGAGAATTGTCCTAGACTGGTCTGGTTCCGATCGGGCGAAAAACCTAGGACTAGTTCGCAAAAGTAGGTTTTTAACATGTTCGCGAATATTTAATGAACGGTTTGATTGACAGCAATGGTTCTTGAGGCAAAGTTTTTCAGCATGAGCAGATCTATCAAATGATATGCATTTTGTTACGATAAGTGTAACACCACGTGATTACCGAGCCGTAAAACTCGTTAGCGCCAACTAGTGGCCGATTTCTTTCAAAATTCTTACAGACCTTTAGGGCCATGAGCCGAACATGCCCATTGAGTTTCGTTCCGATCGGCCTCCGTTAACCTTGTCTAATAGGTGCTCAAACTTCGTTGGCCGATGGCGGCCATGTTTTTTGAGATACGCCAATGTCCTCATAGACATACATGGCACCTTGGACCAAGACACTGCATACCAATTTTCAAGTCAATCGGACTAACGGTCAGGTGGTTATAGCCTGTTTTATGTTTTTTTTCATTTTATAGCGCCACCATGAGGCCAATCGTCGCGATTTTTTTACTGTGACCCCAGAGTAAGCTCATACACATCTGTACCAAGTTTGGTGAAGATACCTCATTTACATCGGGAGTTATAGCCATTTTAGTAAAATAGGCTCCTCCTACAACGTACGTTTTGGCGCCCCTTAACGACCGTGAATCGAAATTTCCACTTTTTTTCGATAATTATTGATATTCAGTCTCCAGAGAACATTTCTGCACTAGTTTGGTTCCAATCGGGCAAAAAACCAGGGACTAGTTCGCAAAAGTAGATTTTTGACAAAATTCAAAATGGCGGAAAATCTATCATGGCGGAAATGAAATCGGAGATATACGTTTTGTTCGTCAGGCGTCCAGCTTTCCAATGATATAAGACACTTGAGTCTACGACATACGGTCTAGGAGTTATGAGCAGTTTCGCGCTTTTGGTTATTATAGCGCCACCTATGGGCCAATCGGGGTCATAATCTCTGAACCTTTCCTCGATTTTTGTACTACCATCTGTCAAAGTTTCAAAGTTCCAGCTCTTACGGTTTGGGCTGCACGATGCGTTTTACGGCGGAATAATAATAATAATAATAATAATTAAAGCTGCAAGCAGCATTTATCGGGGTTCAAGCATTTAAGGCCTTTAAGCACATAAGCATTTAAGACATTAAGATTTATTTAGAAAGCTTTTAACCACTGAAATAATAGATTGAAAAGTCCATTTACAGCCAATACAGGCAATTTACCATTGGAAATATGTGGTTTTAAAGCTTTTTAACAGTTATAGTGCCATCTTTGGTCCGATGTCCATAAAATTTGGCATGCTTGTTAATGATGTTATGTGACATATGCTCACCAATTTTTGTGAAGTTTTGAGTTTTCATTTAGGATTTATAGGCTTTTTAGTGTATTTTGCCACGCCCATTTTATAAATGACCCTATTACAGCCATCAAAATGCAAAAGTTCAACTTTTTTTTTGATAATTATTGATCTAGAGAGTCCAGAGAATTGTCCTAGACTGGTTTGGTTCCGATTGGGCAAAAAACCTAGGACTAGTTCGCAAAAGTAGGTTTTTAACATGTTTGCGAATATTAAATGAACGGTTTGATTGACAGCAATGGTTCTTGAGGCAAAGTTGTTCAGTATGAGGAGATCTATCAACTGATATGCATATTGTGTGGATGTATGCAACACCACGTGATTACAGAGCCGAAAAAACTCGTTAGCGCCAACTAGTGGCCGATTTCTTTCAAAATTCTTACAGACCTCTTGGGCCATGAGTCGAACATGCCCATCGAGTTTCGTTCCGATCAGCCTCCGTTAACCTTGTCTAATAGGTGCTCAAACTTCATTGGCCGATGGCGGCCATGTTTTTTGAGATACGTCAATGTCCTCATAGGCATACATGGCACCTTGGACCAAGACACTGCATACCAATTTTCAAGTCAATCGGACAAACGGTCAGGTGGTTATAGCCCTTTTCATGTTTTTTTCAAGTTATAGCACCACCTACTGTTCAATCGTCGCGATTTTTTTACTGTCACCTCAAATTGAACTATTACACATGTGTACCGAGTTTGGTGAAGATACCTCATTTATTTCTCGAGTTATAGCCGTTTTAGTAAAATAGGCTCCTCTCACAACGTACGTTTTGGCGCCCCCTAGCGACCGTGAATCGAAATTTCAACTTTTTTTCGATAATTATTGATATTCAGACTCCAGAGAACATTTCTGCACTGGTTTGGTTCCAATCGGACGAAAAACCTAGGACTAGTTCGCAAAAGTAGGTTTTTGAGAAAATTCAAAATGGCGGAAAATTTTCCCAGGCGGAAATGAAATCGGAGATATACGTTTTGACCGTCTTGAGCCAAGGATTACAGTGATATAAGACACTTGATTCTATGACAAACCGTCTAGGAGTTATGGCTGATTTCATACTTTTGCTTGCTATAGCGCCACCTATTGACCAATCGGGGTCATACTTTGATAGGTTCTCCCCAAATTGAGGACTACCATTTGGCTGAGTTTCAAGTCTCCAGCATTTACGGTTTGGGCTGCACGATGCGTTTTAGGGGAAAATAATAATAATAAAAATCAGAGCAATTACAATAGGGTTTCAGCACTTCGTGCTTGAACCCCTAATTAAAGCTGCAAGCAGCATTTATCGGGGTTCAAGCAGTTAAGGCCTTTAAGGCCTTTAAGCACAAAAGCATCAAAAGTTATTAGTTTTATTTAGCAAGCATCTAACCATTGACATAATAGATGAAAAAGACCATTTACAGCCAATACAGGCAATGTACCATAGGAAATATATGGTTTTAAAGCTTTTTTAACAGTTATAGCGCCACCTATGGTCTGATCTCCATAAAATTGCTTACTGTGACCTCAAATTGAACCCATACACATGTGTACTGAGTTTGGTGAAGATATCTCATTTACTTCTTGACTTATAGCCATTTTAGTAAAATAGGCTCCTCCCACAACAATTTACCACATTCTAGTATTATTTACTATGATTCTAGCATGATTGTGCTACAATAGTAATTGTTATATAAGTGATTTTTTAGTGTCTTATTGTTATATAAGTGATTTTTAGTGTATAATGAATGCAAAAGCATATGTGAGTAGACTTCATTAATAAGTAGAATGGCCAGCAGAGGGCAGTAGAAGACCAGTTATTGGCTCACTTTCACTTTAAACTTCATGATTTTCACCATTTTTCTGTACTAAAGCAAACCAGTTTTTCCATTTTAACTCCATAATGCATGTTTACACACACACACACACACACACACACACAAAGACAAATGTTGTTGTTTTTTCAATGCTATTGGGATATGTCATTATGAAAATATATTTCAATGGTCTATAAACATCGATAATTATTGATATTCAGACTCCAGAGAACATTTCTGTACTGGTTTGGTTCCGATTGGGCGAAAAACCTAGGACTAGTTCGCAAAAGTAGGTTTTTGGCAAAATTCAAAATGGCGGAAAATCTGTCATGGCGGAAATGAAATCGGAGATATACGTTTTGTTCGTCAGGCATCCAGCTTTCCAATGATATAAGACACTTGAGTCTACGACATACGGTCTAGGAGTTCTGAGCAGTGTCACGCTTTTGGTCGCTGTAGCGCCACCTATGGGCCGATTTGGCTAAGTCCGTGTATCTGAGTAGCGAGCAATACTACTACCATTTGACCAAGTATCACGTCTCTAGGCCTTACGGTTTTGGCTGCACGATGCGTTTTAGGGAAGAATAATAATAATAATTAAAGCTGCAAGCAGCATTTATCGGGGTTCAAGCATTTAAGGCCTTTAAGCACATAAGCATTTAAGACATTAAGATTTCTTTAGAAAGCTTTTAACCACTGAAATAATAGATGGAAAAGTCCATTTACAGCCAATACAGGCAAGCTTTTTAACAGTTATAGCGCCACCTATAGTCCGATCTCCATGATATTTTGCATGCTTGTTAATGATGTTGTGGCACATATGCTCACCAATTTTCGTGAAGTTCTGAGTTTTCGTTTAGGATTTATAGGCTTTTGAGTGCATTTTGCCACGCCCATTTTCTTTATGACCCAATTATACCCATGCGAAAAATGCAAAAGTTCAACTTTTTTTCGATAATTATTGATCTAGAGAGTCCAGAGAATTGTCCTAGACTGGTCTGGTTCTGATCGGGCAAAAAACCAGGGACTAGTTCGCAAAAGTAGGTTTTTAACATATTCATGAATATTTAATGAACAGTTTGATTGACAGTGATGGTTCTTGAGGCAAAGTTGTTCAGCATGAGCAGATCTATCAAATGATATGCATTTTGTGATGATAAGTGTAACACCACGTGATTACAGAGCCTTAAAACTCGTTAGCGCCAACTAGTGGCCGATTTCTTTCAAAATTCTTACAGACCTCTAGGGGCTTGAGCCGAACATGCCCATCGAGTTTCGCTCCGATCGGACTTCGTTAACGATGCTCAAACCTCATTGGCCAATGGCAGCCATGTTTTTCGAGATACGCCAATATCCTTTTAGACATACATGGCCCCTTGGGCCAAGACACTGCATACCAAATTTCAAGTCATTCGGAAAAACGGTCAGTTGTCTATATGTTTTTATTTGTTTTATAGCGCCACCATGTGGCCAATCGACGCAATTTTTTTACTGTGACCTCAGATTGACCTCTTACACATGTGTTCCAAGTTTGGTGAAGTTTACTTAATTACTTCTTGAGTTATAGCCATTTTAGTAAAATAGGCTCCTCCCACAACGTTAATTTTGCACCCCCTAGCGACCATTAATCGAAATTTCAACTTTTTTTCGATAATTATTGATCTTCAGACTCCAGAGAACAATTCCGCACTGGTTTGGTTCCGATCGGGCGAAAAACCAGGGACTAGTTCGCAAAAGTAGGTTTTTGACAAAATTCAAAATGGCGAAAAATCTATCATGGCGGAAATGAAATCGGAGATATACGTTTTTTTCTTCAGGAGCTCTGGATTTCAATGATATAAGACACTTGAAGCTACGCCTTACGGTCTGGGAGTTCTGAGCAGTTTTGCGCTTTTGATTGCTATAGCGCCACCTATGGGCCGATTGGGCTGAGTCCGTGTATCTGAGTAGCGAGCAATAGTACTACCATCTGGCAAAGTTTCAAGTCTCTAGGTCTTACGGTTTGGGCTGCACGATGCGTTTTATGGCGGAAAAATAATAATAATAAAAATCAGGACGATTACAATAGGGTTTCAGCACTTCGTGCTTGAACCCCTAAAAATCAGCACAATTACAATAGGGTTTCAGCACTTCGTGCTTGAACCCCTAATAATTAAAGCTGCAAGCAGCATTTATCGGGGTTCAAGCTATTAAGGCCTTTAAGGGTTTTTAAGCACAAAAGCATCAAAAGTTATCAAGTTTTATTTAGCAAGCATTTAACCACTGACATAATAGATGGAAAACACCATTTACAGCCAATATAGGCAATGTACCATAGGAAATATATGGTTTTAAAGCTTTTTAACAGTTATAGCGCCAACTATGGTCCGATCTCCATGAAATTTTGCATGCTTGTTAATGATGTTATGTCACATAAGTTCACCAATTTTTGTGAAGTTCTGGGTTTTTATTTAGGATTTATAAGCTTTTTAATGTATTTTGCCACGCCCATTTTATAAATGACCCTATTACAGCCATCCAAATGCAAAAGTTCAACTTTTTTTTGATAATTATTGATCTAGAGAGTCCAGAGAATTGTCCTAGACTGGTTTGGTTCCGATTGGGCGAAAAACCTAGGACTAGTTCGCAAAAGTAGGTTTTTAACATATTCGTAAATATTTAATGAACGGTTTGATTGACATTAGTGGTTCTAGAGGCAAAGTTGTTCAACATGAGCAGATCTATCAAATGATATGCATTTTGTGATGATATGTGTAACACCACGTGATTACAGAGCCATAAAACTCGTTAGCGCCAACTAGTGGCCGATTTCTTTCAAAATTCTTACAGACCTCTAGGGCCATGAGTCAAACATGCCCATCGAGTTTCATTCCGATCGGCCTCTGTTAGCCTTGTCTAATAGGTCCTCAAATTTATTGGCCAATGGCGGCCATGTTTTTTGAGATACACCAATGTCCTCATAGACATACATGGCACCTTGGGCCAAGACACTGCATACCAATTTTCAAGTCAATCGGACTAACGGTCAGGTGGTTATAGCCCTTTTCATGTTTTTTTCATGTTATAGCGCCACCTAGTGTTCAATCGTCGCGATTTTTTTACTGTGAACCCAGACTGAACCCATACACAAGTGTACCGAGTTTGGTTAATCTATCTCATTTACTTTTTGAGTTATAGCCATTTTAGTAAAATAGGCTCCTCCCACAATGTTCATTTTATGCCCTCTAGCGACCATGAACCGAAATTTCAACGTTTTTTTGATAATTATTTATCTTCAGACTCCAGAGAACATTTCTGCACTAGTTTGGTTCCGATCGGACAAAAAACCACGGTCTAGTTCGCAAAAGTAGGTTTTTGACAAAATTCAAAATGGAGATATACGTTTTGTTCGTCAGGCGTCCAGCTTTCCAATGATATAAGACACTTGAGTCTATGACATACAGTCTAGGAGTTATGAGCTGTTTCACGCTTTTGGTCACTATAGCGCCACCTATGGGCCAATCGGGGTCATAATCTCTGAACCTCTCCTCGATTTTTGTACTACCATCTGGCAAAGTTTCAATGCTCTAGCCCTTACGGTTTGGGCTGTACGATGCGTTTTACGGCAGAAGAATAATAATAATAATAATAATTAAAGCTGCAAGCAGCATTTATCGGGGTTCAAGCAGTTAAGGCCTTTAAGGCATTTAAGCACAAAAGCATCAAAAGTTATTAAGATTTATTTAGCAAGCATGTAACCACTGACATAATAGATGGAAAAGACCATTTACAGCCAATACAGGCAATTTGCCATGGGATATATATGGTTTTAAAGCTTTTTAACAGTTATAGCGCCACCTATGGTCCGATCTCCATAAAATTGTTTACTGTGACCTCAAATTGAACCCATACACATGTGTACTGAGTTTGGTGAAGATATCTCATTTACTTCTTGAGTTATAGCCATTTGAGTAAAATAGGCTCCTCCCACAACGATTTGCCACATTCTAGAATTATTTAATATGATTCTAGCATGATTTACTATCATATACCATGTTCCAGAATGATTTATTAGGATTCTAGCATGATTTACCTTGATACACCTCATTTCAGTATTATTTACTATGATTTACAATGTTTCTAGCATGATTAACCACATTACTAGCAATTATGTGAAGTGTCAGTGCAAATGAGGTGATGAACACTGACAAAATATTATTGTGTTATAATAGTTAGTTATATACGTGATTTTTAGTGTGTGTCCAAGTATGAATGCAAAAGCACATGTAAAATATTTCATTATTAAGTAGAATGGCCAGCAGAGGGCACTAGAAGACCACTTATTGGCTCACTTTCACTTTAAACCAGTTTTCTGCACTAAAGCAAACCAGTTTTTCCATGTTAACTCAATGCATGCTTACACACACACACACACACACACACACACACACACACACACACACACACACACACACAGCATAGTTAACCATGATTTACCATGATATACCACGTTCTAGTATTATTTACCAGGAGATAAACGACAATCTAGTATTATTTACTTTGATTTACCATGTTTCTAGCCTGATTTATCACATTACTAGCAATTATTTGAAGTGTCAGTGCAAATAAAGTGATTAACACTGACAAAATATGATTGTGTTATAATAGTTATTGCTATATAAGTGATTTTTTTAGTGTGTATTCAAGTATGAATGCAAGCACATGTTGAAATATTTCATTAATAAGTAGAATGGCCAGCAGAGGGCAGTAGAAGACCACTTATTGGCTCACTTTCACTTTAAACCAGTTTTCTGCACTAAAGCAAACCAGTTTATCCATGTTAACTCAATGCATGCTTACACACACACACACACACACACACACACACACACACACACACACACACACACACACACACACACACACACACACAGCATAGTTAACCATGATTTACCATGATTTACCACATTACTAGCAATTATTTGAAGTGTCAGTGCAAATAAAGTGATTAACACTGACAAAATATGATTGTGTTATAATAGTTATTGCTATATAAGTGATTTTTAGTGTGTATTCAAGTATAAATGCAAGCACATGTGGAAAAATTTAATTAATAAGTAGAATGGCCAGCAGAGGGCAGTAGAAGACCACTTATTGGCTCACTTTCACTTTAAACCTCATGATTTTGACCAGTTTTCTGCACTAAAGCAAACCAGTGTTTCCATGTTAACTCAATAATGCATACTTGCTACATATGCTACACACAATAATGCTACACACACACACACACACACACACACACACACACACACAAATGTTTCAGTGATATTGGTGTCACATTCACCTTCATCACATTCACCTTCTGTCTTCATCACATTCACCATCTGTCGTCATCACCTGCACCTGCTCCTCATCACCCTCCTCATCATCACTTGCTCATCATCATCATAACCGTCACCTGTTGTCCTTGTCTTGATCTGTGTATTTAAGTTCCCCTCTCATCTATTATCATTGTTGGTTATTGTTTGTGCACTAGCACTCTGTTATGTTTGTTTTCATGTTGGAAAAAAAAACCTTTGTTATATTTGTACACACACACACACACACACACACACACACACACACACACACACACACACACACACACCATCATTTATCATGATTTACCATGGCTGATACCAATACCAATATGAGAAAATGACTATTTTAAACAGCAGGGGGCAGTAAAATACCACTTATTGGCTTAACATGCCATTAATTCATATCATTTTCACCTTTTTAACTGTTATAGAGGCAAATTTTGTCCGATCTGTCTGAAAATTTTCATGCTTGTTCAGGGTGATATTTCACACGTTCTGACTTGTTTTTAAGAAGGTCTGAGCATTGATTAAAGAGATATAGGCTTTCGGGGACACTTGGTAAAGGCCAGATTTTGAAGTGAACCTATTATAGCTATCCAAATGAAGTAGTTCAACTTTTTCTGACAATTATTGATCTAGTGAGTCCAGAGAATTGTATTGCACTAGTTTTGAACATTATGATATGAAAATTATATGATCAGAGATGGAAAAGACCATTTACAGCCAATACAGGCAGTTTACCATAGGAAATATATGATTTTAAAGCTTTTTAACAGTTATAGCGCCACCTATCGTCCGATCTCCATAGAATTTTTCATGCTTGTTAATGATGTTATGTCACATATGCTGACCAATTTTTGTGAAGTTCTGAGTTTTTATTTAGGATTTATAGGCTTTTTAATGTATTTTGACACGCCCATTTTATAAATGACCCTATTACAGCCATCCAAATGCAAAAGTTCAACTTTTTTTTGATAATTATTGATCTAGAGAGTCCAGAGAATTGTCCTAGACTGGTCTGGTTCCGATCGGGCAAAAAACCTAGGACTAGTTCGCAAAAGTAGGTTTTTAACATATTAATGAATAATTAATGAACAGTTTGATTGACAGCAATGGTTCTTGAGGCAAAGTTGTTCAGGATGAGGAGATCTATCAAATGATATGCATATTGTGTGGATATTTGTAACACCACGTGATTACAGAGCCGTAAAACTCGTTAGCGCCAACTAGTGGCCGATTTCTTTCAAAATTCTTACAGACCTTTAGGGCCATGAGCCGAACATGCGCATTGAGTTTCGTTCCGATCGGCCTCCGTTAACCTTGTCTAATAGGTGCTCAAACTTCGTTGGCCGATGGCGGCCATGTTTTTTGAGATACGCCAATGTCCTCATACACATACATGGCACCTTGGACCAAGACACTGCATACCAATTTTCAAGTCAATCGGACTAACGGTCAGGTGGTTATAGCCTGTTTTATGTTTTTTTCATTTTATAGCGCCACCATGAGGCCAATCGTCGCGATTTTTTTACTGTGACCCCAGAGTAAGCTCATACACATGTGTACCAAGTTTGGTGAAGATACCTCATTTACATCGGGAGTTATAGCCATTTTAGTAAAATAGGCCCCTCCCACAACGTACGTTTTGGCGCCCCTTAGCGACCGTGAATCGAAATTTCCACTTTTTTTCGATAATTATTGATATTCAGTCTCCAGAGAACATTTCTGCACTAGTTTGGTTCCAATCGGGCAAAAAACCAGGGACTAGTTCGCAAAAGTAGATTTTTGACAAAATTCAAAATGGCGGAAAATCTGTCATGGCGGAAATGAAATCGGAGATATACATTTTGTTCGTCAGGCGTCCAGCTTTCCAATGATATAAGACACTTGAGTCTACGACATACGGTCTAGGAGTTATGAGCAGTTTCGCGCTTTTGGTTGTTATAGCGCCACCTATGGGCCAATCGGGGTCATAATCTCTGAACCTTTCCTCGATTTTTGTACTACCATCTGTCAAAGTTTCAAAGTTCCAGCTCTTACGGTTTGGGCTGCACGATGCGTTTTACGGCGGAATAATAATAATAATAATTAAAGCTGCAAGCAGCATTTATCGGGGTTCAAGCATTTAAGGCCTTTAAGCACATAAGCATTTAAGACATTACGTTTTATTTAACAAGCTTTTAACCACTGAAATTATAGATGGAAAAATCCATTTACAGCCAATATAGGCAATTTACCATAGGAAATATGTAGTTTTAAAACTTTTTGCCAGTTATAGCGCCACCTATGGTCCGATCTACATGAAATTTTGCATGCTTGTTTAGAATGTTATGGCACATATGCTCACCCATTTTCGTGAAGTTCTGAGTTTTCGTTTAGGATTTATAGGCTTCTGAGTGCATTTTGCCACGCCCATTTTCTTTATGACCCAATTATACCCATGCGAAAAATGCAAAAGTTCAACTTTTTTTCGATAATTATTGATCTAGAGAGTCCAGAGAATTGTCCTAGACTGGTCTGGTTCTGATCGGGCGAAAAACCAGGGACTAGTTCGCAAAAGTAGGTTTTTAACATATTCATGAATATTTAATGAACAGTTTGATTGACAGTGATGGTTCTTGAGGCAAAGTTGTTCAGCATGAGCAGATCTATCAGATGATATGCATTTTGTGATGATAAGTGTAACACCACGTGATTACAGAGCCTTAAAACTCGTTAGCGCCAACTAGTGGCCGATTTCTTTCAAAATTCTTACAGACCTCTAGGGGCTTGAGCCGAACATGCCCATCGAGTTTCGCTCCGATCGGACGTCGTTAACGGTGCTCAAACCTCATTGGCCAATGGCGGCCATGTTTTTTGAGATACGCCAATATCCTTTTAGACATACATGGCCCCTTGGGCCAAGACACTGCATACCAAATTTCAAGTCATTCGGAAAAACGGTCAGTTGTCTATATGTTTTTATTTGTTTTATAGCGCCACCATGTGGCCAATCGACGCAATTTTTTTACTGTGACCTCAGATTGACCTCTTACACATGTGTACCAAGTTTGGTGAAGTTTACTTAATTACTTCTTGAGTTATAGCCATTTTAGTAAAATAGGCTCCTCCCACAACGTTAATTTTGCACCCCCTAGCGACCATTAATCGAAATTTCAACTTTTTTTCGATAATTATTGATCTTCAGACTCCAGAGAACAATTCCGCACTGGTTTGGTTCCGATCGGGCGAAAAACCAGGGACTAGTTCGCAAAAGTAGGTTTTTGACAAAATTCAAAATGGCGAAAAATCTATCATGGCGGAAATGAAATCGGAGATATACGTTTTTTTCTTCAGAAGCTCTGGATTTCAATGATATAAGACACTTGAAGCTACGCCTTACGGTCTGGGAGTTCTGAGCAGTTTTGCGCTTTTGATTGCTATAGCGCCACCTATGGGCCGATTGGGCTGAGTCCGTGTATCTGAGTAGCGAGCAATAGTACTACCATCTGGCAAAGTTTCAAGTCTCTAGGTCTTACGGTTTGGGCTGCACGATGCGTTTTATGGCGGAAAAATAATAATAATAAAAATCAGGACGATTACAATAGGGTTTCAGCACTTCGTGCTTGAACCCCTAAAAATCAGTACAATTACAATAGGGTTTCAGCACTTCGTGCTTGAACCCCTAATAATAAAAATCAGTACAATTACAATAGGGTTTCAGCACTTCGTGCTTGAACCCCTAATAATAAAAATCAGTACAATTACAATAGGGTTTCAGCACTTCGTGCTTGAACCCCTAATAATTAAAGCTGCAAGCAGCATTTATCGGGGTTCAAGCAGTTAAGGCCTTTAAGGCCTTTAAGCACAAAAGCATCAAAAGTTATTAGTTTTATTTAGCAAGCATCTAACCACTGACATAATAGATGAAAAAGACCATTTACAGCCAATACAGGCAATGTACCATAGGAAATATATGGTTTTAAAGCTTTTTAACAGTTATAGCGCCACCTATCGTCCGATCTCCATAAAATTGTTTACTGTGACCTCAAATTGAACCCATACACATGTGTACTGAGTTTGGTGAAGATATCTCATTTACTTCTTGACTTATAGCCATTTTAGTAAAATAGGCTCCTCCCACAACAATTTACCACATTCTAGTATTATTTACTATGATTCTAGCATGATTGTGCTACAATAGTAATTGTTATATAAGTGACTTTTTAGTTTCTTATTGTTATATAAGTGATTTTTAGTGTCTAATGAATGTAAAAGCATATGTGAGTAGACTTCATTAATAAGTAGAATGGCCAGCAGAGAGCAGTAGAAGACCACATATTGGCACACTTTCACTTTAAACTTCTTGATTTTCACCATTTTTCTGCACTAAAACAATCCAGTTTTTCCATTTTAACTCCATAATGCATGTTTACACACACACACACACACACACACACACACAAAGACAAATGTTGTTGTTTTTTCAATGCTATTGGGATATGTCATTATGAAAATATATTTGAATGGTCTATAAACATTTTCACAAAGTCTTTGTAAGCTATTAATCAGATGATTCAGAATTTATTCAGAAACCTAAGACTACACACACACACATTATGTTGTAGATACAGACATTTGAACTGTATGATGTGATCAAACTACCAATACTAATACTTTAACAGATAGATTTTGACTAAATGTAATTGTAAATGTTAAAATAGTGATTTTATAAAGTCTAAATATAAATTATAGAACAATATGACAAAATGACTATTTTAAACAGCAGGGGGCAGTAAAATACCACTTATTGGCTTAATATGCCATTATATTCATATCATTTTCACCTTTTTAACTGTTATAGAGGCAAATTTTGTCCGATCTGTCTGAAAATTTTCATGCATGTTCAGAGTTATATTTCACATGTTCTGACTTGTTTTTAAGAAGGTTTGAACATTCATTAAAGAGATATAGGCTTTCGGGGACACTTGGTAAAGGCCACATTTTGAAGTGAACCTATTATAGCTATCCAAATGAAGTAGTTCAACTTTTTTTGACAATTATTGTTCTAGTGAGTCCAGAGAATTGTATTGCACTAGTTTTTAACATTATGATATGAAAATGATATGATCAGAGATGGAAAAGACCATTTATAGCCAATACAGGCAGTTTACCATAGGAAATAAATGGTTTTAAAGCCTTTTAACAGTTATAGCGCCAACTATTGTCCGATCACCATAAAATTTTGCATGCTTGTTAAGGATGGTATGTCACATATGTTCACCAATTTTTGTGAAGTTCTGAGTTTTTGTTTAGGATTTATAGGCTTTTGATTGCATTTTGCCACGCCCATTTTATAAATGACCCTATTAGAGACATCCAAATGCAAAAGTTCAACTTTTTTTTGATAATTATTGATCTAGAGAGTACAGAGAATTGTCCTAGACTGGTCTGGTTCCGATCGGGCAAAAAACCTAGGACTAGTTCGCAAAAGTAGGTTTTTAACATATTCGCGAATATTTAATGAATGGTTTGATTGACAGCAGTGGTTCTTGAGGCAAAGTTGTTCAATATGAGGAGATCTATCAAATGATATGCATTTTCTGACTAAATTTGTTACACCACGTGATTACAGAGCCTTAAAACTCGTTAGCGCCAACTAGTGGCCGATTTCTTTCAAAATTCTTACAGACATCTAGGGGCTTGAGCCGAACATGCCCACCGAGTTTCGTTCCGATCAGACTTCGTTAACCTTGTCTAATAGGTGCTCAACTTTATTGGCCAATGGCGGCCATGTTTTTTGAGATACACCAATGTCCTCATAGACATACATGGCACCTTGGACCAAGACACTGCATACCAATTTTCAAGTCAATCGGACTAACGGTCAGGTGGTTATAGCCTGTTTTATGTTTTTTTCATGTTATAGCGCCACCATGTGGCCAATCGCCGCGATTTTTTTACTGTGACCTCAGATTGACCTCTTACATATGTGTACCAAGTTTGGTGAAAATACCTCATTTACTTCTGGAGTTATAGCCATTTTAGTAAAATAGGCCCCTCCCACAATGTACGTTTTGGCGCCCCTTAACGTCCGTGAATCGAAATTTCAACTTTTTTTCGATAATTATTGATCTTCAGACTCTAGAGAACATTTCTGGTTTGGTTCCGATCGGGCGAAAAACCAGGGACTAGTTCGCAAAAGTAGGTTTTTGACAAAATTCAAAATGGCGGAAAATCTATCATGGCGGAAATGAAATCGGAGATATACGTTTTGTTCGTCAGGCGTCCAGCTTTCCAATGATATAAGACACTTGAGTCTACGACATACGGTCTAGGAGTTATGAGCAGTTTCGCGCTTTTGGTTGTTATAGCGCCACCTATGGGCCAATCGAGGTCATAATTTGATAACCTCTCCTCGATTTTTGTACTACCATCTGGCAAAGTTTCAAAGCTCTAGCCCTTACGGTTTGGGCTGCACGATGCGTTTTACGGCAGAATAATAATAATAATAATAATAATAAAAATTAAAGCTGCAAGCAGCATTTATCGGGGTTCAAGCAGTTAAGGCCTTTAAGGCATTTAAGCACAAAAGCATCAAAAGTTATTAAGATTTATTTAGCAAGCATGTAACCACTGACATAATAGATGGAAAAGACCATTTACAGCCAATACAGGCAATTTGCCATGGGATATATATGGTTTTAAAGCTTTTTAACAGTTATAGCGCCACCTATGGTCCGATCTCCATAAAATTGTTTACTGTGACCTCAAATTGAACCCATACACATGTGTACTGAGTTTGGTGAAGATATCTCATTTACTTCTTGAGTTATAGCCATTTGAGTAAAATAGGCTCCTCCCACAACGATTTGCCACATTCTAGAATTATTTAATATGATTCTAGCATGATTTACTATCATATACCATGTTCCAGAATGATTTATTAGGATTCTAGCATGATTTACCTTGATACACCTCATTTCAGTATTATTTACTATGATTTACAATGTTTCTAGCATGATTAACCACATTACTAGCAATTATGTGAAGTGTCAGTGCAAATGAGGTGATGAACACTGACAAAATATTATTGTGTTATAATAGTTAGTTATATACGTGATTTTTAGTGTGTGTCCAAGTATGAATGCAAAAGCACATGTAAAATATTTCATTATTAAGTAGAATGGCCAGCAGAGGGCACTAGAAGACCACTTATTGGCTCACTTTCACTTTAAACCAGTTTTCTGCACTAAAGCAAACCAGTTTTTCCATGTTAACTCAATGCATGCTTACACACACACACACACACACACACACACACACACACACACACACACACACACACACATACACACACAGCATAGTTAACCATGATTTACCATGATATACCACGTTCTAGTATTATTTACCAGGAGATAAACGACAATCTAGTATTATTTACTTTGATTTACCATGTTTCTAGCCTGATTTATCACATTACTAGCAATTATTTGAAGTGTCAGTGCAAATAAAGTGATTAACACTGACAAAATATGATTGTGTTATAATAGTTATTGCTATATAAGTGATTTTTTTAGTGTGTATTCAAGTATGAATGCAAGCACATGTTGAAATATTTCATTAATAAGTAGAATGGCCAGCAGAGGGCAGTAGAAGACCACTTATTGGCTCACTTTCACTTTAAACCAGTTTTCTGCACTAAAGCAAACCAGTTTATCCATGTTAACTCAATGCATGCTTACACACACACACACACACACACACACACACACACACACACACACACACAGCATAGTTAACCATGATTTTCCATGATTTACCACATTACTAGCAATTATTTGAAGTGTCAGTGCAAATAAAGTGATTAACACTGACAAAATATGATTGTGTTATAATAGTTATTGCTATATAAGTGATTTTTAGTGTGTATTCAAGTATAAATGCAAGCACATGTGGAAAATGGCCAGCAGAGGGCAGTAGAAGACCACTTATTGGCTCACTTTCACTTTAAACCTCATGATTTTGACCATTTTTCTGCACTAAAGCAAACCAGTTTTTCCATGTTAACTCAATAATGCATACTTGCTACATATGCTACACACAATAATGCTACACACACACACACACACACACACACACACACACACACACACACAAATGTTTCAGTGATATTGGTGTCACATTCACCTTCATCACATTCACCTTCTGTCTTCATCACATTCACCATCTGTCGTCATCACCTGCACCTGCTCCTCATCACCCTCCTCATCATCACCTGCTCCTCATCATCATAACCGTCACCTGTTGTCCTTGTCTTGATCTGTGTATTTAAGTTCCCCTCTCATCCATTATCATTGTCGGTTATTGTTTGTGCACTAGCACTCTGTTATGTTTGTTTTCATGTTGGAAAATAAAACCTTTGTTATATTTGTACCACACACACACACACACACACACACACACACACACACACACACACACCATCATTTATCATGATTTACCATGGCTGATACCAATACCAATATGAGAAAATGACTATTTTAAACAGCAGGGGGCAGTAAAATACCACTTATTGGCTTAACATGCCATTAATTCATATCATTTTCACCTTTTTAACTGTTATAGAGGCAAATTTTGTCCGATCTGTCTGAAAATTTTCATGCTTGTTCAGGGTGATATTTCACACGTTCTGACTTGTTTTTAAGAAGGTCTGAGCATTGATTAAAGAGATATAGGCTTTCGGGGACACTTGGTAAAGGCCAGATTTTGAAGTGAACCTATTATAGCTATCCAAATGAAGTAGTTCAACTTTTTCTGACAATTATTGATCTAGTGAGTCCAGAGAATTGTATTGCACTAGTTTTGAACATTATGATATGAAAATTATATGATCAGAGATAGAAAAGACCATTTACAGCCAATACAGGCAGTTTACCATAGGAAATATATGATTTTAAAGTTTTTTAACAGTTATAGCGCCACCTATCGTCCGATCTCCATAGAATTTTTCATGCTTGTTAATGATGTTATGTCACATATGCTGACCAATTTTTGTGAAGTTCTGAGTTTTTATTTAGGATTTATAGGCTTTTTAATGTATTTTGACACGCCCATTTTATAAATTACCCTATTACAGCCATCCAAATGCAAAAGTTCAACTTTTTTTTGATAATTATTGATCTAGAGAGTCCAGAGAATTGTCCTAGACTGGTCTGGTTCCGATCGGGCAAAAAACCTAGGACTAGTTCGCAAAAGTAGGTTTTTAACATATTAATGAATAATTAATGAACAGTTTGATTGACAGCAATGGTTCTTGAGGCAAAGTTGTTCAGGATGAGGAGATCTATCAAATGATATGCATATTGTGTGGATATTTGTAACACCACGTGATTACAGAGCCGTAAAACTCGTTAGCGCCAACTAGTGGCCGATTTCTTTCAAAATTCTTACAGACCTTTAGGGCCATGAGCCGAACATGCCCATTGAGTTTCGTTCCGATCGGCCTCCGTTAACCTTGTCTAATAGGTGCTCAAACTTCGTTGGCCGATGGCGGCCATGTTTTTTGAGATACGCCAATGTCCTCATACACATACATGGCACCTTGGACCAAGACACTGCATACCAATTTTCAAGTCAATCGGACTAACGGTCAGGTGGTTATAGCCTGTTTTATGTTTTATTCATTTTATAGCGCCACCATGAGGCCAATCGTCGCGATTTTTTTACTGTGACCCCAGAGTAAGCTCATACACATGTGTACCAAGTTTGGTGAAGATACCTCATTTACATCGGGAGTTATAGCCATTTTAGTAAAATAGGCCCCTCCCACAACGTACGTTTTGGCGCCCCTTAGCGACCGTGAATCGAAATTTCCACTTTTTTTCGATAATTATTGATATTCAGTCTCCAGAGAACATTTCTGCACTAGTTTGGTTCCAATCGGGCAAAAAACCAGGGACTAGTTCGCAAAAGTAGATTTTTGACAAAATTCAAAATGGCGGAAAATCTATCATGGCGGAAATGAAATCGGAGATATACGTTTTGTTCGTCAGGCGTCCAGCTTTCCAATGATATAAGACACTTGAGTCTACGACATACGGTCTAGGAGTTATGAGCAGTTTCGCGCTTTTGGTTGTTATAGCGCCAC
Organism: Abramis brama; assembly: GCF_963993115.1. NCBI lineage: Eukaryota > Metazoa > Chordata > Actinopteri > Cypriniformes > Leuciscidae > Abramis > Abramis brama. Next base: position 23,182,406 of record NC_139973.1, read on the forward strand.
CTATGGGCCAATCGGGGTCATAATCTCTGAACCTTTCCTCGATTTTTGTACTACCATCTGTCAAAGTTTCAAAGTTCCAGCTCTTACGGTTTGGGCTGCACGATGCGTTTTACGGCGGAATAATAATAATAATAATAATTAAAGCTGCAAGCAGCATTTATCGGGGTTCAAGCAGTTAAGGCCTTTAAGGCATTTAAGCACAAAAGCATCAAAAGTTATTAAGATTTATTTAGCAAGCATGTAACCACGGACATAATAGATGGAAAAGACCATTTACAGCCAATACAGGCAGTTTACCATGGGATATATATGGTTTTAAAGCTTTTTAACAGTTATAGCGCCACCTATGGTCCGATCTCCATAAAAATGTTTACTGTGACCTCAAATTGAACCCATACACATGTGTACTGAGTTTGGTGAAGATATCTCATTTACTTCTTGAGTTATAGCCATTTTAGTAAAATAGGCTCCTCCCACAACAATTTACCACATTCTAGTATTATTTACTATGATTCTAGCATGATTTGCCATATTCTAGCATGATTTACCATGATATACTACATTCTAGTATGATTTACCATTGTTTACTGTGATTCTAGCATGGTTTACCATAGTTTATCATGATTTATCATAGTTTACCATGATTTATCATAGTTTACCATGGTTTACCCTGTTCTAGCATAGTTTACCATGATTTACCATGTTCTAGCATGATTTACCATGATATACCACATTCTAGTATTATTTATTATGATTTACCATGTTTTTAGCGTGATTTACCATGATTTACCACATTGCTAGCAATTATGTGAAGTATCAGTACAAATGAAGTGATAAACTCTGACAAAATATGATTGTGCTACAATAGTAATTGTTATACAAGTTATTTTTTAGTGTCTTATTGTTATATAAGTGATTTTTAGTGTCTAATGAATGCAAAAGCATATGTGAGTAGACTTCATTAATAAGTAGAATGACCAGCAGAGGGCAGTAGAAGACCACTTATTGGCTCACTTTCACTTTAAACTTCATGATTTTCACCATTTGTCTGCACTAAAGCAAACCAGTTTTTCCATTTTAACTCCATAATGCATGTTTACACACACACACACACACACACACACAAAGACAAATGTTGTTGTTTTTTCAATGCTATTGGAATGTGTCATTATGAAAATATATTTGAATGGTCTATAAACATTTCACAAAGTCTTTGTAAGCTATTAATCAGATTATTCAGAATTTATTCAGAAACCTAAGACTACACACACACATTATGTTGTAGATACAGATATTTGATATATATGATGTGATCAAACTGTCAATACTAATACTTTAACAGATGGATTTTGACTAAATGTAATTGTAAATGTTCAAATAGGGATTTTATAAAGTCTCAATATAAATTATAGAACAATATGACAAAATGACTATTTTAAACAGCAGGGGGCAGTAAAATACCACTTATTGGCTTAATATGCCATTATATTCATATCATTTTCACCTTTTTAACTGTTATAGAGGCAAATTTTGTCCGATCTGTCTGAAAATTTTCATGCATGTTCAGAGTGATATTTCACATGTTCTGACTTGTTTTTAAGAAGGTTTGAACATTCATTAAAGAGATATAGGCTTTCGGGGACACTTGGTAAAGGCCACATTTTGAAGTGAACCTATTATAGCTATCCAAATGAAGTAGTTCAACTTTTTCTGACAATTATTGTTCTAGTGAGTCCAGAGAATTGTATTGCACTAGTTTTTAACATTATGATATAAAAAAAAATTATATGATCAGAGATGGAAAAGTCCATTTACAGCCAATACAGGCAGTTTACCATAGGAAATATATGGTTTTAAAGCCTTTTAACAGTTATAGCGCCAACTATTGTCCGATCTCCATAAAATTTGGCATGCTTCTTAATGATGTTATGTCACATATGCTCACCAATTTTTGTGATGTTGTGTTTTTTCATTTAGGATTTATAGGCTTTTTAGTGTATTTTGCCACGCCCATTTTCTTTATGACCCAATTATAGCCATACGAAAAATTCAAAAGTTAAACTTTTTTTTGATAATTATTGATCTAGAGAGTCCAGAGAATTGTCCTAGACTGGTCTGGTTCCGATCGGGCGAAAAACCTAGGACTAGTTCGCAAAAGTAGGTTTTTAACATGTTCGCGAATATTTAATGAACGGTTTGATTGACAGCAATGGTTCTTGAGGCAAAGTTTTTCAGCATGAGCAGATCTATCAAATGATATGCATTTTGTTACGATAAGTGTAACACCACGTGATTACAGAGCCATAAAACTCGTTAGTGCCAACTAGTGGCTGATTTCTTTCAAAATTCTTACAGACCTCTAGGGCCATGAGTCGAACATGCCCACTGAGTTTCGTTCCGATCGGCCTCCGTTAACCTTGTCTAATAGGTGCTCAAACTTCATTGGCCGATGGCGGCCATGTTTTTTGAGATACACCAATGTCCTCATAGACATACATGACACCTTGGACCAAGACACTGCATACCAATTTTCAAGTCAATCGGACTAATGGTCAGGTGGTTATAGCCAGTTTTATGTTTTTTTCATGTTATAGCGTCACCATGTGGCCAATCGCCACGATTTTTTTACTGTGACCTCAGATTGACCTCTTAAATAATTGTACCGAGTTTGGTGAAGATACCTCATTTACTTCTGGAGTTATGGCCGTTTTAGTAAAATAGGCTCCTCCCACAACATACAATTTGGCGCCCCTTAGCGACCGTGAATCGAAATTTCAACTTTTTTTCGATAATTATTGATATTCAAACTCCAGAGAACATTTCTGCACTGGTTTGGTTCCGATCGGGCAAAAAACCTAGGACTAGTTCGCAAAAGTAGGTTTTTGACAAAATTCAAAATGGCGGAAAAATTTGCATACCGGAAATGAAATCGGAGATATATGTTTTGTTTGCCATGAGGTCTTGATTACATTGATATAAGACACTTGAGTCTACGACATACAGTCTAGGAGTTATGAGCAGTTTCGCGCTTTTGGTCGCTGTAGCGCCACCTATGGGCCGATTTGGCTAAGTCCGTGTATCTGAGTAGCGAGCAATACTACTACCATTTGACCAAGTATCACGTCTCTAGGCCTTACGGTTTTGGCTGCACGATGCGTTTTAGGGAAGAATAATAATAATAATTAAAGCTGCAAGCAGCATTTATCGGGGTTCAAGCATTTAAGGCCTTTAAGCACATAAGCATTTAAGACATTAAGATTTATTTAGAAAGCTTTTAACCACTGAAATAATAGATTGAAAAGTCCATTTACAGCCAATACAGGCAATTTACCATAGGAAATATGTGGTTTTAAAGCTTTTTAACAGTTATAGTGCCACCTTTGGTCCGATGTCCATAAAATTTGGCATGCTTGTTAATGATGTTATGTGACATATGCTCACCAATTTTTGTGAAGTTTTGAGTTTTCGTTTAGGATTTATAGGCTTTTTAGTGTATTTTGCCACGCCCATTTTATAAATGACCCTATTACAGCCATCCAAATGCAAAAGTTCAACTTTTTTTTGATAATTATTGATCTAGAGAGTCCAGAGAATTGTCCTAGACTGGTTTGGTTCCGATTGGGCAAAAAACCTAGGACTAGTTTGCAAAAGTAGGTTTTTAACATGTTTGCGAATATTAAATGAACGGTTTGATTGACAGCAATGGTTTTTGAGGCAAAGTTGTTCAGTATGAGGAGATCTATCAACTGATATGCATATTGTGTGGATGTATGCAACACCACGTGATTACAGAGCCGAAAAAACTCGTTAGCGCCAACTAGTGGCTGATTTCTTTCAAAATTCTTACAGACCTCTTGGGCCATGAATCGAACATGCCCATCGAGTTTCGTTCCGATCAGCCTCCGTTAACCTTGTCTAATAGGTGCTCAAACTTCATTGGCCGATGGCGGCCATGTTTTTTGAGATACATCAATGTCCTCATAGGCATACATGGCACCTTGGACCAAGACACTGCATACCAATTTTCAAGTCAATCGGACAAACGGTCAGGTGGTTATAGCCCTTTTCATGTTTTTTTCAAGTTATAGCGCCATCTAGTGTTCAATCGTTGCGATTTTTTTACTGTGACCTCATATTGAACTATTACACATGTGTACCGAGTTTGGTGAAGATACCTAATTTATTTCTCGAGTTATAGCCGTTTTAGTAAAATAGGCTCCTCCCACAACGTACGTTTTGGCGCCCCCTAGCGACCGTGAATCGAAATTTCAACTTTTTTTCGATAATTATTGATATTCAGACTCCAGAGAACATTTCTGCACTGGTTTGGTTCCAATCGGACGAAAAACCTAGGACTAGTTCGCAAAAGTAGGTTTTTGAGAAAATTCAAAATGGCGGAAAATTTTCCCAGGCGGAAATGAAATCGGAGATATACGTTTTGACCGTCTTGAGCCAAGGATTACAGTGATATAAGACACTTGATTCTATGACAATCCGTCTAGGAGTTATGGCTGATTTCATACTTTTGCTTGCTATAGCGCCACCTATTGACCAATCGGGGTCATACTTTGATAGGTTCTCCCCAAATTGAGGACTAGCATTTGGCTGAGTTTCAAGTCTCCAGCATTTACGGTTTGGGCTGCACGATGCGTTTTAGGGGAAAATAATAATAATAAAAATCAGAGCAATTACAATAGGGTTTCAGCACTTCGTGCTTGAACCCCTAATAATAATTAAAGCTGCAAGCAGCATTTAGCGGGGTTCAAGCATTTAGGGTCTTTAAGCACATAAGGCAGTTTAGTGAGTTGTCTGAGTTTTTGTTTAGGATTTACAGGCTTTTGAGTGTTTTTTGCCATAACCATTTTCTAAATGATCCTGTTATGGCTACCCAATGGGTAAAGTTTAAGTTTTTTTATATAATTATTGATCTAGAGCTTCCAGAAAATTGTACTGCACTGGTATATTTCCGATCGGGCTAAAAACCGATGGCGGCATAGACATACATGGCACCTTGGACCAAGACACTGCATGCCAATTTTTAAGTCAATCGAACTAATGGTCAGGTGGTTATAGCCCTTTTCCTGTTTTTGTGATTATATGGCCTGATCTCCATTTTAAATAATTATTTTAAAGGTGCTGTAGAATGCATTGATATATTTTAAATTGTTCTCTGATATCTCTGAAACAGAAATGTCTTCAACAGTCAAGTAGTGGATAAAATCACTAATGTTACTTTCTGCTTGCGGTAGGGGTTGTAATGGAAATATAACATTAGTTGGAACTGCCCCCTTCTTCAGTATCAAACGATGAGCGAAACCTGCTTGATATTGTCCCACTCCCAGGTTAGAAAAACTGTCTGTGGTAAAATGGGCAGAGCAAACTAACAGCTTTGAATTAAAATGGTGAGGTATCCTGTTGTAAACATCAACCATGCCTGTTGACAGTTTTGTGGGAAGGGAATGAAAAGTTCTCAAATCTGCAGCACAGCCTCGAACATAACATTTATATCCATGATCTGCCATTTTCACTATTGTCCTTGCTTGCTTCTTCACAATACCTGCAGATCTTCTGATGATTCAGCTGTGCAGGTCCACGTTAACACTGCCTGGCCTAGAACATGGGCTGGTATATGCAAATTTGGGGGGTATAAATATTAATGATCCTGACTCCAACGTCACAGTCAGTGTTATGCTGGGATTCACTCATTTTTCAGCGGTCTTTTGCAAACAGGAGATTTACACATGAAGGAGGAAACAATGGTGTTTGAGGCTCACGGTATGTCAGTTCCATGTCCAGAACTCTTATCATTCAACTATGCCAAGATAAATACAGTTTTCAATTGTATGGCACCTTTAAAATAGATGATTAGTAATATAATGCTTACTTGTAGTCTGAAATGGCTTTAACAAAAGAAGAAAAATAGTCTTAGATTTCTGTTCACTCTAATCATGTACAAATAAAGTAGCACATTAAGATTACATTTATTTGAATGCATTAGTGAGTGTGTGATTGTGCTGTGTGTGCAGCGTATCAATACTAAAAGTGAAGGTGTAGTTGATATCTTTGGTGATAATATCTGTAGTAATCATAAAAAAATCAATTAAGAAATAAAGAATTAAAATTACAAATAATATTCTATTAAGATATGAGTTACAATAACATGATTTGCAATAGTAATAATATCAATAATATATGCACAATACACACAGATTAGACTATCAGGTCTGTGTCTTACAAAAACATTAGTATTGCAGCCAATGTGAGTCTGTGGGATTTATAAACAGACAAAATATGATTTGAAATGTTATTTTAATGATTTTATTAAGTTTAAACAATATTTCAAATGGAAAAAAAATGAAAAATAATATTTTAGTGAGCAGAATGAACCAATGAGTGGTCTTCATCTGGTGGTTAAAATGTAAATGAAAACAATAATACTTAAACAATAATACTTAATACACTAACCATGCTTGAACACACACATGCACACACATTTTGTTGTAGATGTAGATATTTAAAATAAAAGATAGGTAACAAAATGATAATTGCAAATCTCCTCTGTATAACACCATTTTCAGATTGAGGGGCAGAATTGTTCAAACTGAGAGCTCAGTACAAATGAAGTGATAAACTTTGACAAAACATGATTGTGTTATAATAGGTGATTTTCATGCAAGTAATTATATACTTTATACAAAAATTAATGCAAAAGCACAGGTGAAAATATTTTATTAAGTAGAATGTCCTGCAGAGGGCAGTAGAAGACCACTAATTGACTCACTTTCATTTGAAAGACTTTTTTATCCACCAGTAAAACAAAGCAGTTTCTCCATGTTCTTTCCATTAAGCATGCTTACACACACAGACACACACAAACACAAACACATCCACACACACATCCACACACACACACACACACACACACACACACACACACACACAAAGATAAATATGTTTTCCATGTTTTTAGGATGTGATATTGTGAAAATATCTTTTAATGGTCTAACCATTTCACATATTTCTTTGTGATCTGTATTACCAGTCCGTAATAATAATAATAATAATTAAAGCTGCAAGCAGCATTTATCGGGGTTCAAGCATTTAAGGCCTTTAAGCACATAAGCATTTAAGACATTAAGATTTGTTTAGAAAGCTTTTAACCACTGAAATAATAGATGGAAAAGTCCATTTACAGCCAATACAGGCAAGCTTTTTAACAGTTATAGCGCCACCTATAGTCCGATCTCCATGATATTTTGCATGCTTGTTAATGATGTTGTGGCACATATGCTCACCAATTTTCGTGAAGTTCTGAGTTTTCGTTTAGGATTTATAGGCTTTTGAGTGCATTTTGCCACGCCCATTTTCTTTATGACCCAATTATACCCATGCGAAAAATGCAAAAGTTCAACTTTTTTTCGATAATTATTGATCTAGAGAGTCCAGAGAATTGTCCTAGACTGGTCTGGTTCTGATCGGGCGAAAAACCAGGGACTAGTTTGCAAAAGTAGGTTTTTAACATATTCATGAATATTTAATGAACAGTTTGATTGACAGTGATGGTTCTTGAGGCAAAATTGTTCAGCATGAGCAGATCTATCAAATGATATGCATTTTGTGATGATAAGTGTAACACCACGTGATTACAGAGCCTTAAAACTCGTTAGCGCCAACTAGTGGCCGATTTCTTTCAAAATTCTTACAGACCTCTAGGGGCTTGAGCCGAACATGCCCATCGAGTTTCGCTCCGATCGGACTTCGTTAACGATGCTCAAACCTCATTGGCCAATGGCAGCCATGTTTTTCGAGATACGCCAATATCCTTTTAGACATACATGGCCCCTTGGGCCAAGACACTGCATACCAAATTTCAAGTCATTCGGAAAAACGGTCAGTTGTCTATATGTTTTTATTTGTTTTATAGCGCCACCATGTGGCCAATCGACGCAATTTTTTTACTGTGACCTCAGATTGACCTCTTACACATGTGTTCCAAGTTTGGTGAAGTTTACTTAATTACTTCTTGAGTTATAGCCATTTTAGTAAAATAGGCTCCTCCCACAACGTTAATTTTGCACCCCCTAGCGACCATTAATCGAAATTTCAACTTTTTTTCGATAATTATTGATCTTCAGACTCCAGAGAACAATTCCGCACTGGTTTGGTTCCGATCGGGCGAAAAACCAGGGACTAGTTCGCAAAAGTAGGTTTTTGACAAAATTCAAAATGGCGAAAAATCTATCATGGCGGAAATGAAATCGGAGATATACGTTTTTTTCTTCAGGAGCTCTGGATTTCAATGATATAAGACACTTGAAGCTACGCCTTACGGTCTGGGAGTTCTGAGCAGTTTTGCGCTTTTGATTGCTATAGCGCCACCTATGGGCCGATTGGGCTGAGTCCGTGTATCTGAGTAGCGAGCAATAGTACTACCATCTGGCAAAGTTTCAAGTCTCTAGGTATTACGGTTTGGGCTGCACGATGCGTTTTATGGCGGAAAAATAATAATAATAAAAATCAGGACGATTACAATAGGGTTTCAGCACTTCGTGCTTGAACCCCTAATAATATTTAATTGTCTATAGGCATTTCTTTATCTAATAATATAAAACTTCATAATAATCATAATAAAAAAATTAAAAATAAAATATATACAAATATCATAATAAAATAAAAAACATCATAATAAAAAAGATTGCTTTTTAAAGCATTTGTTTGTTTCCCAATACTGAAAGCGAATAAAAAGATCATGTGTAATCCTGCTGCTCCCTCCAGTGGACAACAGTGGTGTGTTTCTAGTGGTGCAACAGTTGAAGTGATTGATTGAATTAATGAATGAATGAATGGGAATTTGGTTTATCACTTATATCTCCGGAACCAAAAGGCGAAAAATTCTGAAACTCAGAGCATAGATAGTGCTTGAGGAGTCTTGTTGAATGAGACCATCGCGGTGTTTTTGGGCGATTGGGACCGGGAGTTCTGATCGTTCAAAGGCATATATTTCAGGGCTTTTATCTCTGGAAGGCCCGAGGCCCGCGACGATACGTTTCGATCAAGAGAGGTCCTTACCATCAAAATTTGAGCGTGCAGCGTCTTTCCGTTTTCGAGTTATGAGTGAATTTGTACTGGGGGGGCGTGGGCTAAATGGCGGCCTCCGTTTTTACTTTCGTTTCAGGATTCCATTCCTTAATTTGACAGAATTGTCAATAGTAATACTTCAATAGATGAGTTTTGACAAAATGTGATTGTAAATGTTAAAATAATGATTTTATAAAGTCTAAATATGAATTATATAACAATATTAGGGAGTAGTATGATGAAATGACAGCAGGGGGCAGTACAATACCACTTATTGACTTAATATGCCATGTTATATCATTTTTACCTTTTTAACTGTTATAGAGGCAAATTTTGTCCGATCTGTCTGAAATTCTTCATGCTTCTTAAGAGCAGAACTTCTTAAGTTCTGACTTGTTTTTATTAAAGAGATATAGGCTTTCGGGGACACTTGGTAAAGGCCACATTTTGAAGTGAACCTATTATAGCTAACCAAATGAAGTAGTTCAACTTTTTCTGACAATTATTGATCTAGTGAGTACAGAGAATTGTATTGCACTAGTTTTGAACATTATGATATGAAAATTATATGATCAGAGATTTACAGACCATTTTACAGATCAGACCATTTACAGCCAATACAGGCAGTTTACCATAGGAAACATATGGTTTTAAAGCCTTTTAACTGTTATAGCGCCACATTTGGTCCGATCTCCAAATTTTTTTGCATGCTTGTTAATGATGATATGTCACATATGCTCACCAATTTTTGTGAAGTTCTGAGTTTTCATTTAGGATTTATAGGCTTTTGAGTGTATTTTGCAACGCCCATTTTATAAATGACCCTATTACAGCCACTCAAATGCAAAAGTTCAACTTTTTTTTGATAATTATTGATCTAGAGAGTCCAGAGAATTGTCCTAGACTGGTTTGGTTCCGATTGGGCAAAAAACCTAGGACTAGTTCGCAAAAGTAGGTTTTTAACATGTTTGCGAATATTAAATGAACGGTTTGATTGACAGCAATGGTTCTTGAGGCAAAGTTGTTCAGTATGAGGAGATCTATCAACTGATATGCATATTGTGTGGATGTATGCAACACCACGTGATTACAGAGCCAAAAAATCTCGTTAGCGCCAACTAGTGGCTGATTTCTTTCAAAATTCTTACAGACCTCTTGGGCCATGAGTCGAACATGCCCATCGAGTTTCGTTCCGATCAGCCTCCGTTAACCTTGTCTAATAGGTGCTCAAACTTCATTGGCCGATGGCAGCCATGTTTTTTGAGATACGTCAATGTCCTCATAGGCATACATGGCACCTTGGACCAAGACACTGCATACCAATTTTCAAGTCAATCGGACAAACAGTCAGGTGGTTATAGCCCTTTTCATGTTTTTTTCAAGTTATAGCGCCACCTACTGTTCAATCGTTGCGATTTTTTTACTGTGACCTCAAATTGAACTGTTACACATGTGTACCGAGTTTGGTGAAGATACCTCATTTATTTCTCGAGTTATAGCCGTTTTAGTAAAATAGGCTCCTCCCACAACGTACGTTTTGGCGCCCCCTAGCGACCGTGAATCGAAATTTCAACTTTTTTTCGATAATTATTGATATTCAGACTCCAGAGAACATTTCTGCACTGGTTTGGTTCCAATCGGACGAAAAACCTAGGACTAGTTCGCAAAAGTAGGTTTTTGAGAAAATTCAAAATGGCGGAAAATTTTCCCAGGCGGAAATGAAATCGGAGATATACATTTTGACCGTCTTGAGCCAAGGATTACAGTGATATAAGACATTTGATTCTATGACAAACCGTCTAGGAATTATGGCTGATTTCATACTTTTGCTTGCTATAGCGCCACCTATTGACCAATCGGGGTCATACTTTGATAGGTTCTCCCCAAATTGAGGACTACCATTTGGCTGAGTTTCAAGTCTCCAGCATTTACGGTTTGGGCTGCACGATGCGTTTTAGGGGAAAATAATAATAATAATTAAAGCTGCAAGCAGCATTTATCGGGGTTCAAGCATTTAAGGCCTTTAAGCACATAAGCATTTAAGACATTAAGATTTATTTAGAAAGCTTTTAACCACTGAAATAATAGATTGAAAAGTCCATTTACAGCCAATACAGGCAATTTACCATAGGAAATATGTGGTTTTAAAGCTTTTTAACAGTTATAGTGCCACCTTTGGTCCGATGTCCATAAAATTTGGCATGCTTGTTAATGATGTTATGTGACATATGCTCACCAATTTTTGTGAAGTTTTGAGTTTTCATTTAGGATTTATAGGCTTTTTAGTGAATTTTGCCACGCCCATTTTATAAATGACCCTATTACAGCCATCCAAATGCAAAAGTTCAACTTTTTTTTGATAATTATTGATCTAGAGAGTTCAGAGAATTGTCCTAGACTGGTTTGGTTCCGATCGGGCGGAAAACCAGGGACTAGTTCGCAAAAGTAGGTTTTGAACATGTTTGCGAATATTAAATGAACGGTTTGATTGACAGCAATGGTTCTTGAGGCAAAGTTGTTCAGTATGAGGAGATCTATCAACTGATATGCATATTGTGTGGATGTATGCAACACCACGTGATTACAGAGCCGAAAAAACTCGTTAGCGCCAACTAGTGGCCGATTTCTTTCAAAATTCTTACAGACCTCTTGGGCCATGAGTCGAACATGCCCATCGAGTTTCGTTCCGATCAGCCTCCGTTAATCTTGTCTAATAGGTGCTCAAACTTCATTGGCCGATGGCGGCCATGTTTTTTGAGATATGTCAATGTCCTCATAGGCATACATGGCACCTTGGACCAAGACACTGGATACCAATTTTCAAGTCAATCGGACAAACGGTCAGGTGGTTATAGCCCTTTTCATGTTTTTTTCAAGTTATAGCGCCACCTACTGTTCAATCGTCGCGATTTTTTTACTGTGACCTCAAATTGAACTATTATACATGTGTACCGAGTTTGGTGAAGATACCTCATTTATTTCTCGAGTTATAGCCGTTTTAGTAAAATAAGCTCCTCCCACAACGTACGTTTTGGCGCCCCCTAGCGACCGTGAATCGAAATTTCAACTTTTTTTCGATAATTATTGATATTCAGACTCCAGAGAACATTTCTGCACTGGTTTGGTTCCAATCGGACGAAAAACCTAGGACTAGTTCGCAAAAGTAGGTTTTTGAGAAAATTCAAAATGGCGGAAAATTTTCCCAGGCGGAAATGAAATCGGAGATATACGTTTTGACCGTCTTGAGCCAAGGATTACAGTGATATAAGACACTTGATTCTATGACAAACCGTCTAGGAGTTATGGCTGATTTCATACTTTTGCTTGCTATAGCGCCACCTATTGACCAATCGGGGTCATACTTTGATAGGTTCTCCCCAAATTGAGGACTACCATTTGGCTGAGTTTCAAGTCTCCAGCATTTACGGTTTGGGCTGCACGATGCGTTTTAGGGGAAAATAATAATAATAAAAATCAGAGCAATTACAATAGGGTTTCAGCACTTCGTGCTTGAACCCCTAAAAATCAGAGCAATTACAATAGGGTTTCAGCACTTCGTGCTTGAACCCCTAATAATAAAAATCAGCACAATTACAATAGGGTTTCAGCACTTCGTGCTTGAACCCCTAATCAGTACAATTACAATAGGGTTTCAGCACTTCGTGCTTGAACCCCTAATAATAAAAATCAGTACAATTACAATAGGGTTTCAGCACTTCGTGCTTGAACCCCTAATAAAAATCAGCACAATTACAATAGGGTTTCAGCACTTCGTGCTTGAACCCCTAATTAAAGCTGCAAGCAGCATTTATCGGGGTTCAAGCTATTAAGGCCTTTAAGGGTTTTTAAGCACAAAAGCATCAAAAGTTATCAAGTTTTATTTAGCAAGCATTGAACCACTGACATAATAGATGGAAAACACCATTTACAGCCAATATAGGCAATGTACCATAGGAAATATATGGTTTTAAAGCTTTTTAACAGTTATAGCGCCAACTATGGTCCGATCTCCATGAAATTTTGCATGCTTGTTAATGATGTTATGTCACATAAGTTCACCAATTTTTGTGAAGTTCTGGGTTTTTATTTAGGATTTATAGGCTTTTTAATGTATTTTGCCACGCCCATTTTATAAATTACCCTATTACAGCCATCCAAATGCAAAAGTTCAACTTTTTTTTGATAATTATTGATCTAGAGAGTCCAGAGAATTGTCCTAGACTGGTTTGGTTCCGATTGGGCGAAAAACCTAGGACTAGTTCGCAAAAGTAGGTTTTTAACATATTTGTAAAAATTTAATGAACGGTTTGATTGACATTAGTGGTTCTAGAGGCAAAGTTGTTCAACATGAGCAGATCTATCAAATGATATGCATTTTGTGATGATATGTGTAACACCACGTGATTACAGAGCCATAAAACTTGTTAGCGCCAACTAGTGGCCGATTTCTTTCAAAATTCTTACAGACCTCTAGGGCCATGAGTCGAACATGCCCATCGAGTTTCGTTCCGATCGGCCTCCGTTAACCTTGTCTAATAAGTGCTCAAACTTCATTGGCCGATGGCGGCCATGTTTTTTGAGATACACCAATGTCCTCATAGACATACATGACACCTTGGACCAAGACACTGCATACCAATTTTCAAGTCAATCGGACTAACGGTCAGGTGGTTATAGCCTGTTTTATGTTTTTTTCATGCTATAGCGCCACCATGAGGCCAATCACCGCGATTTTTTTGTTGTGACCTCAGATTGACCTCTTACACATGTGTACCGAGTTTGGTGAAGATACCTCATTTACTTCTGGAGTTATAGCCGTTTTAGTAAAATAGGCTCCTCCCACAACATACATTTTGGCGCCCCTTAGCGACCGTGAATCGAAATTTCAACTTTTTTTTGATAATTATTGATATTCAGACTCCTGTGAACATTTCTGCACTGGTTTGGTTCCGATCGGGCAAAAAACCTAGGACTAGTTCGCAAAAGTAGGTTTTGGACATAATCCAAAATGGCGGAAAAATTTGCATACCGGAAATGAAATCGGAGATATTGAGCCAAGGATTACAATGATATAAGACACTTGAGTCTGTGACAAATGGTTCTTGAGATATGAGCAAAATAGTGATTTTTTTTTTGTTTTTTGCGCTATAGCGCCACCTATAGGCCAATCGGGCTCATACTTTGATAACCTCTCCTCGATTTTTGTACTACCTTGTGGCCAAGTTTCAAGTCTCTAGCACTTACGGTTTGGGCTGCACGATGCGTTTTAGCGGAGAAGAATAATAATAATAATAATTAAAGCTGCAAGCAGCATTTATCGGGGTTCAAGCATTTAAGGCCTTTAAGCACATAAGCATTTAAGACATTAAGTTTTATTTAGAAAGCTTTTAACCACTGAAATAATAGATGGAAAAGTCCATTTACAGCCAATACAGGCAATTTACCATAGGAAATATATGGTTTTCAAACCTTTTTAACAGTTATAGCGCCACCTATGGTCCGATCAACATGAAATTTGGCATGCTTGTTTAGAATATTATGGCACATATGCTCACCAATTTTCGTGAAGTTCTGAGTTTTCGTTTAGGATTTATAAGCTTTTGAGTGCATTTTGCCACGCCCATTTTCTTTATGACCCAATTATAGCCATACGAAAAATTCAAAAGTTCAACTTTTTTTCGATAATTATTGATCAGGAGAGTCCAGAGAATTGTCCTAGACTGGTCTGGTTCCGATCGGGCGAAAAACCAGGGACTAGTTCGCAAAAGTAGGTTTTTAACATATTCGCGAATAATTAATGAACGATTTGATTGACAGCAATGGTTCTTGAGGCAATGTTGTTCAGCATGAGCAGATCTATCAAATGATATGCATTTTGTGACAATAAGTGTAACACCACGTGATTACAGAGCCGTAAAACTCGTTAGCGCCAACTAGTGGCCGATTTCTTTCAAAATTCTTACAGACCTCTAGGGCTATGAGTTGAACATGCCCATCGAGTTTCGTTCCGATCGGCCTCCGTTAACCTTGTCTAATAGGTGCTCAAACTTCATTGGCCGATGGCGGCCATGTTTTTCGAGATACACCAATGTCCTCATAGACATACATGACACCTTGGGCCAAGACACTGCATACCAATTTTCAAGTCAATCGGACTAACGGTCAGGTGGTTAAAGCCTGTTTTATGTTTTTTTCATGTTATAGCGCCACCATGTGGCCAATCGCCGCGATTTTTTTACTGTGACCTCAGATTGACCTCTTACACATGTTTACCGAGTTTGGTGAAGATACCTCATTTACTTCTGGAGTTATAGCCATTTTAGTAAAATAGGCCCCTCCCACAACGTACGTTTTGGCGCCCCTTAGCGTCCGTGAATCGAAATTTCAACTTTTTTTCGATAATTATTGATATTCAGACTCCAGAGAACATTTCTGTACTGGTTTGGTTCCGATCGGGCGAAAAACCTAGGACTAGTTCGCAAAAGTAGGTTTTTGGCAAAATTCAAAATGGCGGAAAATCTATCATGGCGGAAATGAAATCGGAGATATACGTTTTGTTCGTCAGGCATCCAGCTTTCCAATGATATAAGACA
This sequence comes from Abramis brama, assembly GCF_963993115.1. NCBI lineage: Eukaryota > Metazoa > Chordata > Actinopteri > Cypriniformes > Leuciscidae > Abramis > Abramis brama. The sequence continues at coordinate 23,198,077 of NC_139973.1, forward strand.
CTTGAGTCTACGACATACGGTCTAGGAGTTCTGAGCAGTTTCGCGCTTTTGGTCGCTGTAGCGCCACCTATGGGCCGATTTGGCTAAGTCCGTGTATCTGAGTAGCGAGCAATACTACTACCATTTGACCAAGTATCACGTCTCTAGGTCTTACGGTTTTGGCTGCACGATGCGTTTTAGGGAAGAATAATAATAATAATTAAAGCTGCAAGCAGCATTTATCGGGGTTCAAGCAGTTAAGGCCTTTAAGGCATTTAAGCACAAAAGCATCAAAAGTCATTAAGATTTATTTAGCAAGCATGTAACCACTGACATAATAGATGGAAAAGACCATTTACAGCCAATACAGGCAAATTGCCATGGGATATATATGGTTTTAAAGCTTTTTAACAGTTATAGCGCCACCTATGGTCCGATCTCCATAAAATTGTTTATTGTGACCTCAAATTGAACCCATACACATGTGTACTGATTTTGGTGAAGATATCTCATTTACTTCTTGAGTTATAGCCATTTGAGTAAAATAGGCTCCTCCCACAACGATTTGCCACATTCAAGAATTATTTAATATGATTCTAGCATGATTTACTATCATATACCATGTTCCAGAATGATTTATTAGGATTCTAGCATGATTTACCTTGATACACCTCATTTCAGTATTATTTACTATGATTTACAATGTTTCTAGCATGATTAACCACATTACTAGCAATTATGTGAAGTGTCAGTGCAAATGAGGTGATGAACACTGACAAAATATTATTGTGTTATAATAGTTAGTTATATACGTGATTTTTAGTGTGTGTCCAAGTATGAATGCAAAAGCACATGTAAAATATTTCATTATTAAGTAGAATGGCCAGCAGAGGGCACTAGAAGACCACTTATTGGCTCACTTTCACTTTAAACCAGTTTTCTGCACTAAAGCAAACCAGTTTTTCCATGTTAATTCAATGCATGCTTACACACACACACACACACACACACACACACACACACACACACACACTTACCATAGTTTATCATGATTTACCATGGCTGATACCAATACCAATATGACAAAATGACTATTTTAAACAGCAGGGGGCAGTAAAATACCACTTATTGGCTTAACATGCCATTAATTCATATCATTTTCACCTTTTTAACTGTTATAGAGGCAAATTTTGTCAGATCTGTCTGAAAATTTTCATGCATGTTCAGAGAGATATTTCACATGTTCTGACTTGTTTTTAAGAAGGTTTGAACATTCATTAAAGAGATATAGGCTTTTGGGGACACTTGGTAATGGCCACATATTGAAGTGACACTATTATAGCCATCCAAATGAAGAAGTCATACTTTTTCTGATAATTATTGATCTAGAGAGTCCAGAGAATTGCACTGCACTGGTTTTGAACATTATTATATGAACATTATGATTATAGATGGAAAAGACCATTCACAGGCAATACAGGCAATTTACCATAGGAAATATATGGTTTTAAAGCTTTTTAACAGTTATAGTGCCACCTTTGGTCCGATCTCCATAAAAATTTCCATGCTTCTTTAGCATGGTACGACACATATGCTGACCAATTATCGTGATGTTCTGAGTTTTTGTTTAGAATTTATAGGCTTTTGATTGCATTTTGCCACGTCCATTTTCTTTATGACACAATTATACCCATGCGAAAAATGCAAAAGTTCAACTTTTTTTGATAATTATTGATCTAGAGAGTCCAGAGAATTGTCCTAGACTCGTTTGGTTCCGATCGGGCAAAAAACCAGGGACTAGTTCGCAAAAGTAGGTTTTTAACATATTCGTGAATAATTAATAAACTGTTTGATTGACAGCAATGGTTCTAGAGGCAAAGTTGTTCAGCATAAGCAGATCTATCAAATGATATGCATTTTGTGATGATAAGTGTAACACCACGTGATTACAGAGCCATAAAACTCATTAGCGCCAACTAGTGGCCGATTTCTTTCAAAATTCTTACAGACCTCTAGGGCCATGAGCCGAACATGCCCATTGAGTTTCGTTCCGATCGGCCTCCGTTAACCTTGTCTAATAGGTGCTCAAACTTCATTGGCCGATGGCGGCCATGTTTTTTGAGATACGCCAATGTCCTCATACACATACATGGCACCTTGGACCAAGACACTGCATACCAATTTTCAAGTCAATCGGACTAACGGTCAGGTGGTTATAGCCTGTTTTATGTTTTTTTCATTTTATAGCGCCACCATGAGGCCAATCGTCGCGATTTTTTTACTGTGACCCCAGATTGAACTCATACACATGTGTACCAAGTTTGGTGAAGATACCTCATTTACATCGGGAGTTATAGCCATTTTAGTAAAATAGGCCCCTCCCACAACGTACGTTTTGGCGCCCCTTAGCGACCGTGAATCGAAATTTCCACTTTTTTTCGATAATTATTGATATTCAGACTCCAGAGAACATTTCTGCACTGGTTTGGTTCCAATCGGGCAAAAAACCAGGGACTAGTTCGCAAAAGTAGGTTTTTGACAAAATTCAAAATGGCGGAAAATCTATCATGGCGGAAATGAAATCGGAGATATACGTTTTGTTCGTCAGGCATCCAGCTTTCCAATGATATAAGACACTTGAGTCTACGACATAAGGTCTAGGAGTTATGAACAGTTTCGCGCTTTTGGTTGCTATAGCGCCACCTATGGGCCAATCGGAGTCATACTCTCTGAACCTCTCCTCGATTTTTGTACTACCATTTGACAAAGTTTCAAGTCTCCAGCTCTTACGGTTTAGGCTGCACGATGCGTTTTACGGCAGAAGAAAAATAATAAAAATCAGCACAATTACAATAGGGTTTCAGCACTTCGTGCTTGAACCCCTAATTAAAGCTGCAAGCAGCATTTATCGGGGTTCAAGCAGTTAAGGCCTTTAAGGCATTTAAGCACAAAAGCATCAAAAGTTATTAAGATTTATTTAGCAAGCATGTAACCACTGACATAATAGATGGAAAAGACCATTTACAGCCAATACAGGCAATTTGCCATGGGATATATATGGTTTTAAAGCTTTTTAACAGTTATAGCGCCACCTATGGTCCGATCTCCATAAAATTGTTTACTGTGACCTCAAATTGAACCCATACACATGTGTACTGAGTTTGGTGAAGATATCTCATTTACTTCTTGAGTTATAGCCATTTGAGTAAAATAGGCTCCTCCCACAACGATTTGCCACATTCTAGAATTATTTAATATGATTCTAGCATGATTTACTATCATATACCATGTTCCAGAATGATTTATTAGGATTCTAGCATGATTTACCTTGATACACCTCATTTCAGTATTATTTACTATGATTTACAATGTTTCTAGCATGATTAACCACATTACTAGCAATTATGTGAAGTGTCAGTGCAAATGAGGTGATGAACACTGACAAAATATTATTGTGTTATAATAGTTAGTTATATACGTGATTTTTAGTGTGTGTCCAAGTATGAATGCAAAAGCACATGTAAAATATTTCATTATTAAGTAGAATGGCCAGCAGAGGGCACTAGAAGACCACTTATTGGCTCACTTTCACTTTAAACCAGTTTTCTGCACTAAAGCAAACCAGTTTTTCCATGTTAACTCAATGCATGCTTACACACACACACACACACACACACACACACACACACACACACACACACACACACACACACATACACACACAGCATAGTTAACCATGATTTACCATGATATACCACGTTCTAGTATTATTTACCAGGAGATAAACGACAATCTAGTATTATTTACTTTGATTTACCATGTTTCTAGCCTGATTTATCACATTACTAGCAATTATTTGAAGTGTCAGTGCAAATAAAGTGATTAACACTGACAAAATATGATTGTGTTATAATAGTTATTGCTATATAAGTGATTTTTTTAGTGTGTATTCAAGTATGAATGCAAGCACATGTTGAAATATTTCATTAATAAGTAGAATGGCCAGCAGAGGGCAGTAGAAGACCACTTATTGGCTCACTTTCACTTTAAACCAGTTTTCTGCACTAAAGCAAACCAGTTTATCCATGTTAACTCAATGCATGCTTACACACACACACACACACACACACACACACACACACACAGCATAGTTAACCATGATTTACCATGATTTACCACATTACTAGCAATTATTTGAAGTGTCAGTGCAAATAAAGTGATTAACACTGACAAAATATGATTGTGTTATAATAGTTATTGCTATATAAGTGATTTTTAGTGTGTATTCAAGTATAAATGCAAGCACATGTGGAAAAATTTAATTAATAAGTAGAATGGCCAGCAGAGGGCAGTAGAAGACCACTTATTGGCTCACTTTCACTTTAAACCTCATGATTTTGACCAGTTTTCTGCACTAAAGCAAACCAGTGTTTCCATGTTAACTCAATAATGCATACTTGCTACATATGCTACACACAATAATGCTACACACACACACACACACACACACACACACACACACACACAAATGTTTCAGTGATATTGGTGTCACATTCACCTTCATCACATTCACCTTCTGTCTTCATCACATTCACCATCTGTCGTCATCACCTGCACCTGCTCCTCATCACCCTCCTCATCATCACCTGCTCCTCATCATCATAACCGTCACCTGTTGTCCTTGTCTTGATCTGTGTATTTAAGTTCCCCTCTCATCTATTATCATTGTCGGTTATTGTTTGTGCACTAGCACTCTGTTATGTTTGTTTTCATGTTGGAAAATAAAACCTTTGTTATATTTGTACCACACACACACACACACACACACACCATCATTTATCATGATTTACCATGGCTGATACCAATACCAATATGAGAAAATGACTATTTTAAACAGCAGGGGGCAGTAAAATACCACTTATTGGCTTAACATGCCATTAATTCATATCATTTTCACCTTTTTAACTGTTATAGAGGCAAATTTTGTCCGATCTGTCTGAAAATTTTCATGCTTGTTCAGGGTGATATTTCACACGTTCTGACTTGTTTTTAAGAAGGTCTGAGCATTGATTAAAGAGATATAGGCTTTCGGGGACACTTGGTAAAGGCCAGATTTTGAAGTGAACCTATTATAGCTATCCAAATGAAGTAGTTCAACTTTTTCTGACAATTATTGATCTAGTGAGTCCAGAGAATTGTATTGCACTAGTTTTGAACATTATGATATGAAAATTATATGATCAGAGATGGAAAAGACCATTTACAGCCAATACAGGCAGTTTACCATAGGAAATATATGATTTTAAAGCTTTTTAACAGTTATAGCGCCACCTATCGTCCGATCTCCATAGAATTTTTCATGCTTGTTAATGATGTTATGTCACATATGCTGACCAATTTTTGTGAAGTTCTGAGTTTTTATTTAGGATTTATAGGCTTTTTAATGTATTTTGACACGCCCATTTTATAAATGACCCTATTACAGCCATCCAAATGCAAAAGTTCAACTTTTTTTTGATAATTATTGATCTAGAGAGTCCAGAGAATTGTCCTAGACTCGTTTGGTTCCGATCGGGCAAAAAACCAGGGACTAGTTCGCAAAAGTAGGTTTTTAACATATTCGTGAATAATTAATAAACTGTTTGATTGACAGCAATGGTTCTAGAGGCAAAGTTGTTCAGCATAAGCAGATCTATCAAATGATATGCATTTTGTGATGATAAGTGTAACACCACGTGATTACAGAGCCATAAAACTCATTAGCGCCAACTAGTGGCCGATTTCTTTCAAAATTCTTACAGACCTCTAGGGCCATGAGCCGAACATGCCCATTGAGTTTCGTTCCGATCGGCCTCCGTTAACCTTGTCTAATAGGTGCTCAAACTTCATTGGCCGATGGCAGCCATGTTTTTTGAGATACGCCAATGTCCTCATACTCATACATGGCACCTTGGACCAAGACACTGCATACCAATTTTCAAGTCAATCGGACTAACGGTCAGGTGGTTATAGCCTGTTTTATGTTTTTTTCATTTTATAGCGCCACCATGAGGCCAATCGTCGCGATTTTTTTACTGTGACCCCAGATTGAACTCATAGACATGTGTACCAAGTTTGGTGAAGATACCTCATTTACATCGGGAGTTATAGCCATTTTAGTAAAATAGGCCCCTCCCACAACGTACGTTTTGGCGCCCCTTAGCGACCGTGAATCGAAATTTCCACTTTTTTTCGATAATTATTGATATTCAGACTCCAGAGAACATTTCTGCACTGGTTTGGTTCCAATCGGGCAAAAAACCAGGGACTAGTTCGCAAAAGTAGGTTTTTGACAAAATTCAAAATGGCGGAAAATCTATCATGGCGGAAATGAAATCGGAGATATACGTTTTGTTCGTCAGGCATCCAGCTTTCCAATGATATAAGACACTTGAGTCTACGACATACGGTCTAGGAGTTATGAACAGTTTCGCGCTTTTGGTTGCTATAGCGCCACCTATGGGCCAATCGGGGTCATAATCTCTGAACCTTTCCTCGATTTTTGTACTACCATCTGTCAAAGTTTCAAAGTTCCAGCTCTTACGGTTTGGGCTGCACGATGCGTTTTACGGCGGAATAATAATAATAATAATAATAAAAATCAGCACAATTACAATAGGGTTTCAGCACTTCGTGCTTGAACCCCTAATTAAAGCTGCAAGCAGCATTTATCGGGGTTCAAGCAGTTAAGGCCTTTAAGGCCTTTAAGCAAACAAGCATCAAAAGACATTACGTTTTATTTAGCAAGCATTTAACAACTGCCATCATAGATGAAAAAGTCAATTTACAGCCAATACATGCAGTTTGCCATAGGAAATATATGGTTTTAAAGCGTTTTTACAGTTATAGCACCTTTTTGCCTGAGTCTTCTTACAGTCTTGCCTGATCTCCACCACTTTTATTAGTAGTACTCAAAGTGTGCCTATATATATGTGGCAAATTTGTTGTAAATATGTAATTCTGATAAGGAGTTTAGACAATTATATTCAGTGGCGTAACGAGCCAACACCGGGCACTTAAGTAGGATTATCAAGGCGGGCCCCTTGATGACGCAATTGATGACATTGATGACGCAATGTCCGCGAGTAGGCTACCATCAATAGGGCAGGATATGATCATACACAGCATATAAGAGATGAGATGACTAACAAAATCAGGAGGAGCCTACGCTCACCAAAAAAAAAAAAAAAAAAAAACACTGGTGACAGCGCACCATAACACATTGTTAGGCCTAGGTCCAAATACATAAAAAAGATGCTCTCTTACATTATAGCGGGATTTTCCGGGCTTTCCTATGTGCAACTGCAAAGTTGTCGATTAGATCAGGATTGTGCACACGGGCATTCTCAATTGACCCTTCGCAGGGAGTTTGATTGACAGGTGATCTGACTAATCATAATCCGCCATTTTGTCCCACAAAGCAGTCAGAAGAGTTAGTAGATTAACTTTGGAGGATTTAAATTTGAAAAACAAAGTGTACTGACGTCTTAGCACTTTAAAACAACATTCCTTTTATGTTCATTCATGTTTATTTTAATGCTATAAATTAACTAGAAGGAAGAGATGATCGGTTCACGAGCAGCTTTAACTGAGCCTTGAGTCTACAGCGATCTGTCAGACACATTAAAGAGTCACAAAACGGTATTTATTGTTTAAATGTCTCTAAAAAATGACTACATTTGAAAGGTGAGACTTTTGGCGCTTTTCCATTACCAGTACCAGCTCAACTCAACTTGACTCGACTCGACTCGGCTCGCTTTTCGCTCCGTTTTCCATTGCAGATAGTACCTCCACAATAGTACCTGGTCGTCATAGCGACGCTGCAGGAAACTGCCGTGACTTAATCTTCTACGCGAGATACATCCGCTGCCACACACAATGGACAATGAAGGAAATCGAGTGTATGCTGTTTCTGGATGTTTTTGTTTTTGCTGTTTTTTATTCAGGATACTCCGTCTGGCGCGTGCAATGATGACGCAGTGAATAGTGACGATTCTCTCTGACCAATCAGCAGTCTGCCGTGTTTTCACGTCATATTTTAGTATCGCCTCAGCTTGCCCCAGCTCACTTAGAACCTCGCCGGAGGTGGTACGAAAAAAAGTACCTGGAAGCAGGTACAGGTACAACTTTTACACAGTGGAAAACCAAACAAAGCTGAGTCAAGTCGAGCCGAGCCGAGCCGAGCTGGCTGTAGTGGAAAAGCGCCATTTGTTTCATATCAAAAGTACTTGTCTGTCAGCGCACAGTCTCCTCTCTGATCCGCAATGTATTTTTCACTGCGTGAGAACTTGGTGTGGTGTGAGAGTGGCGTCGCTTGTCAGACAGTAACTAAAGTGGGCGGGTCTTTGCGAATGGTCATTGACAGTATGGACGGGGATTCGCCAGTCCCAATTCAAAACAAATTTCATGACAATCCATCATTGTTTGTTTCAAACATGTGAGAGCATCAAAATGATCCATGGGTGAAATTGATTGGATTTAATTCATTTTTTTGTCAGTTCCTATCATAATTTTAACATTTTGGCGTTATTGTTTAGCTATTTACCTATGTTTTCAAATTTCCTGTGTTTTTTTGTTGTTGTCTCGATCGGACTAACGGCTTTGAAGATAAACACAATTTTTTAAAGCTCTAAATGACACTTACAAAAACCATAAGGCGAAACCTGGCATGTTTGGTATTGTTGGACTCTGCAAGGATTCAGGAGTCTTAGGAGGTCACTCCTGTGAAAAAACACTGGCTTGAAACTTCTAAGGCTCCTTCAAGGCATTGTGCCAATGACGTATACTGAGTTTTTTGAGATACACCAATGTTCTCATAGACTATCATGGCACCCTGGAAAAAGACACTGCGTGCCAATTTTCAGTAGACTAACAGTTGGGTGCGCTTATAGCTATTTTCATGATTTTTTTCACTGTTATAGCGCCACCAAGTGGCCAATTGTCACGGTTTTTTTCATGTCAACTATAATATATCTCTCTATAAAATATCTCTTTCCGCTCACAAGTTATAACCATTTTATAGTGCCACCAAGTGGCCAATTGTCATGATTTTTTTTCACGTGACCTCAGAATGAGCTCATGAACATGTGTCCCAAGTTTTGCGAAAATATCTCTTTCCGTTCACAAGTTATAACCGTTTTATAGTGCCACCAAGTGGCCAATTGTTGCGATTTTTTTTCAAGTGATCTCAGGTTGAGCTCAGGAAGATGTATCCCAAGTTTAGCAAAAAAAATCTCTTTACGTTCACAATTTATAACCGTTTTAGTAAAAGTGGCCCTGGTGCCATCAAATATTTTGGTTCCCCTTATCGACCGTTAATTGAAATTTTGAATTTTTTGGATGATTATTGATTGTCAGACTCCAGAGAATACTCTTGCAGTGGTTTGGTTCTGATCGGGCCAAAAACATAGGAGAAGTTTGCAAAAATAGGTTTTTAAAAAAATGCAATTTACTTGAAATTGGCGCCCGAAGGACGAGCAAATCGGAGATAGGCATTTTGTCCGCCTCGAGCCAAGGATTCCAACGATATAAGACACTTGACCCTGGGACAAACGGCCTAAGAGTTATGAGCGATTTTGAACTTTTGGTTGCTGTAGCGCCACCTATGGGCCAATCGGGGTCATACTCTGATAGGTTGTCCCCAAATTGAGGCCTACCATCTGGCCAGGTTTCAAGTCTCTAGGCCTTACGGTTTGTCCTGCACGATGCGTTTTACGAATCCTTACAATTACAATAGGGTTTCAGCATTTCATGCTTGAACCCCTAATAAGAATGAAGGCTTTTTGCAAGTTATAGCGCCACCTATGGTCCGATCTCCATGAAACTCTGCATGCTTCCTCACCGTGTTCTGACACATATGCTCATCAATTTTGGTGAAGTTCTGAGTTTTCCTTTGGGATTTATAGGCTTTTGAGTGTATTTTGCCACGCCCCTTTTCTAAATGACCCTGTTACAGCCACCCAAATGCCAAAGTTCAACTTTTTTTTGATAATTATTGATCTAGAGAGTCCAGAGAATTGTCCTAGACTGGTTTGGTTCCGATCGGGCGAAAAACCAGGGACTAGTTCGCAAAAGTAGGTTTTGGACAAAATTCGACATAGCAGAAATGTTTCCCTGCCTACATCCAAATCGGAGATAGCCATTTTGTCCGCCTCGAGCCAAGGATTCCAACGATATAAGACACTTGATCCTGGGACAAACGGTCTAAGAGTTATGAGCGATTTTGAACTTTTGGTTGCTGTAGCGCCACCTATGGGCCAATCGGGGTCATACTCTGATAGGTTGTCCCCACATTGAGGCCTACCATCTGGCCAGGTTTCAAGTCTCTAGGCCTTACGGTTTGTCCTGCACGATGCGTTTTACGAATCCTTACAATTACAATAGGGTTTCAGCATTTCATGCTTGAACCCCTAATAAGAATGAAGGCTTTTTGCCAGTTATAGCGCCACCTATGGTCCGATCTCCATGAAACTCTGCATGCTTCCTCACCGTGTTCTGACACATATGCTCATCAATTTTGGTCAAGTTCTGAGTTTTCCTTTGGGATTTATAGGCTTTTGAGTGTATTTTGCCACGCCCCTTTTCTAAATGACCCTGTTACAGCCACCCAAATGCCAAAGTTCAACTTTTTTTTGATAATTATTGATCTAGAGAGTCCAGAGAATTGTCCTAGACTGGTTTGGTTCCGATCGGGCGAAAAACCAGGGACTAGTTCGCAAAAGTAGGTTTTGGACAAAATTCGACATAGCAGAAATGTTTCCCTGCCTACATCCAAATCGGAGATAGCCATTTTGTCCGCCTCGAGCCAAGGATTCCAACGATATAAGACACTTGATCCTGGGACAAACGGTCTAAGAGTTATGAGCGATTTTGAACTTTTGGTTGCTGTAGCGCCACCTATTGGCCAATCGGGGTCATACTCTGATAGGTTGTCCCCACATTGAGGCCTACCATCTGGCCAGGTTTCAAGTCTCTAGGCCTTACGGTTTGTCCTGCACGATGCGTTTTACGAATCCTTACAATTACAATAGGGTTTCAGCATTTCATGCTTGAACCCCTAATAAAAATCAGGGCAATTACAATAGGGTTTCAGCACTTCGTGCTTGAACCCCTAAAAATCAGCACAATTACAATAGGGTTTCAGCACTTCGTGCTTGAACCCCTAAAAATCAGGACAATTGACCCTTCGCAGGGAGCTTGATTGACAGGCGATCTAACCAATCATAATCCGCCATTTTGTCCGACAAAGCAGTCAGGAGAGATAGCAGATTAACATGGGAGAATTTGAACTTGAAAAACGGAATGTACTGACGCCTTTCCGCGGTTAAAACAACATTCCTTCTTATGTTCATTCATGTTTATTTGATGCTATATATTAACTAGAAGGAAGAGATGATCGGTTCACGAGCAGCTTTAACTGATGCTCTACAGCGATCTGTCAGACACATTTAAGAGCCACAAAACGGTATGTATCGTTTAAATTTCTTTTAAAAAATGACCACATTTGAAAGGTGAGACTTTGTTTATTATGTCTAATATCAAAAGTAACCGAAAAGTAACCTGGTCCGTCCTGTCTGTCAGCGTGTTGTCAGTCTCCTCTCTGCTCCGCGATGTATTTTTCACTGCGTGAGAACATGGTGTGGCGTGAGAGCAGCGTAGCTTGTCGGGCATAGCGACAGTAACTAAGGGGGGCGGGTCTCTGCGAAGGGTCAATTACAATAGGGTTTCAGCACTTCGTGCTTGAACCCCTAATAAGAAGAGACGTTTTGGACAGTTATAGCGCCACCTATTGTCCGATCTTCACGAAACTTGGCATGCTTCTTCACCATGCTATGGCACATCTGCTCATCGATTTTTGTGAAGTTTGGGGTTTTCCCTTAGGTTGTGTAGGCTTTTGAGTGTTTTTTTGTCCCGCCCCTTTCCTAAATGACCCTGTTACAGCCAGGCCAATGCAAAAGTTCAACTTTTTTTCGATAATTATTGATCTAGAGACTCCAGAGAACTGTGCTAGACTGGTCTGGTTCCGATTGGGCCAAAAACCTAGGACTAGTTCGCAAAAGTAGGTTTTTGACAAAATTGCCCATAACACATTTTTTGAATTTGGATTCAATGATCAATTTAGTAAATGTGGTCATTATAGCGCCACCTATGGGCCAATCGAGGTCATATTTTGATAACCTCTCCTCGATTTTTGTACTACCTTGTGGCAAAGTTTCAAGGTTCCAGCTCTTACGGTTTGGGCTGCACGATGCGTTTTACGGCAGAAGAAAAATAATAATAAAAATCAGGACAATTACAATAGGGTTTCAGCACTTCGTGCTTGAACCCCTAATTAAAGCTGCAAGCAGCATTTATCGGGGTTCAAGCAGTTAAGGCCTTTAAGACATTTAAGCACAAAAGCATAAAAAGTTATTAAGATTTATTTAGCAAGCATGTAACCCAGCCGTGGCGCTACCATTGGGCCCGGGTGGGCCTGGGCCCACCCATTTTAGGTCCGGGCCCACCCATTTTCTACTATGGTTTTGTACATTCCTTCATTCGGATCTATTTGCGATCCATTCCATTCTAAACAAACAACGCAGTTTAGCCTTCATTCGTCCTTGTTACATTATTCATTAAGATAATAATAAATGCACGCATAATTATCAGTGAACTTGATAAATGTTGCAGATATGTTTTACTATGCATGAACAAACAAATGCCTTGTGTGCAAAATTCAGAATAATATTAATGTGCAGCAATTTGTACAAATAGAGAGTCTGTAGGCCTATATGTGTTGTAGCCATCAAGCTCATTTAGTTTCATATTTGTTAAAATATTATAATGTTATTTTTTCATCTAAGTTGATTATGAAAAGTGAACCGCACGAGTAAGATAGGATACGCAATATCGAGAGACATGGAGCGGGTCAGACATGATTTTGACCACTTAATTAAGTTAGAAAGGCCTTTTTTAAGTGAATTTCGTTTTGTATAAATTGTATCTTAATTTTAATATTTTTTTTATCAACCAATTGCCTGGATAAATATAGGAGACAATATAATCATAGAGGCGCCCGCGCGGTCACTTGCATTGCTCGTAAACACAGGAGCGCATCTAATCCTAACTTAACGAAACTCAGCATATGCCTCACAGACATGAAATATATCTTAAAGCTTGAAATGTCTTTTTAACAATTTAAAACGAAAAGAAAAAGGCTAGGCCTACTCTCTGATTATGCAATCCATGATGTGCATTTCTCTCTATAGGCGCGTTCACGGAGATGACGATCGACAACTTCATCTTTACAGCTGTTGCTGCTGTTAATAAACTAAAAATAATAGGCCTATAATTTTATTAAACAATACATTCAATTAAATTGTAATTTTATTAAAAAAAGCAACAAAAAATTCCTAAGTTTTTTTTTTTTTTTTTTTAACCTGTATTACGCATTAAATTCAGGTAGGCTATGAGTCGCTGTCCTACGTGCCGCAGAAAAGCGCTGAAACGGAGATGAAGGGGAACCCCCTTTTTTTTTTTTTTTTTTGGCTTATTTTAACTGGCCCATCCAGTTTTCTGGAGGCCCACCTACAATCAAAATCCTGGCGCCGCTAGTGATGTAACCACTGACATAATAGATGGAAAAGACCATTTACAGCCAATACAGGCAGTTTACCATGGGAAATATATGGTTTTAAAGCTTTTTAACAGTTATAGTGATCACTAGTCATCACTATAGTGATCAACAGATCACTCAGATCACTAGGATCATATCAGCTAGAAATACCAAGGGTTCACTCAAAGCATGGCGAGTCCGCTTTTAGCTATTATGCCAGCCGCAGCTGGAACCAGCTTCCAGAGGAGATCAGACGTGCTCCTACAATAGTCACTTTCAAATCCAGACTCAAAACACTTCTGTTTAGCTATGCATTTAATGAATGAGCACTGTGCCAATGTTCGTCCGACTGTTTGTACTGTACTGTACTGTATTTTATTTTTTATTTTTCTAAACTGTTTTAATTATTCTTATTTCTTTTTATTATTTTAATTTCTTCTATGTAAAGCACTTTGAATTGCCATTGTGTATGAAATGTGCTATATAAATAAACTTGCCTTGCCTTGCCTAGAAGACCACTTATTGGCTCACTTTCACTTTAAACTTCATGATTTTCACCAGTTTTCTGCACTAAAGCAAACCAGTTTTTCTATGTTAAGTCAATAATGCATGCTTACACACACACACACACACAATTTTTTTAATGTTTTGGGATATGTTATTGAGAAAATATATTTATTGGTCTATAGGAATTCCTTTGTGATCTAATAATATAAAAAAGAAAAGAAAAAAAAAGAAAAAAAGATTGCTTTTTAAAACATTTGTTTGTTTTCCAATACTGAAAACTAATGAAAAGGTCATGCGTAATCCTGCTGCTCCCTCTAGTGGACAGTGGTATTACAGCTTCCATTTTACAGTTGAAGTGATTGAATGAATTAATGAATGGGAATTTGGTTTTTCACTTATATCTCGGGAACCAGAAGGCGAAAAATTCTGAAACTCAGAGCATAGATAGTGCTTGAGGAGCCCTGTTGAATGAGACCATCAAGGTGTTTTTGGGCGATTGGGGCCAGGAGTTAGGACTGTTCAAATGCAAATATTTTGGGGCTTTTATCTCTGGAATGCCCTGGGCAAATTACACCACATTTGAATCGAAGCTAGCCAAGGACGGGCCCTTTCCAACGAGCTCTCACACAAGGTTTGGGGTGGTCTGGGTCGGGTCGCGGACGCGGGGGGCGCGCTCCCGAGGCCCGCGACGACACGTTTCGATCAAGAGCCCGGAGAGGTCCTTACCATCAAAATTTGAGCATGCAACGACTTTCCGTTTTCGAGTTATGAATGAATTTGTATACGGGGGCATGGCTTAAATGCTGTTTTACTTTCGTTTCATTTCATTCATTTATTTTCATCCATTTCCATATGTCAGTGTGACATAATTGTCAAGTAATACTCCAATAGATGAGTTTTGACAAAATGTGATTATAAATGTTAAAATAATGATTTTATAAAGTCTAAATATGAATTATATAACAATATTAGGGAGTAGTATGATGAAATGACAGCAGGGGGCAGTAAAATACCACTTATTGGCTTAATATGACATGTTATATCATTTTGACCTTTTTAACTGTTATAGAGGCAAATTTTGTCCGATCTGTGTGAAATTTTTCATGCTTATTAAGAGTAATATTATGTTCTGACTTGTTTTTAATAATATCTGAAGGCTTTCGGGGACATTGGTCAAGGCTACATTTTGATGTGACCCTATTATAGCCATCCAAATGAATAAGTTCAACTTTTTCTTATAATTATTGATCTAGAGAGTCCAGAGAATTGTACTGCACTGGTTTAGATGGAAAAGACCATTCACAGGCAATACAGGCAATTTGCCATAGGAAATATATGGTTTTAAAGCGTTTTAACAGTTATAGCGCCACCTTTGGTCCGATCTCCATAAAATTTCCCATGCTTCTTTAGCATGTTATGACACATATGCTCATCGATTTTTGTGAAGTTCTGAGTTTTCGTTTAGGATTTATAGGCTTTTGAGTGCATTTTGCCATGCCCAATTTCTTTATGACCCTATTATAGCCATGCGAAAAATGCAAAAGTTAAACTTTTTTTTGATAATTATTTATCTAGACAGTCCAGAGAATTGTCCTAGATTGATTTGATTCCGATCGGGCGAAAAACCTAGGACTAGTTCGCAAAAGTAGGTTTTTAACATAATTACGAATATTTAACGAACGGTTTGATTGACTGCAATGGTTCTTGAGGCAAAGTTGTTCAGCATGAGCAGGTCTATTAAATGATATGCATATTGTGTGGATGAGTGTTACACCACGTGATTACAGAGCCATAAAACTCGTTAGCGCCAACTAGTGGCCGATTTCTTTCAAAATTCTTACAGACCTCTAGTGCCATGAGTCAAACATGCCCAGCAAGTTTCGTTCCGATCGGTCTCCGTTAACCTTGTCTAATAGGTGCTCAAATTCATTGGCCAATGGCGGCCATGTTTTTCGAGATACACCAATGTCCTCATAGACATACATGGCACCTTGGACCAAGACACTGCATACCAATTTTCAAGTCAATCGGACTAACAGTCAGGTGGTTATAGCCTGTTTTATGTTTTTTTCATGTTTTAGCGCCACCATGTGGCCAATCGACGCATTTTTTTTATTGTGACCTCAGATTGACCTCCTACATATTTGAACCAAGTTTGGTGAAGTTTACTAAATTACTTCTTGAGTTATAGCCATTTTAGTAAAATAGGCTCCTCCCACAGCGTTAATTTTGTACCCCCTAGCGACCGTGAATGGAAATTTCCACTTTTTTTCGATAATTATTAATTTTCAGACTCCAAAGAACATTTTTGCACTGGTTTGGTTCCGATCGGGCGAAAAACCACAGACTAGTTCGCAAAAGTAGGTTTTTGACAAAATTAAAAATGGCGGAAAAATTTGCATACCGGAAATGAAATCGGAGATATACGTTTTGTCCGTCTTGACCCAAGGATTACAGTGATATAAGACACTTGAGTCTACGACAAAGCGTCTAGGAGTTATTAGCGATTTCATACTTTTGCTTACTATAGCGCCACCTATTGGCCAATCGGGGTCATAATTTGATAACCTCTCCTCGATTTTTGTACTACCATCTGGCAAAGTTTCAAGTCTCCAGCACTTACGGTTTGGGCTGCACGATGCGTTTTACGGCGGAAGAATAATAATAAAAATCAGGACAGTTACAATAGGGTTTCAGCACTTCGTGCTTGAACCCCTAAAAATCAGTACAATTACAATAGGGTTTCAGCACTTCGTGCTTGAACCCCTAATAATAAAAATCAGTACAATTACAATAGGGTTTCAGCACTTCGTGCTTGAACCCCTAAAAATCAGAGCAATTACAATAGGGTTTCAGCACTTCGTGCTTGAACCCCTAATAATAATTAAAGCTGCAAGCAGCATTTATCGGGGTTCAAGCTATTAAGGCCTTTGAGGGTTTTTAAGCACAATAGCATCAAAAGACATTACGTTTTATTTAGCAAGCATTTAACAACTGCCATCATAGATGAAAAAGTCAATTTACAGCCAATACAGGCAGTTTACCATAGGAAATATATGGTTTTAAAACGTTTTTACAGTTATAGCACCTATAGAGTCTTCTTACAGTCTTGCCTGATCTCCACCACTTTTATTAGTAGTACTCAATGTGTGCCCATAGATATGTGTCAAATTTGTTGTAAATATGTAATTTTGATAAGGAGTTTAGACAATTATATTCAGTGGCGTAACGAGCCAACACCGGGCCCTTAAGTAGGATTATCAAGGCGGGCCCCTTGATGACGCAATTGATGACATTGATGACGCAATGTCCGCGAGTATGCTACCATGAATAGGGCAGGATATGATCATACACAGCATATAAGAGATGAGATGACTAACAAAATCAGGAGGAGCCTACGCTCACCAAAAAAACAAAAAACAAAAAAAAAAAAAAACACTGGTGACAGTGCACCATAACACATTGTTAGGCCTAGGTCCAAATACATAAAAAAGATGCTCTCTTACATTATAGCGGGATTTTCCGGGCTTTCCTATGTGCAACTGCAAAGTTGTCAATTAGATCAGGATTGTGTGCACGGGCATTCTCAATTGACCCTTCGCAGGGAGTTTGATTGAGAGGCGATCTGACTAATCATAATCTGCCATTTTGTCCCACAAAGCAGTCAGGAGAGTTAGTAGATTAACATTGGAGGATTTAAATTTGGAAAACAAAGTATGCTGACGTCTTAGCACTTTAAAACAACATTCCTTTTATGTTCATTCATGTTTATTTTAATGCTATAAATTAACTAGAAGGAAGAGATGATCGGTTCACGAGCAGCTTTAACTGAGCCTCGAGTCTACAGCGATCTGTCAGACACATAAAGAGTCACAAAACGGTATTTATTGTTTAAATGTCTCTAAAAAAATGACTACAATTGGAAGGTGAGACTTTTGGCGCTTTTCCATTACCAGTACCAGCTCGACTCGACTCGGCTCGGCTCGCTTTTCGCTCCGTTTTCCATTCCACAATAGTACCTGGTCGTCATAGCGACGCCGCAGGAAACTGCCGTGACTTAATCTTCTACGCGAGATACATCCGCTGCCACACACACAGGACAATGGAGGAAATCGAGTGTATGCTGTTTTTGGATGTTTTTGTTTTTGTTGTTTTTTATTCAGGATACTCCGTCTGGCGCGTGCAATGATGACGCAGTGAATAGTGACGATTCTCTCTGACCAATCAGCAGTCTGCCGTGTTTTCACGTCACATTTTAGTATCGCCTCAGCTCGCTTAGAACCTCGCAGGAGGTGGTACGAAAAAAAGTACCTGGAAGCAGGTACAGGTACAACTTTTACACAGTGGAAAACCAAACAAAGCTGAGTCGAGTCGGGTCGAGTCGAGCCGAGCCGAGCCGGTACTGTGTAGTGGAAAAGCGCCATTTGTTTCATATCAAAAGTACTTGTCTGTCAGCGCGCTGTCTCAGCTTGTCTGTCTCCTCTCTGATCCGCAATGTATTTTTCACTGCGTGAGAACTTGGTGTGGTGTGAGAGTGGCGTCGCTTGTCAGACATAGCAACAGTAACTAAAGTGGGCGGGTCTTTGCGAATGGTCATTGACAGTATGGACGGGGATTCGCCGGTCCCAATTCAAAACAAATTTCATCATAATCCATCATTGTTCGTTTCAAACATGTGAGAGCATCAAAATGATCCATGGGTGAAATTGATTGGATTTAATTCATTTTTTTGTCAGTTCCTATCATAATTTTAACATTTTGGCATTATTGTTTAGCTATTTACCTATGTTTTCAAATTTCCTTTGTTTTTTTGTTGTTGTCTCGATCGGACTAACGGCTTTGAAGATAAACACAATTTTTTAAAGCTGTAAATGACACTTACAAAAACCATAAGGCGAAACCTGGCATGTTTGGTATTGTTGGACTCGGCAAGGATTCAGGAGTCTTAGGAGGTCACTCCTGTGAAAAAACACTGGCTTGAAACTTCTAAGGCTCCTTCAAGGCATTGTGCCAATGACGTATACTGAGTTTTTTGAGATACACCAATGTTCTCATAGACTATCATGGCACCCTGGACAAAGACACTGAGTGCCAATTTTCAGTAGACTAACAGTTGGGTGCGCTTATAGCTATTTTCATGATTTTTTTCACTGTTATAGCGCCACCAAGTGGCCAATTGTCACGATTTTTTTCATGTCAACTCAGATTGAGCTTATGAACATGTGTCCCAAGTTTAGCGAAAATATCTCTTTCCGCTCACAAGTTATAACCATTTTATAGTGCCAACAAGTGGCCAATTGTCATGATTTTTTTTTCACGTGACCTCAGAATGAGCTCATGAACATGTGTCCCAAGTTTTGCGAAAATATCTCTTTCCGTTCACAAGTTATAACTGTTTATAACTTTATAGTGCCAACAAGTGGCCAATTGTTGCGATTTTTTTCAAGTGATCTCAGATTGAGCTCAGGAAGATGTATCCCAAGTTTAGCAAAAAAATCTCTTTCCGTTCACAATTTATAACCGTTTTAGTAAAAGTGGCCCTGGTGCCATCAAATATTTTGGTTCCCCTTATCGACCGTTAATTGAAATTTTGAATTTTTTGGATGATTATTGATTGTCAGACTTGCAGTGGTTTGGTTCTGATCGGGCCAAAAACCTAGAAGTTCGCAAAAACAGAAGGGCGAGCAAATCGGAGATAGCCATTTTGCCCGCCTTGAGCCAAGGATTCCAACGATATAAGACACTTGATCCTGGGACAAACGGTCTAAGAGTTATTAGCGATTTTGAACTTTTGGTTGCTGTAGCGCCACCTATGGGCCAATCGGGGTCATACTCTGATAGGTTGTCCCCAAATTGAGGCCTACCATCTGGCCAGGTTTCAAGTCTCTAGGCCTTACGGTTTGTCCTGCACGATGCGTTTTACGAATCCTTACAATTACAATAGGGTTTCAGCATTTCATGCTTGAACCCCTAATAAGAATGAAGGCTTTTTGCCAGTTATAGCGCCACCTATGGTCCGATCTCCATGAAACTCTGCATGCTTCCTCACCATGTTCTGACACATATGCTCATCAATTTTGGTGAAGTTCTGAGTTTTCCTTTGGGATTTATAGGCTTTTGAGTGTATTTTGCCACGCCCCTTTTCTAAATGACCCTGTTACAGCCACCCAAATGCCAAAGTTCAACTTTTTTTGGATGATTATTGATCTAGAGAGTCCAGAGAATTGTCCTAGACTGGTTTGGTTCCGATCGGGCGAAAAACCAGGGACTAGTTCGCAAAAGTAGGTTTTGGACAAAATTCGACATAGCAGAAAATTTTCCCTGCCTACATCCAAATCGGAGATAGCCATTTTGCCCGCCTTGAGCCAAGGATTCCAACGATATAAGACACTTGATCCTGGGACAAACGGTCTAAGAGTTATGAGCGATTTTGAACTTTTGGTTGCTGTAGCGCCACCTATTGGCCAATCGGGGTCATACTCTGATAGGTTGTCCCCAAATTGAGGCCTACCATCTGGCCAGGTTTCAAGTCTCTAGGCCTTACGGTTTGTCCTGCACGATGCGTTTTACGAATCCTTACAATTACAATAGGGTTTCAGCATTTCATGCTTGAACCCCTAATAAGAATGAAGGCTTTTTGCCAGTTATAGCGCCACCTATGGTCCGATCTCCATGAAACTCTGCATGCTTCCTCACCATGTTCTGACACATATGCTCATCAATTTTGGTGAAGTTCTGAGTTTTCCTTTGGGATTTATAGGCTTTTGAGTGTATTTTGCCACGCCCCTTTTCTAAATGACCCTGTTACAGCCACCCAAATGCCAAAGTTCAACTTTTTTTGGATGATTATTGATCTAGAGAGTCCAGAGAATTGTCCTAGACTGGTTTGGTTCCGATCGGGCAAAAAACCAGGGACTAGTTCGCAAAAGTAGGTTTTGGACAAAATTCGACATAGCAGAAAATTTTCCCTGCCTACATCCAAATCGGAGATAGCCATTTTGCCCGCCTTGAGCCAAGGATTCCAACGATATAAGACACTTGATCCTGGGACAAACGGTCTAAGAGTTATGAGCGATTTTGAACTTTTGGTTGCTGTAGCGCCACCTATGGGCCAATCGGGGTCATACTCTGATAGGTTGTCCCCAAATTGAGGCCTACCATCTGGCCAGGTTTCAAGTCTCTAGGCCTTACGGTTTGTCCTGCACGATGCGTTTTACGAATCCTTACAATTACAATAGGGTTTCAGCACTTCGTGCTTGAACCCCTAATAAAAATCAGTACAATTACAATAGGTGTTCAGCACTTCGTGCTTGAACCCCTAATCAGTACAATTACAATAGGGTTTCAGCACTTCGTGCTTGAACCCCTAATCAGCACAATTACAATAGGGTTTCAGCACTTCGTGCTTGAACCCCTAAAAATCAGGACAATTACAATAGGGTTTCAGCACTTCGTGCTTGAACCCCTAAAAATCAGGACAATTACAATAGGGTTTCAGCACTTCGTGCTTGAACCCCTAATAATAATTAAAGCTGCAAGCAGCATTTATCGGGGTTCAAGCAATTAAGGCCTTAAAGCACAAAAGCATCAAAAGCTATTAAGTTTTATTTAGCATTGACATAATAGATGGAAAAGACCATTTACAGCCAATACAGGCAATGTACCATAGGAAATATATGGTTTTAAAGCTTTTTAACAGTTATAGCGCCAACTATGGTCCGATCTCCATGAAATTTTGCATGCTTGTTAATGATGTTATGTCACATAAGTTCACCAATTTTTGTGAAGTTCTGGGTTTTTATTTAGGATTTATAGGCTTTTTAATGTATTTTGCCACGCCCATTTTATAAATGACCCTATTACAGCCATCCAAATGCAAAAGTGCAACTTTTTTTTTGATAATTATTGATCTAGAGAGTCCAGAGAATTGTCCTAGACTGGTTTGGTTCCGATCGGGCGAAAAACCAGGGACTAGTTCGCAAAAGTAGGTTTTAAACATATTCACAAATATTTAATGAACAGTTTGATTGACAGCAATAGTTCTTGAGGCAAAGTTGTTCAGCATGAGCAGATCTATCAAATGATATGCATTTTGTGACAATAAGTGTAACACCACGTGATTACAGAGCCATAAAACTCGTTAGCGCCAACTAGTGGCCGATTTCTTTCAAAATTCTTACAGACCTCTAGGGCCATGAGTCGAACATGCCCAATTTAGGCAATTTAGTCCAAAACCTACTTTTGCGAACTAGTCCTAGGTTTTTGGCCCAATCGGAACCAGACCAGTCTAGCACAGTTCTCTGGAGTCTCTAGATCAATAATTATCGAAAAAAAGTGGAACTTTTGCATTGGCCTGGCTGTAACAGGGTCATTTAGTAAGGGGGCGGGACAAAAACACTCCAAAGCCTATACAACCTAAGGGAAAACCCCAATCTTCACAAAAATCGATGAGCATATGTGTCATAGCATGGCGAAGAAGCATGCCGAGTTTCATGCAGATCGGACCATAGGTGGCGCTATAACTGTCCAAAACGTCTCTTCTTATTAGGGGTTCAAGCACGAAGTGCTGAAACCCTATTGTAATTGTGCTGGTTTTTATTATTATTATTCTTCTGCCGTAAAACGCATCGTGCAGCCCAAACCGTAAGTGTTGACTTGAAACTTTGCCAGATGGTAGTACAAAAATCGAGGAGAGGTTATCAAATTATGACCCAGATTGGCCCATAGGTGGCGCTATAATGACCAAATTTACTAAATTGCTCATAACTTTATGTGAAGGGGATAACGAAAGGATATGGTCGACTGTGTAGCTCGTTGGAAAATCTGGAAAGGAGGCTATACTTTTCTGGACAAAGTGCTTAATTTGGAGAAATCTTGGTCCCAATCTTTACCCAAGTTACCCAATTTACCCAATCTTCACCCAAGTGAGACATGGGTAAATCGAATAATTGAGAGTTGGGCAAATGATCCGAACTTGCCGTCTACATAAAGATTGGAAATAGACTCAATGCCCTTCGAGGACCAAGTTCCGAAGGTAGAGTCTGAGAGAGAAGGTGTGAAATTATAATTATTCTTTATGGGAGAATGCACCGACGTTGTCTGCAACTTAAAATGTCTTCTAAATTGAGACCAAATTCTAATAGAGTGATAGACTACTGGGTTAGCGCAGAATTGGCTTCGAGGGGGAGGAGATGGGG
The DNA here is from genome assembly GCF_963993115.1 of Abramis brama. Lineage (NCBI taxonomy): Eukaryota > Metazoa > Chordata > Actinopteri > Cypriniformes > Leuciscidae > Abramis > Abramis brama. Next base: position 23,221,393 of record NC_139973.1, read on the forward strand.
AACAAAGTATGGAGCCTAGATCAAATGAGCTAGAGGCAAACTCCATTTGCGTCCAGGCCTCGTGCCCATCGGGACCCCTTCTTCCCAACCAGTGTAACATTGTCTTTATATTACATGCCCAATAATAGTAAATCAAATTAGGTAGAGCTAGGCCAGCTAGCTTTTTAGGTCTTTGGAGGGTGCTGCTTTTGATTCTGGATGTTTTACCATTCCAGATAAAAGATGATATACTACTCTCCAATGAGCTAAAGAATGATTTTTTTAATGAGGATGGGGATATTTTGAAAGGGGTAAAGCAATTTTCATAACATGATTATTTTGATAAGATTAATTCGGCCTGCTAGGGACAGCGGGAGATTCATCCATCTAGCCATGTCTTTTTTAAATTTTTCAAACAAGATGTTAAAATTCTTAGTGAAGAGGGACAAAAAAGCAGGAGTAATCTCTACCCCAAGATATTTAAAGCCCTTGTTGACAATTCTAAATGGGAAATGTGATGCAGGGATTGAGGTGGCTGCCTGATTAAGAGGAAAGATCTTGCTTTTTTTTTCGAAATTGATTTTATAGCCGGAGAGGTTTCCGAATTGAGTCAGGATGTTGAGAATGGAGGGAACAGAACTTAGTGGGTCTATGACATATAAAAGAATGTCGTCTGCATATAGGGATAATTTGTGTGTGAGGCCCGAACGCTCTATGCCCTGAAAATCCACAGATTGTCTAAGAGCAATGGCCAGCAGCTCAATGGCAATGGCGAAAAGCAGTGGAGACAGACTGCAGCCTTGACGTGTGCCTCTGCCAAGAGAGAAATACTCTGATTGCTGTCCATTAGTAATTACTGTGGCTGTAGGATGAGAGTAGAGGAGTTATCCAGGAGATGAAGGAATCTCCAAATCTGAATTTTTTTAAGGTTGCAAACAAATATTGCCATTCAACTTGGTCGAACGCTTTTTCAGCGTCTAGAGATATAACCATTTCGGGGAGCGGGATGGAGGGGAATAAACAATATTGAAAAGTCTTCTAAAATTTGAAGTAGAGTGCCTATTTAGGATGAAGCCTGTTTGGTCTGCTGCGATAATTTGTGGAATAACGGTCTCCAATCTAGCTGCCAGAACCTTGGATAAAATTTTATAATCCACATTCAGCAGAGAGATTGGGCGGTAGGAGGAGCACCGAAGTGGATTTTTTCCCCTTTTTGGTAGAAGCGTTATTGCGGCTTGTCATAGAGTTGGACTGTATTTTCTTCAATCCAACTCAGAAGAAAACTGCAACTTTACCATCACTGATTGGGCAACAATCTTCGACTTCCTCACTCCTTGGTTGCCTGCGTGGCCTTTCTGACACAGGGCCGGCAGGTCACAATCTGCATGTGGTCTGCCATGTGCTCATGGAGAGAGAAAACCTTCAACCAGAACAGAGTCAAACAAACCACTCAGAGTCAAACAAACCACTCAAGTTCATCATATTTTCTTCATCCAACGGAGAAGAAAATGATTGCAACTTCCACGTTTGACACTCACCGAACCATCAACATCCTTTTCCAAGAACTTCAAGAATTGTTTCCACTGCAAACAACCATGCAAGTATACATTTAATGAGGTGCTCTGAAAATGATAAGCTGATGGTTCTTTTCATAGTTAAATGGATCTTTTCCATAGTTCCATTTCCTGTTTCCGGTTCCATTCTGTCACTCACCATTTTACCTATGCATGTATTTGTGTTTTAGATTAGTTATGTTTATGATTTAGTTAATAAAACTTGTGCACGTATTTGGTTCTGATTCTCTGCTTGCAACAAAGTTTATTTTACGATCTTGATCTTATTACATGCTCTAAGCGCTGTACATGCTAAGAAATAATTATTTTTCGGTGGCCATGAAAGATACACTTTTCTTAGAATAAATGAATAATCAAAAGAGTTTGTTTGACGAACTGATTAATTGATTGTAACATAAATTTAGCTACATCAAGTTAATCTAATTAACTGACCCAAATATTAATAATTAATCATAACAAGTTATGAGTTATTATTAATATTTCCCCTTTGAGCTAACTCGTTACAAAAGGGACAGTTCACCCAAAAATTAAAATTCTGTCATTACTCACCCTCATGTCGTTCCAAACCCGTAAGACCTTTGTTCATCTTCGGAACACAAATATATATTTTTGATGAAATCCGATGGCTCGGGGGGGGGGGGGGCTTCATTGATAGCTATTTAATTAACACCTTGAAGGCCCAGAAAGGTAGGAAAGACATCATTAAACCACAGTGGTTCAACCTTAATTTTATAAAGCGACGAGAATACTTTTTGTGCGCAAAAAACTAGCGATTAATATAATTTTTATATTATCGACTTGTATAATTTTCTTCTCTTTACGTGAATACTCGCCAGGACATGCATTTTAACATATGATTTTGACTATTCAAACCTAATAATCTGCGAAAAAGGACTGAAGTCGCAATCGCATGCTATCTGAAAGGCATATGCGTGCGCTTCAGGTCTGAGCCCGGCAGCACGAGCACGTCTTGTGGTTTATTTTCTCATGTATGCATGTTTCTTTGTTACTTCCTCTGTCACGCGCTGCGCATATATGTTTTACTGTTCTGCTTCCGTTGTTTAGTGAATGTAAACAGTGGAAACAGAGCTCTGCACACACGTCCTGACTCCTGCTGTCACACAGCAACGCAAATTAAGAAATAATGCTCTTATTATTTTGAGTGCTGTCATCCTTAAAGTACCGCTGTAGGCTCCGCCCTCTTCTGGAAAGAGGGGTGGGGAGAAGCAGCTCATTTGCATTTAAAGATACATGCACAAAAACAGCATGTTTTTCCTTCCACTCTGTGGGGTGTTTTGAGCTGAAACTTCAGACACATTCTGGGGACACTGAAAACGTATATTACATCTTGTAAAAAAATAAAAAAATCCAGGAAATTTGTCAACATCTTATTTGGTATAAATTATTAGGACCATCAGTTTGTCCCATTCATTTAGTTAATTGTGTAAACAAAAGTGCATTTAATCTTTTTCCCTGCCCTGCACGTAATGTCTGTTATAGGGACATACATTCCGAAGCATATCAACATGTATTCCAACAGTGAAATGATCAGTTTTAACATCTGGTCACCTTTGGGGTGTTTTCACACTTGTAGTTCGGTTCTTTTGCTTCTCTTGCCCCACACTAAAAAGAAAATAGTAAAGTCACACTCTAAATTAACACGATGTCGATATTTCATGCTTTGAATACCACGATCAATACCGATATATTGCAACAATCCCTACACCCAACCTAAAGATAAAAAATGAAAAAAACTGGTTTTAAGATGCATGTTTTGCGATGGAGCAACACTGAACATCCAAAACAATGCAGTGTGCTGGGCTAAATTCTTGTTTGGTGCGCACCAAGGTTCAGATGGCAGCGTTCACAGATATTCAAATGAACTGTACTAACAGAGAAATTGCACTAGAGTTAATTTTAATCGAACCAGACCTGCCAAGTGTGAACACACCCTTAGTCAGTGGCAGTCTACAAACCCACCTGTCTAGCTTAGTTGTTGGTCCTCCTTTCTTCTCAGATCCCAAAAGATGAGCATATTCTACGGTTCCTGCGTGCACGGGACTTCAACATAGATAAGGCACGGGAGATCCTTTGTCAGAGTCTGACGTGGAGGAAGCAGCATCAGGTGGACTACCTGCTGGACACATGGAGCTCTCCTCAGGTGTTGCACGATTTTTACACCGGCGGCTGGCACCACCACGACAAAGGTGAGTGAGCACTGTAATGCCCTGTCAGCTAAATGTATTTGTCATTAATGCATAGCCAATACATACCGGCTTAATGATGGGAACCATTTATTCATGACAGTTCATAAAATGTCAGAACTTTCGCACTTTCATGCGAAAGAGACTCAGAATCAGAATCAGAAAGAGCTTTATTGCCAAGTGTGCTTGCACACACAAGGAATTTTTCTTGGTACTGAAGCTTCCAGTGCACATATACAAATACAAATACAAGAAGAAACATAGTAATACAAATTCTAGGAATAAAAATATAAATATAAAAATATGAAAAAAGTATAAGGTCACAGTTGGGTTTAGTCAGAACAAACATTTATAGATTATGAACATATTTACAGTATTTTGAATAGTATGAATACATAAAAATATCACCAAATATTGCACTAAACAATGGGAGTATTGCACTTTCAGGCATATGCCTTGGGAGGTATGTTAACTGTTCAGAATGGAAATGGCCTGTGGGAAGAAACTGTTCCTGTGCCTAGATGTTCTTGTGGCCAGTGATCTGAGTCGCTGTCTTGACGGTAACAGTTCAAACAGGTGGTGTCCAGGGTGAGTGGAGTCTGTGATGATTTTGCCTGCTCTCTTCCTCACTCTGGAAGAGTACAGGTCCTGGAGGGTTGGCAGGGGGGCACCAATAATCCTCTCCGCAGTCCGGACTGTCCGTTGTAGTCTCCTGATGTCTGATTTGGTAGCTGAACCAAATTCCTGAATTTGGCTGTTCCTCCTGAACTGTTCCTCCTGAAGTCCACTATCATTTCCACTGTTCTGAGCGTGTTCAGCTCAAGGTTGTTATAACTGCACCAGACAGCCAGCTGTTCAACCTCCAGTTTGTAAGCAGACTCATCACTGTTTTGGATGAGACCGATGACAGTGGTGCCGTCAGCAAATTTCAGGAGCTTGACAGAGGGGTCTTTAGAAGTGCAGTTATTAGTGTACAGGGAGAAGAGCAGTGGGGAGAGAACGCACCCTTGGGGGGCGCCAGTGCTGATTGTGAGAGTCCTGGATGTGAGTTTCCCCAGTCTCACTAGCTGCTGCTGGTCCATCAGGAAGCTGGAGATCCACTGACAGATTGAGGATGGCATGGAGAGCTGGGTCAGTTTGGCTGTGAGAAGATCAGGCATGATGGTATTGAAGGCCTAACTGAAGTCCACAAATAAGATCCTTGCTTAAGTCCCAGGTCTGTCAAGATGTTGCAGGATATAATGCAGTCCCATGTTGACTGCATCATCCACAGACCTGTTTGCTCTGTAAGCAAACTGAAAGGGATCCAGCAGGGGTCCAGTGATGTCCTTCAGGTGGGCCAACACCAGTCTTTCTAACAACTTCATGACCACAGACGTGAGAGCAACAGGTCTGTAGTCATTAAGTCCAGTGATTTTGGACCAGTGCGTTTGAAGCAGCAGGGAACTTCACGCTGCTCCAATGATGTGTTGAAGATCTGCGTGAAGACTGGGGCCAGTTGGTCAGCGCAGGCTTTTAAACAAGCAGATGAGATGCCGTCTGGGCCTGAAGCTTTCCCAGTCTTCTGTTTTTTGAAGACTCGGCTCACGTCCTCCATATAGACCTTAAGCTCAGGTTGGATGGCAGGAGGGGGGAGGAGAGGGGTGCAGGAGGTGATGGTAAATGTACGAAGTGCAGATCAGAGCGGGTGTGAGACTTTTCAAACCTGCAGTAGAATGAATTTAAATCATCAGCAAGTTGTTGATTCTCCACAGACCGGGGGGATGGTGACTTGTAGTTGATGTTCCTCAGGCCTTTCCAGACGGGTCGTTGGCTGAAAACGGTTTTTTCAGCTTTTCAGAGTAGCTTCTTTTAGCAACTCTGATCTCCTTTGTCAGTCTGTTTCTGGCCTGGTTATACAAGATTTTATCCCCACTTCTGTAAGCATCCTCTTTGGCATGACGAAGCTGTTTGAGTTTCCCAGTAAATCATGGTTTATCATTAGTGAATGATAAGAATGTCCTGGTAGGAATGCATGTATCCTCACAGAAACTGATATATGATGTTACAGTATATGTGAGCTCATCCAGATTGTTGGTAGCAGCTTCAAAAACTGGCCAATCAGTGGAATGGAAGCAGGCCTTGTAGATCCTGCTCTGCTTCATTAGTCCATCTTTTTACAGTCCTTATTACAGGTTTAGCTGATTTCAGTTTCTGCCTGTAGGTCGGTATAAGATGAACCAAACAGTGATCAGAGAGCCCCAAAGCTGCCCGTGGGATGGAGTGATACGCATTCTTTATTGTGGTGTAACAGTGGTCCAGTATATTACTGTCTCTGGTGGGACATGTAATGTGCTGTCTGTATTTTGGCAGTTCATGGGAGAGATTTGCTTTGTTAAAATCCCCAAGAATGATTAAAAGAGAGAGCCTGGGTACTTTTGTTCCATTTCAGCTATTTGTTCAGCCAGCTGTTGTAGCGCCGCGCTCACACACACGTCTGGAGGGATGTACACATTCACAAGAATGAAATCCAACTGTTCATTCAAATCAAATCTGTTATCTGGCATTCAGTGACGAGTAATAGTAGTAATAATAATAATAATAATAATAATAATAATATATACCAAAATATATTATAAATAATACACTATTGTTCAAAAGTTTGGGGTCAGTAAGATTTTTTTTTTTTTTCAAAGCGGTCTATTCTGCTCGTCAAGGCTACATTTATTTATCAAAAATGCAAATGCAGTAATATTGTGAAGTATTATTATAATTTAAAAGTAGCTGTTTTCTATTTAAATATATTTAAAAATTTATTTTTTCCTGTGATGGCAAAGCTCCAGTCTTCAGTGTCGCAAGATCCAAGGTCAGAAATCATTCTAATATGCTGATTTGCTGTTCAAGAAATATTTCTGATTATTATTATTATTATTATTATTATTATTATTAGCTGATAATGTTTGTGTTGCATACTGTGGAATGTGTAGTGTTTTTATTAGTTTATTTATTTTTATGAACAAATATTAAAATAGAAATATGAAATGAGAAATAGAAATGTGAATTATTTAAAAATATTTCTAGAAATGTTTATTAAAATTATGAATAGGGATGCACCGATACCACTTTTTCAATATCTCACGGGCGTCGGCGACTCGTCGGTGATTCTCTCAGATCGCGTCTTTGCTCATTCACACTGCGTGATTGTCACTCGCGTGAACGAGCACCGATTTGCCTGTGATTTCGGGCATTTGTCGGCGATTTCTCAAAACCTGTCGGCGAGCCAAAATCGGGGCTAAAATCGTGCAGTCTGAACTCGGCATAAGACGACACCATTCTCTCTACACAGACTTTAGACGCGAACCTGTGAGAAACGCTGATGCCGTTCACATGTGCATTAAGAATTGGTTCTATAATTATGTGCGTTTGAATATATGTGCGCAGGTTTTTAATTCCCTACAAACCAAGCCTAAACAAAGTACTGGTCTTTCCTTATAAACTTTGATACAGAATTTTATTTTATTTTGTCACTTCAGGGTAGGTACGTGAAACGAATTTTCCCGACAACGCTTTATCTGTAGAGTGGTAAAGGGATCCTCCATAGGGAGAGACTAGTTGGCACTTCAGCACTGTGTTGTCATCGGGTCCAGGCGAAGGTCCTTCGTCAGATCTGGATACGGCCTGGATCCGGCAGGCTGCGGAAAACCTCAGGATAAACAAAGACACTAAAATTAGCGTAGATGCCATTCTTCTTATGATGTAACGAGTACATCGGGATTTATGGGAAGTGTTCCCGGTTCCGGCTGACCTAATCTATGCAGCCTAACATTGAATTATAGAAGTCTATAATGTATTATGTGAATGCTAGGTCAAAGAGATGTCTTTAATCTAGCTTTGAACTGACAGAGTGTGTCTGCTTCCCGAACAATGGTAGGAAGACTGTTCCAAAGTTTTGGTGCTAAATAGGAAAAGGATCTACCGCCAGCAGTCGATTTTGATATTCTAGGTATTATTAACTGTCCGGAATTTTGAGATCGCAATAGACGTGAAGGACTGTAATGCGTTAAGAGCTCGCTCAAGTACTGCGGAGCTAAACCATTTAGTGCTTTGTAAGTAATCAGCAATATTTTAAAATTTATGCAACGTTTAATAGGCAGCCAGTGCAGTGTTGCCAGAACCAGGCTAATATGGTCATACTTCCTGGTTCTGGTAAGAACTCGAGCTGCTGCGTTTTGGACTAGCTGTAGTTTGTTTATTAAGCGTATAGGGCAACCACCCATAATAGCATTACAATAATCTAGCCTTGATGTCATGAACGCATGAACAAATTTTTCCGCATTTGTCAATGAGAGCATATGGCGTAATTTAGATATATTTTTAAGATGGAAAAATGCGGTTTTACAGATACTAGACACATGACTTTCAAATGAAAGATTGGTATCAAAGAGCACACCCAGACGACGAAGACTTAACAGAGCAGCCATCAAGTGTTAGACAGTATTCTAGGTTATTACGTGTGGAAATTTTTTGTCCAATAAGAATCTCTGTTTTTTCAGAATTTAGAAGTAGGAAATTACTAGTCATCCAATTTTTATATCAGCTATGCATTCCGTTAATTTTGTGAATTGGTAAGTTTCGTTAGGTTTTGAAGAAATATACAGCTGAGTATCGTCAGCATAATAGTGGAAGTTAATTCCATGTTTCCTAATGATATCTCCTAATGGTAGCATGTACAGAGTGAACCGCAACGGTCCTAGTACTGAGCCTTGTGGTACGCCATACTGAACTTGTGATCGATAAGACATCTCTTCATTTACTGCTACAAACTGATAACGGTCAGATAAGTATGATTTAAACCATGCTAGTGCAATTCCACTAATGCCAACATAGTTTTCTAGTCTATTTAAATGAAGGTTGTGGTCAATGGTGTCAAATGCAGCACTAAGATCAAGTAACACTAATAGAGAGATACAACCACGATCGGATGATAAGAGCAAATCATTTGTGACTCTAACGAGAGCCGTCTCGGTACTATGGTACGGTCTAAATCCGGACTGAAAATCCTCACAGATATCATTTCTTTCAAGAAAGGAACACAGTTGTGAGGATACTGTTTTTTCTAATATCTTTGATCAACCTGTAATTGACTAATTCTGTAGGATCAAGTTGCGTTTTTTTAACAAGCGGTTTAATCATAGCCAGCTTAAAGGTTTTTGGTACGTATTCCAAAGAGACAAAAATGAATTAATGATATTAAGAAGAGGATCTATGACCTCTGGAAGTATCTCTTTCAGTAGCTTAGTCGGTATAGGGTCTAACATACATGTTGTCGATTTAGATGAATTAACGAGTTTGCAAAATTCTTCCTCTCCTATAGCAATAAATGAATCAAATTTTTCCTCAGGGAGACTTAAATGCACTGCCTGATGCGATACTGTAGTAGATGGTTGCATAGTTATAATTTTGTCCCTGATATTATCAATCTTATAAGTGAAGAAGTTCATAAAGTCATTACTGCTGTGTTGCTTGGAAACTTCTGGGCTTGAAGCTTTCTTTTTAGTTAGTTTAGCCACTGTTTCAAATAAATACCTAGGATTATGTTTATTTTCTTCTAATAGGTTTGAAAAATAAGCAGATCTAGCAGCTTTTAAAGCCTCTCTGTAAGTAATCGAGCTCTCTTTCCATGAAATCCGAAATACCTCTAGTTTTGTTTTCTTCCAGTTGCGCTCCATTTTTTTGGCTGCTCTCTTAATGGCCTGAGTATGCTCGTTGTACCACGGCATTGGACTATTTTCTTTAATCTTCTTTAAGCGCAAGGGAGCAACTGTGTCTAAAGTGCTGGAAAAGAGAGAGTTAAAAGTTTCTGTTGCAATATAAAGTTCTTCTAAGCTATCCGGGATGCTGAGATGATGAAACTGATTAGGAATATTATTGATAAAGCAATCTTTAGTGGCAGAAGTGATAGGTCTAACATATTTATAACACGGAGTCGGCTTTGCAGCCTTGGCTAAATGTAATTTACATGAGACTAGATAATGATCTGAGATGTCATCGCTCTGCTGCAGAATTTCAACGGCATCAACATCTATTCCATGTGATAATATTAGATCTAGAGTATAATTACGACAATGAGTAGGTCCTGACACGTGTTGTCTAACTCCAATTGAGTTTACAATGTCTTTAAATGCCAATCCCAATGCATCTTTATCATTATCTATGTGTATATTAAAATCACCAACAATTAGTACTTGATCTGCAGTCAATATTAATTCTGATAGAAAGTCCGCAAATTCTTTGATAAAATCTTTATGGTGCCCTGGTGGCCTGTATACAGTAGCCAGCACAAATCTCAAACGTGATTTATCGTTTACACTATATATTTTTACATTAAGCACCAACACTTCAAAAGAAGTATATTTAAAACTAGATTTCTTAGTGGTTTTGAAAATATTACTATATCATTAACAATGAGTGCTTTTGGAGTAAACGATCGAATATTCAGCAACCCAAGCTTTAGCATTTGCTCATCTGTATTATGTTTTTTATTTGTTGAACATCAATTAAATTTTTAACCTTAGATGGGTTTGGACGTTTTTTGGATTTCCAAATTCGGGGAACAGACACAGTCTCTATATGATGATATCTAGGTGAAAGAGGCTCTATGTGATGGGATTTATCTGACCTTGGTGACGCGAGGCCGCTAGCAGACAGTCGGTTAAGCCAGTCTGTCTGCTTCCTGACCTGGTGCCCAATTTGTAATTTTTTTTATCTCTAAGACTATGAGCCAAATTACTAGAGAGAAGAGCAGCACCATCCCAGGAGGGATGAATACCATCTCTTTTCAACAGGTCAGGTCTGCCCAAAAAACTTTTCCAATTGTCTATGAATTCTATATTATTACGCGGACACCACCTAGACAGCCAGCCATTGAGTGAACACAATCTACTAACTATCTCTTCACTCCTGCGAACAGGAAGGGGGCCAGAGCAAATTACAGTGCCGTACTTGCAAGTTCACACACCTCTTTAATATTAATTTTGGTGATCTCCGACTGGGGGAGTCGAACATCATTAGTGGCGACGTGAATAATGATCTTAGAGAAATTACGATTAGCATTAGCCAGCACTTTTAAATTTGCTTTGATGTCAGGCGCTCTGGCTCCCGGCAAACGTGACTATGGTGGCTGGTGTCTCTATTTTCACGTTCCGTGTAATAGAATTGCCAGTTACTAGGGCACAATCAACAGAATTCTCAGTGGGTGTTTCACTGAGCGGGGCAAATCGATTTGTTATGGTAATTGGAATGGAAGAGTGTTTTTTTGATCCGCGACTATAGCGATCCCTCACTGTCACCCATTTGCCTTGCTGCGCAGGCACTAACTCAGCCGGAACCGCATCATGTAGAGAGTTCACTACGCTAGGCGCATCCAAAATAGTATCTAAAGCTCTAGCACTCTTACTATCCTCAATTAAAGTTTGGATGCGTGTCTCTAGTTCTGAAATCTTTTCCATCAGCCTAACTGTCTCCTTGCATTTATCACATATAAATCCTATATTGCCGACAAAGAAGGCTATGCTAAACATGTGACATGAAGTGCAGGTGACAATAACAGGACAAGACATTACTCACCGTGTTTGTTGACTGATTCTTGTTGTATGAACTTAAATTCATTTAGTCATTCCTGCTAGATAAAGTTTTGTCAGGTTGACTACATTTAATTTTTGCCCTGCCTAAAATCGCCAACATTATAATTTTAGCTAATTTGACTCTACAGTTATTTCCAATGATAGAAGCTACTAGTGTTCAATTTAATTAAACCCACCTTTCACAGAGTAATATTGAATATTATTTATGCAGGTCTGTGAAAGAGGTTTAATGCATGTATAGTGTATACTGAGTGCCCACAGCCCTAAACTAAACACAGTCGCCACTCTTCTGCATAATGGTAACCACAAAATTCAAAAACATTACAGAAAGTCCTCTAAGTTTCTAACATAACTGAATATTAAACACTAACATTAACTAACAACATCTTTCCATTTACAGAAAAACACATAAAATAACACTTTAATCCCTAAATTTACCCTCCTAATGCAGTCCCTTGCAAAGCATGCTGGGAACTACAGATCCACTGCCCAGTTAGTTGTCAACAAAAATGATTCATGTAGTTTTCACACAAATTAAGTAAGTAAACTTCAGTTTTAAATATATTAGGTTGATTGAACACAATTCAATTAAGTTGTGACAAAATATTAAACAATTGTGTTACTTTTGCTTATTTTAATTAATTAAATTTAACGAGAGGCAAAAATTCATTTTTTGAGTGTAGGACCAGACAGGTTGCAGTTTTTTACCAAACTGGAGAAAATTTTAAGCCAACAGCAGGATGGGGATTTAATAATATTAGGAGGAAATTGGAACTGCACTTTAGATTTCACAAAAGACAGGAATGGAGAAGAACCTCATGCACTGTCAGCTGCAGTTTTAGCCAATGTAATAATAATAATTAAAAAATAATCAGATGTATGGAGGGAACACAATCTTATCAGCACAACAATATACATGGGTAACATTTAGTAATGGTAGGATTTCTGGGGCACGATTGGACAGGTTCTACACATCACACACTATGAGAAATAGAGTTAAACATACAGCTATCACTGCTATATCCTTTTCTGATCACAAAATCATTACAATAGAGTGTTCATTGGTGAAAAGAGTTACTACTGGCATTTTAACATTAAACTTCTGGATAAGTACTTCTGTGAGAACTTTGGAGTTTTTTGGGAAACCTGTAAAACTGAAAAATGTTTATATGAAAGTATAATTCAGTGGTGGGAAATCAGCAAGGTTCATATAAAAGGGTTCTGTCAGCAATATGCAACCCATTCTTCTTTGGTTTTAAAAAAGACATTAGAGTTGCTAGAAAAGGAGATCATTGACATTAAGAAGACCATGTCTGTTAATGATACTGCAGATTTACAAGAACTGTGGACAGAAAAGAAAATTCAGTTGAGCCTCATTCTAAATGAAAAAGTTAAAGGAGCCCTTGTAAGGAGATGTTTTTTTAACAACAAGGGACATGGATGGTCCTACATCTTTTTTTTTTTTTTAATTTGGAGAGAAAAGCTGGACAGTAAAAGCAGATGTACAGTTTAAAAGAAAATAATGGAAAAGAAACCTCTGATCCAGTCACAATGCGTAGAATCGCTGTGTTTTTTTATTCTGATTTATTTACTGCTGAAACCTCGAATGAGCAGTGCACAAATGAACTGCTTCAGGACTTTCCCGTTTTAACTCCAGAGCACAAACAATTGTTAGAGACTGAGCTCACCTTTGAGGAGGTTACCGCTGCAGTCATGGGGCTCTCTTCAGGATGGGCACCTGGCTTGGATGGATTACCTGTAGAGTTTTATAAGAACTTTTGGACTGTTTTAGGACATGACTACTTTGAGGTTTTGCAAAACTGCATTACAGAAGGAATCCTTCCCACAAGCTGTCGGCGGGCTGTTTTAACACTACTCCCAAAAAAGGGTGATTTAATGCTATTAAAGAACTGGAGGCCTGTAGCAATTTTATGCTTTTAAAGCTTTTATTGTTTCAAAGCAGCTTTACAGTGATAATAGGAAATTAAAGTAACAGAGATTGTTTTGGCTTTACAGCAGTTCTAGAATAAAGTTATTGTCTAGCTAAAGTTAGTTTTGATTGATTCACTTCCGTTGCAGAGATCATTAGTTATTAATTTTAGTTAGTGCAAAGATGGATTTTGTTGAATTTTATTTTACTGTTAACAGCCCTACAGTAGTGCCTTATTAAAGGTGCATTGTGCAAGTCTCTGAGTTTTTGCAGAACTATGCCCCCTCTGGCGACAAGCGAAACTGCAACCAGAGGTGTGCACGCTCATGGACCACACGCACACGCACGCTTGCACGAGCACGAGCTGTTCATAACCAAAGGAGCATCAGCCGCACAAATCTTTTGTTTACAGTCATAATGTCTTCAGAGGTAATAAAGTTATAAACCTGCAAGTCATTTTAAATATGTGAAAGGAAAGGCATTTGAGTAAATTACACACTTATGTGTGAGGGGAAAACAGGGGTAGTAGAAAACTTCGGTTTTTGTTTCCATCTATTTCCATGTTGAACTGTTGTAACGTTATGTGTTTACTGTATCCACTTATGATTGTATTATTATGGAAACACGCTCATGAACAATATAAGTTATTACTTTGTTATTACTTTGTAAAAGCTCAAAATAATAATCATACCATACACAGTTGGTCAACAAAGTACACTCAAATGTCTCAAGGTAATATTCATAGATTATTACATCATTTGTTGTCATAGATTTGCCGTATCAGACATTAGAGACTGGGCTATATCTTACCGTTTTATCAAGAAAAAAGCCAACTGAGGATCCCGTTTGAGCCCTAGAGCAGACCGGAGATTCCAACGAACAGTATTTATATCTTTTTTAGCTTTTTTACCTTTTGTACACAGCCACGTCCAAGTGATCTGAGGGCGCGGGCGCTTCCTAGTGTGTGCAGACCGGAGATCTCTCCATTTGTTGAAAGCCTTCCCGATGTTGACTCTCGTCTTATTCCGACGCCTGTGGCACTAGACAAAAGTTTTCTTTTCTTTGTCTTACGTGGAGTTTGCATTGGGGTTTGGAATGAACTACAAGCCGGTCTCTTTGAATCCATCTTCTACTTTTGTCGAAAGTTGACTAAAGTTTTGTCGCTCGAGTTGTCTTCGCTGATACGGAGAATGGCGGCGAATACACAAACCTGCCAGACATAGCCAGGTGAGCGTGAACGCGCATGACGTCACGCCCAGTCTCAAATTCCGTCCCGAATCCCTCTTATTTATTTTACTGTACAGGATTATAGAGGCAATCGCAGTGATCAGAGTAGGGCTCATTCAGCCCATCAGGCAATTGTTTAAGCATGTATGGGTTAGAAAAATGGGTATTTTTAACATGAAATGTTGCGCAATGCACCTTTAACTGAATTGATCAGTTAAAATTAAGAACTTGTAGGCTACATGATGATGCATATAGACTACTATTTAATACGTTTAAAAAAAATGCCCCAGGAAATCAATTTATAGCGGAAATATCATCTCTTTATGGAAAAGTTTGTTTCTGTTGCTGTCAACATTGTTTTTGGAAGATACATTAAAAATGCAGTTAGCTTCTGTGTACGGATCTACAATGCATGGCATAAAATATGGTTAATAGTGGATAATTTGACGCGCTTCCGTGTCAAAGTGTCTGTTATCAGCGGATTCTGTTCATGTGTGCCCAGACATTTTAGAAATCACGACCAGCTGGTGTTTTACGGCCATGTCTGGAATAAAGAGTAGGCCTATGTATGGTAAACCTATATACATACAGTTAGGGTGATATTAAAGGACATAAACCGTGATATAAGATTTTGGCAATATTTCCCATATCCAAGTCATTTATTCCCAGGTCACGTCCACAAACCTCTTGCATATTGTTTGGTCACACCACAAGGTGTCACTGTGGCCTCAAAGCTTCAGCACTGCCACTCTGAGCTTGATTGCTATGTCTGAGGTAAAACACACCCCCCTCATTAGCATACAGAGCAATAAATGTATAAATAAATAAATAAATGATAAAAAAAAAATGTGGAAAAAATAATAATTATACATAAAATAAGGAAAAAGTATAAGTAGTCTTTTTTTTTTTCTTTTTTTTTTACATTCGCATATTTATTTATGTATTTATTTATTAAGTCAGGTTTGGCATTTCATACTTAACACATTCATTCATTCATTCATTAATTCATTAATTCATTCATTCATTCATTCATTCATTCATTCATTCATTCATTCATTCATTTATTCATTTTAATTTCTGCAGGTTTGGTCCTCCATACTTTGCATTCCGTTAATTTTGTGAATTGGTAAGTTTCGTCAGGGCGTGAAGAAATATAGAGCTGAGTATCATCAGCATAACAGTGTAAACTAATTCCATTCTTGGAATGCAATTATTTTACCCTATTCAGCCGCACACTGCAGACCCATAGGTGTAATTTTTTGTAATAGTTGCAGCGTACAACATGCTAAGTCAGGAAATAGTCAGAAATCGGAAGGTCTTCCTAAGATGTGCCCCATGGTCCATTCAAAGTGCCTTCAGTTTGATCTATCCTGGACAAAGATTTGCGGAAACACCAGACTACACTTTTAATCTACTGGAAATAATGATTTCAGAAGAATGCAGAATAAATCAAGGTTAACATTTATTTTTGCCAGGCAGAATTAAGCATCAAATAAAAATAATTAAAAAGAATACATAATACACAACTGATCAGCATATAATAGAGACATCATTCAAAATGAAATCTCAAAAATAGTTTCAAAGAGTCAGCCTACCTGGCAATAGAAAAACACAGCAACAGTGTGGGAAGTTCTGTTTACAGATACTTCCTTGAGTCAAGGCCGTAACCAGGGTTTGAAAATTAGTGAGGTCCGGCGTTTGGTGTTAAGAATTGTACTAATAGTGCTATAATAACACCCACAAATGCAACTCATTATATACATATAGCCTAAACTTTAAAATAGACAGACATTCTTTTGTCATTATTTTGTCTTTTAGACATCTCATTTGTCTCCTTCTGATCTCTATCCTCTTCCTCTCTGTTGCTCTCTTCTTTGGCTTTTTTTTTTTTTTTTAAAGGAGACATATCATGCTTTTAAATTGTTCCTTTTTACATATAAATCATACATTTGTAGTCTATAAAAAGCGGAACTGCAATGCTTGGGTCTGAATTCCTCATTATTATAGCTCCACAGGCCCCTTTTCTACCCCTTTTCTGATGTGCGTCTGAGAGCAACTCGTTTTGGTGCGGTCTCTTTAAATACAATTGAGACACTTCATACCCCGCCCACACTCGGTTCAACTCCACCCCGTTCGGCCATTTTTGTAGTTTGATAGCAGAGATACGATTATCTAGCGGCACAGAAACTTTTTATTCACACGTTATTAACAAAATGTCAACAACGGAAGACTTGTCCAGCCAGCCTTACATGTTTGAGCCAGAGTCGGAGCAGGAGCGAGATGAAAATGAAGACGACGAACCTGTAGAACAACGTCTTCATATGGATGTATCGCAATGGTGTGTACTGTATTTACACATGAAACTTTGGTCTTCCGACCTTTTACCACCATGTCGATTTATTTTGATTAATATGTGCGAGGGAGAGAGAGCAAGACAGCGTCTAGTTTGGAGACGGTGATGTCTTGTTTACACTGTCGCCTGGCTCTGAAGAGAGAGAGTGAGCGCGCGCGCGACCGGGTCTCTCTCTCTGCTCGTTCTTTCAGTTAAACATGCGTCCTGTAACAAGC
Source organism: Abramis brama (assembly GCF_963993115.1). Taxonomy (NCBI): domain Eukaryota; kingdom Metazoa; phylum Chordata; class Actinopteri; order Cypriniformes; family Leuciscidae; genus Abramis; species Abramis brama. The sequence continues at coordinate 23,238,497 of NC_139973.1, forward strand.
GTGGCAGTTCATCTACATTAAACGGTGTAATGAAGTGTGTGGGTTACTACATCCAACAACCGAACATTTTAACTTACCCTCTCGTAACTTCTGCATCCTTTAGCTTGGACTACAAAATTGCAGCGAGAAATAAAAATGGCGGATTGCTCGAAGTGTTGGGCCGGAAGTCAATGTCCTTATTTGGTAGTTCCGCTGCAAATACTGTGACGTAATAGTTCAAAAAACGTCATAGATAACAGAAAAATCAGAACAGGTTGAAAAATATGACCAAAACAGAATATAAAGATATCAACGAAGCACCTGAAGAGAATAATTTCATATTTTCTGTACTTCTACTTTGTCTGTGCTCTAATGCAGTGGTTCTCTACTGGTTAGGCCATTGGACCCACATTTTCCCATTGACATTAAGCTGCGACCCTTTTTAAAAAAATTTTTTTTAGGAATTTGACCTATATGGCCCATTCTACAGAATTGGTGCAAACTGCTGTCCCACAAAAACACATTTAAAAAGCATTTAAGTATTAAAATCTTAGATGTTTACTAAGATCTTTCTATTATCTACCGAATCCCACAATAATATTTAAAGGCACACTGTGTAGAAATTGTGTTTTTGTCAAACAGCGACCCCTAGAGTCGCTGTGGAATACTTGCACTGTCGTAAATACCCCGATTCCTTTTACACCTGGTCACATAAATGTGTTTTTGCGAAACGGATTTAAATCCGATCTTCAATTCCCGCGCTATATGCAGATTTAATGGAGTGCACGTCACCGAAAGCAACAGATATGAACTGCATTTTATTGATCATGAGCTAAAATTTAAAAATCAAAGACCGCAATATAAGAGAGCAGTAACAGCCCTGGTAAGATCATTTAATTTCTTTACTTTTAATGATGATGATTATGTGTTAAGCGTCTGCGACTTACTTTCACTTTGATTTGCGATAGTTTGCACGTTGTCTTGATGAATATGCTCAGTTGCTCATCTGCGGTGATGCGTGTTCCAGTAGCGTCGTCATATATGTCTATAACATATAGCCTATAACACGCTCTCACACGTTTTTTTTATTATTTTTTTTAGCATTTTTGGGAGGAGTACAATTTACATATGTGGTTTCAACAACCAGATGAATTTACACTTGTCCAGTTTCGTCTGGAATGTGGCACAGACCTCCTCCTGAAGTGGTTTGAGCGATCGGATTCAAATCCGTCTCGAATGCGTTTCGGAGGGCATTTACACCTGGTCTTTTCACGATCGGATAGCTATCCGATCTGAGAAAACGCATGAAGTGGCCAGGTGTAAACAGCCCCCATGACAAAAACATACGCACGAAAGCCGAAAACAAACGCTGGTTGGCCTCTCACGTCCAAATTTGAGGAAGTGGTGGGGGAAGTGACGTATGCCGTAAAGCAGTCGAATTTTGTAGTTCTTTTTGTGCTCGGGTTACTACCCGAACCCCGAAGTTACGTAGTGCCAGTAAAAGCGATACACACCCCGTCAGGCTATGGCAGACGTGTCATTCAACCTATTGTAAGTCGATGTACCATCACAAGGGTCTTGGAAATATATTATGAAGGTTGAAAAGCTACATGGTGTTCCTTTAAAATATCAGTAAGCTTAATATACAGTGAGGAAAATAAGTATTTGAACACCCTGCTATTTTGCAAGTTCTCCCACTTGGAAATCATGGAGGGGTCTGAAATTGTCATCGTAGGTGCATGTCCACTGTGAGAGACATAATCTAAAAAAAAAAAATCCAGAAATCACAATATATGATTTTTTAAATATTTATTTGTATGATACAGCTGCAAATAAGTATTTGAACACCTGTCTATCAGCTAGAATTCTGACCCTCAAAGACCTGTTAGTCTGCCTTTAAAATGTCCACCTCCACTCCATTTATTATCCTAAATTAGATGCACCTGTTTGAGGTTGTTAGCTGCATAAAGACACCTGTCCACCCCATACAATCAGTAAGAATCCAACTACTAACATGGCCAAGACCAAAGAGCTGTCCAAAGACACTAGAGACAAAATTGTACACCTCCACAAGGCTGGAAAGGGCTACGGGGAAATTGCCAAGCAGCTTGGTGAAAAAAGGTCCACTGTTGGAGCAATCATTAGAAAATGGAAGAAGCTAAACATGACTGTCAATCTCCCTCGGACTGGGGCTCCATGCAAGATCTCACCTCGTGGGGTCTCAATGATCCTAAGAAAGGTGAGAAATCAGCCCAGAACTACACGGGAGGAGCTGGTCAATGACCTGAAAAGAGCTGGGACCACCGTTTTCAAGGTTACTGTTGGTAATACACTAAGACGTCATGGTTTGAAATCATGCATGGCACGGAAGGTTCCCCTGCTTAAACCAGCACATGTCAAGGCCCGTCTTAAGTTTGCCAATGACCATTTGGATGATCCAGAGGAGTCATGGGAGAAAGTCATAACTTTTTGGTCATAATTCCACTAAACGTGTTTGGAGGAAGAAGAATGATGAGTACCATCCCAAGAACACCATCCCTACTGTGAAGCATGGGGGTGGTAGCATCATGCTTTGGGGGTGTTTTTCTGCACATGGGACAGGGCGACTGCACTGTATTAAGGAGAGGATGACCGGGGCCATGTATTGCGAGATTTTGGGGAACAACCTCCTTCCCTCAGTTAGAGCGTTGAAGATGGGTCGAGGCTGGGTCTTCCAACATGACAATGACCCGAAGCACACAGCCAGGATAACCAAGGAGTGGCTCTGTAAGAAGCATATCAAGGTTCTGGTGTGGCCTAGCCAGTCTCCAGACCTAAACCCAATAGAGAATCTTTGGAGAGAGCTCAAACTCCGTGTTTCTCAGCGACAGCCCAGAAACCTGACTGATCTAGAGAAGATCTGTGTGGAGGAGTGGGCCAAAATCCCTCCTGCAGTGTGTGCAAACCTGGTGAAAAACTACAGGAAACGTTTGACCTCTGTAATTGCAAACAAAGGCTACTGTACCAAATATTAACATTGATTTTCTCAGGTGTTCAAATACTTATTTGCAGCTGTATCATACAAATAAATAGTTAAAAAATCATATATTGTGATTTCTGGATTTTTTTTTTTTAGATTATGTCTCTCACAGTGGACATGCACCTACGATGACAATTTCAGACCCCTCCATGATTTCCAAGTGGGAGAACTTGCAAAATAGCAGGGTGTTCAAATACTTATTTTCCTCACTGTATATAAAATCATCATTTATTGGGTACTTTCAATTGGGAGGTGGCTGTTCCAAACAGTCATGACCGAAACATGTCATCATTGTTTTGGTTGTGACAAAAGGGAACACATAATCATTTATTTGGGGGAAATAAACAAATTTTTTGTAGACTTATGCAAATCATTAGTATCTTGGTATGTTTTAGTAGGGTTTTTTAAAATTCTGTAAAGTGATGTGGACGCTACCAATACATTACTGTCACTACCGAAAATGTGCCGTCACAACCAAACCATGCATGTTTTGTCTAAAAATAAGGTATTGAATTATCAACTAAGATGTTATTATAGTGACTGTAATGAATCCTTAACTTTGAAATCAGCATGATTAACTTAATGCCTTTTACAAAGAAAGATTGGATTCAAAATACAACAAATCTTGTAAATTACACTTGAAATATTGTCAAAATTGTAATTATTGATTTACCTGTGAAATTTTTTTTTTTTTTTTTTATTGTAGAGGTAGATGTAAACAAAATATGTTAAATTATTAAATTATTTGGTAGTGACAAATTTGGGGAGAGGAAAAATATTCCAAAACTTTCTGAAAATACAATATGATAATTAACTGCACAATTACTAGAAATGTGTAGCCTACCTTGGATATTATACAATTTGCATACATACAAAATTTGTGAAAAAAATTAAATAAAAATCAAGACGTTTCCAACTCTGTCTTTTTTAACCAATTCTGTAGAATGGCCCATATAGCCTAAATACTGTATATAAGAATATGACACATACTGATGATGATGATGAATAAAGAGTAGCCTATAAGTTAAGACTATTAAATAGCAGTTCCAAAATAGTTTTTGTTAATATAAAATAAGTGGTATGTGAGACCACAGTCATTTAGAAATATAGTTACAAAAATAACGTTAGAATAATGACACTGACATAAAACTTCACATAATCTCATCTGGCCGTGGATACTAAATGAGGACAAAGCGTTTTTCTCAGGCACTGATAGAAGAGTCAACCGCGTTCACACACGTCTTTTAAAATAAAAGTCTAGCGTCAGAAAAACAGAATTACGCTTGTTGTTTCTTTGACTGCACACTTGCACAGTTGATAAAACCCACTCAAAACGACCCACCAGTTGAGAAACACTGCTTTAATGAATATTTTTATGATGACTTTGTGAAAGGTTAACTAAACAGCATGAGCCGTCTTCCTGCTGGCCAGTATTTTGGATATTTCATTCTGTAACATACAGATCTGTATTATGCTATTGTTTTTGATAGTGTTGTACATTTCTTACAGATAATCACGTTGGTTGAGTTTGTCTTGCCGAATGTGGTATCTTCCTGTCAGGAATTACAGTTTGTCTATAAGCTGCTTCTTTTTTAAAATGAATGCCGGCAGTAGGCTACAATGTTGCCAGATATTGCTACAAAGAACAAGAAGAAAAAAATAATAACAATCCGAAATAAGTTAAAAGCTTGTGTTTTGGAAATAAGATTAATATATCACTAACCCTAACATGCAACTTCCCACTTTATTAACTTTCTAAAGTGTCACAATAAATGGGAACGAGTCCAAAAAGACGTATAATTGGTGGATCTGGCAACACGGAGGCTGCAATCGCGCTCTCACTTACAACAAGCTCGTTCAAGCCCTGTTCACTGTTCTAGCTTCTCGCAGTGACATGAATTGCAAACACTCATATGAAGTTGTTTAAACGGCTAGTTAATCATTCAGAGGGCTTGAAATTTTATTTTTGAATATAAAAAAATTACCGAGGTCCGGACCTCGGTGACCTCATAGCTGGCTAAGGCCATGCCTTGAGTGGTTTGCCAATTCCCTTTAAATACCCAAGTGGAACAAAAGAACAATAAACATCTAGCACCCAAATATTTATTCAGCTTTTGCTGGACCCTTTCTAGTGCCCGAAGTGGTCACGCCTGAGTTTGGGGGATAAACACAAATGGTTAATCTATGATCTTTATGGGGGCATCTCCCACACCAGGAGAACAGGCATTTTCTTTTTTCTGACTGTTCTGCTGCTGAGGGAATGAAACTTCTTTACCACTCGCACCAAAAGTATTTATTTTGACCTCTCATAAAACAGCTGGAGACAGTAGGTTTGTGTGTTTTTCATGACTGAATGGGACCTGGAGGGGAGAAGATAGTGTGCAGAGTCAGGAACTCAGCATGGGGGGAAGAGATGAGATTGGAGAAGTTGTGTTGTGCTCTCTGTCCCATAGATCTCTTAAGATTAGTGAGTTTAATTGTTTTATTGCAGGTTCAAATTCTTGAATTCAGTCTTAGTAAAAGTCCATCCTTACACTAATAATGATGATAAGAGCAAATAATTTGTGACTCTAATGAGAGCTGTCTCAGTACTACGGTACGGTCTAAATCCCAACTGGAAATCCTCGCAGATACCATTTCTTTCTAAAAAAGGAACATAGTTGTGAGGATACTGCCTTTACTAGTATCTTTGACAGAAAAGGTAGATTTGAGATCAGCATGTAATTGACTAATTCTGTAGGATTATAATATTATTATTAAAAACGTGCTTTTTTTCAATAAAATTTCAACAGTAGTAATTATTAGGTCCATAGACAACTAAAAACAAACATATATTCAGCAAACAATAAATAAGTTGCAATATGGAATTTCACGAGTTCACACTTACAAATAAGTCAGATAGAATAAAAGCGTATTTGGCGTGCTGTCCGAGGAGAGGGCTCCGGGCTCGGTATTCGGCCCGAACCCAGAGTACTCCCCCCGTATTCCTGGCTGTAAAAGAATGAGCCAAAAGTGAGGAGTCAGGGTGGTGGAGGGATGCTGAAAAACTGTCAAGGAATGTTAGGTGAGTTGACAGAGTGAGTGAATATATATATATATATATATATATATATATATATATATATATATATATATATATATATATATATATACATACATACAGTGGGTACGGAAAGTATTCAGACCCCCTTAAATTTTTCACTCTGTTATATTGCAGCCATTTCCTAAAATCATTTAAGTTTTTTTTTTTTTTCATTATTGTACACACAGCACCCCATATTGACAGAAAAACACAGAATTGTTGACATTTTTGCACATTTATTAAAAAAGAAAAACTGAAATATCAGAATAATGACATATCGTGTTAAATATCGTGTTGTCTAACTCCAGTTGAGTTCAGAATGTCTTTAAATGCCAATCCCAGTGCTTCTTTTTCATTATCTACATGTATATTAAAATCACCAACAATTAGGACTTTATCTGCAGCCAGTACTAACTCTGATAGAAAATCAGCAAATTCTTTGATAAAGTCTGTATGGTGCCCTGGTGGCCTGTATACAGTAGCCAGCACAAATCTCAAATGTGATTTATTATTTACACTAGATAGTGTTACAGTAAGCACTAACACTTCAAAATAATTATATTTTGAATATAATTATTAACGTTAATAATAAGCTACATGCCTCGTTTTACTTTCTTTGCCATTAACTTCCGACTGAACTACAAACTTTCCACTGACGTCTGTGAAAAAGGGATGCGCTCGACCAGCTCTTTAATCCACTGCGCGGTTTTTCTCTTATCAGCTCACGCAGCACAGCTATGTAGGTGTTACTATATTTTGTTTAATATTCCACTAATAAGATATATTTACTTCATTGACAGCCTTCTTTTTTATCCCCATTATACTCTCTGTTGTCAGTGTTTCTTTGTCCGGACACACACTGTACACACGCTGCCTTGTATCGGTTGTTGGCATCGGAGCATTTTTACGAGTACGAGTAGGCTACATGAGCTCAGTATCGGGCCGTATCGGTGCATCCCTAATTATGAATGTAATTTACTGTTGTCTTAAAATGTTTATTGCACATTTTGCACATTTACAATGCAAGACAGACAGCAGCATACCTATAAGGCACACCACATTTATGACATCCAAAAAAGCATGATTTGAAATGAAATAGACTCATGACTAAGATGTAAATGAGAACATAATTAAAATGGTTAATATTTTGACATAGAGAAACATAGGTTTTACTTTTAGATAATTAGACAACATTTTATTTGATGGGACAGTAGGGGACCTAGATAATGGGTAAGGGGATGCTGGCCCAAAAAAGGTTGAGAACCACTGCTCTACATGAACATAGTAAAATAATCTCCATCACCGACTACTGATGGCAGGGTAGTTTTCATGGCAAAAGAAAAAGCAAACACCTACAGAAAAATGACATATATGTTGAACAAGAACTGTTTCAGGAATGGCAATAAATGAATTACAAACAAAAAGCCATTTTTTTAATCTCCTCACTATCTTTGTTCTTGTTCTCCTCAGTCCCATTCAGCTGATAGGGCCATTAATGGAGGGATCTTTGTCTTCCCAGGTGTGAAACACATCAATATTCATGATGATTCATGCATACAGCTTTCTGACACAAAACATGTCTTTAAATTTTTAAAATCAATATATTGTTTTATGTGAATAAGTGGGCCGGATGATTTTCACATCGTTTTGAAGCAAAAGTTTTAGGCTACGTGATACAATTTTCAAAAGCCTTTTGAACAAATATATTCAGGTATGGGTTTTATGGCCTTATTTCAGTGACTAAATTTTTTTCCACTTACCACGCATAAACGTAATTTTCTCAAAACTACAAACTTTTATTTACATGCTGCTCATATTATTGTAGCAGAGTTTGTGCTGAATACAGTGTAATCATAGCCTAGAAATCTAGACGCACCCTAGCGGCAGCAAAATGTATTTTGCAGCCAGGGCAGTCTAGCAACTCTCCATTGACTTTCGGAGCTGCAAAAACCTAAATTGGGTCAGGCCAATCACGTCGTGTATAGAGTAGGCGGGGCGGGCTTAACATATGACGACAGAGTTGCGACGGTTACCTGCTACTTGAAAACGTACTCTGTTACTAACGTAACCTCGGTTCTCTCTAGAAGAGGGAACGAGTACTGCGTAATAGCTTACGCTATGGGGAAACACTCTTTTCCTCGAGATACTGAAGCCAAAAAATTATCCTTAATTTTTGTATTAATGTAATACGCGTTGCGGCAGCACGCAGACATGGGTGAGACAGCTCGCGCGCCCATTGGCTGCTCTGCGGCAACTGCAGCAGCCTATCGAGAGTGGCCCCTCGTGACGACTGATCCAATGAGGGCGCTTCGCGCCCACTACGTCACGTCCCACCGAAACGGGTGGGGCCTTGGGCTATAAATATAGTATTCGGGAGGCTGGTTAGCTGGTTTTTCATAGTGCTCTATAAAGAGCAGGTTATATCAAGTGTTCCATACTGCCAGGGTGAACTCAGCCTGGGCTGATATAATATCAGGGGGACTTACACACTGCCCACAGAAAATATAGTCGCTCAGTGAACGACGCTGTAACAGTTTCAGTATTCTGAGCCGGTAGTGACGGGCAGATAATACTGGTTTATTAGACCGAGAGCAGCTTGGCCTGCAGAGCGGGAACTTCTAGGTTGTAGAACCTTATAAATGTAGACGGGGTATCTTGTAAAGCAATCCCACTAGACCAAGCCCATGACGAGGCCATGCCTCTCGTGGAGTGCGCTTTGACACCTAACGGGCATTGTAAGCCCTTTGATGTATAAGCCAGCGCTATAGCATCAACTATCCACCTGGATAGGCTCTGTTTCGACGCGGCCAGTCCCTTAGAACGTCCGCTGAACAAAACAAAGAGCTGCTCCGTCTGTCTAAAGACAGCTGAGCGAGACACATAAGCTCTTAATGCCCTGACTGGGCAAAGGAAGCTTGCGTCCCCCTCCTCGTCAGAGACCGGTAGGGCTGACAGGGAAATGATCTGCGCCCTAAACGGGGTGTTGAGGGATTTAGGAACGTAATGTAGAGACCTCGTAATATGGTCCTGTGTTCTATGAGCTCTGAGTGTGATTGAGCTAGAACCAGCCAATCGTCCAGATAATTCAACACTCGCATGCCCCGCATTTTCAGGGGTGCGAGCGCTGCGTCCATGCACATCGTGAATACACGGGGTGCCAGGGACAGGCCAAACGGCAGGACTGAGTACTGATATGCCTGGCCCTCGAAGGCGAATCTCAAAAATCGCCTGTGACGTGACGCTATTTGTATTTGGAAATAATCGTCCTTTAGATCTATTGACATGAACCAGTCCCCTTGGCGAATTTGCGAGAGGATTTTCCTGGTTGTGAGCATTCTGAAACGTCGTTTCATGAGCACTCTGTTCAATTGTCTTAGATCCAGAATGGGTCTGAGACCCCCGTCTTTTTTGGGTACCAGAAAATATCTGCTGTATATGCCCCCTTCGCTCTGAGCTTGTGATAACGGCTCTATAGCCCCCTTGCTCAATAGTTTCGCTATTTCGGTTCGAAGTAGGTGTGCTACCTCGTCTTTCACCGTGGTTTCGGTTCGCGCAGTGTAACGACGCGGGCGTCGAACGAACTGTAGCGAATAGCCTCTTTTTATAATGTTCAGCACCCACTCTGACACCCCGGGAAGCTTTGCCCATGCATTCGCGTGAGTAGCTAGGGGTAAGATGATATTTGGGCTCTGGTCGCGATCTGGTGGCGAGCACAGAGCGCCGTTGTGCTGTAACATGAGCCGCATACAGCCGCAGTGCTGTAACATGAACGCCGTGCTTGCGGCTATGAGACCGGTGGCGCGCTGATGACAGCGGGCAGCCTGCCCGCGCTCTGTTCTCCTATAGCGGTGAGCTGAGAGAGAGCGAGCAGGGAAACCTTCGTGGGGCTTATGATGTGTGTGAGCGAATAGGGGCGTGGGACAGCTGGCCCGCTCATAACGCTGACAACACCGTCTGCTTTGGCAGAATGTATGCGCGCTGGTTTCGTTTTTACAGAAACCGCGGAACATACTGAGTGTAGTGTTTGTGGGCACTGGTTTGTGGGCACGTTCACTACATTTAGTGCACAATCGACGTGAGTCGATTTTATTTGTGCGGGCCGTGTGTGACGGGCTGTGCTTGTGTGTAGGAATGGGCACTGGGCAGTGGGCATTTTCACTACACTCAACACCATCGGCCGTGGCCGGAATACCAGAAAATACACTCTTTATGGGATTTATCTGGGTCGCCGTAAAAACGGCGTTTGTGTGCAGGCAAGCGGGCTGCTTCACCGACTTGTTTACTGCAAAATACACTGGAACAGTCACAATTACTGGAACTGAGCGAGCGGGGATTTTCGGCGGATTTCCCTGGCGCCTCTGACGGCGCTGTGGAGCGGCTGCAGCGGGCTGGGGTTGCGGCTGAGAGCTGCGAGCAGACGGCTTTTTAGGGCGACCTGCTACGGAGCTGGAGCGATTGGGCAGAAAATGCTTCATGGCCTGCGATGTTTTTTGCACTTCTGCGAATCTGTCTGCGAAGTCTTTGACAGACGATCCGAATAGGCCGGCGGGAGAGACGGGGGCGTCGAGGAACGCGGAGCGCTCCGAGTCTGACATCTCAGAGAGCGTGAGCCAGAGGTGTCTCTCAGCCACGGTGAGAGAGGCCATGCTCCGCCCTATGGCCTGTGCAGCGGATTTGGTGGCGCGAAGGGCAAGGTCCGTTGCGCTCCTCAAATCTGGCAGGCTAACAGCTTCCGGGCCCTCCTCGTCCATTTTGCGGAGAAGGTTGGCCTGGAATATCTGCAAGATGGCCATGGAGTGAAGTGCAGAGACCGCCTGTCCGGCGGCGGTGTAAGCGCGACCGTGCAGGGATGACGTCGTGCGGCAAGCTTTAGAGGGTAGCGCCATCTTAGCGCGCCGTCCAGCGGAGGGCGGGCAAAGATGGGCGGCTACAGCTTCCTCCACGGGGGGAAGAGAGTGGTACCCCTTGTCCTTAGCACCGTCAACCACGGAGAATGCTGCGGACACGGGGGCACGCACTCTGGCTGAAAAGGGGGCGCCCCAGGACTTAGCGACTTCCTCGTGAAGCTCAGGCAGGAAAGGCGCTGATCTAGAGGTCGAAGAAACACGGTCCCCTTGGAGAAAACAGCCGTCGAGACGGTTGTGTGCAGGCTGCTGGGGCGTCGTCCACTCGAGGCCGAGGCTCTGAACGGCCTGCTCGAGCAGACGCATGAGCTCTGCCTCAATGTTGGCCCTTTTCCCCGATGGCCGGTGAGAGGAGGGTGCGAGATCTGCAGAGGCTTTCTCAAACGGCGCGGCTTCTTCCTCTCGGGATCCAGCGATGCGTGAGCTTTGCTGAAGAGATGAAAAATCAGCTAACCAGCCTCCCGAATGCTATATTTATAGACCAAGGCCCCACCCGTTTCGGCGGGACGTGACGTAGTGGGCGCGAAGCGCCCTCATTGGATCAGTCGTCACGAGGGGCCTCTCTCGATAGGCTGCTGCAGTTGCCGCAGAGCAGCCAATGGACGCGCGAGCTGTCTCGCCCATGTCTGCGTGCTGCCGCAACGCATTTTACATTAATACAAAAATTAAGGATAATTTTTTGGCTTCAGTATCTCGAGGAAAAGAGTGTTTCCCCATAGCGTAAGCTATTACGCAGTATGAGAGAACCTCTCGTAAGAGAACAAAGAATGACGGCTGCTGCTGACGAACATCTTTCGAACCGGCTTTGTCCGCGACTCTGGAGGACTTGGAGTTAAGTTTTTCTTTGAGAAAAGAGCATAGAACAGCACTTAAGTCATTCTTTAAAAAAAGGAAGATGTGATCGTAGTTTTGCCGGCCAGATATGGCAAAAGTTGAATCTATCAACTAGCTCCGCTGTTGGGAAAACGCTCTGGTTGGTTGAAGCGCTATCCTATTGCATGCAGAGGGAATTTGAAAGACAGCCATTTATCCCGCCCCTCGGATTGAGCCGCGTCTATGGTGAGTTGCCAGACCCAACATCTTGATGTAGGTCTGGCTTGCCAGGCTAGTGTAATCAGACTTAAGCCATGAAAATGTTATAAATAACAGAAATAAGCACAAATGTCAGAGCCTGTCAAAACACCTCCAGGGCCCAGAAACCCTCTCAGACCCCAGATGGTTAGCAACAGTAATGTGCAAAAACCTTTTTTATAAAGGGAAGATTTAAATATTCTACTCTTATTAAATGTACCATTGTTCTTCTTTAGTGTCATACCGAACTGACAGACAGCTCCAGTGATTATAAAAGGAGTGCTCTTTACTTTGCTTTCTGTGTAATTCTGTGACTTCCTACTTTTTTTCCGGAGTGTAAATGGCTGTCAATAAGTACTCCTCTGGCACAGGAATTGTTGGCAGCATCAGTTATTACATACTTGCCTGCCAGAGTATCAGAACTGCTCATTCTTGTAGTCCCCTGTGGTTAAAAGACACCACACTGTGATCATGTGCGTTAGTCAAAGTACAGGGCCATCTGCTGTCTGTGTGTGTTCATGCACCAATCACAAATCTTTAGTATACACATGGCACTCAAACAGAATAAATTTTTTGCCGCCGCCATTGCGGTTGTGCCGGCAAATGCATTTCTGCTCTTGACCACTAAGTGGATCTATAATAGCCATACATTTTCACAAGTTATGGGGTGGACATATCGCAGCTCGTTTTCGTAAGTATCAGTCAACCACGCCAATGGAGTACAATAAAAAAAATACTATCAATAAGATTTCAAAAAAATCACCCGTGTGATTATTTTTATTTTATTTTATTTTTTTACTAGATTTGGGTAAATTTTGTTATCAAAAGCATATGTAAGCATTTGTTTAGAACAAATTCAAAGAGAGGAATAAATGTCAAAATTGTGTTCTGTGCTTACTTTTTTCCATGGACGGTGCTTTATAATACTAATACACCGTATTTCATTAAATTTATTTATATATATTATTTTCTACTTGCAATAAAACATAAATTAAATAGGCTGCACATTTATTAGTAGGCATTGTCAATATCGTGTAGAGATCAACCGATATTGATTTTTATAACTGATACCAATACCAATTATTTGCATGTTTATGTGCCCGATAACCGATATACAGAACCGATATTTATTTGTTTTATTTCTGTTTTTGACAATTATAACAGCACTGAACTGAACAAACTGTTTAACGTTTTTTTAAATACTGTAATTTCACTCTTCACGATGACTCGCTTAATTTAGTCCTCATTTATAAGTCGCTAAATGCGTCGGACAAAGGTGTCTGCTAAATGACAATGTAAATGAAGTAAATGTATCTTATTAGTGGAATATTAAACAAAATATAGTAACGCCTATATAGCTGTGGTGCGCGAGCTAAGAGAAAATAAGAGAAAAACGTGCAGTGGATTGAACGCGCGGTGGCACAGACTTGCGAGCTGATCGAGCGCATCCCTTTTTCACAGACGTCAGTGGAAACTTTGTAGTTCAGTCAGATGTCAATGGCAAAGAAAGTAAAACGAGGCATGTAGCTTATTATTAACGTTAACTAACGAGAGAGAGAGCGTACTTGTTGAATGCTCTTGATTGCTGATCGTTCACTCAGCACGTGTTATTTGGATTAAAACTAAATCGTATATGCAAGTAAAACATGAACTGTTGCCTGATTTATGTATAACAAGTGGTTCCCTACATTACAGGATGTTTGCAGGTCAAGAAGTTCCATGAACGCAAACATCCAAAGTGCGCCCCGAAAACCAGCGTCTCAGACAGCGCGCGAATACCTAATTAAATTGTCTTTCATGTCTTGCGCTTGTACGGACGAATTCACACAAAATTATGTAAAAACGCCTGGCTTGGCGAGTGTGACGATCCAAGGGGCTGTGGTACTTTATTTTGTCCAGCAGGTGTCTCTGGGTAACACTTTTGTGTCTTCATGTTAAGTGCTGTGACCCAGGTGTGGAGAATTGACGGTGATTAACCATGCTGCTTATAAGATGCTGGCTTTCTCACCCTCGGGAGTCAAAAGCTTGGGGTTTGGTCGCTGCGGTTCTCGCTGTTCGGTTGTCATGCTGGCTTTCTCACCCTCTCCAGTCTAAGGCTTGATGTAGTTGTTTTTTGCATCTTTATATTTTACTTTTTGTTTGATGTAGTTATGTCTGTTTTCTTGATTAAATACTTGTTGTTTCAAATTTGCTTGCGTGTTTGGCCTCCCCATTCATGTTGCTACTCCTTGAGCCAAGGGGTCGTAACAGCGAGTATCCTAGTAAACAAAGTCAGTTATATCTCAAGTGAACGTAGACAGTATATTCAAATGGGGTCCGTGCGTTCGGTCTTAAAGGGGCAGCAGTCTAATAAACCTGCTGCTGTGTTTTAATGTTAATCAAACAAAGACATGACAAATCAATTACTCACTCCTCTTGACTAAATAAGCTACCTTTTGTAACTTTACAAAAAGATCCATCTATATTTAATTTTTACTGCCTATGCAGTGTTTTTTCACATTTGATTACTTTATTTAAATTTCTGTACAGTTAGATCTACCTGAAAAACTCTGTTTGTATTTGTAGCCTTTCTTTCTTCTATTGTATTTATTGGTTTCTCTGCCAATACATTTAAAAATTACAAATGCAGTGAAAATACAGGTATCGGTATCAGCGAGTACCAAAAAATGTAAGTATCGAGATCGGACTCGTTCTGGAAAAAGTGGTATTGGTGCATCCCAATTAAAAATCACATTCACATAACCAAATATAATTAAATACGATTTTTTAAAAATCACATTCACATAACCAAATGTAATCAAAAGCCAATGTAAGCATTTGCTGTATAGAACGAATTCAAACAGAACAGTAAATGTCAAAATTGTTTTTACTCTTTTCATGAAATGTGCTTTATAATGCAGTTACTAATACCCTGTAAAATAAATCTTAATATGTATTATTTTCTCCTTGTAATAAAACAAATCAAAAATAAACTATAGAAATTATAGTTATATAGATATTAAAATTATATAGGCTACACATTTGCATGGGAGTATTAGGAGTGATTAAACAATAGCCTTGTGGGCAGTGCTACTACTATTTAAGTTAAAACACTCATCATTAGGCAGGCTATCCAACACTCTCCGTATGAAAGAGCGGCGATTTACAGTTTTGCGACTGTGAAGCGACTAACTGTCCCTCCAAACCCCTCAAATTAAGCACATTTAATGCCCTGCCGTTACTGTAATATTTCACTGTAACAGGAGTCAAATAGCTAGAACATTAAGCATTTATAGGATAAATAATTAGCTGAGATTAAATGTTATAATGCTGTATTATTATTATTAGGGGCCAAGCACCGAAGGTAGGCACCTATTGTAATCATTGGTGTTCTTCTTATTCTTCTGTTTCTTCTTCTTCCGCTATGGAAGTCTATGGCAGCCCATAGAACAGCTTGCGGGAAAGATATGAAATTTGGCAAACAGATAGAGGACAGTCTGAACTGTCACCATAGCAAATTTAGAGTCTCTAACTCAATCCCTCTAGCACTACCAACTGTCCTAAGTTGCACTCACTTTTATGCTAATAACTTTTGAACCGTTAGGGCTAGAAACAATTATTTTTTCATCTGATTTCTTGGCTCATGGCAATTTGATTCTTATATCGACCCTATAAAACATAATTTTCAGTCATGAACATTTTCAGAAAAACCTACTTTTTCGAACTCCTCCTAGACCGTTGCTCCAATTTTCACAAAAATGTAACCTGATCATCTTCAAACTGTACAGACAAAAAGATATGGAATTCAAGTCGATTTGTCAAACCGTTCTCGAATAATGCATGAACAAATTCATAGAATTCCCCGACAAGTGAAGTCACCTTTATTTATATAGAGCTTTTTACAATACAGATTGTTTTAAATCAGCTTTAAAGTGATATCAGGAAAATAATGCAACAAAAAGGGTGTTTCTGCTCTAAAGCAGAAAAGAAAATAGTGTCATAGTCCAGCTTAAGTTCAGTGATGGTTCAAAGTGAGAAAGTGAGGCTATATGTCCGCAACGCTTTAGTGTATTCTGACCAAACTTGGTGTGTGTAATGACAACCGTGAACTGAGGCTACCTGCACAGTTTCAGCATAGTGCCACCTAGTAGTCAGGAGATATGAAAAATCGGAAAATGCAATATTTTACGAACATATTGTTGTATCGTTATGAAACTCGGTATGTGTCTTCAGGACCATGCCCTGATGGTACTCAAACAGTTTTGGGGCAGTCAAGTCAGCTTCATTTATATAGCGCTTTTAACAATATAGATCACATGTGTCAAACTCAAGGCCCGCGGGCCGAGAGCATATGGGTGTCTTAAAATTAGGGATGCAACAAAATTTAGGCTGCCGAAAATAATAAAGATATTATTCGGCCGAAAGATACTAAAAAGCCGCCGTGATGGTTTGACTCTGGCTCAGCGTGTTTTATGACTTTGCGTGCGAGTCCGCTTCCGAAGATGCATAAGATGCGTTCCGCTGTGTGTGCGTGCTGTGCTCTCCGCTCCGTGTTCACAGCGCGTTCTGCTCAATGTTCCGCAAGCAACCTCCGTGTGTGTGTTTGTGTTGCGAGCTCTGCTCACGCTCACCGGAAAGGCAAAGTCCGCTAAAAAAAACGTGCCGACATGAAATTTCTCTGGACTTGTTTCTTTTTGCAATAGCACTACTGTGCTGTAACATGGTGTGTATAGCCGTGCTGGGCAACACTGGTAAAATTACACGAATCACGATCCTCTCGTTCACTGGTCCTCTCCCTGCTCTGCTCATGCTCTGATAAAAATAGCTTTGTAGGACTTTATTTTGACAATTGGTCAAAAAATAAATCTGTTAAATCTGATTCTGATGCATAGAACTGATTGATATTTTATATTATTTTAATATAATAATATATTTATTTAAATATATTAAATATTACATAATATTTAATATATGTACCAGTATTATCCTTTTCACCATTTGTATCACTCCGCTTGTCTGTGTTTGCGCCACTTGCATCATTAAGCCAGTAGGTGGCGACAAGTGACTGTCTTTATGAGTGAACAATTGAACTTTAAACTGATTAGTGCCAAAAACATTGATTAACTCAGGAAAGAAACAAGTTGCTGAAACCAATCTTTAATGCTAATATAAATTGCTCATTTGCCTCTGGACACAAAAAGATTGCACTGGTTTTTGATTGAAATGTAACATCTATGCAAAATAATCCTTGAAAGATTTCTCATTTAAAGGTATTGTAGGTAGGATTTTTATAAAAAACTTCTTTTCCAAATTTGTTTAAACTTTATTTATATATCAAAACATAATTAAAATGTAAGTACTCTGAAAAAGAAAGTATAAAAATCGAGTGTCTGTAGACCTCTCACGACTGTTTTAAAGACAGCTCATTATTTCCATTCTGAACTGGAAGACGCATTATTTACCTGAGACGAGCGGAGAGGAAGGAGCGCAGTGCATGTAGTGACATCATGTCAGAATCACATGTAATAAAAAAAATCTAACTTTATCATTATGAAGATAAACAAATAAGATGTATTTTAGTACTCACTATCAAGCTAGCATATTGATATTGGTAAAGTTTAAAATATATATTTTTTGATTCGCTAACGAGCTAGTTATCTATAAGGCAAAGCTAAAAACAGGTTGCATGATACACGTTTTTCCATTACCATCATTTACACTGTGATGAAGATGAATTCTGTGTAAGATTCATAACATATATGGTGTTCTGCATGTAAGAGTTTCCATGATGAAAGCATTGTTGACTCTGATGAGGACTACACTCCAGAAACAAGTACCGCATCGTCAGCTCGAGGACAGGTCCGGGGTCGAGGGCGAAGCAGAGGAGGTCGTGCAAGAGGCCGTGCAACTAGGGTCCGAGGATATTGACACGCGTTTTATTCAAAGACTTTTTGTTCATTACCTTTTCTAGTACTGTCTTCCTTTTTTGCCTTGTTTGCCTTCGCTAACTGCATATATGCCGGTAATGTGAATTTTTGATTGCTCTTTCTCTGCCATTGTTTTGCTATTCCTAGGTTCCGTGCCTCTTGAATTCCTCAAATCAAACGGGTGCGCGCACATATGGGCAGATCCTGTGTGGCAAAAGGGTGGTTGCCATGGTTGCGAGAGAGTGACAGTCGCCTAAGCCAATCCTTTGTTTCGTCCCGAATGGAAATAATGAGCTGTGTTTAATACAGATTAAACGGTCTAGAGTCACTCGATTTTTATACTCTTTTTATCAGAGTACTGTTAAAAAATAAAAAAGTTTTTTATAACAATCCTACCTACACTACCTTTAAGGCCATTTCTGTTTGGAATATGTGATTGTGTATTGTCAACAATAAGCAGAAACATTCTGCATTTCCATTTTGTAGTGTGGATCATTCATTGCAATATTTATCCTCATTCTCATTTTTAAGAATCTGTTATCTTGACAAATAATTTATGCTACTGCCCACTGACATGCTTTTAAAGCTTGTTATCCAACATTTTTGGCCTTTAAACACCTTAAAATGCACATATGTAGGTCAGAGAAATCCAAATTTTATCGGGGGAGCATGTCCCCGAACCCCCCTAACTACCTCACATTTGAATACGCATGACTGTGTGGTAATGTGGGCTGGTGTGGCTACAGTGCCAAGGCTGAATTTGAGCCAGTTTGCCCCTGCATATATACAATATACATTATTCTCTGTATCAAATCATTATTACCCAGCCCCTGATGTTTCGGGCTCATCCCCTGATGTTTTTAAAACCTAGAAACACCCCTGCAAATGCATATACAATATTTGTAACTTAAGTAAGTAATAATCAAATAAAGCGACAATATATTAACATTTTAAAAGTCTTACAGTTACAACCGGCCCTTTGAGGGCAGCCATAATGCTGAAGTGGCCCTCAGTGAAAATGAGTTTGACACCCCTGATATAGATTGTTTCAAAGCAGCTTTACAGTTATAATAGGAGATTAAAGTAACCGAGATTGTTTTGGCTTTACAGCAGCTCTAGAATAAAGTTATTGTCCAGCTAAAGTTAGGTTTTGATTGATTCACTTCCGTTGCAAAGATCATTAGTTATTAACTTAAGGGCCGCTTACACTACACCATTTTAACTGAAAACAGAAAACTTTTAATGTGTTCTAGCCGCTCAATTGCACGATACAGTTTTTGGTGGCTCGAGAACGCAAACTTTGAAATATATTTCAAGGTGCAAGTTTTACATTTTTTTGAAAAATGTTATCTCCATGTAAACTTAAAAAACAGTTGCGATATCCAACCATCTCCATTGACGTTGTAATGCGTGAAGCTGCCTCCTTGTCATTTCTGACTTATAACAAAACAATGTCTAAAAGCTGCTATGTGACAAGGGTGTACATCAAACAAGCTATACAACCCAGAACTAAGTTTTAAGTTTTTCAGAACTAATCGTCTGTATCCACTTTTGTGTCCTTAAACGTTTTTTTGGTTTTTGGGGTCGGCTGCTTATAAAAACTTAGTTCTGGGTTTTTAAGCTTGTTTGCTGTACACCCTGTCACATAGCAGCTTTTAGACATTGTTTTGTTTTTTGTATAAGTCAGAAATGACAAGTAGGCAGCTTCACGCAATACAAAGTCGATGGATCGATCGATGGATGAACCTTTCAGTCAGGTATGTGACTTAAAGGGGTGGTAAAACGCCTTTTTTCGAAGGCTTGATTGTGTTTGTGGGGTGCACTGTAACGTGTTCATGCTTCGTTTTTAAAAATTCGCATTATTTTTCACATATTTAACCATTATTCTACACTGCTCTGTCCCTCCCTGTAAAAACGGTCGGATGATTTCCGCGTTCTATGAAGCCCCCGCCCTTCAAAATACGCAATGGGCTCAGATTGGTTAGCTGGCCCAGTGTGTTGTGATTCGCTAACCGCCTAAGTGCACGTTGTTCGGACACGTCACGCCCCCTTATCTTTACCGGTAGTACTAGTTTGTGCTTCAGTAAAGAACGGCGTCAATATTGCCATACCAGTTTGAGCCCGAATCAGACCCAGGGAATGTTAGTGGAGAAGATCGAGCAGAACCTGTTCAAGAACGGCTGTTAAAGGACGTTTCAGAAAGGTATGTTTTTTGAAGATCGCTATATGACACTGTTACTTTTGTATATTTAGAACGATTGTAGCTAAATATCTGTCGCCTGAACTATTAATCCAATACGAACACTAAACATTGGCTTTACAACAGTAGCCAAATCAAACACAAAACCATGTTTAGCATGCCTGTAGATAAACAATACATAAAAGCTATAATCAAAGAATAATTTACACTGATCACATAAACGACAACACAACAACCACGAACATTCCAAGTTCGCTGCGCTGGTGATATTAAACGGAAGTTGTGTTTGTCGGATAAGTATGAATTAACGTTAGCATTTAACAAACTGGTTTGTGGAGCCAAACAGCGTTGTCCTTCGTTTACTTCCTTGCTACAACGTACAATTAACAATACGAACTATTACAGGAAAACACAACGACGAAAAATAAATCATACTTACAGGTTGTGGCCCGTAAACAGTTTCTGTTTTTAAAGGGATAGTTCACTTTGAAATTAAATTTTGGTATGTTTTAGCTTACCTGAAGGGCATCCAAGATGTAGGTGTCTTTTTTTTATATATATACTAGATTTCGCCTTGGCTACGGCAGTTCATTGGAACGAATGTCTTTAATGCGACTTCTAGTCTATATATATCTATGCACCAGTCTGAGCACACGTCACACACCAGGATGCGCACGCGCCTTCAGATTACTTCGACGTGGTTGTGTTATAAGAGGTAAAAACGATATAAATGCTGTTCGTTTTCTCACACAACCCGCTCGTTTCGTGTCTTATGCCATCAATGTGTACTTACGATGGGGAATTGTTTAATTTGGACGATGGGGAATTGTTTTAATTTGGACTTGTGAATGCTCTTTGAGACAGTATCCATATACCTGCATTATAGGACTGACAGACAAGAACGGTTTGACCTAAAAATATCAAAATTGAAACTACTGCGGAAAAAAAGACACCTACATCTTGGATGCCCTTCAGGTAACTTAAGCTAAAACATACCAAAATTTAATTTCAAAGTGAACTATCCCTTTAAAGTTGGAACTGCTCCATCTTTCAGGACTAGCCGTTGTGCGAATCCTTCATCGGAGGAGAGGTTTATGTAAATATTGGGCTTAGTGATGTCAGCAAGCCCGCAGGAATGTCGTGTAGTCCCTACTGGCCGTTTTTTGTAGTTCTTAGAAATTGATTTCTTTAAAAGCAAATATATCTCCCTTTGCTTTAAACTTTGAAAGTTGTAACTTTGCAGATGTTGTTTATGCTCAAACAGCAACATTACACACTAACTAAATTTAGAAAAGTGAAATCGTGTTTTACCACCCCTTTAAAGGGAACTACAAGAAATAATGTGAGGACAAAATATATATTGCTCATGTCTGTGTGACAAGTATTCACTGAGTTTTGTTTGTTTAGAGACGTGCTCCAGAAAAAAAGTACACCCTGCTTGTTTTCTTTATTTTACAAAAGCACAATGTTTTGTTTTAGTTGTAAGTGGACACATACAAAAGTAGACCTTTTTCATTTTCAGATGATGTATTTCTTTTGTCTGTATGACCATAAATTGAGTATTTTAAGTCTAATTTGCTACTATGTGAAGAAAATCCAGCGAAACGTGGTGGCGCGTTTGTTGACCCCTAAGGGTTAATTAAGTTGGCTTGAGAGAGCCAACTTACTGATATTGTACTTAAACTTAATATTATTATTATTCTTCTGTTAAAAACTGTTGACTCAAACTCCTCCTAGAGCTTTAACTCTACATACTCCAAACTCGGCTCAGACCTTCAAACTGATCTGAAGTTAGTTGCTATATCTTTTCAGACTGATCGGACTTACGGTTTTCCTAAAAATGCCGATCAAAACTCTGAAAAACTCCCATTGACTTACATTGGGGAGTTCTAAAAAATTCAAATCCAGATTCAAACTCACCAACCGACGAAAATTCAAATCTAAATACCTTGAAGACTAAACCAAACTGCCGTTCTATATACTATATTAGCCAATGAGACTCATTTAAACTAATAAACTCTAAACTCATACACTTATAAACTAATTAACTTATAAACTCATGAATTCATAGACTTATGAACTCTTTAACTCATAAATTAATAAACTCTGAACTCTTAAACTCATTTAAACTTATAAACTCTAAACTCATTAAAACTTATAAACTCTAAACTCAAAAACTCTTAACACTTATAAACTCATCAATTTACACACTTATAAACTCTAAACTCATAAACTCTGAGTGTGTGTGTGTGTGTGTGTTGTCTCTGTATCAGAACATCGTATAGAGATGAGGTTTGGCTTTTTTGACTCATGCTAGCAAACAGCACTTCCAACATGTTACACATGCTAGCAGTGAATAGCTACATGCTAATAGCAATTAGTTAAATGCTAAATCATGCCAAGATCATGTTAAGAACTCTATAAAAACTCCATAGTAACCATCTGTGACAACTACCAACCACCTAGCAACACCATAGCAACCGCCCAGAACACCTTAGCAACTGCCTAGCAACCGCCCAGAATACCTTAGCAACTGCCTAGCAACATCATAGCAACCACCCAGAACACCCTAGCAACCGCCTAGCAACCACCCAGAATACCCTAGCAAACGCCTAGCAACACCATAGCAACCACCCAGAACACCCTAGCAACCGCCTAGCAACCACCCAGAATACCGTAGCAACCACCTAGCAACACCATAGCAACCACCCAGAACACCCTAGCAACCACCCAGAACACCTTAGCAACAGCATAGCAACCACTCAGAACACCCTAGCAACCACCCAGAATACCTTAGCAACCGCCTAGCAACACCATAGCAACCACCCTGAATACCCTAGCAACCGCCTAGCAACCGCCAAGAATAGCCTAGCAACCGCCTAGCAACACCATAGCAACCACACAGAACACCCTAGCAACCGCCTAGCAACCACCCAAAACACCCTAGCAACCGCCTAGCAACCACCGAGAATACCCTAGCAACAGCATAGCAACCACCCAGAACACCCTAGCAACCGCCTAGCAACCACCCAGAATACCGTAGCAACCACCTAGCAACACCATAGCAACCACCCAGAACACCCTAGCAACCACCCAGAACACCTTAGCAACAGCATAGCAACCACTCAGAACACCCTAGCAACCACCTAGCAAGCGCCTAGCAACCACCCAGAATACCTTAGCAACCGCCTAGCAACACCATAGCAACCACCCTGAATACCCTAGCAACCGCCTAGCAACCGCCAAGAATACCCTACCAACCGCCTAGCAACACCATAGCAACCACACAGAACACCCTAGCAACCGCCTAGCAACCACCCAAAACACCCTAGCAACCGCCTAGCAACCACCGAGAATACCCTAGCAACCGCCTAGCAACAGCATAGCAACCACCCAGAACACCCTAGCAACCGCCTAGCAACACCCTAGCAACCACCCAGAATACCCTAGCAACCGCCTAGCAACACCATAGCAACCACCAAAACACCCTAGCAACAGCATAGCAACCACCCAGAACACCCTAGCAACCGCCTAGCAACACCATAGCAACCACTAAAACACCCTAGCAACCGCCTAGCAACACCATATCAACCACCCAGAACACCCTAGCAACAGCATAGCAACCACTCAGAACACCCTAGCAACCACCTAGCAACCGCCTAGCAACACCATAGCAACCACCCTGAATACCCTAGCAACCGCCTAGCAACCGCCAAGAATACCCTACCAACCGCCTAGCAACACCATAGCAACCACACAGAACACCCTAGCAACCGCCTAGCAACCACCCAAAACACCCTAGCAACCGCCTAGCAACCACCGAGAATACCCTAGCAACCGCCTAGCAACAGCATAGCAACCACCCAGAACACCCTAGCAACCGCCTAGCAACACCCTAGCAACCACCCAGAATACCCTAGCAACTGCCTAGCAACACCATAGCAACCACCAAAACACCCTAGCAACAGCATAGCAACCACCCAGAACACCCTAGCAACCGCCTAGCAACACCATAGCAACCACCCAAAATACCTTAGCAACCGCCTAGCAACATCATAGCAACTACCCAGAATACCCTAGCAACCGCCTAGCAACCACCCAAAATACCCTAGCAACCACCAATAATACCCTAGCAACCACCTAGCAATATCATAGCAACCACCCAAAAGACCCTAGAAGCCACCTAGCAACGCCCTAGACCCCACCCAGAACACCTTAGCAACTGCCTAGCAACACCATAGCAACCACCCAGAACACCCTAGCAACCGCCTAGCAACCACCCAGAATACCCTAGCAACACCATAGCAACCACCCAGAACACCCTAGCAACCCACTAGAAAACCCCCAACAACTTTTTAACTGTAAACTACTTTAAACTTCAAACTGATTTAAACTTTAAAATAATTTAAACTTTAGACTAATTTAAACTTTAAACTAATTTAAACTTTAAACTAACCCTAACTTCAAACTACTTTAAACTCCAAACTACTTTATACTTCTTCAAACTCTCTGGTCCGGCTTTCTCAAGCCAACTTAAAGTTTGTCTCGACGAACTTTTTAATCTAGTTGCTCATTGTTGCAGTTGGTCTGATGCTTCCAGCCATGATGGTCTGATATATAGCAAAGATATAATAACAAATATAGCTGCAAGCAGCAATTAAGGCGGCAAGCACAAAGGAGGCACGATTTAATTACCAGTAATTATTTTATTTTTTTATCTTCATTCACAAGTGAAAATGTCACAATTGCAGCCTTACTGAGCAATGTTTCAAACCTTCCCTTTTGTGCCACCTGCTGGTGATTTGGTGAACGAGTGTCACACGTAACTGGGTTGTATTTAATAGTCATTTTGGTTAATTAACTACTATATATAATTTCATGTTCAGCAATAAATTAACATCCAGTAATGCACACAGTGAAACACTGCAATTAAATCGACTAACAGAAATAACTTTTTCTCAAATGGTCTGTTTACAAGATAGCTCCACTAACAGAGAATGTGTTTACCTGTGAGAAGTGCAAGACAGAACTTGTTTGCACTTGTTTATACATTTTTACAGTTACATTTTTCAGCAGAACATGTCATGGTGTTGTGGTTTGGCACTATATGATGGTGATGTAGTAGGGTGTATTGTATTTCCACATTCTTAAACACTTGTGTTTCTTTCTATAGATGGCCGGCCTCTGTACATCCTACGCCTAGGACATATGGACACTAAAGGACTGGTTCGAGCACTTGGAGAAGAATCCCTCCTTAGACATGTTAGAGATTCAATAACCAACATTTTTCTTTACTACATTCAAAAGCATAATATTGTATTTTTAACTCCACTACATTTCATAAAAACATGTAGTTCCTCATTGTTTTGAACTGAAGAAATCTTTACCTGCCCTGAGATGACATAGCGCTGTCCGATTGGTAAATTAGCTGATTCTTCAAATAACCTGTTAAATTGGTTTGCAAATCCTACTGAACGATTCATTTGAGAATTGGGCTGTTCCGTTTGCATTTGTTCTCAAGTCAACAACTCACTGATTCAAATTATCCGGTCAGAGCAAATCTCTAGTTAACAATTCAGTGAATTCACAAATCTTTCCCGCTGCTGTAGCAGTTTCAAATTATATTAAACTAGTATGTTTGCATAGCGTTCTTCTTAAAATTTTAACACGTTTTGCCCTATGTGACGTCTGTTTTTATATTGTGTTTATATTTGTCAACACATTTTGTTTTTCCTCATTTTTATATACTGTTATATTTTGTTATTCTTACTTACACGCATGAGTTATTAGTAATTATTAGTATTAATTATCAGTGTATGACAAGTTTTGGTATTAAAATAAAGTTTTCTTACTTTCAGATCAGTACTGAACTGTATCCTATTTAAGCTCTATCTGTGTGTCAAGAACATTATATCCCCACCTCAACCTCAGCAGTAGAATGGAGTATATAAAATTGCAAAATAAATAAATATATATCAATCAGTACTTTTTAATTTTAATACTCAAGCACATTCAAAATCAAGTACTTTTGTGCTTTTACTTAAGTAAAATTAAAAAGGAGTTCTTAATGCTGGAGTAATATTTCATTAGGGTATCTGTACTTTTACTCATGTACTTGATTTGTGTACTTCGTCCACCGCTAATTCAATTCATATGGATCTAAACAAAATAACAACATATGTGAATGTTTAGGTGCTGTCTATCAATGAAGAGGGTCTGCGACGCTGCGAGGAGAACACTAAAGTCTTTGGTCGGCCAATTAGGTACTGACAGTACTGACACATTTGCCCTCTGTAACCATAAAGTTACTATTAAAATAGTTGACATTTTTACTATGCGGCTAAGGTCCTTACAGCCTACATTACAAAACAAATTAACCAAAACCCACAAATACACTGACCAAGCAAACAAATGACAAACAATTGTATAAAAATTATTAACAATTTCTATGCATTTCCTACCAAATTACCATTTATTATCTATTAAAAGCACTTTATCCTGCTCTCTCTCTCTGCATGCGCACACACACTGTACAGACAGACAAACACTTGCTGACTGAAACATAAATGTACAAAAATTTGTTGTCAGCAGTGCCCTGCAATTGTCTCTTTAGTTCACAACTGAGAAGCTAAGTGACATTTTTCAGTGGTGAGGTGGTAATTCACATTTTCTCATTCTGTAGTTGCTGGACATGTTTGGTTGATCTTGAGGGGCTCAATATGAGGCATCTGTGGCGCCCTGGAGTCAAAGCTCTGCTGAGGATTATTGAGGTAGTGGAGGCCAATTACCCTGAGACTCTAGGCCGTCTGCTCATCCTCAGAGCTCCCAGAGTTTTTCCTGTCTTGTGGACGCTGGTGAGGGACACCACTGTTTGCCCGGCCCCCCCCCCCCCCCCCCCCCCCCCCCCCATATACACAGTCCTAATATGAAAATAATTGCTTGAAGTAATAGCCTCTCATTTAGAAAGTAAATGAGTCACCTGGTTATTCGTAGCATGAGTTAACCAAAAAGGAAGCATATTATGTATCTATTAACTGTGCTTTCCTCCTCCCATCTGTGTTTACAGGTGAGCCCTTTCATTGATGAGAATACACGAAAGAAGTTTCTGATCTATGCGGGAAATGACTACCAGGGCCCTGGTGGTCTTGTAGACTACATTGATAAAGAGATCATCCCTGACTTCCTTGGAGGAGAGTGTATGGTATGTAGTTTGTTTTCCTTATGCTTTATGAGTGAATGGTACCTATTCAGTCCTGTTTGCTCACACTAAGGGTGTCTTCACACTTGTAGTTCGGTTCACTTGGTTTGTTTGGTCTGGACGGAAAAAAAAACCTTTAGTCCTGGTCCGCTTAGCGTTCACATTAGCATTTTTCACACCGAACCTAAAGGGATAGGTACATGTTCACAACCTGATTGGCCGGCTTTTATTACGTATTTTTCGTGATGGAACTTACTGAACATCCAGAACAATGCTGTGTGCTGGTCAAAATATGATGATATTTTGACCAGCTGAGAACTCGTGAAGAGATGTGTAAGAACAAATGTGTAAAGGACTCAAAAAAGCAGCAGGAGTCCCTCCATCACACACACAAATGACGATCTGCTGTGTACTGAACTGTGATGGGCATCATCGTGACTATGACGAGAGAAAAAAGGTATGCTTGAGCATTCTGTCCTTTTTAGGGTCAAATTAACCGCACTAACAAAGCAATCACACCAGAGTTTCTTTTAATCAAACCAAACATGCCAAGTGTTAACACACCCTAAGATCTGTATGCATGCATTCAAACTGAGATATTATCTGTGTTGACTTACTTTAGTATGGTTTTAGTAGCTTATTGAACTAAAATAGTGACACTGTGAAATATGTGCAGTGTGAAGTGCCAGAGGGTGGCATGGTGCCCAAGTCCCTGTACAGAACTGCAGAGGAACTGGAGAATGATGAAATCAGGCTGTGGACAGAGACTATTTACCAGAGTGCCAGCATCTTTAAAGGAGCGCCACATGAGGTGAGGCTCTATTAGAAACTATTTGATTTGGGTTGTGTTTGGTGCACTTGCAAAATATGATCACCTCATCTAAGATTTTTTACAAAACTGGATTTCAGTCTGATAAAACACAACATTGGTCACATTTTGAATGAGTGCCACCTACTGAACAGTATTAAAGCTACACATTTAGTTAAAGAGCACAATTTCCTTTTTATATCTCTTCCTTAAGATATTGATTGAGATCATCGATGCCTCCTCAGTCATCACTTGGGACTTTGATGTATGTAAAGGTGATGTGATCTTCAATATCTACCACTCTAAACGAGCTCCACAGCCGCCAAGGAAAGATCCGCTGGCTACCCATGGCATTACCTCTCCTGCAGGCAACAATGTGCAGCTTATCGATAAATCCTGGCTGCTGGGACAGGACTACAGCATGGTGGAGTCACCACTTACCTGCAAAGAGGGAGAAAGTGTGCAGGTATGTCACATACAATCAGCATCCAGTTTGATGTTGATTCCATCAGTTTCCATAGTAAAGAAGTTTATAGTGGTCATACCATACTTTGTTTCTGTTCCTTTAAGACTTCTATGTAAATTCTATGTCAAGCATAATTACATTTCTCATAATATATTCTCAAAAAATTATATGACCTTTAAAAATGTTAAATAATTTAAAACAATTTCATTGTTAAAAGTTCTGTCTAAGGTGGTGGATGATTGTTATTAAAGATAGTTGTCTTGTCATCTTGTTTTTTCTTCCCTTGTTTCAATCTTTCTGCCAACATGTGTACACACCCTTTAGGGTTCACATGTGACTCGATGGCCAGGTTTCTATATTTTGCAATGGAAGTTCCACTCTATGCCAGCATGTGCCACCACAAACCTACCTAGGGTGGACGATGTTCTGGCTACTCTGCAGGTGTCCTCTCACAAGTGTAAAGTCATGTACTACACTGAGGTTCTAGGCTCAGAAGATTTCAGGTAAACTTTCTGAAGAGCTTTGAATTGTGTGATATCTGTTGTAATTAGGGATGCACCTATATGAAAATGTTGGCAGATACGATAATTATTTATATTTGGAAAGGCTGATAACCGATATGTTGGCCGATAAATTTAAATCCAAATTTGTATATAATTGTTTAGAGCCTGATTATAAAAACCTTGTCCCAAGCACTTGAACATAAATCAGACATATACAGTACAGTAGCCTAGTTTGAACCAGTGTCAGTTTAAAAATTAATTGTACACTCCTATAGCGTATAAACTTTCTTTATCAAAAAAAAAACAAAAAAAACACTTACAAATACAGTGCTATGCATAAGTTTAGACACCCATGCTAAAGTTGACTAAAAAGAGGAATAAAAAATCATCCTTTGGAAATTGAACCTAATGCCTTAATTTAAAAAAATTAGGAAAAATCCAACCTTTAAGGACACCAATTTTCTTTGTGAATGAATAATGTATCGTAAATAAATAAATGTTCTTCCTTAAAATACAAGGTGCATAAGTCTGGACACCCCTATGTTAAATTCCCATAGAGGCAGGCAGATTTTTATTTTTAAAGTCCAGTTACTTCATGGATCCAGGATACTATGCATCCCGATAAAGTTCCCTTGGCCTTTGGAATTAATATAGCCCCACATCATCACATAGCCTTCACCATACCTAGAGATTGGCATGGAATACTTTCCATAAGATCATCTCTCAATGCAAATCAAACCAGCTATTAGGCTAACTGAAATAAAACCTGTAGATAAAACATCTAGGTTATGACTGTAACCTCTGTTCCCTGAGAACAGGGAACGAGACTCTGCATCGATGACGCTATAGGGGAACGCCCTCCACGTGAACCGGTGTCTGAAAAGATATCAAATCATGGCAATCAAATTTGACCGGCGACAGCCTATGACGTCACTACTAGTGCAACCCGGAAGTATAAAAGGGGTGCCTAGAGAACATGTCATCCACTTTCGTCTGAAGGGACTGTTCAGCAGGCATCCCCGAGCCAAAGCATGACTAACGATGCAGTGTCTCATTCCCTGTTCTCAGGGAACAGAGGTTACAGTCGTAACCTAGATGTTCCATTTCGAAAGGGAACTCGCACTGCGTCGATGACGCTAATGGGGAACAAAGTACAATCTGAGGGGAGTGCATGCCAATTATGGCTCATGACAAAACATCAGAACTGGCAGTTTCAAACATTATTCCCAACTGTCACTGCCCAAGCTATAAGCCTTTAAAGTCCCACTCCGATCATATTTTGAGCTATTTTTAAACATTCTCAGTGGTCTTTAAATGATGATTATGCCGTTTTTAGCCAAAATCACAAAACCTGTGCCGTTTTCTGGGACTTTGCTTCAGCAGAGCGGCAGTAGCTCATTAGCAATTCGCCTCTGCGTTGTGGGGGGAGCCGTTGGCACGGAGACGACCCTCCCCGTCGTTCACACCGCCGCCGACTTGAGCTTCCGAGAAAACGGAGGAGAAGCTGATCATCGCCGTTGCAGGGTTTCCTATCATTATCGGATTAATTGCAGTTTAACCATCAGAGTGAAAGTTTATCATTTGCATGTGTTTTTAAGTCCTGCCAGTTTAACAGGGCGCGCTTGACAGGGCATATAAGAACGCAGAGAGATAGCAGAGAGAGAGAGAGAGAGAGCCTCGGCCGCGCGCGCGCACTCACTATTAATAATAATAAATAATAATGTGACCAAAACGGTTATACAAATGCTGTCATTATAAAAGGTTTCTAGTGTCAATGTATTGCTTGTTTATTTTGTTTACTTTTCATGGTGTGACACTTCTCTTCTCCCATGATCGAACATAGAATGCTGCTACGTCAGAGCGGCCAAAGCGTCAACAAGCTTCCTCGTACTTTTTGACAAGCGTCCTTGACAGGGCGGCCAGAGCTTCTTTGCCGCTCAAGTCGGCGGCGGTGTGAACGTACAGTTAGCATTGCAACCCGCTACCGCACATAGGTGTTGATCCGCCATCGTCTTCTCTACTCCTCAGAACCTGAGCCGCGCGGGCGGGGGCGGAGGGGAGTATGAGCTTGTGGCACCGCCCAGTGGAGTTACTACGTCACAACTCCAGTCTATTTTAGCTGGCATTTTAGCGTCTGCTACTGATTCACAGCCATTTGAATGCAGAAATACTCAGAAATACAACTTTGAACTTATTTTTCTCAAGATATGTCCTCTAACATCAGAAAAATGCCACAAGAACATGTTAACACCTAGAAAAACATGATTTTCATCGGAGTGGGTCTTTAAGAGGCCTCTGAACAACGGAAGGCCGCTCAAAGGCTTGGAACCAACAGCTTCCAAAGAAGGGGTTCCTTTAAGGGAATATGGCCAGGGGGTCCGAAAGGAGTCCCGTCCAGTCACTTTCTGAGGGGTACATGCCACCAGGGAGGCTGACCTGATAAAATCTACTGACCTAGTCTTGCCAACAACCTGTCTGTTTTCCCAAACAGAGTCTCTCACAAAACCAATAGTGAAACCGGAACATAGAGACGCATCCTGGAGAGTAGAACTCAGCATAGCGCTTTATAACCCTTGCAAACGAGGGGAGTAACTCTACTCAATCCTGGATCTACACAGTGCTTTAAAACATTGTGGAGGCTGGGCACTCTAAAGGGACCCTAGATAAGGGGAGCGCCTCCAGCTCTAGGGCTGATCTAGGAGGGAGGCCTCGTGAGAGTCCTTCAACCTTCTAACCAGACTTTGGGTAGCTAGGAAAATAATATATATATTTGACCAGGCTCTGGGCTAGAATCAGGGAGGCTCAAAGGGAGCCTACAACTTGATCTTATTTATTGCTAAAACCCCACAAGATAGTGGAACCAAATTCAAGGAGGCCTGTGAAGACCTACTACTTGATAGCGGTACTTGTTAGCAGAACTAGCCTCAGATATCATAGGTGTACTCATAGAAATACTATGGGCCCGGTTTTTCCTACTTTACATTGCCAATGGACAGTGTACTCAGCTAGAGTGCTATCGACCCTTTAAACAAGGGAAGTACAATCTTATGCTACCTGACTATTGAGGAGGCCTATAGAAAGGCCTACAATTTCAATTATCAAAAGTGTCAGCCCATGGCATGCTTAGGCTCTAAGGGAGTGTACTCAAACTCGTCCCAATGGGGAGGGAGTACTAAAAAGAGCCCCAGTGGTGCAGGGTGAATAGACAAGAGCTGTGGGTAGCCAAAAAAACACGAAGCCCAAGGGAAATGGAGGCCTCAACTGTGAGGCCAATGACATTTTCACCTTCTGACAACGCCCAGAATATATCTGCATGGGAGGCTTAGGAATAGCCTGCTACCTATGCTATTTATTCTACCCTTAACATCCATTAGCATAATCGCCTAATGCAGAGGTGGGCCTAGGCTATACGACTCTTGTAGAAAGAGGAGGCCAGTACCAGGAAAAGAAATAAGCTGTAGATTATCTAAATCTAAAGAGCCTACGCTCAGATACTGAGGGGCTCATGACGAAAAAGCTTCTAGCAGATAGTCTCCAACAAACTCCTCGTACACATGCCTAAGCCAGATATTAAGGCAGCCCGCGTGGGGATGGCACTTGCATATCATATCTATGTCTGAATTTCAAAGCTACAGTCTCAACAACCCTCAGAAGTGAGAGGAGACCTGCTTTACAAATACAAGGTGGCCCTGATGAGCTTATACAAAGCGGTGGCCTCAGGAGACAACCCCAAATGGGAGGAAGCCATCTCACGCTGAACTAAACCTGTTTGAAGCTCACATGCACGGTGTTCTCACTAGAGATTTCTCTATGAGATGAAGCCAACCTGTACATTTCACTGGGTGACCAAGATTGGCACCACCTACTACATACAGCTAACGACTCTATCACAAGAGGAGGCCTATGATAAGGTATGCAAGCCTACCTATAAAAACGGGAACTTCAGGGCCCTAAATTCCTATTTTAATACCTATCAAACATACCCCTTAATACTTTCTAAACAGATAACCGAGGTCTAAAGTTTAACAACCTTATAATAAAGACCAACCAAGATCATCCTGCTGCTCGTAGAGCGGCGGCCTAAATGATATTCTTAAAATGAAGGCCTTCCACCCAAAAGCTAGAAAGGGCGCGCTCACTTCCAAGCCCGGCTCCAGACCTTCAGAAGCATTCCATTTAATGGGAAAATATCATCATCGGTCCAGGCCTCAGGCCTGATGTAAGAAACGCCTGGGGTAAAGAAAATAGGGGGGAAAGGAAGAAGAGAGGAGAAGGATGGTTGTTATTCACCCTCAGAGGAAGGGGATCCTTCACTGACGCTGGGAGCGCCTGTGCTGGATCACCTCCCTCAGATCCCTCTTTCTTCCTTGAGTCGCGCCTTCTCTGCGACCTACTCCTTGTAGGAGGAGAAGCGCGAGAGGCGACGCTGAACCTCTGGCCCTCTCTCTGATCATCGAACTGGGATGGGCAAGGCCCCCCTGGCTGTCTGGGCGTGGATTCGGACCACAGCGGAATGCGTGATTTAAATGCAGCCGAGCGCACCTTCGCCTCTCTGAACTTTTCCACCACCATCTCAACGGAGGCGCCGAAAAGTTCATATGGCGAAACCGGGGAGCTTTTAGTGCAACCGGAGCTTTTAGTGCCGATGCCTGTCCAGCAGAGAGTTTGCGAATGTCTCGTCGATTGGGGGCATCGACACATAACCATGTTCACGCATCCCCTCGACATCAGCGTAGTTTGCTCGCTGCTGACGATGCATGCGTGCAGAATATGGGTTCTTCCATGCCGCATTGATCTCAGTATGCAGATCAGGAAGGAATGGAAAGCTCACGGGAGCTGGGGAGTTATGTCCAGAAAGGAACCGCTCATCCAGCCTGCTGCGAACGGCTCCTTTCACGCGCTCCCTCGGCAGCTGAAGCCTCGCTGAAGTGCGCTCCATAACACCCAACAGCTCATCATACGCTGGGCAGGGAGGCTGTGAGGGTTCAGGTTGTACCTCTTCTTCACCCTCATGAAGCACTTGCTGCTGGATCAGAGGATGTAAGAGATAACACATCCTCGTCCAGCAGCTCACCCTCGCGAGCTTCTTACGGGCGTGAGAGAGAAACACCTCTCTCAAACTGAGCGAGCTCCATCTGGGAATCCCATGATCCGAGTCTCCGCAGTGCCTCAGCACGAGTGGGACCCGAACCACTGGGCCCAGATGCCTGTCCCTCTTCCCTCGAGAAGGGGGCCAGACAAGAGCAGAGTTTTCTAAGAGGAAAACTCTCACATTCTGCACAATCAGGTCTCTCGAGCTGATCGTGCGTGCTCTTCGCCCAAACAATAAACGCACAAGTTGTGTGTGTCATCTGGTGTCAGAAACCTGAGACACGGATCCACACACTTCTTGAAACGCTTGGCACTTGCCAATTGTTCTTACCTTTTTCAGGTGATTGCAAATCAGACAAAACAGTCCCTGAAGACGAAAAGAGGATGACATGTTCTCTAGGCGCCCCTTTTATACTTCTGGGTCGCACTAGTAGTGACATCATAGGCTGTCGCCGATCAAATTCGATTGCCATGATTGGATAGCTTTTCAGACACCAGTTCATGTGGAGGGCGTTCCCTAATAGCGTCATCAACGCAGTGCAAGTTCCCTTTCGAAAGGGAGCCATGGTTAATTTGTGGTTACAAAGGTTTTTTGGTTTTATTTGTAGTAAAACCATGGTTAATTTTTGTAAGGGAATTAATTAAATCAATTAAATCAACTCAAACGAATTAATCAGATATTTATTCAACATAAACAAAAGATTACAACTTATATCTGCACAAAATGACACAAATGCACAAGTGAACTTGAACCAAGTTACGTGCTAGTCAGAAAGTGTAACTCCTGTTGTGAATGCGCTCTTCCTGTAACAATGCGCTGAAACGCAACTACTAAACCAAAAGATTTTAACAGAGTTATGTGCGTTGAAAATCATAGAAGACTGTTACCATCAGTTAGTTTTAATTTGTAGGAGAAAACAGGATGTGGCTTTTTCTTGTAGTATAGTGCATCGGTGACTCATCTGTGTTTCATAATCATTCATCATGAGACTGCATGTCCTTATCCTATGAGAAGACGCCTCGCTTAATTATTCACAACATCACGCGTTGATTTCCTATGACAGATGCTTCAAACAGTGAGATTGCATGCAGTAAGTGAGAGATGCATTAATGGATCAAAAATGAGTGTTTGTTTTTGCTTTGTAAGAGTTTCTGCGTCGCATAAGTTCTCTTCAAAAGATCCTGAGTCTTTGACACAAACGTGATTCATCCACACTGTGAGTGTAACCGGTCTTAACAGTCCTTTAACATATCAAACGGCTTATAAAAACAGCAAAATAAGCCTCAAAATGTCTTAAAGATGCAACAGCATGTTCATATATATTTTCGATGGAGAGAACAAATGCAAACAGGTGTGCATTGATTTGTGCATTAAATTATAGCTGTCACAGGATATGTATGTATTTGTGTAATTTACGGTGAGCTTACAAAACAATGTTTATATTGTGTTGCTTGTAATGGTAATTTGCAGCGTGCATTTGTGGGAAGCTTTGCTTTTAATGAGAGCTAAATAAAACTGTCTGAATCAGAAGCCGTTGCTGTGTTGTCGTTCTCCTATGGGATCAATATCCCTTCTAAAGTTTTGCGGCCACGGATCAAAAAATAATAAGCGTGAAACAAAAATTGAAAAACACATGTAAAAATGTATTGCACAAACTGAAAAAAATAATGCAAAATGATCAGAATAGCAAACAACGTGGTCACGGATCAAAATATAATAAGAGTGAATCAAAAAATAACAAGCATGAATAAAAACTTTAAACACATTAAAAATTATTTTGCACAAAACTTAAACTTATGTTCATGCTTTCTTAAAAATTATGTTTTCCTTTGGTTTTATTACCCTGTACTTTGCCCTCTTACATTTTCTGCTCATGTTTTACTCTTTTGTACGCTTGTACTGTTTTTCTCTTCGCTGCTCTTTCCATGTTCTTTTTCTTTTCCAAAAGTTGCAGTTCGAGTTTCATGTAAATTAGGGCGAGCTTAAGCGTCACCATTGGTCCACTAGTTCAACTAGATTGACAGCTCCTCCTCTAGTCAATCAATCGAAGAGGGGAGTTGACGTCGCACCAATGCGGCTCATGTTAACTAATGCTCACTCATACAGGGGAAGACAATTTAATTTAAACTTTACAAGTACTTTTAAGCAGTAAAGCTATCTGAACTCTGGACATATACAAATAATTAAATTCCTAATTTTTAAGATGCATGAGAATTTTAATGTGCACACTGGTAATTGGTGTTACTTGGCTCATGATGCAAAGGCTGCTGTAAGTGAAACACCCTGCAGTGTTGAAACGCTACATTTCTTCACAAAAATTAAGTTAAAAATGGCAATTGTACCCTGAAGACTTTAGGACTTTGACCTGTCACCGTTACGCACAGCCTACCTTTTTTTTTTTTTTTAGTTCCATTACAGACAAGGTATACAGTGCAAAAAGTACGAGACAAATACAAGGCATTTGTGGTACAGTTCAGAGTATGTAAAACAAAGAATAACAACAACGACTAAAATTTAAACTGAACATGTAAGTTAACCTATGTAACAAAAAAAAACAAAAAACGCACAACCTACCTGCCGATCCGTTTCCGTTAAATGCGTCATCCTCAAATATTTTCTTAACTGTTGTTGTTAAACAATCATATAGGTAACCTTGTAAATTAATTCTAAGACTAAATGTACCATTTCTGCATTGACTATGCCAGATTACACAAAAGATTAATGAAAATTATAGTGTTACAGAGGAGATAATTACAGAAACCAGGTGGATTTGATATTCAGTGATTTATTACATACTTATTGTGTTTATTTACAAAGGTACATAATTGCATATTACTTTAGGATTATTGTAATTTTGAGTACAGCAACATGAAAATTATTTAAAAGATCAGGGATAGGTAACGTCGTTTCTAGAGTGTCACTGTCCTGAGGAGTATAGTGTCAACTCCAATAAAAACCTTACCTGTCTGTAGTATTAATAATCCTAAAGATGATGATTAGCTTGTTCAGGTATGTTTGATTAGGGCTGGAGGAGCTAAACTCTGCACCCAGGGCCGACAATTAGGCCTGTCGCGATAATTAAATAACCGTCTGATCGCGATTATTTGATCTGACCGCGATTGTTTCAGACAACCGCGATTATTGCGCTCTTTTATAGGCCTACGGCACAAGGGGGAGTCATGGACCAAAATAAATAGACAAGCACTAATTACGTTTTCCAGCAATATATTCAAAGTCATCTGAAGCCATTCCATAGCTTAATGTGAGGGACAGTAGTATATTTACATTGTTAAATTAAAGTTCACAAACTCGTCTGCAGCTGTCAATCATTCCGTTCAGCATTCAAACAGCGCGCGTCGTCCGGTTACGACAGGATACACGGTAAAACTTTCTCCAATGTGACATTGACGTTATAATGCTTGATCTGTAGATAAAGGGCTGTGGATTTGCATAAAATGACTTTATTTTGCTGGAGTTTTTTGCTGTTTCTAAATGACTCGCTCGCTACCGTGTGCAGCACAAGGACTATGAATTGGCATCAGACGCACAATAACTGGAGTTTAAAACTGTGAAGAAACAAATGATCAATAAACTGTTGGACTGATATACACTAGGATTTGTGCCCTCGACATTTCTTCGCTTTGTGCCGTGAACTTTTAAATGCGCACTTGTGCAGCGCTGCGCACTGTGACTCCATGTTGCATTAAGCACATCATTCTGCACCCGCGATGCGCATACGCGCTTTGTTCCGCTCTGTTTTGAAGCGTATCATATTATCATGGTTTGTGCACATTTGTTTTTATTAACATGTTTAGATTTAATTAAATTACTGTGCAGATTTTTTCAAAAATTACTTTTTGCTGCTGATTTATACACTCACTAAGTTTAATAAACAAATTGTCATAGCTGAAAAAAAAAAGTAGGAAAAAATCCAAATCCAGGCACTCAGTGGATACAAAAAGTAATACAAATTGTCATAGCTATTGAATATATTTATTTAATATTTAAAGGTGTTAACTGTAATCTTACACTGCAAAATGATAACTTACAAAGGATTAAATTCATCACAATTATTTAATGAATGAAGCACAAAGCCCTAAAACAGAAAATTAATCGGCATAATCGCCAAAGCCCTAACACAGACAATTAACCGCATAACCGCAATTATTTTTTAGACAATTAATCGTCAGCCAAATTTCATAATCGTGACAGGCCTACCGACAATGCCCATCCTTGTTATAGATTAAATATGGAAGTAAACGGTGCCAGGTCCAGAAGTAAGGGCATTAAAGGTGAATATGATGGATCGTCAGATAGGCACAACTGTGACAGGTCATCGTTAGGATGACTAATTTAATGACAACAGATCGCCAGGTAGACGTGTACCGGTGACAGGTCGAGTTGCAGGCACACATACAGTTTAATGGTATCCTGCCACAGAAAGATTTTTGCCAGTTGAGTTGAGTTATCTTCACCTGTACGAGTGAAAACCAGTAGCATAAGTCGCTTTGGTGTGACGTCAACTTCCCTCTTCGATTGATTGTCTAAAGGAGGAGCTGTCAATCTAGAACTAGTGGACCAATGGTGATGCTTAAACCCACCCTAATTTACATTAAACTCGAACTGCAACATTTGGAAAAGCAAGCGCAGAACATGGAAAGAAGAGCGAAGAGAAAAAAGCACAAGCATACAAAAAAATTAAATATGAGCAGAAAATTCAAGAGAGCACAAAGTAGAGAGTAATTAAACCAAGGAAAACATCATTTTAAAGAAAACATGAATGTAGACTGTATTATAAACCTGCACATGTAGCACTTAACTGTATTTTCTTTTTCAAAATAATTCTAATCATATTTCAAGCTATTCAAAACCATAATAGCGAACAGTGCGCATCTGAAGTGTCTCAGCTGAAGTAAATAATCCATTATTTATCGGTCAAATTTTCAAGTTTTCAAACGATAACATTAAAAATGAACATATATCAGCCGAAACCGACATGGTGGCCGATATAGCATATTGTGCATCCCTAGTCCCTAATCATTTCATAACTGCCTAGTCATTGCCATTTTTAAATTTTATTTGAATTAAAATAACACTAATGTTACCTTTTTATAGATCTGGTCATAATTGGTCATAATTTATTTAAACAGGCTGTTACTTTTTTGTTATGTCTATCTATTTTACCAGTATTATTGCCATATTAAGATAAAATGTTTGCCATATTAAGGTAAAAAATAGAGCGAAAAAGTAATGAGCAGTGTCCAAGCCTGCTGCTTCTTTTTTTTTTCTCTCTCCCTTCTGCACACAACCACCTTCCTTTCTGTTTCTCCCTGTAAAGAACGGCTTGCTGTGATGTGCAGAGTTTGTAAGTGAACTTGTTTGCCGTTAGCTTAGCGACTGTGCTGTGCTAACGGATTGTGATTGTTAGCATTATCATGATGCTAACAAAGCTCTGTTAATTCTGTCTGCTCAAACACGCTTGGCTTGAGTTTCACCCTCTATCTCCATTCAGTGTACGTGCATGCTGCTGTAACACAGCCGACGAGAGGTTATAATAAGCCTAAATGAAGATTTTATGTGAAACTTCAGCATGTTCTTGGCTATTTAGTTCAGTATTTAGTTATCTGCATTGTCCATTATTATGGTAAAAAATCATTGTATGTCACTGATTCTTGAGATAAGGGACAAAACATGTCCTACACACAACATGAAAAAATAATAATAGTCTAAATAAAAGTAATTAAGTTACATCTGAAGGAAATCTATATACTCAGGGCATTCATTGCTTATATTTTAAAATATTTTTGTTTAGTATTATTTTAAAGGCATGCTCCATACTTGGAAGATGCATGCAATGTTACACATTGTGTTACATGTCACAATGTATAACTGCCAAACAAAGTGTTTAAACATGCAACAAATAAAAAAATATACGCTTAAATTGAAGGGCAGAGATATGTAAGATATCAAACAATACAAAAAGTAAAGCTTGAATTAAATTGTGAATTAGTTGTAAATTAAATCTTATTAAGGCAGCTAAAACTGAGGGGGAAAATACTTCACTGTACAACACATGGTTGAGATGGGAAAAATATTAAATCTTGTCAACTCCCGTCAGGCTTTATGTCTGAAGAGTTGACTTGTAAACTGATAGAGCTGACAAGAGCTCACAACAACTATTTATAAAGTGATATAATATACAGTACTGGTGAAAAGTTTGGAAACATTATTTCTAATGTTTTTGAAAGTAGTCTCTCATGCTCACCAAACCTGCAATAATTTGATAAAAAATATTGTGACATTATTATTATTATTATTATTATTATTATTATTATTGTTTCCAACATAATAACTGAGTATTAAATCTGCATATTAGAATGATTTACCTCTGTACAGATAAAACTTTGCCAATTTATCTGTACAGAGTCACCACGTGGCTACGCGGACGCGATAAATAATTCTGTATTATACATTTTTAAGGCCAGACAAGTAGTTTGTTGAGGGTTGATTTGTAAAGAAGGACTACACGCCTGCGCACATATATATTCAAACGCGCATACCTATGGACTGATGTGCGCATGTGCATGACGTCGGTGTTTGCGCAGAGGTTTGTGCAGAGGTTGCGTAGGTTTGCGCTGAGATAACTGATAATCGTTTGCACCTTGGAACCTATTTCCGGGAGTGCGTTCTCGAGCCACCGGGCACTGTTTTGTGCGAATGGGCGGCCGGAGCGCGTTGATGGTTTTCTGTTAGAATGGTGTCGTGTTAGCGGCCCCTAAGTTAACAACTAATGATCTTCTCAACGGAAGTGCATCGATCAATCAAAACTAACTTTAGCTGGACAATAACTTTATCCTAGAGCTGCTATAAAGCCAAAACCAATTATCACTGTAAAGCTGCTTTGAAACAATTCATATTGTTAAAAGCGCTATATAAATGAAGGTGACTTGACTTGATTTCTATAGGATCATGTGACACCTAAAGGAGTAGTTCACTTTAAAATGAAAATTACCCCATGATTTACTCACCGATATTACTCAGTTATAGTAATAAAGACCCTGAGCCTTCTGAGCTTTATAATGGCACTAGATTGCAACCATTGCAACCATCAGATTAAAGCTCAAAAAAGTGCATTCATCCATTAGAACTCCACACGGCTCCGGGGGT
Source organism: Abramis brama (assembly GCF_963993115.1). NCBI lineage: Eukaryota > Metazoa > Chordata > Actinopteri > Cypriniformes > Leuciscidae > Abramis > Abramis brama. Next base: position 23,279,892 of record NC_139973.1, read on the forward strand.
TAATAAAGGCCTTCTGAAGCAAAACAATGTGTTTGTGTAAGAAAAATATTCATATTTAACACGTTACAAAGTAAAATTCTAGCTTCCGGCCAAACAGCCATAAGCAGTCTTCTTGCGTATAAAGTGCAACTTATGACGTTGGAACTAGCGTAGTCCATCATAGCGTAGCGTAAATATCAGCAGTACGTCGCAATACTCGCAGAAGTTGCGCTTTACACTTAAGTCGAATCTGTATGTTCACTTGGCCGGAAGCTAGTTATTTTACTTTAGAAAGTTTTAAATATTAATATTTTTCTTACACAAACTCATCATTTTGCTACAGAAGCCCTTTATTAACCCCCCTGGAGCCGTGTGGAGTTCGTTTATGATGGATGGATGCACTTTTTTGAGCTTCAATCTGATGGTTGCAATCCATCAGATTGATATAATTATATCATAAATTATTATGATATCGCCATTATAATGCTCGGAAGCGTCATGGTGTTTATTAATATAACTCCGATTGTAAGAAGAAAGTCATATACACCTAGGATGGCTTGGGGGTGAGTAAATCATGGGGTAATTTTCATTTTAAAGTGAACTACTCCTTTAAGACTGAAGTAATGGCTGATGAAAATTCAGCTTTGCATCACAGAAATGAATTATATTTTTAAGTATATTAAAAAAGATAACCATTATTTTAATTTGTATTAGTATTTTACAATATTACTGTTTCTGTATTTTTGATCAAATAAATCCAGGTTTGATGAGCATAAGAGACTTCTTTTCAAATTGCAGTTTCCAAACATTTGACTGGTACTGTATATATTTAGCATATGGGGAATTATTCTCATGTTTTTTTCATGATTTTATTTACATATATATTTGGACTGTTTTACATGCCTTATATACATAATATCTTTACATCTACTACAGACATGCGAACAAACACACACCTGTTTGTAAGGACATTTATTGATATAATCCAATCCCTAGCTCATTGCCCTAACCTTAACCATCACAACTAAGTGCCTAACCCTTACCCCAACCTAAAAAACAGCCCTTTAAAGTCAACATGAAATCTTAATTGATTATTCTTTTTTTTAATGGAATATTGCAGTTTTTATTATAAATTATTTATTCATGCTCATCATTTTTTTTTACAACCTGTCACTCACATGAGATCACAGCAAACCGTGATGTACTGTAATGAATTTCCTCAAAGAGAGCAAACATGTCCGATGCCAGTTTAGTCACTGCCACTGCTTAGGCCATGCAGGTCAGGCACAAATAACATTTACATAATTGATGCGGTTTAAATGCTACATATAATTTGGATTCACATTGAGAACATTTTGCCACTACAGGGTGGCACATAATAATGCTTACCATTACAGTAAACCTAACATCAGCTTCTTGTATTTAACCAGTAAGCTGCTGGAGACCCAACATGAGACATACTGTACTGCTAAAAAGTGAAAAGCAAACCACTTCTTAATTTGGGTCTTGTCAATGAGTTGTACTTAAATCTGTTGTAACCTCAGTTGGAATTTCATCAACACTATCAGTATTTGTCAACTCAGCTGGTTTTCAACACTGTCAGATGAAGGTTAATTTGATAGTTTATTCTGAAATAATTCTGCAATTTATTGTGCAAAAATATTAAAACTATTCAACTAGGTGTGTTCGATATCACGATTAAAATGCCTCCACAATCTGCTTTTTGAAGAAATATCGTAGTATCGTGCTACAGTGCATTCTATCAGTTGCAGTTCTGGTGCCTCCGTCTCAACAATGCGACGTGCATTCACAATCACATGTAAAGGCAGAGGTAGAGTTACACTCACAGCACGGGACACTGCAAAAGTTCATTATTTGCATGTGCTTTAAAGCCTTGCCGGTTAAACCAATATTATCTGTCTGCAGTCCCGGAGGCTGCATTTTCAGGACCCCACTTCTAGGACCGCATTTCTAGGACCCTATTTTTTTGTGACAGCGCCACCTACCGACTCGGAGAACCGCAGTCTCAGGAACGCATTTCCAGGACCCTAGTTTTGGAGGACCGAAAAAAGTGCCATCAAGGCAGTATTTCCACCCAGTTTTAACTACATTAGAGTTTTACAGTTTTTTTAAAGTTTTATTACACACAAATACTACTCAAGTAAAATAAACAAGGAATCATGTTATAGTCTTTTCAGTCAGATCGACCACATTTTCAAGTACAGAGGGAAGACAAGGATGACTCTGGGGGTAGATTTAAGATTGTGTTTATTTTATGAAATAATATATAACAACTGAACTTCAACACACACAAAAACAAATTTGTTCATGACATGAACCACATAGACAGAACTTCATGGACAGCATCATCACTGACTCCTAAGAGAGAGAAAGAGAAGTGAATTAAATAAGGAACATTTAGTTGAAAATGTTCTAGTCTCTAATTTTAAATTTCATATTTAAAAGATCTTAGTTACCACACTTAGTGCACACACATATACGATACAAAAATAATGATATCAATCTTCATAACAATTAATGTTCATAATAGCCTACTATTATTGCATACTGTTCAAAGATTTGAAAAAAAAAAAAATGATTTTGATGTTGTGGGAACAAAGGTTCTAGAAACACTCATGTCAATAAAGCCCATCTGAACTGAGAAAAAAAAAAATAGAGAGAGATGCAAGAAATCTGAATAGAAATAACATATTATACATATGATATGTGTTTCTTGAAAAACATTAAGTAAATTTCATATAAATAAATAGACATAAATTAGGCCTAAGCCTAGTACTTAACCAATTTATTTATTTATCTTTTGTCATACTATTGCCTACCCTGAGCTGTGTCCTTGAAAGCACTTCATATACAGTACACAGTAAATGACACAATCTAACACGTGGTATTTTAACAGTCAGTTATTATGATGGCCTCTCTGTTATGTCTGACTATTACAATGTCATATGTCTCAACCAACTTTATAAAACCATGTCAATGAAGAGACTAGCCTACTCATAACATGTAGGCCTATTGTGGGTAACGTTAAACAGACTGACTGAGAGCACGTGACAGTGAAAACATTACAATTATTTTAACTGAATTAAAATGGAAAAACAATGAGTAATTAACAAGCTTTGAGAACGAACATGCTACAGTTTATTGTGCTGTCAACACTGGCTTAGCATGCAACAGTTCCGTTAAATGAATGTGCAAACAATTCATTTTACAGCATTAGAGGCTAATATATGATGGCTATGCATTCAAGACTATTTATTTACCAAATCCCCATCACGTTGGCTACGTTAACTTTCCAATGAAATGCATCACAATTGTTTTTAAAGTTTAACAAATAAAAATGTATTCGCATTTGATACTCACACTCTGATTGTCATCCATCTTCGCTGGTCCTCTAATTCGGTAGGTGGCGTTGTCACTAAAAACCTAGGGTCCTAGAAATGTGGTCCTAAAAGTGGGGTCCTGAAAATGCAGCCTCCGATTTTGCAGGCAGATGCTACTCGGTTAAACATTTCATTCACGTGCTGATAGGCTGTTGTTACATTCGCTTTTCTGAGCGCATATGCCATACACCCAAAGCTCACAGGCTCTAAAAGCCGGTCAAACAGCGCCTGGTTACTCGAAGTTATCTTTCGAGTCTTATTGCGCTAATACTTTCAAATACACACAAGGTTTAAATAAACACAGTTGGTTATGTCTAAAGTGAAAGCAAACATTTGAGAGAAAATCGAATGCGTGTCATATGCGTGTATGTTAGATGTGTTCACACCGCAATCTTGAGCTTTGCGTCAGCGTTAACTACATTGTCACTACAGCTGCAGACGCGTGAGAGTATTCACACTGGAAGCGTTTGTACAGCGTCACAGCAGCGGCTCCAATGCTACATATAAGTGAGCATTTCTTTACAAAGACAGCTATAAATTTGTTTTTAGAAGTTGGTCATTTATAAAATTGATTAGTCTTAAAAGTTTAAGATGGGGAAGTGTAGACCTACAACATTCGTATGTAAATGGTAAACAACAAAAACAACCAAGCAAACAGCTCCGATCTTGTCTTTTCAGATCATAGTTTCGATATGTTTACAAGACAGCAAACTCAGTGAAAAAAAAAAAAAAAAAAACACACTCGGGTTTGATTTTGGTAGTGCTAACCTATGTGCCTGTCTGTGTATTACATAAACTAAAAGAAAATTTATATATAATCTTTTCTGGCTAGTTTACTTACATTTTTTATAATACACCATACTTTCACCCAAACTGAATAATTAAAAACAAGTTTAAATGAGTAAATCTTCTATAAATATGTATATCAATAAATGAGTCTTCATTTTCTTCATTGTTTTTTGTTGTTTTTTTTTGTTGTTGTTGCCTACTCCAGTTCTTTTAAAAACTCACTAGACATGCTTATTCTGTGCATTTTGAGCACATTTTTGTGAAATCATTTATTTTGTCCATCAAAGTGTGCTTTCACTTTAATTGAGCGTGAGCAGCTGTGAAGTGGGGGTTTCGGCTGCGCTCCTGATTTTGCAACGCTCCTGCTTTACGCTAAAGTGCTGCTCCTGCTCCAGGTGTAAATGCACTAATTGGTTAACATGCACACCGGAAAAAATATACGCTGCTCATGCTTGCAGTGTGAAACAGCCGTTAAAGTGACCGTAGCCTACTACAGCGGTAAAACTCCACTCAGTGATCATGCTGGCACTAGACAAGCTTTGTTTCCAAATGCCACAAGCAAAGATATATCCTGTTAATTGTATAAACTTTTGTAAACCCAGCCAGTATAATCACAATGAACACATCCAAACTGAAATATTTAACATTTATATAAACAACTGCAAAGCATCTAATTTGTAAATAAAGTCATTTACACACTAAATTCAGCATAAACTCTGCATATTTTTAAACTCTCAAGACAGACCCGAACCTCACAGCGATTTGCCGACCGTGTTTTTCGCTTGATATTTGCATAGAGAACTGCCCAACCTTTTGACGCTCTGGGCCGATCTCAGCGCTTTTTCCGGTCCGCTGTCATTCCCACAATGCATTGCGCGAGCGTGAATCTCGACTTCCATAGGAATGAATTGAAAACGCTCACTCTGCTCCGCTCACTCCACGCCAGTGGACACTCACCGTAATAGTAAACATGCTGCCGCTTGTCCTTAAAGGGATAGTTCGCCCAAAATGAAAATTCTGGCCAACATTATGAAGCTGCAGACTCGGAGCCTGCATCTACAGTCCCGCACCCAGAGTCCCGCATTCTCAGACCCCTCGTTTTTCGAGACAGCGCCTCCTGCTGTTCGGAAGATCGTATAACACCCTTATCCAAATGCCATTGAAAACATTAGGATGCAATATTACGGTCTCTTTTTATTTAAAGTTATCCAAATAAATATTTGCGTTCCCTGCTTAATGCATGTGCCAATTGTGTCATTGTGTTTTCAAACTAACTAATTACCCAGTATTTATTTTTTTAACGTGGGTGTAATTGAAAGAAAATTACTGATGTAAGGGATACAAATACAGATTGAACTATCTTCTGAAAAATATTATGTGATATTATATTGCTACAATGTTTTAGTTTGTTTTTGTACAATGTTTCAAATTCCATTTTTTCTTTCAGTTCAACCTATAATGGTCTAATTAACATTATACCATGCTAACATTACAAAACCTGTTTTTTGATATTTTGAATGTGAAGCAAAGCTCAAATAATAGACAAAACACCAATAATAAACAATTCTGTACTTTATCTAACAATCACCTTGATCACCGTCATCTTGCTGTAAACAGGAGAAAGCAAAGAAAAAAGGAAGAAAGAATTGTGTTAGTGACTTTACTTTTCATCTTCAATTGCATTAAAAAAAACTACTCATTTATAAGTCGCTTTGGATAAAAGCGTCTGCTAAATGAATAAATGTAAAATGTAATGTAAATGCATAAGGTAAAATAATTACTTTCTGGTATAGGCAAATGTTGCTTATTCTCTCATTCTTTTTGCAATCACCCTGTCAAATTCCTCAACTTCACTAAAATAAAAGATGTCAAAATTGACGTTGTCAAAAATATTGTGTGATAATAAATAATATTTGTATTGTTTTATTATTATAAATGGCTGGCAACAACTTCATATCACAGTTAAATTAATATTGATCAATTTTAATACTTACGTTTTATAAGAACTAATTTAAGTAGTCAACATAAATTATATAAAGTAAAATAATTACCGGCATTAATTAATTCAATTTATAGTTTTAGGAGAAAAGGTCCGATAATTAAAAAAAGGTAAAAAGGTAAATCTGATTAAATAATTAATGATGACATTCTTTGATATTAACACACTTAATGTATTTAATTGGTCTACTTTAATGTCAACTAAATTTAATCAAATTTTTACAATGGCTTGTCTACAAAAAGTCCAAGGTTAAAGGCTAACGTTAGCTATCAAAATATTTTCGGGGGGAAAAAGGCGAAAAAACATACATTAACGGCTCAAATTTTGTTACAAACTATCTTCACAAATATTAACTATTCATATGTTGGTGTATCGATGAGCTATAAAGTAGTTTGATTAAAAAAGAAATCATTGAATAAAATTGACGATACTCACGTTTCGGCTTAAGTTCTTCAAATGTTTATCCGATCCAATTTGATAGGAGGCGCTGTCTCGAAAAACGAGGGGTCTGAGAATGCGGGACTCTGGGTGCGGGACTGTAGATGCAGCAGGCTCCGAGTCTACAGCTTCATACTACTCCCTTATTTACTCACTCTAATGTTGTTTCAACCCTGTATTCATTTCTTTCTTGTGCTGAACACAAAAGAAGACATTTTAAAGAACGTGTCTATCCAAACAGTTGCTGGTCCCCATTGACTTCCATAGTAGTAAAAAATATACTATGGAAGTCAATGAGGACCAGCAACTGTTTGGTTACCCACATTCTTCAAAATATTTTTTATTTTCAACTGAGGAAAGAAACTTATTCGGGTTTAAAACAACTTGAGAGAATAAATTATGACAATTAGTCATAAAAGACAATCCCTTAATGTTAATACAACAAAGAGAAAATCACTCACTGCTCTTGACTGAGAACTTTAATAGTAGCGTTTATAAGAATCAGTTTATAATTTATACAGTGAAGTCTATATACGCGCTTTATTTTTATATTTGTTCATTTAATTTTTTTTTCTTGAATGCTACTGTTAAAAACACCTACTGTTGCTGAAAAAATAAAACAGTTTATTTCATTTGTATATTATGTTGTGTGTATATATAATGTGTATCTTTGTTCTTATTTTTTAATAACAAAGAAAATAATGACAAAGGTTTTTATCTTTGCCAAAGTGGCCTAAATGTCTGCCATTCTTTATTATTTTATATTTTGTTACATTGTAAGTCTTTGTTTTTAAGATGGGGACATTAGTGTGGCTGTCACTTGCAAAATAGATTTTCCTGAAAAAAATCATGATGATATTTTTGATATGTCTTATTTACCTAAGAACATTGGTTATATAAGCTAAATATTAAAAAGGAGGGAAGAGAATTAAGGAATTTATTAACTGGATTGTTCATAATAGTGAATACTGAACACCATTATTGTATAATTGATGGATAAAATTAAAATAGCATGCTTTTTAGTGCATCTGACTGAGTTGTTGTCTGACGGACACGAATTAAGTTGTGAAGTGAATAAATGCACATTTTTAGAAAAACATTTTCATAAAAACCTGTTCCATTACATGGTCCATTTTCGGAGACTTTTGTTTTGTCCCTTATCGCAAGAATCGGTGACTTGATTTTTATAGAACGTCAGGCCCTGTTCACACCAAGTCATATACCTTTACATGGCACTGTATAATGTAAAACTGGCAGCAAATAATCAGAGAAAAGATGTGATATAGCAAAGAATTTTATTATACTTGCCTTATATCATGTCTGCTGCATATGAATATTAATAGTAGTATTAACTTGGACTACTTATTACCAAAATACCTTGGTATTCCTGTATTACAGTACTATTAAGTCACACAATTTTTATTATTCCCATAGTTCCGTTCCAGAAGACTGACAACATTTCAGTTGTTGTGGTGGGTTGTATTTTGCACTGAAGCATGTGAATGACGGGAGTGCATTTTGATTTAATTTAGGCATGCAAATTTATTTATTTGTTGTTTCAGAAAATTAAGATTTACATTGTCTAGATAGTTTTTGCGCAAGTTTGTTTGCAAACTTTTGTGTCAATTATTGCAACAAGCCTTTAAGGGTTAGTTCACACAAAAATTATAATTCTGTCATCATTTACTCATGTTGTTCCAAACCTGTAAGACTTTTGTTCATCTTCCGAACACAAATGCAGATCAGATTTGATTTAGATCTGTTCCTCCATTAACATTCTACGCAACTAACACTTTGACGCTTTATAAAGAGATTGTAAAACTAATCCATATGAATTGAGTGGTTTAGTCCAAATTTTCTGAAAATACACAATCGCATTATATGATGAAAAGACAGAATTTTGGCTTTAATTCACATATAAACATTTATCAACACACATATCAGTAATAGGAAACATCTGTTACTGTTGTAACCCTCGTTCCCTGATGGAGGGAATGGAGACGTTGTGTCAAATTACCAACACTAAGGATCGCTCTTGGGAGACCCAGACACCTCTGACGTTTTGAGAATTTTTTTTATGTAAAATAACGATAAATTACTGGCAGCACAGACTCCAGAAATCTACTGTAATTCGAGAGTATTCATACTGTGAAACTGCATTACAGCGTATTACTGTAAAAACTAAATACTATTTTTCTGTTTTTTTCAATTTACAGTAAAATACTGGCAGCAGAGGTGCCAGCAATATACTGTAATTCTATGGTATTAATACTGTGAAATTAATTTACAGCCGTTTACTGTAAAAATAAAAATGCATGCAATACATTCTAATATTAGCCAGTCGTCAAGGCAGTTGAGGAAGTGAATGCTTGCTTCCCTCAAGAGGGCAAAGGCAGCGTCTGCGACTTTGGTAAAAATGCAAGTAGACAGGGACAACCCGAAGGGGAGGACCTTGTACTGATATGCCTGCCCTTTGAAGGCGAAACGTAGAAACGCTCTGTGCCGAGGAAGGATTGAGACATGATATTAATTTTATACTCTGCCTGTAAGAGTATACTCTTTTGTTTGACTACTTTCCTAACTGCATGTCCTGCTTAAGCTCTGGGTGTTTGACTGGACATGAACAGATAAAACCGATTAAAAATTTGATTAATCAAATGAACATTTCCTTTGAAACCTTTTTTTAAATTTATTTTTTATTTACAGAATTTTATTTACAGTCTTCAGGCTTATTAATTTCTCACATTCTACTTTACTCTGTTCTAATCTCAGGGGCTCAATGACCAGCCTGGAATCTAGCCACAGTGGTTTCTCTCAGCTCAGCGCCGCCACCACATCCTCCAGCCAATCACAGTCCAGCTCCATGATCTCCAGGTAGAATGGAAAGATGTTTAGGCTATATAATGTTATATAAGTGCAGGACTCGATTCTCAATCAACCCCATTACTACTCTTCCTCTGTCATCTATCCCAACACTGTATCACATATGTCAAGGATCTAAAGCATGCTTCCACAACTAAAAAGAGTATAAAAGATATCCGTCTCAAAGGATTCTGGTGACTGTAGTTGTTTTTAAAGGGCTTGAATCTGCTTTGCCATAGCTCTCAGCTGGGCTGCAGGTCAGTTTATAGTCTGATTGTGCTTTGTTTGTGTCCAAAAGAGGTCACTCATTATCATGCATTTCTACATTTCCCATGGACCACATGCTGAACTAAGCAATACATGTTCTCAAATTGGAAAGAGCCTGAAATTAAGTAACTGAATGTCTGCATATGCTCCCCACACACATCTCAAATACTGCACATACCTACATAAATGCACTTAGTTCTGCCATATCACTTGGAGCTCACCCTCTTGGTGAATTGTTTTTAGGTCAGTGGGTGAGCTGCTGCAATAACTTAGAACAATTTGTACTATTTGAATTTGTATTTATCGTAAAATGTTTTTGGATACTGTATTAAGTCTTCTTAGGTGCTACAAGCTTGTTTCCTCATTGTTAGTGTGTGGCTAGACTTGCAGTTTGAACACAGCAAAATGTTTAGTGAAATAGTCACAGTACTGCTTTTGTGCATTACTACTAGTGTTGGCTTCAATTCTGACTTGGTGAAATTACCTTGATATCGAACCTCAGACTCGCTGCTGATCAGTTCCTATGCAGTCAGCCAATCAGTGTTTGGAATGGTCATTCATATTAATAGGTAAAAAAAATTTTTTGAATGACAGCTTTCTTAGAAGAGAGGCAGTGTACATTTTGTAGTGGACAAAATGTAGTGGATAAAAACATTTTATCATTGCTTCAACAGAATGTCTTGTTACATACAAGGGTCTTGAATCCAAGTTTTTTTTATGGTTTATTACAGAAGGTGAAGGAAATGCGTTGTTTTCTTTTTGTTTGTATTTTGCCTCTTTAGCTTGATAGTTTCTGTTAGTAAAGACAAGGAGTGAAGCATGCTCTGTAAAGGCTTAAATAACTTGCTTATTTGTTCAGGTTAAAATATAAATAAGAATTTTAAACAAAATGTAACCGTATTTTAGCCGAGAGCATGTCCATTAATCCAGGTGACTTTTTAACAGATTGGACACCATGAACAACAAACTGATTTCTCCTGCTTACTTTCCTGAGAGAATATGTGTGCATTGTGAGGTTTACCTGAGGACAGTGGATGTACACGCTCACATTTAACTTGCCCTAATTGCTTGAATGATGCCATAGCCCAATAGTCTGAAGAATACTCCCTGTCCTCCATTTCTCAGACTTATCAGTTCTGGTCTCATGGACAGAACACTTTAGGGAAAAATAGATTGTTACTCTGAACAACAGCTAGTTTTTACATGTCGCTCCTAGAATATTGATCATAATATAGTATATTTACAATTACAATGCATTAGTGTTGTGGAAATCTTCTCTAAAAATAACACATAGTAAGAGTAAGAACAAGGAGGAACAAGTAATAGTTTTTGTTTGATGGTTAAAAAATGATATTGTCAACAACAACAAAAAGTTATTTTCCAACTGTTGACTTCCACTGAGCTACCACCCCTTGAAACGTCTAAACACCCCATGAAGCACATATTCTGAACCATGTGTAATAAAGTCCCTTTATTTGTCTACAAGCTGCCAGTCAGGTAGGAGTTTCAGGGCTTACTGTTCAGAATTTAATGGTGTTTAACCATGCACAGGTTAGTACACTTGTTTTATGCTTTAGTATTTAGGGAAAAAAGTGAGAGATTCTATTTACAGTACAGTTTTTAAAATTGATGCTTTAATAATACAAAAATTGACATAAGACCCTTGTATCAAGTGTAACTATGTAATACTTTACTGTGAAGAGAGTTCTATGTGATTTGTATGAACGTGTGGTTGTTTTTCCCCTCCTTCACTTACCTGTTTCAGCAGTATGTCAGTGCTAATTTGTATGCCATTTTAAATTGTGTGTCTGACTGTTAGCTAGATGAGACCCCTAATATTGTGATATGCAAGCATCTGCACAGTAAATGTATAAGGGCCACTGGTGTCCAAAAAAAAAATCTTGCACACACACACACCCACACACCCACACCTCAACACACACTTGCTGTCTTCCTTATCCACCTGCCTTCAACTAAACGTGTGTTTGTGAGAAGTAAATTCACACCCACCCAACGTTCCGCAAACAAACATTGACATTCTCATTGTGTAAATTGAGCTTTGAATATTTAGAAAAATAATCAACCAGCTGAACTAAATGAATGTGAGTCTCAGCTTTTCTATGTAGTGATAATGCTTAGCTTAAAAACACCAACATGCATTGTTTGAATATCTCTTTATGGGGTCTCATCTGTGTTTGAGGGCTATTAACTATTTGTTTCTGTCTGTTTTCTCCCTCTGTGTGTATTCTCCTTTATTGTAAAATGTTACATATCTGTTTTTTCTCTGACAAATTCTGTATTTGAACAAATTTGATTAATATAGAAATATAGCGCCTTTACATTTTTTGAAGTTATTAAACTTGAATTAAAGAGATGCTTATGCTGGTCCTCCTTTGTGTGTGTGTGTGTGTGTGTGTGTGTGTGTGTGTGTGTGTGTGTGTGTGTGTGTGTGTGTGTGTGTGTGTGTGTGTGTGTGTGTGTGTGTGTGTGTGTGTGTGTGTGTGTGTGTGTGTGTGTGTGTGTGTCTGTGTGTGTGTGTGTGATTTGTGTCTATTGACTGGTTTGAGTTTAGGGATAAGGTTATAATTAAGTTAAGGATGGGTTTAGGGTAGGGGTTTGGGTTAGGCAATGTATGAATGTACAAGAGTTTGTGTGCAGTGTGTGAGAATACATACATTAACCAATAAAGTGGTAAGGAATGACAAAAATGTTTACCTGGGAGGTCACAATTCATCCAGATCCTAACTAAAAGTACTGAATAACTGTTTCAATTCAAACAAGGAAATCAACATTTTAATCTAAATGAGTTCAGGAACAATCACAGGCATAAGCAAAATCACTTTGCAACTTTAGCAGAAAGCACAACAAAAAAATTCAACCTCAATTAAGAAATATACTTGAAAACAGGTGTACTTGATATACTTGAAAACAGGTTCCAGGTGTCTTAAATAGTACCTTTTCTTTGGAGACAGACTTCTGTTATTACATAATGAAGTATCTTTCAGAATATAGTTTCTAATCTGTAAATAACGGAAAAGGTCCTGCTTTAAGGAGAGACACCCTAGATCAGGGGTGCCCAATCCTGCTCCTGCCGATCGACTGTCCTGCACAGTTCAGGTGGAGGGTGGGGGGACGGGATGAGGAGGAGGGAGGGACGGGATGAGGAGGAGGGAGGGTCGAGCTAGCCTCCGTTTTGTTTGACAATACTTTGAACGTCAACAAGAAGTGACGTCACCCAACATCGCTTAGAGCACCTTTAAATTGAAGGATCTGTTCTGATTGTGTTGGAAAGCACAAAAAGCACCTGTGACAGTGGGCACCCCTCCCTAGTCCCTCTGTGTAAAGAGAAGCTTGCTGATCTGGAACTATTTGTAAGAACAAAAGCTTTGGGTTCTTCATAACACCCTAACACATCTGATAAAAGAATCGCCTAAATTAAATTCCTCCAAAACAAAAAATAAATATGACCACTCCACTAATTATTCTCTAATATAACTGAAGTTCTAGAATCTCTCCAAACATGGGTTACATCCATCTGCATGATTTTATGATTAGTCTAAACCATTATTAGGTATGATATCAGGTGCTTTAGGGAGTTGTGGCCAGGTTTATCTTGGATAGTCCACCTTCATGATTCAGTATGAGAGACTTGCGGTCCATATAAGCTGCATGCTCTGCATACCCAAGCCATTTGTGGACTTGCTAATTAACATTAACACTATAAATTACTGTAAATTCCCTTGTTTGAGGTGTACCATAAAGCTTACACGATAAAATGTTGGCAATTATACGTATGTAACTCTCTGTCATTTATTTATGTGCCAAACGACGGTAATTTTCTTCAAATCTGCCACTCACTGATAGTTCCGGGTATGCGGATCCACAGCAGCTTTGCCGCGTACACTCTGTTGTTATGCATCGTCATCACTGTCCAGCGTTCTCATTGGTTTGCTGGCATATGGGGAATTTAATGCGCAGGGTAAGCTGTCCACGAATCGCTCGCCCAAGAAGAAAAATGTGCTGCTGCTGCCAGATCCCGATCACAAAAATCACATTGTATTTGATATAAAACTAAATAGACTCAATCAAGTGGAAAAAAAAGTGATTACTGAAATATTTTCTTCTTTTTTTTGCATATTTTGTCCCTTTCGCACGTCGCGCCCAAGGGGGTAAAACAGCACCCGGAAAGCGTACCTTGCCTGGGGGCCGCCATTGGTTAGCAAGCCATCACCTGCTGTTTAGCAATACCATTGACTCCCAATCATTTTGGCGTCACTTTGACAGCGAATAACTTTACATCTGAGGCGTTTAAAGACTCTATTTATCCATTGTTTATTTCTAAAGAAACACGACAATGTATAAAAGGTTCCATTACCTTGTATCTTACGTTGTGGCCCGGTAGAAGCAGTTTTTGTAAAAATAGGCTAACGATTGCGTCATAACCACGCGACTCTCTGTCGCACGGTAGAGAAATTACCGTAGAGACTGGAGGAGAAGCTCGCAGGCAATCGGGGGGACGTGGAGGCATAAAGTCAAGGGAGAAGTCCATAGAGAGTCATAAAGTTGCTCCTGCTCCTAGCTCATGGACAGCTCCTACTCATGCTCTCCGTCTCTGCAAGATTCGGAAGGGAATACTGTGTTGGGAATACTGTGTTTCAGAATTTTCTGGGAATACTGTGTTGTATTCCTATACAGGTAAATGTAGGCTACTTTCAATTAAGGGTCAAATATATTATGTTGAACTTTAGCTGTGTTGTTATGTCATAATGAGTAAGCATCTAAGCAGCTTACGCGAACGCGAAACCCATCCAACGTATCTACACCAGGTGCATTTTTGACACAAGCGCACCCAGCATATATATATATATATATATATATATATATATATATATATATATATACAGTGAGGAAAATAAGTATTTGAACACCCTGCTATTTTGCAAGTTCTCCCACTTGGAAATCATGGAGGGGTCTGAAATTGTCATCGTAGGTGCATGTCCACTGTGAGAGACATAATCTAAAAAACAAATATCCAGAAATCACAATATATGATTTTTTAACTATTTATTTGTATGATACAGCTGCAAATAAGTATTTGAACACCTGTCTATCAGCTAGAATTCTGACCCTCAAAGACCTGTTAGTCTGCCTTTAAAATGTCCACCTCCACTCCATTTATTATCCTAAATTAGATGCACCTGTTTGAGGTCGTTAGCTGCATAAAGACACCTGTCCACCCCATACAATCAGTAAGAATCCAACTACTAACATGGCCAAGACCAAAGAGCTGTCCAAAGACACTAGAGACAAAATTGTACACCTCCACAAGGCTGGAAAGGGCTACGGGGGAATTGCCAAGCAGCTTGGTGAAAAAAGGTCCACTGTTGGAGCAATCATTAGAAAATGGAAGAAGCTAAACATGACTGTCAATCTCCCTCGGACTGGGGCTCCATGCAAGATCTCACCTCGTGGGGTCTCAATGATCCTAAGAAAGGTGAGAAATCAGCCCAGAACTACACGGGAGGAGCTGGTCAATGACCTGAAAAGAGCTGGGACCACCGTTTCCAAGGTTACTGTTGGTAATACACTAAGACGTCATGGTTTGAAATCATGCATGGCACGGAAGGTTCCCCTGCTTAAACCAGCACATGTCAAGGCCCGTCTTAAGTTTGCCAATGACCATTTGGATGATCCAGAGGAGTCATGGGAGAAAGTCATGTGGTCAGATGAGACCAAAATAGAACTTTTTGGTCATAATTCCACTAAACGTGTTTGGAGGAAGAAGAATGATGAGTACCATCCCAAGAACACCATCCCTACTGTGAAGCATGGGGGTGGTAGCATCATGCTTTGGGGGTGTTTTTCTGCACATGGGACAGGGCGACTGCACTGTATTAAGGAGAGGATGACCGGGGCCATGTATTGCGAGATTTTGGGGAACAACCTCCTTCCCTCAGTTAGAGCATTGAAGATGGGTCGAGGCTGGGTCTTCCAACATGACAATGACCCGAAGCACACAGCCAGGATAACCAAGGAGTGGCTCTGTAAGAAGCATATCAAGGTTCTGGCGTGGCCTAGCCAGTCTCCAGACCTCTGTAATTGCAAACAAAGGCTACTGTACCAAATATTAACATTGATTTTCTCAGGTGTTCAAATACTTATTTGCAGCTGTATCATACAAATAAATAGTTAAAAAATCATACATTGTGATTTCTGGATTTTTTTTTTTTAGATTATGTCTCTCACAGTGGACATGCACCTACGATGACAATTTCAGACCCCTCCATGATTTCTAAGTGGGAGAACTTGCAAAATAGCAGGGTGTTCAAATACCTATTTTCCTCACTGTGTATATATATATATATATATATATATATATATATATATATATATATATATATATATATATTGTTGTGGAAAATTTGCAATTGTCCTGTTACAAGTATTCATTTTTTGTGTGTAGAACACTTCTGTATTGTAATCAACCACACTGGTTTATAATGAAAAACACAGCAATAGTTATTGTAACTTGTTTATTAGGAAAATGGTTTATAAAGAAAAACACTACAATTGTTATTGTAACTTGTTTATTAAGAAAGTGGTTTATAAAGAAAAGAACTGCAATAGTTATTGTAACTTGTTTATTAAGAAAATGGTTTATAAAGAAAAACACCACACTTAATATTTTAAGCATTTATTAAGCATGCTGATAGAATAGAGGAAGAAACGTGTATTAGAAAGAGCTTTACTGGAGAAAGAAGAAAAATGCTAGCATTACCATTGGATTGTGTTGCAGTTGAGGCGCAGGATACAACAAAGAAGAAAAGTCAGAAGGAGGACAAAGAAGCGAAAGGCTTTATATAGACAGGTCCGAAAGGAATTCCCAGAACTCATGACACCTCAAGACTTTGGATTGGATAAATTGTCTGTAAAAGACTAATAAATAATGAGGGGATTTCCAAAGATGAAGGCCTCAAGAATTCAGATGGTCTATAAAAAGCTGAAAGGAGAAGATGAAGGCAGATGCTGATTCTCTGGTGTTGGATGCCATGCCATTAAAGCAGGGGTGGGCAAACTACGGCCCGCAGGCCACATACATGTATGTATGTACACATACAGCCGTTAGGCTGTTTAATCCGGCCCGTCGAGTATTTAAAAAAATGTCTTATGATCGCTTTCATTTAGCCTTTTTCTTGCAATACTTTGCGATATATATATATATATATATATATATATATATATATATATATATATTGCGTTGCATATATTTGACAATCGGAATATCAGATATTTCATGCCATAGCTAACAAATGTAAAAAAGGAAAAATGACATAAAAGCAGATTATCATTCATTCAGCGCTGTTGTGGCTGCGGTGTGTCATGTAACAAGCAATGACGCGTCACCATGGAAACCAAACAGACAGCGTCTGATTGATTATCTCGCATAGACTTGTTGCACGTTAATGTTTTTTCCTTTTTTGGAAACTCACAGAGAAAAAAAATGTTTGGTAACCGCTTGCACACCTGTTTAGTTTTTCCTTTGATTTGTCTGCTATTTAGTTTCTTCCTCTGGATTTGTGAATGTATCCTGACTGATTCCGTTTACTGACCTTTATCGCCCGGCTTTCGACTACGCTCCCCTGTCTGCCATGTAAAGAACCCGGTTTTGTTCATTAAATGGTCTGATCTGCCTTTGCTTTTTGTTTTATTTTATTATTCTTAAAATAAATTAGTATATTCGTTTATTTCGGGGTTTTTTTTTTTTTTCACAAATGTATGACTTTTGGAAGTGCAAATTGATTGCCATATGCAGTTTTAATAAAGTTGAATTAACGTAAGTTAACCTTCTGTCATTTTTACTCTTCTAAGTGTACACTTGCAGGTGTTTTGTTTCTAATTTACTGTTAGGCCCATTAAATAATAATAAGGATAAAAAATATTTAAAAAGCATAGGCTATAATTATCTAACATCTGACTAATTAAAAATTAACCTCAAAACATAACATGCTAAATGGGGGATATTTAGCATAAAAAAATGTATTGTCAGAATCAATGTCGTTTTTTTTTCAGCCCGAAGGAGCGACGTGGGGCCACCCTCCCGTGGACCCACCACCTGCAGGAGGGACCGTAAGGGGCCGGTGCTAAGTGGATCGGGCGGCAGTCGAAGGCGGGGGCCTAGACAACCCGATCCCTGGACGCAGAATCTAGCTCTAGGGACATGGAACGTCACCTCTCTGGCGGGGAAGGAGCCTGAGGCTGTGCGGGAGGTTGAGAGGTTCCGACTAGAGATAGTCGGGATCACCTCTACGCACGGCTTGGGCTCTGGAACCACACTCCTCGAGAGAGGATGGACTCTTCACCACTCTGGAGTTGCCCATGGTGAGAGGCGGCGGGCTGGTGTGGGTTTGCTTATAGCCCCCCAGCTCAGCCGCCATGTGTTGGAGTTCACCCCGGTGAACGAGAGGGTCGCTTCCCTGCGCCTTCGGGTCGGGGATAGGTCTCTCACTGTCGTTTGTGCCTACGGGCCGAACGGCAGTGCAGAGTACCCGGCCTTCTTGGAGTCTCTGGGAGGGGTGCTGGAAAGTGCTCCGACTGGGGACTCCGTCGTTCTACTGGGGGACTTCAACGCCCACGTGGGCAGCGACAGTGACACCTGGAGGGGCGTGATTGGGAGGAACGGCCCCCCTGATCTGAACCCGAGTGGTGTTCTGTTATTGGACTTCTGTGCTAGTTACAGCTTGTCCATAACGAACACCATGTTCAAGCATAAGGGTGTCCATCAGTGCACATGGCACCAGGACACCCTAGGCCGGAGGTCGATGATCGACTTTGTGGTCGTTTCATCCGACCTCCGGCCGTATGTCTTGGACACTCGGGTGAAGAGAGGGGCGGAGCTGTCAACTGATCACCACCTGGTGGTGAGTTGGATCCGATGGCGGGGGAGGAAGCTGGACAGACTCGGCAGACCCAAACGTACTGTGAGGGTCTGTTGGGAACGTTTGGCCGAATCTCCTGTCAGAGAGATCTTCAACTCCCACCTCCGGCAGAGCTTCGACCAGATCCCGAGGGAGTCTGGAGATATTGAGTCCGAGTGGACCATGTTCTCCACCTCCATTGTCAACGCGGCCACTCGGAGCTGTGGCCGTAAGGTCTCCGGTGCCTGTCGAGGCGGCAATCCCCGAACCCGGTGGTGGACACCGGAAGTAAGGGATGCCGTCAAGCTGAAGAAGGAGTCCTATCGGGCCTGGTTGGCTTGTGGGATTCCTGAGGCAGCTGATGGGTACCGACGGGCCAAGCGGACTGCAGCCCGGATGGTTGTGGAGGCAAAAACTCGGGCCTGGGAGGAGTTCGGTGAGGCCATGGAGAAGGACTATCGGTCGGCCTCGAAGAGATTCTGGCAAACCGTCCGGCGCCTCAGGAGGGGGAAGCAGTGCCCTACCAACGCTGTTTACAGTGGAGGTGGGCAGCTGTTGACCTCGACTGGGGATGTCATCGGACGGTGGAAGGAATACTTCGAGGATCTCCTCAATCCCGCCGTCACGTCTTCCATTGAGGAAGCAGAGGCTGAGGGCTCGGAGGCGGACTCGTCCATCACCCAAGCTGAAGTCACCGAGGTAGTCAAGAAACTCCTCGGTGGCAAGGCACCGGGGGTGGATGAGATCCGCCCTGAGTACCTCAAGTCTCTGGATGTTGTGGGGCTGTCTTGGCTGACACACCTCTGCAGCATCGCGTGGCGGTCGGGGACAGTGCCTTTGGACTGGCAGACCGGGGTGGTGGTCCCTCTTTTCAAGAAGGGGGATCGGAGGGTGTGCTCCAACTATAGGGGGATCACACTTCTCAGCCTCCCTGGGAAAGTCTATGCCAGGGTACTGGAGAGGAGAATCCGGCCGATAGTAGAACCTCGGATTCAGGAGGAACAGTGTGGTTTTCGTCCCGGTCGTGGAACACTGGACCAGCTCTATACCCTCTACAGGGTGCTGGAGGGCTCATGGGAGTTTGCCCAACCAATCCACATGTGCTTTGTGGATTTGGAGAAGGCATTCGACTGTGTCCCTCGCGGCATCTTGTGGAGGGTGCTCTGGGAGTATGGGGTCCGGGGCCCTTTGCTAAGGGCTATCCGGTCCCCTTTGCTAAGGGCTATCCGGTCCCTGTACGACCGGAGCAGGAGCTTGGTTCGTATTGCCAGCAGTAAGTCAGACTTGTTCCCGGTGCGTGTTGAACTCCGGCAGGGCTGCCCTTTGTCGCCGGTTCTGTTCATAATTTTTATGGACAGAATTTCTAGGCGCAGCCAGGGGCCGGAGGGGGTCAGGTTTGGGGACCACACGATTTCATCTCTGCTCTTTGCGGATGATGTTGTCGTGTTGGCCTCATCAAACCAGGACCTCCAGCATGCACTGGGACGGTTTGCAACCGAGTGTGAAGCGGCTGGGATGAGAATCAGCACCTCCAAATCCGAGGCCATGGTTCTCAGTCGGAAAAGGGTGGTTTGCCCGCTTCAGGTTGGTGGAGAGCTCCTGCCTCAAGTGGAGGAGTTCAAGTATCTTGGGGTCTTGTTCACGAGTGAGGGAAGGATGGAACGGGAGATTGACAGGCGGATCGGTGCAGCTTCTGCAGTAATGCGGTCCCTGTACCGGTCTGTCGTGGTGAAGAAGGCGGCTCAGCTCTCGATTTACTGGTCAATCTACGTTCCTACTCTCACCTATGGTCATGAGCTGTGGGTCATGACCGAAAGGACAAGATCCCGGATACAAGCGGCCGAAATGAGCTTTCTCCGTAGGGTGGCTGGGCGATCCCTTAGAGATAGGGTGAGAAGCTTGGTCACTCGGGAGGAGCTCAGAGTAGAGCCGCTGCTCCTCCACATCGAGAGGTGTCAGTTGAGGTGGCTCGGGCATCTTTTCCGGATGCCTCCTGGACGCCTTCCCGGGAAGGCGTTCCGGGCATGTCCCACCGGGAGGAGACCCCGGGGAAGACCTAGGACACGCTGGAGAGACTATGTCTCCCGGCTGGCCTGGGAACGCCTTGGTGTCCCCCCGGAAGAGCTGGAGGAAGTGTCTAGGGAGAGGGAAGTCTGGGCATCCCTGCTTAGACTGCTGCCCCCGCGACCCGGCTCCGGATAAGCGGTAGAAGATGGATGGATGGATGGCAATGTCGTCTCTCAGTTGTTGAATTTCGCGCAGACGTTGCCACAACGTAAATGTGTTTGCTCAGCCCGATCTCATGAAAGTGCGAATACCAAGAATTGTATTTGTAGTGCTTATGATATGCAGTTTTCGTGTGCATATGATACGCACTTTATGGCGTGTAATAGGCACGCACTCCGCACCCCTAATCCTAACCAAGGGGTTTACAGTGCGTAGCATATGCACGCAAAAAACATTTTTGGCGTATAAATGGCACGAGAAATTAAATTCGTGGTATAGATACGCACTTTCATGAGATCGTGTTTCATAATCTGCTACTGGGCCGGCCCTCTGTCAAATTTTAAAACCCAGTGTGGCCCCAATTGAGCCAAAAAGTTTACATGACACACCGCAGCCACAACAGCGCTGAATGAATGATAATCTGCTTTTATGTCATTTTTTTTCTTTTTTACATTTGTTAGCTATGGCATGAAATATCTGATATTCCGATTGTCAAATATTGCAAGAAATATTACAATAAAGTGTTAGCAAATATTAAGCAGACAGTCTACGAATACTCTAATGACAGTTAGTTGACATGTAGTTGCAAAAGTTACTCATAGTTAGTAGAATGTTTAAAGTGGACTATCAAAATAAAGTGATCGATGCAAACAGAATTCAAATGTGCAGTAAAGCAGCTCTAAAAAGGCAATATTATTGTTCATTGACAGCTTTCGCGACCAGAGATAAAATACCTTTCTCCACGCCCCTACCTTTCTCGACTCCCCAACCTTTCATCACACCCATTACTCCAACCTGCAGATATCCACACTTGGATAATTCAGCTGAAGTCTGGTTTGTGTCAGACAACGGAGAGAGGACCCAAACACAAGAGGTACAGATTAACGGAATTTATTCAGTCACAAAAGAACTGGCAAATTAAGGGCTTGATCGTGGGTGGAGAACTGGAGAAGAAACCAGGAAAACCAGACTGGAAACACGGGAATAGTCCTCAGTCATGGACAGGGATCTAGCTCTTGCAGCAAACAGGTAGTGGCGAGCGAACAGTCCCAGTCGATGCCCACAGCACCACGGATAGCGTCCAGATGGTCAACACGCCGGCAGCAGTAGTGAACAGAAAGCACGCGAGACGGATATGACAAGACAGACTCGACTTGGATATTGACTCAAAAGAAACAGCATTGCTTAGATGAGAAATAACTCCATGAATATGAAAGCAGCAAGCAATAATCTGGCAAAGAAACCAAAATCAGCGAGCGCGCTGATTGCGATTGTAAACAGTTGGACAGGGTGCAGGAATGAAGCAGGGGAGGGAGGGAAAGAGGAGGAAAACAAACCTAACTCATGACAGTTTGTATTGATTCAGTTTGGATCAATAACTGTAAAGTTAATCAATTATGAAATTAGTTAAATTTAACTATAAAGCAGATAACTCGGTTTCTCCACACTCCCTTTCAATTACTTCTTCGTTTTTAACTTTGATGTTTACTGTGCATCTATGTATAAGGTTTGCAACTCCATAACCTATTGCTTATCTAACATTCTCAAACCAGCATTAAAAGGGTATTCTGGGTTGAGCGAGTGGCCCTGAGCAAGCAGAGCAAAATATTCAGAAAGGCTCTCTCCGCCCCGGATGAAAATATTTCCACGCTCTGCTCACATGCTCTGTTATTAAAGCTGCATTTACACTGCACAGATGCACAGATCAGATCTTTTGATCCGATTTTTTTTGTCCCGCCTGTTTACATTCACTTTAGACACGAATGGTATCCGATATCTGTGTTTACATTAATCCCTGCCCAGAATTATTCTGTTGGTGATCGCTTTACTATGTGACATGGTTTATCCTCAGGTTTTGAATGATCATACTAAATTTGACTGAGCGCAAAATTTTACAGTACAGATATAGACCAGAAAATAGCTGTAATTTTAGTTTATTTTATCGACAGATAAAATATCGATGGATCTTTAGATCATGAATTATGAAGTGAAATAAAGCACGGTAAGATTTCATTTAGCCTATTTTAATGAATTCTAATGAATCAATGAGCGAGATTGTGAGCGTGAATTACAGCTTGCGTTTGTATGTAGTGAATAATAGAATAATGTTGAAACTTGTTAGTTTATTTACAAAAACAACACAGTAGCGAAGCTGTTTTATTTATAAAATTCACAGGTCAGAGGTTGAAAACCAGTTTCTAGCATGCTCTTGAATATCTCTGTGTTGTAAGAAAAAATTATGTGGATGTCGAAGATCTCAAAAATCAAGTTTATTACAGCATAGCAGTGGCAAGGTACACAAAGCACCTTGGGTTCACCAGCGTCAGAATGAACCCAGAACATCCAAATCTTAAACCTTTTATCCTGTTAGTTTATCCCTCTTAATGTAAATGTAGTTGCTCTTGTTGCAACAGCTGTGGTCTGTATGTTAATGAAGTTGACACCCCATTGTCTGAGATGGTTCTCTGTGTCCCACACCCGTTCCCATTCTACAATTGACCATTTGTTCAGGATGTGATCAACCCAAATGGTGAAGAAACAATATAACTTGACTTTCTTTCATCTCTATGATAATTAAGCCATTTTGGGGATGAGCTCATTCTAAAATATATTTTGGAGTGGAATCTGGGTCGAGATAGACTACAATTTCTTACAGTCCCCTCTCTGATGCTCTTGGCCCAAAAGAAGCATCACATCCACTCCCTTCTCACAGATTACACCTCCCTTCCCTATCGGGCAGGTGCCCAGTGGCGGTGAAGCCCTGCCTTAGGTTGTCCCCCTCTGGCCACCGGAGAATCTTACCCGTCTTTGGGGCGACACCTCATGCACACTGGTTACAGCTCCGTCCAATTGGGCAGAATTATCAAAGAGACTCTTCTAAAATTTGGCAATATGATATACAAACATTTACTTGGGTGTGGGTGAGAAGACATTCAAGAACCATCACAGCCAGTAGGAGTGTCCTAAAGCGATCATTAAGTTATCTGCAATTCAACGTTGAAACAGAACACATAACATACTGTAATGCATTGGCAAATAATAAGAAAGATGACTCCGTGATGACTCCAACTTCCAACCAGATGGAACTGGATAAATATTCTGAATGTTCTGATCAAATCTGACTTCTGACCTGTAATGCTGCCTGGATCAATAATCATACACTGTTCGCTTGTTGGCTCGTTGTTGTATTATTTTCATGTTTTCATCGCTGTGAAGCTGCTTTGATGCAATCTGTATTGTAAAAAGCGCTATATAAATAAAGGTGACTTGACTTGACATGCACATACAGCCGTTTTAAAGGTTACATTCCAAATTAAACCAGAATAGGCCATATCTAAGTCTCCATCATGCATTTGTTTTGCAAAAATCTTGTCTTTCTTCAAGGCCTTGTTGGGCTCTCAAATTGTGTCTATCTTTCCTTTGCCTCAGTGGTATTAGCAATATTGTTTAGTTTTGATAGCTCAAACAATCAACAATCAATAGACAATATAATGTGTGTGTGTGTGTGGTTTTTGTGTGTTGTCGTGTTTTGTGTCCATTTTCTCAGTGTGGACATCATTTATATCTCCTCAGTAAAAAAAGAAAAAACCTGTGAGTTTCACATACAGGCACGTCTGCTTCATAATACGACATTAAAAAGCTTTCTTTGTGGGCAAAGGTGTTGCCCTCACCTTGTGGTGGCTTGGAATTCAAAGGGGAATCGAATATATGTGTTTAGGTCAGATGTCGGATATAAAACAACATGGCTCAAATTGGATGCGGAAAAAAAAAAATCAGATCTCATGTGGATTTTTGTGTTTACATGTGTGCAAAGGCTGCACAGATCCAAACTTTTGACCATAACTGATTTTTTGGCCCACCTGTTTGTCTTCCCTTTAGACAGGACTGGTATCTGATATCTGTGTTTACATTAATTCCGCCCAAAGAGATTGTCGGTGATCGCTTTACTATCCATGTGGTATTCATGTCGGGTGGCCATGATTATTTGCCAGCATGGACAAGATAACAGCTGCCATGGATGTTTTGGCAGCGCAAAATCTGACCGAACGGAAATTAGAACCTGTGTTTCGGGAATTTGTTTACCAAATTTTTTTTTACCGAAAAATTACCAACATTTTTCGTTTGTTATTTTATACATGGCTTGTTAGATCTAGAATTCTGAAGTGAAATAGTTTTTTTTTTGATGAATTTGAATGAATTAATGAGAGAGAGAGAGAGAATTTTTTACAAATTTTATAACACCTTTATTAAATACAAAAATTCTAAAAAACCATTTCAAAATCATTATTGTTATAATCATATAATCATTAAAAATTGTTTCCCTGTCAATACAAAAAGGGCATTTATCTTGCACATTTGGGTTCAAGATTGAAATAAAAGCAATAATAATAAAAATAATGCCATGTAATACTCGCCACTGCAGATCTCCAACTTTTTTAGTCAATGGTGGCTTGTAAATTAAATCCGAAGAAGGCTTAAAACCATCCTCAACACTTAAATGGTTTCTCCATGGCGTATCCACACATTGTAATTTGTCTTTATTTATCACTCTTGCACACACTTTATATAAACTCTTGCCCCCCATTGAATCAAAGACAGTATCTCCTAAAATCGTTGAGGTGGCTGAAGAATTCTCCATTTCTTGGGTATAACCATGCTTGGAAAGCGATCCATTTCATTTGGGACAGTTCGTAATGATAAAAAAAAGTCCAGTCTTCTTTACTCCGTGTCTCTCTAAATTTTTTCAACAGAAGATAAATTGTCCTTGTTGATTTTAGTTTCTGTGCAAACACAATAGTATTGTCCAGAGTCTTACCAGTCACTTCCACTAGGCTCTTCATTTTCGCAATTTTAGCATTTGTCAAAACCTGTTTTAACCAAGGTGTTGTATCGTCACATATATCCAAACGCTAATCAGAGGTTCTTCTAAAAACCACTGCAAAGACTTGTAGGGCAAGGATCTTCTGATTTGTACCACACACAAAGCTTTTCTCACACTTTCATAAAAGGGAGAAATAAACCCAAAATCAAATTTATTGCAATCCGTCCAAAAAAGATTTTTTTCCAAAACCCCACCCACCAACCTTACCTAAAAGGCAAGAAGTTAATCCAGTGCACAATACATTTGATTTATATAAGAATTTCTGAACAAATTGTAGCCTAAATGTTGCTTTTCTACTCTTGAGGTCTACAATACCTTGACCACCTTCTTCCTTTGGAAGATACAAAACAAGCCCTAGGTACCCAGTGCAATTTATCCCAGAAAAAGTTTGTCATTCTGTCTTGTATTTTTTCAAGAATCCCGACAGGAGGCTCTAAAACAGATAATCTGTGCCATAACGAGGCTACCAGATTGTTAATAATCAGAGCCCTTCCCCTAAAAGACATTTTAGGAAATATCCATTTCCACCTTTCTTCCTTCAACATTTTCACACATATTCTCCCAACTTTTCTTATTGGTTGATTTATCGCCTAGGAAGATTCCAAGGTATTTTAAACCACACTGTGACCAGTTCATTCCGCCTGGCAAAAACATGTTTTCCTCCTTCCATTCTCCAACTAAGTATGCTGCACTTTTGGCCCAATTCACTTTTGCAGAAGAAAATGTTCCATAACTATTAACAGTATCAATTAGCTTATTAATATCATTCTGCCCACTAATCAAAACCATTATATCATCAGCATATGCTGACAGTTTTATTGGTGGAAAAGATTTTCACATTTAAAACCATCTAACTCTACTCTGATTTTATTTAAAATTGGTTCTAAAGCTATTGAATACAGAATGGCTGATAGAGCACAACCTTGTCTTATACCTCTTTGAATTTTAAAAGGACTACATAAGCCACCATTGACTTTCAATATACTTTCAATGTCACAATAGAGCACTTTAATCATAGCACTAAACTCAGGTGGGAGTATGCCATAAAAACTGATGCTCCACCCGGTCAAAAACCCTTTCTTGGTCCAGAAAAATCAGACCAACCTTTTGATCAAAGAGTCTAGAGACTTCCAAAACATCTCTAATTAACGATATGTTGTCCACTATCGATCTGTTGGGTACACAATAAGATTATATGGATTACCTATATGGATTATTATAAGTCCATATTAGGCAAAACACCATCTTACCTAAGTACTTTAATAACCATATCAGTGCCTGTATTTAACCTGCGTTCGAGTAAATTTATCTCTCTAGACCCTACAAAAGCCCGCACTTCTTTTGGCCGTTTTTCTTTTACATTTTCAGCTGCCAATGATTGGAACACTTTACAAAAGTCTCTCAAATTAGAATCCATTGTTTCGATCTCTACTTTTAAAGTTTTACTCTCAAATTTACTGATGGACCACTGTACATGCTGATGCTCTTTGCGTACAAAGTCTTATGTATCGTTGCATAAATTCAACTAAATGGCTGTCATAGCATCTATTTGCACATTATCAATATACCCATGTTGGACTATATTATTATCCTACTGCCATTTCTCTTGCACTGCCATTTTATATTTTTAAACTATCAAGTTTTTTCATTTTTATTTCTATACAATGTCTAGTACTTTTTAACTGAATCTGAATGTCTTATATTCATGACTGTGTATTTGAATGTTGGTATGTTATGTGTAACTTCATGTCGCCTTGTACCCTGCGCCTTATCTTGGCCAGGTCGCGGTTGCAAATGAGAACTTGTTCTCAACCGATTAACCTGGTTAAATAAAGGTAAAATAAATTAAAAAAAATAAATTACCTGCCCCAATACCTCCCTCAGTCTGTTGGCCAAAGTTTTCGACAGGATCTTGTAGTCGGTGCATAACAAAGACACTGGTCTCCAGTTCTTGACCTCTTTGAGGTCACCTTTCTTTGGAAGCAGAGTTAAAACTGCTCTCCTGCAACTTATTGGCAGTCGCCCTTCAGACAGACTGCTACTTAACACTGCAAACAAGACTTCTCCCAGGAAGTGCCAGTATGCCTTATAAAATTCCACAGGCAGCCCATCTAAACCTGGTGCTTTGCCATTTTTCATGCTTTGCAGTGCCTTAAAAAGTTAATCTGTTGTCAAAAGATGCACCAGACCAGCACATGACTCCTCAGTCATCTGTGGAAGATCTGAAAGGAAGCGATTTGTTGACTGGTCTGCTCCACATTCACGGGCATACAGCTCTTTGTAGAAGCTAACAGCCCTTTTCCGAATGTCAGAGTCCCTAGTCAGATCTTTCCCATTCACATGGGATTCAATGGTTAAACATTGAATACTCTTTTTTTCTTTTTTCTTTTTTTTGGCCATTTTTCTTTTCCAGATTAAAGAAGAATCGGGACGGGGCATCCATTTCAGAAATACTTTGATATCTGAACCTAACTAACGCCCCTTGAGCTCTAGTGTCCAACAGATCAGTAGTGATGAGTCGTTCATGAACGATCCGTTCATTGCGTTTGTCACGTGATAAATGAACGAAAGACTCGGAAGGTAAAGTAATTATTTATGTTCCCTGTAAATTATTTTTGACTGCATTATAATGATTTCTTAATTCAGAATATGATCAAGATTGCGTAGGTGAATGTGTTCGGGGAATTTGCCTGTTAAAAGTATAATATTTAAAGCCCCTTAAATGAACGAAATGACTCGAAAAAAGATTCGTTCATTTTGATGAACGAGATCGAACATGAGAGCCAGTAAAATGATCCGAACTTCCCATCACTACAGATCAGCTAGTGCAACTTTTTATCCTTAAGAGTCTGAATTTGCCCTGGATCCCCATGAGCTCCACACAGGCCCTGGAGCACCACAATATCCAACTCTAAAATACTAATATTTTTAAGAGTGTCCCCAGTGACATTAGAAGTATACTGATTACATAGTTTTTGTATATTTAACTTTCCAATATACCACTATTGCTGTATTGAAGTGAAATTAGGCTTTTGATTTCTCCATCCCATCCAATCCAATAAAACATTGTCCAAAAGCAGCATCCTCAAGTAAAGCATTGTTAAAATGCCAATATGCACTCTTTTGTTTAACAGATTCAATGAACACACAAGCTTCCACCATTGAATGGTCAAAAAAACCAACAGGACAAATAGAACCAGACTTAAAACTACGGTGACCGGGAGGGGACATGTTCGGTTCACTTATTTTTGTCGTGGCCACAACATATAAACTCGTGGGAACGTGATATTAAGTCGTGGGAACGTCATAATATCTTGTGGGAACGTCATATTAAGTCGTGGCCACGAGATCATTTTGTTGAGGTAACGACATCATTATGTCGTGGCCACGCGATGCAAAGTCGTAGCCTCGAGATCATATGTTGAGGGAACGATATATTTTTCTCGTGGCCACGACTTCATATTTTGAGAGAACGACATCTATTTGTCGTGGCCACAGCGGCCAATACTGTAACCGTACCATAGCATAGACTGGGCTACAGCAGAGATGGAGATGACAGAAGAAATAACATTTTACTTTAAATTAGGAATGTCATATAAAGATATAGTGCGGTCTTTGGCATTAAGACATGGGTACGTTGTAAGTGAAAGACACATGAAGCGCATTCTTAGACTTTTTTGTCGCACGCATATTTAGGGACCGTCTCAAAATTACATGCGACATTGGCATAAACGTTTCTAACTTCAATAGCATTTGAAGACAATGACTTGCAGTCATAAAACCAACTGTACATTGTTCACCCAGGTCTCATGTATGATGCACACCTTTAATATTTTTGATATTTATGTCAATAAACTGCTAAATCATATGCAAATATTGCAATGTAGGCCTATTTCACTACTGTATGGGATCATATACAGAATATGACAATATTTAAAGGAGTAGTTCACTTTAAAATGAAAATTCTGTCATCATATACTCACCCTCATGTTGTTTCAAACCTGTATGAATTTCCTTCTTCTGCTGAACACAAAGGAAGATATTTAGAAGAATATCAGTAACCAGGCAGTTTTTGGGTCCCATTGACTTCCATAGTAGGAAAAAAATATACTATGGAAGTCAATGGGACCCAAAAACTGTCTGGTTACTGACATTCTTCTAAATATCTTCCTTTGTGTTCAGCAGAAGAAAGAAATTCATACAGGTTTGAAACAACATGAGGGTGAGTATATGATGACAGAATTTTCATTTTAAAGTGAACTTCTTTAAAGCTCAATTGCATTTGAAGACAATGACTTACAGTCATAAAACCAACTGTACATTGTTCATATAGGTCTCATGTATGATGCACACCTTTAATATTTTTGATATTTATGACAGTAAACTGCTAAATCATATGCAAATAATGCTATGTATTTCACTACTGTGTGGGATCATATACAAAATATGACAATATTTAAAGCTCAATAGCATTTGAAGACAGTGACTTACAGTGATAAAACCAACTGTACATTGTTCATCTAGGTGTCAGGTATGTGACAGGAGTGAAATACTTAGCAATATTTGCATGATTTAGCAGTTTATTGTCATAAATATAAAAAATCTAAAAGGTGTGCATCATACATGAGACCTGGGTAGAGAGAGTATAGAGGGATACCATATGTCACTTTTGAGTGATTTATGGCCCTCTAAGCCACGCCCCCTTTTTGACTGTGGGAATATTCCCATGCTAGCTCCTCCCACTTATGGGCTGTACGTACACCGTGGGAAAATCGGACTTACGCCACACCTCCTTATGGGTTGAACATCTGAAGCGTGGGAAAATTTCCCACGCTCAGTAGTTCTAAACAGTGTATATTAAAACTTTTTAAAGAAATGCACAATAAAGACAGAGGGGTGATCAGTGTTTTTATTTATTAAAGAAGACATATGTACATTTAAAAAACATTTAAAACATTAAAACATCAATGAAATAAGTTAAAATTGCATTATCTCTAAAAAGAGTTATTAAAAAATGAGTTAGTGTTATTTCAAGATGTTAAAACATTAAACCAACTTTTTTCATTTACAAAAGATCATTTTTTTAAAAGTTGACTTGTAAGCATTTAACTTTCACATAGTATTTTGTAAAACTTTTACATAAAACACAAACTAGTTTAAAAAGCCTTGCGTTTTTACATACCCAATTGTTAAAGACTCGGAGTTTAAAGAAATACAAGTGTTTCCTCGTGCTGGAGCAGAGTGGAGAGCGTCCACTCACTCCAGAGGTCTGACAGGAGTGACATTTTCTGAAGGTTACAGAGAGACACACACAAACCCCGCCCCTACCCCCGCCCACAACAGATGTCAGCGTGGGAAATCCCCACAGCTCCTATCCACTCCCAAATAGAAAACGCGTCTGGTCAGTTCGATGACCGAACTTAAATGACCAAAGAAAAACGGTGCAACGGGTCAAAGAGACCACACCTACTAACACACCCCTCTCAAAGCTGAGAGGCCAATTTCGATTTAAGGACATCCCTAAAATGACGTCACTGACGGGGAATTCCCCCTCGCTCCCGCAACGTCACAGTCACATGAGATGTTTAAAAAGGAGCGCAAACATGACAAGAGATACTTGTGATTTTTACAAATCAGATAAGGAAATGTAGTGTATTAATTGTACATGTATTAATGTAGTAATACACTAATGTATTTAGTGTAATAAACAGTTTTTGTAAAGCAAAGAGTTGTATTAATGTTTTTTAAAGTCCCCGTGAACCGGAAGTTGCAAAACGACTTTTCTCCACTGTTGTGACGTATTTCCAAGTGAAAGGGAATATTGAACAGAGGGTAGGGTTTTACTCTAACGCTCCTCCTGTCCATCTCTGCTCATAGCAGACGGTTTAAGGAGTGGTTAAGCCGTCAAACTGACGTCAAACTGAAACGCCATTTCCAGACCGGAAGTCGCTTTTCAGACTTTGATTAAAGATTACCATGGCCAACAATTCTTCCTGTGTATTAACTTGCACGGATTAATTGTTCACCACAAGACTAGTAATATGCGCTAACAAAGTAAATAGGATCAATTTTGATTTCATGTCGACTCTAAAAATAGCTTTCATCAATTTCTTGTAAAGAAAACCAAAAGTTTACAGTATCACCCAAAGCTCACAATGCCATTCAGAGTTCACAAGAGATCATTTCTCGTTATCTAGGCATAACACAGCATGGTACAAAGTGATGCTCTCTCTCTATGATGTCGTAAAAGTTAAGACGTTCATCCGTATGTGTGTGTGTGTGTGTGTGTGTGGACAGATGCTTGAAAATATTAGGCTAGAAATATCTAATAGTGAATTAATAACTAAATTAGCCTAAATAAAAAATTTAAAAATTTAAAACGTTGTTTTGATAAGTCTTTTTTACCAAGATTTAAATCTGTAGCTATAGGCTAGCGCTGCGCATGTGTATTCTCATGCGTTGCGGAGTTTTAGGTGGGCGGAGACTCTATTTCTCATTCATGTGCTTTGCGGGACAGCGTAAGAGATATTGTTAGCTAAAAACGAAACAAAAGTTTGTTAAAAAGTTTTGCTTATAATCTATTCGTTTGATGTATTTTTTAACTGTTGTTGTTTGATATGTTTAATGCTCACGTTTGAAACATTGTTTAAAAAACATAATTTACCATTTTTCTGGTATCTTTAAAAGTCGTTCGTTAAAGACATTCTATAACTTTAAATGATTTAACGTTGACTTTTTTGTTTTTAAGTTTTTAAATAAATAAAAATCTGTATGTGAAGGAAAACATTCTAACTTGTTTTACATTATTATGATAACTTTTTATACTAGCCTATACACCTTTGTATTTTAAAGGTGTGTATCATTTTAAAAAGTTATTAAAGTTGTATGTGAGAGTGTTACATGTCTGTGAAAAAACTGTTTTGCCTACGGCTTAGTTTTGAACAGATTCATTATTTTTTTACTCCAAAACGCATTCTCAAACAATGATCATATTTCTCCATTGGGTTAGGTGGATTATCCTATCGAAGAGTGAATAAATCAGTAAGTTAGTGAATATTTGTTAACTTCACTAAAAGTCCAAAACTAACTAAAACATGAGTTTTTATTTTTTTAAACAACTATTATTTTTATAAATGTTATTTAGTGTAGCCTAATTATAAATAAATCTAGTGATAGGTGGGCGGAGACTCGGCTTCACACACTGATCTAGCCTATACTCATACATGTTTCTACCGTCGATGAGTGATGTATCATACGGAACTTAAAGGCAGGGTAGGTAGGATTTTTCAAAAAAAAAAACATTCCAAATTTGTTTAA
Source organism: Abramis brama (assembly GCF_963993115.1). Lineage (NCBI taxonomy): Eukaryota > Metazoa > Chordata > Actinopteri > Cypriniformes > Leuciscidae > Abramis > Abramis brama. Next base: position 23,312,967 of record NC_139973.1, read on the forward strand.
ACTGTCTTTATATACCAATACATAATTAAAATGTAAGTACTCTGAAAAAGAAAATATAAAAATCGAGTGACTGTAGACCTTTTAATCTGCAATAAACACAGCTCATTATTTCCATTCACTCCACCCCCTCCCTTCTGAGCTCCTTCCAAAGTGACGCCCCCAAAACACATGAACGCGCGACGCCAAACGCTCAGGCTCAGCTGGAAGACGCATTTATTACCTGAGACGAGTGGAGAGGAAGGAGCGCAGTGTGCATGCAGTGACATCATGTCAGAATCACATGTAATAAAATACCTAACTTTATCACTATGAATATAAACAAATAAGATTTCTTTTAGTACTCACTATCAAGCTAGCATATCGATAATGGTAAAGTTTCATTCGGTAACGAGCTATATTTATAAGGCAAAACTAAAAACAGGTTGCATTGATACACGTTTTTCCATTACCATCAGTTACACTGTGATGAAGGTGAATTTCGTGTAAGATTCATAACATATACGGTGTTTTGCATGTAAGAGTTTCCATGATGAAAACATTGTTGACTCTAATGAAGACTAACGTACACTCCGAGTCCGGAGACAAGTACCGCATCGTCGGTTCGAGGACAGGTCCGGGGTTGAGGGCGAAGCAGAGGAGGTCGTGCAAGAGTGCGGGCAGGGTCCGAGGAAGTAGTTTTTGCCTTGTTTGCCTTAGCTGACTGCATATGCAGGTGCTTTGAGCTGAATATTTCCGGGAACGGTGACATGTGATGAGTGCACGCAGGGCAGCGCACGCAGTGGTGCTCGGGCACGAGACATGAAGGCATCTGATTGGTTCTTTACATTCGCACCGAATGGCAGTGATTGGTCAGAGTTTTTACTGTCCTACAGCTGCTACAGAGGTCAGATTTTTTTCATTCCTTTTTCTGAACACATAATGTATTGACTACTCTCAGGATGGAAGGACCATTTCACCCAGTATAAAAAAAAATGTTTCTGAACAGGATTACCTACCCTACCTTTAATCCACAGCTTGTCTGGTTTTTATTGAAAAAAAAAACTATATATATATATATATATATATATATATATATATATATATATATATATATATATATATTACCATGCAGCAAAAAATAAAAAAAAAAAAAAAAAAACCTTTAACATAGTATTATAATCGGTCAAAATGTTTACTTTCGTTTAACGGTTAAATGGTCAATATGAGCATTAATAAAAATAATGGACATGTAAAAATAAGTTATTTTATTTAAGAATGTTGATAGACAAACTAATGAACAAGAACAATATTATCTTTCACACAGGATGTTGTCACACGATGGGGCACTAAGCAGAAGATGGTAGAGAGGGTGCTGGAGCAACTCCCAGCCATAAGACGTGTCCTGGTTGAAGACAAAAAACATAGCCACCTCAACCCAACCTGGCAGGATGTTGCTGTGTTGGAGTCTATCAACGCAGCAATGAAACCACTGGCTGACTTCACAGACATCCACTCAGGGGAAAAATCCGTCACGGTGTCCTCGGTTAAGCCTGTGTTGGAACTGATTAAAGACGACCTTCTCTCTCCAGGCCCTGATGACACTGCACTGACAGCCAGTATTAAACAAAACATGTGCAGGGTACTGACTGAAAAATACAGCTCACCTGCAATCAATGTCCTACTTAGAAAGGCCACCATCTTGGATCCAAGGTATCGTGGCAGCATGGAGGAGGCAGGTGCATTGGATGATGTCAAACATCAGCTTGTGCAAGAGCTACTGGACTTAGGACCAGAAGAAAGTGGAGAAGGTACAAGTGGTGAGAGCTGCAGCAAAGCCACTGGAGGAAACGAGGATGAACCTACTGCTGCCACACTCACCAAGAAGAAGAGGCTGAGTGACCTTCTTCAAAACAGAAGAGCTCGTAATCTCAGTCAGGCCCAGGCTGCATTTCCAAAAAGAGTGCAGGCTGATGCAGAGCTGACTAAGTTCCTCCAAGAGGATGCAATTGATGCATCTTGTGATCCCTTGGTGTGGTGGCATGACAATCAAAGAAGATATCCTTTGATGGCCAAGTTGGCCCAAAAATACATGTGCATTTGTGCTACAAGCACCAGCTCTGAGAGAATGTTTAGCACAGCTGGCAACATTGCTACTCCTGAGAGATCCTGCCTTAAGCCACACAAAGTCAACATGTTGGTATTTCTTGCACGGAATCTGCCATAAAATCTCTATCTCTTTCTCTCATCATTGGTGTACATAGACTGCAATTCACTTTTTTTGCTGGAGAAATTATTTTTCAAAAGTTTTTTGCATATGGCTTGAGGCTTTTTTGTTTGTTTGTTTACAAAGGTCCTAACAGGCAGTTTTGCCTGTTATGGAATGCATGTTGAGCCTATTGTTTAATATTTTTTGAAGTGCAATTTTGTTTACATCCATTTTATTGATTGTTTTTGGTATTTATTCAAGTGCATTTTTTGTTAACAGAGACTGAGAGTCCATTGCTTTTATTGTTTTTGGTTGTTTGGTTCATTGTTATTGTGGATATTTAAAATGTTTTCCATTTTCAGTGTTAAATAGTCTTTGGAAATAAACGTTTATTGAATTTTGAAAGGTGTATGTGCATTATTATGCCATTATCATTATTCTAGATGAAAATGGTCTCAGATCGACAATATTATCGTTTATCGCGATAATTTCTTGGACAATTTATCGTCCAGCAAAATTTGTTATCGTGACAGGCCTAACTACAGCTAGTTCAAAACGCAGCAGCTCGAGTTCTTACCAGAACCAGGAAGTATGACCATATTAGCCCAGTTCTGTCAACACTGCATTGGCTGCCTATTAAACATTGCATAAATTTTAAAATATTGCTGATTACTTACAAAGCACTAAATGGTTTAGCTCTGCAGTACTTAGAGCTCTTAACGCATTGTAGTCCTTCACACTTATTGCGATCTCAAAATTCTGGCCAGTTAATAATACCTAGAATATCAAAATCGACTGCTGGCGGTAGATCCTTTTCCTATTTAGTACCAAAACTTTGGAACAGTCTTCCTACCATTGTCCGGGAAGCAGACACACTCTGTCAGTTCAAAGCTAGATTAAAGACACATCTCTTTGACCTAGCATTCACATAATACATTATAGACTTCTATAATTCAATGTTAGACTGCATAGATTAGGTCAGCTGGAACCGGGAACACTTCCCATAAATCCTGATGTACTCGTTACATCATAAGAAGAATGGCATCTACGCTAATTTTAGTGTCTTTGTTTATCCCGAGGTTTTCCCGCAGCCTGCCATATCCAGATCTGACGAAGGACCTTCGCCTGGACCCGATGTCAGCGCAGTGCTTAAGTGCCAACTAGTCTCTCCCTATGGAGGATCCCTTTACCACTCTACAGATAAAGCGTTGTTGGGAAAATTCGTTTCGCGTACCTACCCCGAAGTGACAAAATAAAATAAAATTCTGTATCAAAATTTATAAGGAAAGACCAGTACTTTGTTTAGGCTTGGTTTGTAGGGAATTACAAACCTGCGCACATATATTCAAACGCACATAACTATAGAACCAATTCTTAATGCGCATGTGAACGCCATCAGCGTTTATCACAGGTTTGCGTTTAACCTGTTAAGCTGCAACCCCACTTTTGAAAAATCCCAAGAAATGACATACCCAAACTGAAACAGATACAGTTCATGAACCCTTTGTACTAAAAGCACAAGTATGATCTCATTTGAAAGCTGACACCTGGCAGTTTATTGTAAATGTAGAATTAATTATTGTCATAATGACAAAAAATTTTATAAATAGCTTCAAAGTTTTGTAAAGTTATTAGAAATTATTTTTTATGAAACATCCTCATGAAAAAAAAATTGAAGTTGGCACTGGAGCAATCTAGAAATGCACTACAGCTAATGCCACATGTCTAAACATTTTATGTTTAAAATCTTAAGATAATAAGTCCAAAACTCTGTATTTAGTGAAATGTTTTTCAAGACCATGTCATGTGACTTTATTTTGATTTGACGCTAAAATGCTACTGATGTTTATTGTCATCTTCTAACCATCTATCCAGTATATTGTCTTTATTGTTTTGTGGTGCAAACGAGCCCCATTCAGTCTCAGTCTCCCCCTGCACACATTCACACCTCTCCAGCCCGGTTATGGCTCTAAATATGCATTTCTTTTGTCTGCATTATAGTTACTAACGACTGGCTATTCACAGGCTATTCATATGGTTTCAGTCACTAATTTCTTTTCTTAAAGTTCACCCTTACATTTTAAACTGTATCAAATGCATTTCTTGAATAAAGAAACATTTCAGTAAGCATTCAAAAAATAATAAAAATATAACTTCTAGGTGGCAGGTGCACCTAGGGCTAGCTAGCATGTTAGCTTAGCACACCATCAATACACGACAATTTATGAGATTAAAACCATGTTTGTGCTTATAAACTTACTTTATAAAGCAAATCGAGTATTTTAAATATTTTTTTGCGATCTAATTTGGCTTCAGATAAAAAATCAGACAGAAAATATACTATTGGATAGTGTTCTGCACAACGATTCTATATAGATTAGCATTACATTATAAATATAATCTATTATTATGGAAATACCTGGCATGGATTGAAAAACACAGGTAACTCAAATATCATAGCAAACATGTTTATTGTCTTCAAAACTGCATGTTACAGCCATAGTTATAGCGCGATCTCTTGTTAGCTTTGTGTGTGTTCGAGGCTTCCTGGAATGTCACATGATCATGGCTCTTCTTCATGTTCTATATATGGACTAATACTGTGCACAGGGCGGCGAGGGCGCCCTCAGGCTATTGGTATGAATTGAAAACACAGTATCAGAGTTATGCAAACGCTCATAATGATTACATCGACGCATTTGGGTATAAATTCAATAAATATTATTCCTGTCTATAGAAATCTGATGTAAACCTATGAGAATATATCAATATTTCTCCAAATCTGCACATTTTTGAGCTAAAGCCCTGAGGCACGTTGTTTTGTGTATCGCTGTCATGACGACGGCACGGGAGTTTTTTTATGAATGAAAGCGGCTGACGCGCATAATTCATATCAAAGGTATCGACTAATTTTTTCATTTCATAACTCCTGACACAAATTAAGAAATAACTGTCGCTATAAGTTTCTCAGAATACAATAGTGGTCAAATTCTGAAACTTGAGTCTTATATCTTTTTAATGATGTATAGTTTGTCAAGGTATAACATTAAATCTGATAGTAACTTTGAACTATATATAAATAAAACCGCTTCAGTGCGTCCGCGCTCTGGCAACGGTTAACAGGTTTTAAAGTCTGTGTAGAGAGAATGGTGTCGTCTTAGCGGCCCCTAATTTAATAACAAATGATCGTTGCGACGGAAGCGAATCAATCAAAACTAACTTTAGCTGGAAAATAACTTTATTAAAGAACCGCTATAAAGCCAAAACAATCTCTGTTACCTTAAATTATACGTTTATCTCTGTAAAGCTGCTTTGAAACAATCTACATTTGTTAAAAGCGCTATATAAATGAAGATGACTTGACTTGACTTGACATAATATCAATGTTTTTAAGTCTTTTTGATTAAGTCATAGTTAATTTTGATTAAGTCATAGAGCTGCATCCGTTTTTTAGCGTCCCTCATCCCATTAACATTTAGGGAGGCGATTTTAAAAGTGCTCATTATGAGGGAAGAGAGCAGCAATATAAGCAAACAACAAAATATTGCATTATTCTTGTGACTCATTCTGCATTGTCTGGGTGCGTGCTTTTTGCACAATTTTCTTTAATCTATACACCTCTGGATTCGACAAACACTCATCACCCTTTTGTTTCATTAGACTTTTTGCTGAGTCAATAAACAGAGAGAGATCCGGAAAAAAATCTATCACCTCAACATTTCTCATTCCTTTTATACTCTGTAAGAAATTCTTCATCTGTTCTAAACCGTAGCCACTGCGATCTTGGCTCCCATTATCTTCCACAGAACCCTCTTGCTCACTTCCTGAATCAGATACATCAAGACATTTGCTTATTTTTCTCATCCTGCATCTTTTTCTTAGATTTATCAGCTGCTTCACAAGAATTTGATTTTCTTTTTACTGCTGGCACTTTAAAAATGTTCTCCTCTTCATTAGAGATTTCATTCTCTATCTCATCACTTCTCAGGTTTCCCTTTTTACACCCCTTACAATGTCCTCTTTCTCCACATGTACTACATTCGTTTCTGTCCTTTCATCAGCTTGCCTTTCCTTTTCCACATTTCACATCTAAATTTTGACTTTGAGGTCCATTCTTATCTGCTGCGTTTACTAAACGGGGCAAGCACGTGCTAAATGCCCTTCTTTCCCCACATCCAAAACACTTAACGTTTTCCGTTGTAGCAAAAAAAAGCCATCAACTTTGAACTTGAAAGCAACATTTATTTCCTCAATATCCGCTCTCAATATCATGTAAACAAACCGACGGAAAGAAACCACATGTTTTAACAGGGGGAGACTTGCAACCCATCGGATTTTTTTTTTATTGCTGACACGAACTGTCCGTATCTAGACAGTTCACATTGCAATACTTCATCACTAATGAACGGGGGTACATTAGATAACAAGACTTTCCTTGCTGGATTAACAAGTGGAAAAATCTTAACGAAACGATCATTGAGAACTATACCACTTTCTACAATGTCATTAACTTTTTCAATTTTGTCCAAGAACAAAACAACCGCTCCGTTCATCCTAGAGGCTGATCGGATACTATCGTGACCCACTATCTCTCCAACCGCTAGAACAGCCTCCTCGACCGAGTACTCGGCGGCATGGGCTGAATGTCCCGGTTGAGCTGCGCAAAACTGGCCTTCTCCGCCATCGTCGTAGCAGCAGCTAAAAGCTGTCCGACACGACCCACTAAACCAAAAGTCCTACTTTCAGTGCTTTGTCACAGTACACAGAGAAAGATTATGTAAAATCCGTGAGAGAAAAACACATTTGAAACTGACAGACCTTCAGATGATAGGAAAAACCGCAACCACTCTCCGAGTCAGTCACACTCCACTCACTCGACAAAAGCTCACGCTCACGCATGCGCAGAGAGAGAGAGAGAGAGAGAGAGAGAGAAGCCTAATAGTGAAGCTTGTTGGTTTAATTACAGTGAAGTTATCACCTTTTGCTGAAAAATATAATAGCTTTCAGTAGTGAAGCTGTTTTATTTATAAAACTCCTGGGCAGAGGTTGAAATCCAGCTCTTGTCACTTCTGTGTGCATGCAATTTCTTTATTTTATAAATGTAACTGAGCAATGTCAAAAGGTCACACTTAATTCCTGACTATGCCACCGGGGACTATTGCCCATGGAACAAATTTTAACCCCTTGTAGAAACACAAGTTCAACAGCCAGTAATGAGAGAACAGAGACAGACTTATTTTTTTTAATTAATTACCAATCCATAATAAATCCAAATACATTGAACAATCCGATTTCAATTTAATTTTAAAATCTCAATGAACAAAATCTAGGCCATATGCCAAACACTAAAAAGTTACAACCCACCCCTTAAAATGAATGCAGGATAAACCAAGCCTGTGGTAAGGAAAAGAAGTAAAGGGCCTCTTTACCGCAGACCCACAAGCGTAAACAAACCACACATGCACTGATATCTAAATCACAAACAAATAGTTTTAGCGTGGTGAAGTCACTCTACGCCTTCATCTTGATATCCATGCAATGAAGAAAGGGAGAAGACCCAGGTGACCCCAAAGGACAGACACTGCACACAGTGTCAAGGAATCAAAAACTCCCCTTTAAATGATCACAAAAAAAAAAAAAAAAAATCAGCAGTTGGCATAACTTTAACTTTTAAAACATACACTTAACCCATGGGCGTCGGAAGAAAAAAAAAAGTGGGTGGGTCCTCCCCCAGAAAAATTTACTGGAGTAACTGTTAAATACCATTTCATGTATTCTGGTGCCTTTTAATGAAAACAAGTAAAAAAACTCCACTTCACGTCGGGCGGTTCTTTGCCTCCACATCGTGCATTAAATGCACGTGGAATATCCCGCTAATATCATGGTCATTTGCCAGCAATGACAACTTAAAGCTGTTATTGATGTTTGCAACGCAATATTTGACTGGAAGGGTACAACGGGCAGTTACTTTCATTTGCGGCTCGTTGAGAAATATAATGTAGCTATTCAGCGGAAATGGAGTTTAATTTATTAGGGAATTCCTCAAGTGGAATGGATTTTGAATAACGGCGCTATGAAAAGACAAATGCGCTGAATCAGAGAGAGAGACGGTAAAAGTAAGTGGGTCCAATATCATTGGTCTTAAAAAGTGGGTGGGTCTTGTCCCACCCATATACAATGGTTCCGACGCCCATGACTTAACCTGATTACAAAATACACAATTTCAATACAAAACCAACAAAATTAATAGAAAAATAAACTAAATAAAAAAATATACAATAAGCAAAACAGGAGGGCCTAGACATCAGAGGTCCATACTGAACCTCCACATAGAAACATAATGAAGCAGACTCTTGTCACTTTGCATGTTGACATCAACACATCACAGGCGTTGTAAGCATTTAAAATACCCAGTCATCCCGTAATCCAAAGGCGGAATGTAAACAATTCGGTGTGCTACTCTGCTATAAGGCAGAAATTAGTCATGTTAACCGCTCACGCACACACTCTTACACCAAGGAATTACGTCCCTACTCGATAACGGTGTCTCAATTCAGGGGCTGTATCCTTCAAAGGCATATTTTTAGTGTTTCTATTATATACTGTTCGTATTTTTTTTAAATAACAATATCTAACATCATTTGTAAAAACATTTTTCATAAAAAGTAGAATATTTGCTTCTGAGATGAAGTGAAGTTGAATAAAAATCTAAAGTACTTTGAATTTATATTTAAATACAGAGTAAATGTATTCCACCACAGATTGTTTGGAAAATGAAACGTCTAGGGTTACGTCTGTGACCCTTGTTCCCTGAGAAGGGAATGAGACACTGCGTCGATAATGACACTTTGGGTAAACGAGTACCCACTATGCCACAACAAGCCCTGCCTGTCCCAGTGTGAAGCTGCGCACAGGCACACTAAGTGCCTGGTGTAGACGGGATGTCCAGACTATAAAATCTAATAAAAGTGTGAGGGGTGGCCCATCCAGGTGCATCACACACTTCTTGGATCGAGGCCCCTGAAAAGATGGCTCTAGAGGATGCCATGCCTCTGGTTGAATGAGTCCTCACTGCACCTGATAGGCCATAGAGATAGCCTGAACGATCCAGTTGCTGATGGTCTGTTTGGATGCGGGAAGCCCCTTCTTGGGCGACCCGAAACACACCAGCAACTGGTCTGACTTCCGCCATGAAGAAGACCTCTGAACATAAATCTTGAGAGCTCTGATAGGGCAGAGCAAATGAAGTATTTCTTCATCTGCCGTCACGTGAGGTGGAGGATGAAAAGCCTGCAGAACCGTAGGCCGTGCCACATTAGATGGCACCTTAGGCACATAGCCCGGCCTGGGATGCAAGATAGCCTTAATATTGCCTGGAGCAAACTCCAGGCACCCATGAGATACAGAAAGGGCCTGAAGAGCTCCTACTCTCCTCAGAGAAGTAATGGCTAATAAAAAAGCTACCTTGAGGGAAATGTTCTTGGCCTCAGCCGACTCCAGAGGTTCGAAGGGGGCCTCGATAACCACTGCCAGGTCCCATGTGGGAACTCTGGCACGAGCCGCAGGTCTCATCCTCCAAGCCCCATGGAGGAAACATACGACCAGCTGATGTCTTCCCAGGGGCCCATCACCCATAGGAACGTGGAAAGCCGCAATGGCAGCCCACGTACACCTGTGGACGGGTTAAGACTAGCCGAGAAGCGATCTTAGAGGAACTCCAGCACTGAAACCACTGGGCAGTTAAGAGGGTCCACCTCACGCTCTCTATACCAAATGGCGAAAACATTCTATTTCAGGCTGTAAAGTTTCCTCATAGAGGGAGCTCTAGAGCTAAGTATGCTAGGAGCTAGGAGCGATATTATGTCAGAGAACCATACTCGGGCCGGCCACAACAGGACAACTAGTAGTAGACTGACTCCGTCGCGGCGAACCTGCTCCAGAATTCCCGGGAGCAGAGCAATCTGGGGAAATGCGTACAGACGCAGCCTCGGCCACGTCTGCACCATGGCATTCAACCCCAAGGGCTGGATGTGTGAGGGAGAACCACAGTGGACAGTGTGACATCTTTCGAGACGTGAACAGATCCACGTCCACTGGGCCGAACCTCTCGTATATTGACTTCACCACCTAGGGGTGTCTCCATTCCCCGGGCCTCAGCCCCTGCCTCGACAGGATGTCTGCTCCCAGAATCTGGTCCCCTGGGATGAATGTTGCTCTGAGAGACAACAGTCTCCCCTTGGACCACAGGAGGATCTGATGCGCCAGTCTGCATAGAGGGCGGGATCTCAGACTCCCCTGATGATTTATATAGGCCACCACTGACATATTGTCTGACCTCACAAGGATGTGGTTACCTTTGAGGTCTGGCAGAAAACTCCTCAGAGCTCGGAATACCGCGAGCATTTCCAGGCAATTTATGTGCCAGGAGGAATGTTGGTCCTGCCATTGACCTCTCGTAAAGCGGCCGTCCATGACCACGCCCCAGCCCGTGAGGGAGGCGTCTGTCGAAGCGGCTTTCCGGCGACATGACGCCCCCCTGCACGGGACCTTGGGACAGAAACCAAGCTTTTTTCCATATAGATAGGGAACGAAGGCATCTAGAATAGAATAGAATAGGTCTTTATTGTCATTGTCACAGGTACAACGAAATTTAAAGTGCTCTCCAGTCAGTGCATCATTCATTGAGTCTATAAAAATATAATTTACGTGCTAGTGCTAGTTATAGGAACATATAACAGCATTAGCAGCATACATAAACGCACACAGTCATCCACACCCAGACGTAGGATAAAACAGTATGAACACACAATCATTGCATAAAAACAGTGTGAACATACATCTACAGACATGCATACTTTGTCATTGCATTGAGGTATTTCACATCAGCTTCCATATTGCACATTATTTTTTTGCAGCATTGAGGGTGGTTATTGTAGTAGGATAAAAACTGTGTTTGAGTCTATTTGTCCTTGCGTTAATTGATCTGTACCGTCTGCCTGAAGGCAACAGTTGGAACTGTGTAGTTCTTCCAGTGTGGGCGGCCGACAATCTTTTGGGCGGTGTTGATGACCCTCTGGAGCGCTTTCCTCTGAGCCGCCGTGCAGCTGGTGTACCATACGCACATGCAGTATGTTAGTATGCTCTCTCAATGGAGGCACAGTAAAAGGACACCAGCAGTCTTTGTGTGATGTTATTCCTCCAGAGTATTCTCAGGAAGTACAGTCTCTTCTGGGCCTTTTTCAACAGCTCAGAAGTGTTCACGCTCCAGGATAGGCTCTCCTCAATGTGGACTACCAGGAAGCGGAAGTCTGCCACCCTCTCCTGGACGCTTCTGTTTCACGCTCCAGGATAGGCTCTCCTCAATGTGGACTCCCAGGAAGCGGAAGTCTGCCATCCTCTCCTGCTGCCATCCTCTCCTGCCACCATCTACGCGTAACCCTGATCATGCAGAATGGGTTCTCCCTCTGGGAAAACCCCTTGGTTTTTAACCACCACTGCAGGACCCTCATGTGCAGCAGGCCGGATGGAATCACGTTGGATGCTGCTGCCATGAATCCTAACACTCTCTGAAAATGTTTTACATTGATGGCTTGGCCTTGCTTTATCCTGGTCACCGTGGCCAGGATGGACACCCGAACTGCCAGCTTTTGTGACTGGGCCATAATAAGCCAGTTGTCGATATAGTTCAGCACCCTGATACCCTGAAGCCTCAGCGGCGGTAGAGCTGCATCCATGCATTTGGTAAATGTGCAAGGCTGAACGGAAGAACCCGATATTGGAACGCTTCGCCCCCGAAAGCAAACCTCAGGAACTTCCTGTGAGATGGAAGAATGGATATGTGGAAGTATGCATCCTTCAGATCTATCGTGACAAACCAATCCTCGGATTTGATTTGACTCACGATGATGGGAATAGTGAGCATCTTGAACCTGAACCTCCTCAGAGATCGATTCATGTGCCTGAGATCTATTATTGGAACCCCCCATCCTTCTTGGGAACTATGAAGTAGTGGCTGTAAAACCCGGACTCCCTGTCTGGCGGAGTTTACTTCGTTCCAATATCCGACCCTGCTCTGGGTCAAATGCAGTCCAAACCACCCCACTGAATTTCGGTGGGCAGAAACCAAACTGCAGACTGTACCCTTTCTGTATGGTGTGCAGGACCCAGGGAGAAATATTCGTTAGATATTTCCATGCCTCGAAATAATCTACCAAGGGAACCAGCCTCTCGAGGCTGGCTTGGGTATCGTTCGAGATCCATTCTCGACCCCATGAAGCGGCTCTCCGACAGGGTTCAATCGAAAATGATTCTCGGTGTGCGGACGCGAGCGCTGCCTGGCCGAAAGCCTGTGGGGCAGACGTGCGTTCGCTGCAAACCAATGCGTCCTGAGGCGCACTCGACCGTGGGAAGCCGACATCAATTTCCTGTGTGCTCCGCGGAGGCGGCGACCTCGATCGCTCCATCGCGGGTGGGGCAACCCAAAGAGGTCCTACAGTCGCTAGGACCTCTTTCCCGAAGCCTTCTTAGCCTGCAGGACGGCCCTCAGGTCTCCCTGCTTCTGAGAAGGCTTCGGTTGAGAGTGCCTTCTATGCCCCCAAGCTCCTTGATGGGCTCTAGACACAACACTCTCTTTTTGTGTCTGCCTGTAGGCTGAGGAGCTGGTGGATGGCTGCGGCTGCCCATTGGGGGCAGCTTCTTAGATTTCGAGTGGTGAGGGAGATATTGCTTGAAGGCTGCCGACTGTTTTCTTCGCCTCCTGAAACCTGTTGACGAACGTGTTAACGGGATTCAATCGAAAATGATTCTCGGTGTGCGGACGCGAGCGCTGCCTGGCCGTTAACACGTCCGTTAACACGTTCGTCAACAGGTTTCAGGAGGCGAAGAAAACAGTCGGCAGCCTTCAAGCAATATCTCCCTCACCACTCGAAATCTAAGAAGCTGCCCCCAATGGGCAGCCGCAGCCATCCACCAGCTCCTCAGCCTACAGGCAGACACAAAAAGAGAGTGTTGTGTCTAGAGCCCATCAAGGCCAGAAGGTGAAATCGGGGGATCAAGGAGGAAAGTCCTGTCTTTCTCTTTGATGCCCAATAGATTGAGTCAGAGGTGTCTCTCCGTGATCACCTTCGCCGCCATGGAATGGCCGATAGCGTAGGCCGCTTCCTTGGTTACACGGAAAGACAAGTCAGCAGCCTTACGCAATTCGGCAATATCATCAGGTGTCGGACCCTCGGCCTCATAAATATCTTTAAGAAGGTCGGCCTGGTAAGCCTGTAACACTACCATCGTGTGCAGACTGGCACCAGCCTGACACGCAGCCATATAAGCCCAGCCCACCAAAGTAGATGTATAACTAGGGTTAGGTGGGCAGCACAGGGGTCTTTAGGGATGACGCAGCGTCGGGTGAAAGATAACTGGCCAAAGGCTCTTCCACACGAGGCATCATCCCGTAGCTATCTCTTGCCCCCACGATGTTACTATAGTCAAGAACTGGGGGTTGGACAGGCGAGAGATATGTGGCTTGTTCCACAATTTACACAACTCGTTGTGGCGATGAGGTTGCTCTCTGTGCTGCAGGAAGCGCTCGTCCAACTTGCTTTTTGCTTGCACTTCCTGCCTTTCACGTGGCCAACTGATACTCAAACGGGCCACAGCACGAGAGACAACCTCAAACAGCTCCTCATTTGCGGGGACATGGAGTGGCGAGTCATCTCCAAAAATCCCCGCCTTCGATGCTGAGCATATCCACTTCCACAGCTCAAACATCGGGTTCTCCGCTCGTGAGGAAGAAGCTGCGGGGCGGGCTTCCTCATGAAGCCCACCCCGCGGCTTTCATTTTTCATTGCGGGAGAACATCGGAACTGGCAGAGGATTCCCGAGAAAGTGCCTCAGCAATCTCAGGATCCCCTGTCAGATCCATTTGCGAACCCCATGATGTGCGCCGCCTCAGCGGACGCAGGACCCGCACCACAGGGAGAGCGAGGCCCAAGGGGGAACGCAGCACTTGGATCGGTAGCTTTTCACAATCCTCACAAGCAGCACTCTCGAGAGTTGCCTGAGCATGCTGTGCTCCCAAACAATGCACACACAATTGGTGTGTGTGTCCGCCCGTGATCTAACGAGGGCAGGGATGCACACACCGCTTGTATCACCATATTTTCGCTGATATATATATAGTGCTTAAACAGTGGCCAGACAACACTAAATAAGACATACACGACAGAGAGCGCTTGCTGAAGAACAGAAAGCTAACGCTGTTGTGTGCCGGCGTCCCTTTGTAGCTTCCGTGTATGCCGTCACACGTTACGTCAAGACAACACCAATCACGATTGGCTTAGTTTCATTCATGCTTCAGAGGCGCTACGATGAGGAGCATTCCCTAAAGGCATTCCCTCGAAAGGGAACTAACAAAATGTATTGTCACAATATTATTGTTCAATGGGACAGTCTGTTCTTGTCTCCTAGCAACAGCTGCCGTTGATGAGCATTTGTACTGGACTTTTTAAAGTTATATTCAACTGCCTAAAAACAAAACAGGGTTGAAAACCTATCTAAAAATGTTCACCTTAGTCCATTTATGTACATAATAAAGAAAAGAATTATTGCATGTTGGTAAGTCAACATTTGAACCTTTATTGTATTTTCTCATTTGTAACAGATAGATTATTCAAGTAAACTGAAACCCAATACTTACATTAAGGCTACGTTTACACGACAATGATGTGTTTTTTCTTTGTACTGATGACAACGTTATCAAAATGATTTCCTAGGGTTGGGTACCGAATCCCGGTACCGATATGGAACCGGTCGGTACCTAATGGCTCGTTTCCACTGAGCAGTATGGTACGGTACAGTTCGGGTCTGTTAACCATGATCTGGCTAGCGTTTCCACTGCCAACAGTACCCTTACTTGATAGGCGTGGTGTTTCGATCGACGTCATTTTCGCACGAAGAAGAACATAGTAAACTACAATGGATGACATACAGCAGATCTTGTTCTTGCTCCTCGACATGTTTGACACAAGAAGACAAGCGCCGACATTAGGCTTTTCTCAATATCAAGTACGCAAAGTTTGTACTTGCCATGTGCAACTCCTACATGCAAATGGTACAGCGCGTTCTTAAAAGCGTCACTCAGCTCGCTCTGCTACTCTGGTTATCTCTGTTACTCTGTATGTACATTTTAATCAACAATAAAACGAAATATGTTATAAAACACCACTCTGCCTCTTTTAGTTTTCATTTAAATAAATTAAACATTATAGGGACACAAATGTGGTTCATGCGCAACACATACTGATTATTCACTGCACGTTATACGTTATTCTATTTATAACAAAACGAAATTTAAAACACAACCCTAACGTTACCTCTTTTCGTTTAAATAAAAAAAAATTACACATATTCCAGGCAATATATGCATTTGTACAAATGTTGCAATAAACATCAGTGATAATCTTGTAATAAAAAAAATGACAAGAAACCATATTTCTTTTTGTAAAATTTCAGTTTTATCAATAATAGCCAATATAAAAGTTTAAGTAAAAGGTACAAGAAGCTATACAATAAGAAATAAAGCAAACAATTCAGTCAAATATCCAAATGCAGCGCTCTAGTCTAACATTACAACAGTAAAGTTAAATACAAATAGCCTATAATATGAAACTAAACTTAGCCCTCAGCCAAAACGATTGACAGGGAACGAATTATATATTCACGAGACCAAAGATCGCCCGTTAGGTCTACACAAGACAAATTATATCTCATGTTTAACCACTACCGTCGGAGTCAGCGGCGAACGTCAGAAGAACTAGCCAAGGAAAGGCTCATCCAGCCGGGAAACATGAGCGCCGAGCGCCCGCTGATCGCATGGATCTCACAACCGGGAAAAAAAAATCATCTTTATAAATAAACCACAGATTTGAGCTTTAAACAACTACATTCTCGCCTGAAAAACTCTTAAAATGACATTTCGTGACACAGTAACAGTAGTATTATATTAAACTGTATATTAAAAAATGGCGCTTCTTATGTTGTCATTCCCCTTGTAGTACGCGCAAGTGACGATTCTCTGTCAACCAATCAACGTCCTGCAGTGAGTCTAGCTCCACCTTTTAGTACCGTACCACTGTGCTAGGTACCCCAATGGAAGGGTACCTAAAAAGTGGTACGGTACGGTTCGGCATTTTGGTACCATTCACAACTTTTGATAGTGGAAACGCAAATAAATGCGTACCGTACCGTACCGTACCGCTCAGTGGAAACGAGCCATAAGTAACCGGTATGTAATCGGACCGAATCAAAATGCAGATTTCAGTGACTCATTTCGGTGCCACATAAATGCCTCAGCTGTCGGTTGAAATATTTGCCCTCTGGTTCTCTGAAACAGACGCAAGCATCATCACCGCATGTGATCGCAAGTTAACCCTTTGACACGTACGATCGTTCACACCAGTGTGATTAGTATGGCGCGCACCCCGTGACTAAATTAAACATCAGACCGACCGATCGAATGTTAACCCGAACGTCTATCCAAACGTCTTGTACTTTGAGCGTCTTACTGAATGGGTGACCCACGTGACGACCTGATGTGACGTCAACGTCTTGAAAATAGCTATTTTTTAACCATGCAAGTATCCAAGCTGATGTGTAAAGGCTATAAATGGACATTATGTCACAGAGTCATCAGTCTTCACTCTCCTTCACCGCCTGCCTCTCACAGTCCCATGACCCGACCAGCGACCTACACCGGTGAGGCGGAGGGTTGCAGCGGGTTTCTCCTACAGTGTTCCCTCTACTTTGCGATGCAAGCGCACACCTTTCCTACTGATCGTACCAAGATCGCCTATTTGATCTCCCTCCTCTCTGGTCGCGCCCTCCAATGGGCCCAGTCCATCTGGGAAGCGAATGGCACCCTCACTCGCTCATGGGAGGCTTTCGCCACCCACTTCAAGGAGGTTTTCGGCCTCAACACCTCCGCTCTCTCCGCTGCGCACCCTCTGCCTCCCGCACCATCTATGACCCTGATCATCTTCAGCCTACTACCATCTGTCATCCGTGACCTGTCTGTTCCTCCTGAGTCCTCCCGTCTTCAGTACAGCAAGTATCCCAGAAATACCATCTTTACATCTCTCTCAGAACAGCCATTTCTCTGCAAGCTTGTGCTCATCCATCTCCTGTCTTCTGTTTGCAAATAAATATCAACTGACCCTTTTATCCCGTTGTCTCTCTCTTCTGTCTGTAACAATATTAGCTCAAAGGAGAAATATTAATAATAACCCATACTTACCAATTATGATTAATTCTTAATATTTGGGTCAGTTAATTGGATTAACTTTGAGGTAAGCTAAATTAATATTACAATCAATTAATCAGTTCCAACGAACTCTTTTGATTATGCATTTATTCTAAGAAAAGTGTATCTTTCATGGCCACCGAAAAATAATTATTTCTTAGCATGTACAGCACTTAGAGCATGTAACAAGATCAAGATTGTAAAAGGGACTTTGTTGCAAGCAGAGAATCAGAAACCAAATCCCTATTGTGCACAAGTTTTATTAACTAACTCACAAACATAACTAAAACTAAACAAACATACATACATTCATACATGCATACATACATGCATAGGTAAAAGGGTGAGTGATGTGGAACCGGAAGCAGGAAATAGAACTATGGAAAAGATCTATTTAACTATGAAAAGAACCATCAGCTTATCATTTTCAGAGCATGTCATTAAATTGATACTTGCATGGTCTGTTTGCGTGGACAATTCTTGAAGTGGTTGAAAATTGAGTTTGTTGATGAGTCCGTGAGTATCAAAAGTCATGGTGCAAGTTGCCATCGTTTTCTTCTCTGCTTGATGGAGAAGATAATGATGAACTTGCATGGTGGTTTCGACGCTGTTGTGGTTGAGAGAGAGGGTCCTCTCTTTCTCCTGAATAAGCACATGTGAGTCATTGTGCTGTTGTGAGTCGGAGCTTGCAGCCCGGGGGCCTGCTGAGGCCACGCTGGACAGCACGGCATCCTGAAGTGCCGAGAAGGCCAAGAGTTGATCGTTGCCCTTCGGTAATGGTAAGGTTGCAGTTTTCCCTTTGGGAGCGGTGCTCAGGCCTGCTGGGTTTAATGCAGCAAAGTCTGTATTAAAGATTGTTTCTGTCTTCCCATTGTCTCTCTCTTGCGCATGTGGCCACATTTCTTTGGATCGTAAACTCTTATCGGTCTCAGTGTGTCCTGTAACAAGACACCGCGTCCTGTCAGTGTGTTAGCTTCATTTGGGATGTTAGTTTTTGGGGGAAGTTTCACAGGCCTTGGTTGGGAGAGTGAGTTTGCTGGATTATTCATTAAATAAATGAATAATTTGTGTGTGTCTGATTGGTCCAGACGCTACATGTCCGTGACACATTAAAGGCTATATATATATTATACACCTAAAACAACACTAAAATATTAACTGCATCCTGCTGTACTGTAGCTGTCACATTCACCGTCTGTCTTCGTCTTCACTACAGTTCCCAGAATCCTCCTTGTCTCCTCACCTGAACTCACTCCCTTCATTTACCACCTGTTCGTCATCATCATCTGCATCACCTGTCTTGTGTTCATCTGTCTGTGTATTTAAGTTCCTGGTTTTCACTCATCATGGTCGGTTATTGTTTGTGCACCAGCACACTGTTCAGTTTGTTTGCCTGTTGAGAATTAAACCTTTGCTGTTTTTGTACTTTAGACTACGCATCCTTCATTCATCATCTTCATCATCTACCCATGAGCGTGACAGAATAACCGACCTAACCAAACATGGAGCAAGGGAGTTTGTCTCTGGAAGAATATGTTGAAATATACCTTGACTACTTCCAAGATGTGAGTAAAGATCCACATATTCTGAAGATGACGTTTTGGAGTGGATTGAGTAATCCACTAGATCAGATGCTCTTGTGGGGCGATTTTCATCTCCCCTTCACGGAGTTCATCGACCGCACTCTTTGGGTGTGTGGTTCCTCCTTCACAGTGGAAGTTAATCCAGAACCAGCTATCTCCGCTGAGCCACCCCTCTTCATCCATAGCATCGATCCAGCCGTGCCTGCACATCACGCCAGTCCAATCGAACTGGCACTTCACGTCAGTCCAGCCGAGCCTGCACTTCACGCCAGTCCAGCCGAGCCCGCACTTCACGTCAAATCTGCGGAGACCAAAGCAGTATGCGCCGTGCCCGCCGCCGAGCTAGAGACTGAGAACATCACGCCTGCAGAGAGGTTCTTCTCGCTGGTTCCGCCTGGCTTGGATCTCCCTTCGCCGCTGGTTCCACCCAGCTCAGAGCCCTCTTCACAGCTGGTTCCGTCCAGCTCAAAGCCCTCTTCACAGCTGGTTCCGTCCAGCTCAAAGCCCTCTTCACAGCTGGTTCCGTCCAGCTCAAAGCCCTCTTCACAGCTGGTCCCTTCCAGCTCAGAGCCCTCCTTGGCGCTGGTCCCATCCAGCTCAGAGCCCTCTTCACAGCTGGTTCCGTCCAGCTCAAAGCCCTCTTCACAGCTGGTCCCTTCCAGCTCAGAGCCCTCCTTGCCGCTGGTCCCATCCAGCTCAGAGCCCTCTTCACAGCTGGTCCCTTCCAGCTCAGAGCCCTCCTTGCCGCTGGTCCCATCCAGCTCAGAGCCCTCAGAGCCGCTGGTTCCGCCCAGCTCAGAGCCCTCTTCGCCGCTGGTCCCGTCCAGCACAGAGCCTTCTTCGCCGCTGGTCCCGTCCAGCACAGAGCCTTCTTCGCCGCTGGTCCCGTCCAGCACAGAGCCTTCTTCGCCGCTGGTCCCGTCCAGCACAGAGCCTTCTTCGCCGCTGGTCCCGTCCAGCACAGAGCCTTCACCGCTGGTCCCGTCCAGCACAGAGCCTTCTTCGCCGCTGGTCCCGTCCAGCACAGAGCCCTCCTTGCCGCTGGTCCCGTCCAGCACAGAGCCTTCTTCGCCGCTGGTCCCGTCCAGCACAGAGCCTTCTTCGCCGCTGGTCCCGTCCAGCACAGAGCCTTCTTCGCCGCTGGTCCCGTCCAGCACAGAGCCTTCTTCGCCGCTGGTCCCGTCCAGCACAGAGCCTTCACCGCTGGTCCCGTCCAGCACAGAGCCCTCATCGCTGGATCTGCCCAGCTGCCCAGCACCGAGCCCTCATCGCTGCCCAGCACCGAGCCCTCATCGCTGCCCAGCACCGAGCCCTCATCGCTGCCCTGCACCGAGCCCTCATCGCTGCCCTGCACCGAGCCCTCATCGCTGCCCAGCACCGAGTCATCTCTGGTACCCGGGACTTTCCCCAAGTATTTTTTTGGGGGGGCCATAGGGCTCCGTCCTGGCCACTCGAGGGGCCACGGTCACCCGAAGGGTCCACACCGCCGTGGCCACCCGAAGGGTCCGCACCGCCTTGGCCACCCGAAGGGTCCGCACCGCCATGGTCCCCTGATCAGCCTGCTTCACCTTGGTCCCCTGCTCAGCCTGCACCACCAAGGTCCCCTGTTCTGTCTGCACCGTCCTGATCATCTCCTCTGTCTGTCCTGCCACCATCCTGGAGTCCGTACTTCTGAACCGTTTCCTCCTTCCCGTCACGGACTCCAGGATGCCCACCCCCCCTCCCGTATGCTGCCTTCGGCGCGGGACGCGCCTTATGGGAGGGGGGAGTAATGTCACATTCACCGTCTGTCTTCGTCTTCACTACAGTTCCCAGAATCCTCCTTGTCTCCTCACCTGAACTCACTCCCTTCATTTACCACCTGTTCGTCATCATCATCTGCATCACCTGTCTTGTGTTCATCTGTCTGTGTATTTAAGTTCCTGGTTTTCACTCATCATGGTCGGTTATTGTTTGTGCACCAGCACACTGTTCAGTTTGTTTGCCTGTTGAGAATTAAACCTTTGCTGTTTTTGTACTTTAGACTACGCATCCTTCATTCATCATCTTCATCATCTACCCATGAGCGTGACAGTAGCCTACTTGAATAAGCCTTTTACAGTTTTTCTGAATTGTTAAAACACTAAACTCCATTCTCTGAACCAAATTATCAATAGCCTAAACCAATTTGTCGAATAAATCACAATTTTGTGAGGCAAAACTTCACACACAACGATTAAAAATTATTCACACTGATTTCTAATGATGTGATCAGACCAACTGTATAATATGAGCCAGTTCAGAGTGTACAGGTGACACAGGTGCACTGATGATATGAACAATATATGGAAACAATCTGAGAGGAAGAAGAGTATGTGTAAGAGGAGGAAGAGGATGAGGATGAGAAAGAGCAAGGTGTGGACAGTGTTTTCAAGGCTGAATGTGTCAGACTAGAAGGTTTTTTCCCTTTGTCTGGCAGGAGACAACATTGTCTGTGATGTGGACAAAGTCCTCAGGCCAGAGCCAGCAGGAAGACATGACGTGATGTCCTTGATTTTGCAGTTACACAACTTACAGTATTGCTTTTCATTTAGAGTTTTATTTGAACTTTTTGGCTTTTGCAGTTGAACTGCAGTATTTTTACAGTATGCAAGTAATAATAATAATAATAACCTTTATTTTCTATAGCGCCTTTAACTGTACATCTCAAAGCGCTTTACAGAAACAAATAAAACAACAAAAATACACCATATAAAATAATCCACAATATAAAATTTAAATTAAGCTTTTTAAACCGGACTCGAAGTGAACTCCACAGCTCAAACTCACAGGCAATCAATCGTGGAATTTTTCTGAGCAGAAGAAATATGTCCGAGTGAAATGTTTTGCAGATTACACAAGTCTACAAGGTCTTTGTGAAAATGAAAATGTTACAAATTAGCTTTAAGAAAAAGAAAAAAAAATCATTGTAGATAAAAAACCATATAAAATAAATGAAATAAGATGTTAAAATTATTAAGTATAAGTATTTTAATCTAATACACCACGAAATACTGCCTTACATAGATAAATAAAACATATAAAATAGTGAATAATAGTTCATATGATATGAAATAAGAATACAATTAAAGGCACACTGTGAAACTTTTCAACCTTCATAATATATTTCCAAGACCCTTGTGATGGTACATCGACTTACAATAGGTTGAATGACACGTCTGCCATAGCCTGACGGGGTCTGTATCGCTTTCACTGGCACTATGTAACTTCGGGGTTCGGGTAGTAACCCAAGTACAAAAAGAACTACAAAATTCGACTGCTTTACGGCATACGTCACTTCCCCCACCACTTCGTCAAATTTGGACGTGAGAGGCCAACCAGCGTTTGTTTTCGGCTTTCGTGCGTATGTTTTTGTCATGGGGCTGTTTACACCTGGCCACTTCATGCGTTTTCTCAGATGGGATAGCTATCTGATCGTGAAAAGACCAGGTGTAAATGCCCTCCGAAACGCATTCAAGACGGATTTGAATCCGATCGCTCAAACCACTTCAGGAGGAGGTCTGTGCCGCATTCCAGACGAAACTGGACAAGTGTAAATGCATCTGGTTGTTGAAACCACATGTAAATTGTACTCCTCTCAAAAATGCTAAAAATAAAAACGTGTGAGAGCGTGTTATAGGCTATATGTTATAGACAGATATGACGCTCCTGGAACACACATCACCGCAGATGAGCAACTGAGCATAGTCATAAAGAGAACGTGCAAACTATCGCAAATCAAAGTGAAAGTAAGTCGCAGACGCTTAACACACAATCATCATCATTAAAAGTAATGAAATGAAATGATCTTACCAGGGCTGTTACTGCTCTCTCTTATTGCGGTCTTTGATTTTGAAATTTTAGCTGATGATCAATAAAATGCTGTTCATATCTGTTGCTTTCGGTGACGTGCACTCCATTAAATCTGCATACAGCGCGGGAATTGAAGATCGGATTTAAATCCGTTTCGCAAAAACACATTTATGTGACCAGGTGTAAATGGAATTGTTTTGATAAATCAGATAGCTATCCGATCTGAGAAAACGCATGAAGTGGCCAGTAAATAAATCTCTTATTTGTAAACTTGTTTGCATTCTATGTTGTATGTTGTTGCGCTTGCTTGTAGTATGTTTTTTTATATGCTGTTCATTCATTTATTGCTGATAATTAGACCAGTCCAATAATTTCCACATATGTCTAGCTAGCTTTCGATTATCAGAGCTGTTAACAGACTTGCTAAAAAAACACTCGTTTCTCTTACGTGTTTTTTGCGTTATGTTTTATAGCTTGCCTCACGAACTAGTTTGCCAGCTGAACTCAGGTGTTGTGAGGTGTATTTATCACGTAGTCTTGAGGAATATCAGACGACGCTGTTGACGTTGATTCTTGCGATTATCATGAGAACAGTTTTTAATATCTCACATAATTATCAGGACATAAATAAGCCTAACGTAGAGGTTGTAAATAGTGTAAACAAGTACAATTTGCAAACTATTATGATAAATTGCAATAATCATGTCTTCGGAGTCTATCTGTGCCTATTCCATGCCCGATGCAGGTACCGGTGTACAGGGTGGGAGGTGGGGGGGTGGAGGGGTATTTACGACAGTGCAAGTATTCCATAGCGACTCTAGGGGTCGCTGTTTGACAAAAACACAATTCCTTCACAGTGTGCCTTTAAAATATAGAGCTCATGACAAATAAAAGTTCCAGATGGACAAACATTAAATGCAAAAACCAGTGTGAATAACAATATCTTAAAATAAACTAGAAAATGGATACACAGATATGGCCTATTTATGAATGAAATTCATGCATTTATTTGTCATTTAAACTGATGCAAACAGGGAAAGAGTAGAAAAGACTTATTATCCTGTCGCCCCCTCTAGTGGACAGCATGAAGTAGTATGGTCTTCATTGTCAAAGTAAGTCTGACCAGTTAGAAAAGATATAAGTGAGTCAGACCAGTCTGAAGGTCTGAGCTGAGTTTGGTGAAGCATTAAAGTTCTAGGCGGAGTCAATTTCTCATAATAATAATAAATAATAATAATAATGTTTAAATATATGCTGGCTTTCTTAAGTCAACATACTAAAGAAAACTCAGAGAAACATCGACCAATTCAGTATGTAATAAAATTGTATTAGTTTTATAATAAAACATAACATTTTAAAGGTATGCCGTGCTCTTCAACTGACATGATTTAATTAATCCCAAACCTGCTAATTTTGTCAGTATTAATGTACGTTCACTGATTCTAGCTTCTCTCTTTTCTGTCTCTTTCTTTTCATGTGAATTGAGTAGGCTACACATGCTTACATTAATAATATAAATTTTATTTCTATTCAATTTTCAAAATGATAGCCTACATATGTCACACACGTCTACCTGCCTTTTGATGTAAATAAAAGACGAGAGTGGTAGCCTAAATGTTACGGACATACCCAGCAAGCAATTTTGCGTCTAATAGACGTCTAATAGCCGTCAAAACACAGCCCAGACGTCTAGGCTAAAACGAGGCTAATTTTGGGCTGTCAGTGAAAATCTAATAGACGTCTGTAAAGGCAATTTTCAAAAGTTAATAACAACCAGCATCAGAGGTGTAAGAAACATTCAAGAGGCAAAACTGTAATAAAGAGAAAAGTTTATTCTTTGAGGATTCTTTTCACAAAAACCGCAGCTACCCGGTTTTGAAATAGAATACCTGTAGACTCAATAAAGCATAGACATTTTATACAGTTTCTTGGCAAAAAAACTCCTCCTTCCAGGTTTCTTGTAAATTTCCAGAAAGATACCCCCTATCTTCAGCTAGTTCGGACTGGTTTCTACCCCCTGGTGCAGGTCACCCTGTTCTTTGTCCCTGAGACACCCAAAGACCTTCATCTAGGACCTAAATTGCCTCCCGCTTCCCTAAGGAGAGGGCCTGGTGCTTCTTTTATTAGTTAAATAACCCTGTATTCTTCTAACCAAACTCTTTCTCGTGCTCAGGTATTTCACTATCTTCCTGCCCATCCGTCTTATTGGCCTGCTCTTTCCTGTCCCCCCTCAGCTGCTGGAAAACCTCACAGAAACATATGATTAAACAGTTTAAAAACAAATGATTATAAGAAATACTGAATTTTCCCGTAACAATTCCTCCTCTTTATCATTCTCTGATAAACGTATTAAAAGAAAATTCACCCTTGTCTTCTAATTTCTTGATCAAAATCATTACATTTCAAGAACAGAATTGATTCAAGTCTTCACATCACAGTTATACTCTTCATGTCTGACTATATACCTGATCATTTTACTTGAACCTTCATTAAAATTTAGAATGAAAAAGCTTAGGCTGTTTTTGTAAGGACAGGCCCTTAATTTTATAGCAAGCAAGTAAAGGTTTATTCTGAAACCGGGCTAGATGAATAAGCACTGTTATTGCATCCCCAATGCTATAGACCGGACCCTCAGTCACCTCAGTATAAACAAGAAATAGTATAGATCACATTAGTATGGAAAAAACATATCAATTCATAAAACACTGGTTGATTTGACTCTTAAAAAGATGCAAAGAAATAGTATACATAAAAATCCCTCATTTCAAACCCTTCCACTTTTACGCCACCTCGTAACACGGATGACCGCTGCTTTTAACCTTCTGAACATATCATCATTCTTACAATGGAAAAAGGAAATAAAAACAAGAAATAATAATAATTTAAAAAAACACAGTAAATAGAACAGTCAATCAATGATATCAAAACCTAAACAATCAAAGTTTAGAAAAACCCTTTCATGGTCCCAGAAAGGCAAAAAAGAAAGAAAACACATTTAACTCATGTCTGCATATTCAACTTAATGTTATCAATATTTTCTCAGTCCCACTTATCTCTGTTGTTTCTCAAAAGCCAAAATATCATATTACTCATCTCTCAATCCCTAAATCGCACAGGCTCAGTTAACAGCTTTTAGCTGACATTGAATTAGAGAGACTCTTAGGCATTTAGGACTGGCACACTGTACTCTCATAAACTTCTAAAATCAAACTTTATCTACCACTTAAACTTTTAACTCTAGCCCAGCAGTAAGGCATCTTTGCCAGAATTTACATCTATTTTCAAATAAACATAATTTTAAATATTTGTCTTTTGCCCACATCAGGGAATTTAGACATTACATTACAAATTTCCTCTCAGATCTTGTCTCTGTCGCACTGGCTGTTTCAGCCACAGCACACACCAGATTCAGACAAGCAAACTGTTTCAGCCCATCACAAACTTATCTTTGAAAGGCAAAACATCAGCTCCTCGTTCTTTCATGGTCAACACTATTCCTCCACGTTCAAAACACTAACAAACTGTTTGTTTAATCAGATGCCTTTCTACACATTTTACATTTAGCAACTGTTAATCCAGTAATACTGCTTCTGCTTATTTTATCTTAAAGAAAGAATAATAATTATTCTAATTCTTAATAACATTTCGCATTTCATCTTAATTTTAGTTGTCAGGTTCACAATTACCATACTTTAACACCTGACTTCAGTGTTTTCTCTTGCAGTTTATCAATCTTAATTTTAGTATTCACACTAAATTTTGAGGCTGCCCTCTCTGCTTGTGATACATTTTATTACAAGTTGTGTTTAGATTTGTCTCTATATCATCTAAACCCTTTTAAAGTGTTCCATCAAAACACAATCATCCCTTTCGTTACTTTTATGTATTTGCAACTCATATTTCGTCATTTTCTGTACTTTTACATCAACCTGCATTCATCAATTCACTAGCTCTTTCCTTCAAAAGGATTCTCTTATTTGCACGTTCTTTTCACTTTCTGTAGCACTGCGTTCACATTCTTAGTTCTTTCTCAGACGAAACTTTAATATCGTCATTTAAATACTTTTCTACTTTCAAAAACCCACATTAATACACGTCACTTTCACGTTATCACTTTCTTTTCTGAGTGTCCATTTACAATTACAGGCTAAATGGCCCCGCTGACCATAATTAAAACACTCTCTTTGCCTATAGTTTGATCATTGAGCTTCCAAACGGCTCCAACTTACTGCACACCCTTGAAGCAGTGTGTCCCCATCAGGAATGTAAACAGAGCCACTGATAAGCAGTTCTCTGTATTCTTTTACAGTCCACCAGTGTGGATTCAATCACATAGCCAAATCATATTCTTCATCATTATTACTGGCGGCACATTAATTTCCATAAGTTGTAAAGAAAATCATTCAACATATTCTAAAGGTTTTCACTAAACATTTTCTTTGTTAACTTCAACCACCTTGTTTGGCAGATACACAGAAGTTCCCACATTCATTAAAGCTGGATAACAGCACCCTGACCAGTCCTTTTTTTGGCAAACTGTGATATGCTCTATCACCACAAACCCACACTGCGGCTGGTGAGCTTTCGCTCGGCTTGTTGAATGGGCACTTAAAGTTAATTTCTTTGTCGTTGATGTTTGCTGCAGTCTGACCACCCAGTTTTCAATTGTCTCGGTCTGACCTTTGCTTGTCCCCTCGTCTCTCATTCAGGCCAGCTCCTCTCCAGAGGCCCGTTCGATCTCGGGTGGCCCTGGCAGCACGAGAGGTTTCGCCGTTGTTGTTGTTTGTCGTTGGGGTTCCTCCTCCTGTTGCTCTCCTGATATGGGTGGAACTCTCCTGCAGTGATTGGCATTCACCCACGTGGCTCGTTCTCGATCTTCATCGCCGTATGCGTGATCTTTCTCATTCTCATGTACATTAATACAGTGCGGAGTGCTTTCACCCACGAGAGCCCTGTTTCTTCACAGCATTTTGCCAATTTGTTCTTTACCGTTTGGTTTTCACGCTCAACAGCGCCCCCGCTGGCAGCGTGATAGGCACAGTGTGTTCTCATATCAATTCCTAAGAACTTGCCCACCCGTTTGATTGCCTCATTCACAAAATGTCGTCCGTTATCACTGCTGATCTTCTTTGGGACGCCCCAACGGGGTACAATCTCGGTCAGCAGTGCCTTTGCAACTGCTGCCGCATCTTGTTTTGAGGTGGGAAACGCCTCAACCCATTTTGAAAACATATCCACCATAACCAAACAATATTTCTTATTTCCGCATGGGGTTAGTTCAATGAAATCAATCATTAAATATTCAAATGGCCCGTCTGGGGCTGGCTGACTTGCCAGTGGTGTTTTAATGCCCCGTGCAACGTTATATGTGGTGCAAATCACACATCTTTTGCAAAAATTCTCAGCATATATTGTGAACCCTTTGGTAAACCACAATTCCCTCATTTGCATAATCATCCCCCCCTTGGAGGCGTGGTCTAACCCATGCATCAATTTAGCATAATGTGGGAAAAAATGGCTGGGCAGACATGGCTTTCCATCAACAGATGTCCATACACCATCAACAAGGCTGCAGCCTGCCGTCTTCCATTTGTTTTTCTCAGCTCCTGTGGAAAAAGACTGCATGCTCTGTAAACAAGGAGAAATGTCATTGTTAAGGTTATTGTCAACTTGTGCGCAAGTGGTGCCACTGCTATCAGCTTCAGTCTGCTTTGTTGCCGCTGCCTTCGCAGCCATATCAGCTCTGGCGTTGCCTGTTGATACGAAACTTTTATCATTAGTATGCGCTGCGCATTTACAAATTGCAATCTTGTCTGGCAGCATAATGGCCTCCAAAAGGTCAGATACTAACGTAGCATTCAGTATTGGTCGTCCGTTTGACTTTAAAAATTTCCTGTGCTTCCATAGAGCACCAAAGTCATGCGTGACCCCAAAAGCATAACGCGAGTCTGTGTAAATCGTTACACACTTGTCAGTCATCAGTTTACATGCTTCAGTCAAAGCGACTAATTCAGCTGCCTGTGCAGAGTAGTGACATGGTAATTTGCCAGATTTTACAGTTTCAAATTCAGTCGTCACGGCGTAGCCCACGTTATTTTGTCCTGTTTGTGGATCTTTCGACGCAGATCCATCCACAAACAGGATGTTGTCACAATTATCAAGCGGAACGTCCATCAAATCTGGACGTGGTGTGCATACCTGCTCTAACACTGACAGACAACAGTGATGTTCTTCACCATCCTGCTCTGTGGGTAAAAGGGTCGCTGCGTTCAACTTTGTACACCTTTTGACAGTTATATTTGGCATATCTAACAGAATCGTATGATATCTCAACCAACGAGCTGTAGACAAATGTGATGTTCTCTGCTCCTGCAAAATCATGGACACCGAATTTTTGACTTCTAAAGTCAGATCCGCATAGCCTACAAACTCTCTTGAGGCCATGACAGCCAATTCAGCCGCTGCCACTGCCCTTAGACAATGTGGCAGTCCTGCGGCTACAGGGTCGAGTTTTGTTGAAAAATAGGCTACAGGTCTTTTTCGGTTACCGTGTGTTTGCAGGAGGACAGAAGTCATATAACCGTTCTTTTCATCGACCATCTGCGTGAACGGACGGTCCACAACCGGAAGGCCCAACGAAGGAGCCATGCACAACTGTACTTTCATGTTATCAAATGCGGCTTCAGCTTCACTTGTCCAAACAAGTTTGTCACATGACCTCAGCCCTTTCCCTGTTGTAAGGGCTCGTAAAGGCTGTTCTAAAATGGCATAATTGGGAACGAATGTACGACAGTAAGCACACATCCCCAAAAATGACAACAACTGCTTTTTTTGTTACAGGCTTTGGCACTTCTTTTATGCCCTGCACCCTCTTTTGTGACAATGTTTTGCTGTTTTGTTTGATAACATGGCCCAGGAAGGTCACTTCCTGTTTCACAAACTGCAGCTTTGAAAGGCTGACCCTGTGCCCCCCCCCCCCCCTTTCAAGATGCTTGAGGAGAGTCACAGTGTCAGCCCTGCAAACAGACTCATTCACTGAACAGATCAAAAGGTCATCAACATAAGAGAGGAGTGTGGTTAATTGGGGTTCTAACTGGTGAACCATCACAAGGCCTAATTACACCCTCTTTCAATAGAGCATCAAACTCTGGTTCTATGCCCTCTATTGCTTCACGTTTCAGTGGATATTGTGCCTTACATGGTCTGAAATCAGATTTTGGTGTGATTACAACTGGCTCACATCCTTTTATCAGCCCTACATCATATTTGTTTGTTTTTTTGCCCACAAGTTTGGTGATATTTGTGCCAAAGAAATCTCAATTTCTGAAGCAGAAATATCTCCCTCCCCCTGTTTTGTCACATTTTTCCCAATAGCAGTCACAGTTGGATTTAAATGCCCCCACACCTTTGCTCTCTGCTGTGTGTGTGAATCAACTTTCACCCAGTCTGTGGCTGATAAACATTCTTTCACAAAAAGGCCCACATCTCTCCACTGCTGGCTTATGGCCTTCGAGACAGATAAGTGACACACAGTGTTCTCTGTTATAAGATAACAACTTTTCTGACTCTCATTCAACACAGACAACACACACACATTTTCTTTCCAGCAAATCTGGTCAAATTTCACACTTTCATTCTTCACAGAATTAAACCACATCTTTTCAAAATCTGAACCTCGCTCTGTTACGACATGTGATGTACAATGCATTTTGTCATTTGTCATAAACTCTGTATTGACTGGGTCTGTACGATCTTTTGCCAATTTCAAAATCTTTTCTGCCCAATCAATATCTGTTACCTGCCAGACACAAGCCCATCTCGGCTCAAATTTAGAACAAGTAATTTGTGGTGCCTCCTCAATGCTAATTCCATAAGAATCAGCACAGAGGGACAAATTTAATTTACACATTAAATCACGAGCTATCAGAGGTGCGGGACAGCCGGGAGACCACACAAACTCATGTTTGAAAAACCGTCCGCCCTCTGTCTCGCACTCTAACGGCCCTGTTAACCGGTCAGAAATCAAATGGCCAGAGGCCGAAGTTCTCTCAAACACTTTCCCGGTTAAATTAGGAACACATGGTAAATCGCATGGTCGCAATGTGGACAGGCTCGCACCAGAATCGACTAAAAAGTCAATAACTACCCCTTTAACTCGTAAGGATAAATAGGCATTTCAGAAAACCCTGTGCTTTTGTATAGTTTCACACGCTCATCACACACAGCACTGCTCAAATCATCAGTCATAGTTTTGCTTAAAACTTTCATCAGACACACAAAAAGATTTGCAAGCAGTTTTTTCATTGCAGGTAGCAGAAAGAAAATCAGTGTATGTGTTTGTGTGTGCGTCGTGTTAGTAAAAATATTTTCACTTCCCTTTGCTGTAGCCAGAGATTGGCTTCCCAAAGCCGGAAACCCCCTCCGTCCCGCTCTCCAGCCCCCTCGGTTCAATCCGACTTCATGGTGGGACACGCGCTGCTCCAGTGTCCGTCCTTCTTGCACACTCTGCATTTTGTACAGTCTCGGAGCGAGTGGGCATTTGTGGCACAAACATAACAGCTCCATTTTCCTCCAGCAGCTCTTCCTTTCTGTCCGTTTCGACCTGTAGGGTTTGAACGGGAAGATGCAGGTTTGTTGGGTTGTTTAGGTTGTCGTTGTTGCATAACCACCATTGTGAGGGGTTTTTTCTTCTCCTTTCTGTCCTCTTCAGCGTGAGTAGCGTGCCTCAGCGTTGCACTCAAACGCCCGTGTAACAGTGCCTGAAACTGCGCTGTTAGTCTTTGTGCCACTCGCTCAGCGGCCTCTGCCCCCACTCGCGCTGCTCTTGCATCTGCCTCTGCCTGCGCTGCTCTTTGGGCTGCCTCTGCCAGTTCAATTTGTGCTCGTGCTTCTGCAAGTCGTGCTTCTTGGGCTGTTCTCGGGGCTGGTTGAGAGCGGTCCAGATCAAGATCCAGCCTGAGAGCCCAAGTCTCAGCTACGGGATAGTGATTTGTGTTGTAGGCCGTTGCCGTCTCGGTCACATGTGGAAAAACACATACATTCGGTTCATTAGTAGCATTCTGTTCCAGTGGAACTGTTTTCACACATACAACATCCTTCACATTTTTCTCACTATCACCCAGTAACTGTTTTTGTATCTGCTTTCGCTCTCGTCTGTCAGCCTCTTCCACCCAACACATTATAGTCGGTTCACAGTTCTTACACACATGTTTAACACACACACATCCATTCTGTTTTCCCTCGTTCTTTTCTACTGACTCTTTTACGACATTAAGTCTTATCCTACTCAAGGTTCCCGCCTCGGGGAAATCGTGATATTTGATCAGTTTCTGTATGTCAACCATACATTTACTACCATAATTATTTCTCATTTGACTGAAAATTGGTGTATAAAAATGATCTAATTTACTGTTAGATGACCCCATTTTTGGCTGAATTTCCCTTCTGGATTTTACTCTTTCGACACGTGTCTTAGTATCTGTCAAACGTCTTCAACAGACCCGATTTTATTTCACCCAAAACCGGTCGGGTTTCAGCAAATATGCCGTGCTTTTGTAATTATGTTTTACTCAAAATCTTCTCATGAGCACCTTCCAGCGCTCGATTGATTCTGATTCACCTAATTAATCCGGCGTGGCTCTTCCGTCCACCTTTGCAAGATTTCTTCGGGTTACAGAGATTTTGAGCAAAACTAATTAATCAGCACCTGTGATTACCTGAATCACCAGTGGTACTCCTGTCCACTAACGAGCTAAGTGTGGCAGAAACCGGTCTGATTTCCGTCAGATCAATTTCTCCCTCAAAAATTGTGATTAACGAATCACCTCTCGCTCGTACCCAAAGCAAACTCAGCCAATATGGTTCATGTTCACTCACAATTATCAAATTGCACTTAACATCAATAAAACAATTCTGCCGTTTCTTACCCAGAGATGCTTTCTCTTTTCTGTAATTGCCGCGGATTCTTTCTGATCCTGGTGGGAGTTCCTCCACCGGTCCTGAATGCCGGAATTGGCTCTCTCTCCCTTAACCTGTTGAGTTAACTATCTCAAACCGTCGGGGTATGAGACGGCCGCCTTATGCCGCCGGGTTTGCAGTTCCGTCCAATTCCGTTCTTCAGGACCAGGAGAAGAAGATCCGCACAGGATCCCACGTTCTGACACCAAGTTGTAAAGGCAATTTTCAAAAGTTAATAACAACCAGCATCAGAGGTGTAAGAAACATTCAAGAGGCAAAACTGTAATAAAGAGAAAAGTTTATTCTTTGAGGATTCTTTTCACAAAAACCGCAGCTACCCGGTTTTGAAATAGAATACCTGTAGACTCAATAAAGCATAGACATTTTATACAGTTTCTTGGCAAAAAAACTCCTCCTTCCAGGTTTCTTGTAAATTTCCAGAAAGATACCCCCTATATTCAGCTAGTTCGGACTGGTTTCTACCCCCTGGTGCAGGTCACCCTGTTCTTTGTCCCTGAGACACCCAAAGACCTTCATCTATGACCTAAATTGCCTCCCGCTTCCCTAAGGAGAGGGCCTGGTGCTTCTTTTATTAGTTAAATAACCCTGTATTCTTCTAACCAAACTCTTTCTCGTGCTCAGGTATTTCACTATCTTCCTGCCCATCCGTCTTATTGGCCTGCTCTTTCCTGTCCCCCCTCAGCTGCTGGAAAACCTCACAGAAACATATGATTAAACAGTTTAAAAACAAATGATTATAAGAAATACTGAATTTTCCCGTAACACGTCTAAACATAGCCCAAGAATAGACAGCTATTGGATGACTACATATATACGTCTAATAGACGTCTAACCATAGCCCAAGAATAGACAATTAGACAGCTGT
Organism: Abramis brama; assembly: GCF_963993115.1. Lineage (NCBI taxonomy): Eukaryota > Metazoa > Chordata > Actinopteri > Cypriniformes > Leuciscidae > Abramis > Abramis brama. Next base: position 23,346,701 of record NC_139973.1, read on the forward strand.
TGAATGACTATATTTATACATCTAATAGACGTCTAACCATAGCTCAAGAATAGACTAGTCATCAATTAGACAGCTATTAAACGACTACATATATCATGGTACAGTTCAGCCTATTATTCCACTTCCCTTTTATCCAAAGAGACGGAACTATTTGCACTGTATTTATCAATGGGAAATGCATCATGCTAAAATAATGTCACATATTGTCGTTCACATTAATGGCGTCGCTTGCAAGTCTCAGCAGCACGTGACCAGCAACATATTTCTGCTTCAAATATTGTGCGTAGTTAACAGTGAGTGGTGGTTTCGGACATTATTTTATTAAAGTACATTTGTCAGTGCCGCACTCGTACTGACTCTTATTCTGGGGTGCGTTTCCCAAAAGCATCGTTAGCCAACTATGGTCGCAAGTTCCCTCGTTACCAATAGAGTTCAATGGACATTGCGATGAACTTGCGACCATAGTTGGCCAACGATGCTTTCGGGAAACGCACCCCTGCCTGGCAGAAAGAAAAGCTCGTAGCTTACTGAAGGCGGAGCGGTTTGACCAATCAGATGAAAGCGGCGTTTCAGCGCCGCCACGTGTGCAAATGAAATATCGAACCCATAAACCGATTTGTAAACCACTAACGAAAAATTAAAAATCGAGCCAAAAAAATATATATATAATATTAGGCTATAATGAAATGATCAAAAAGTAGCCTACACGGAGCAACTGCACACATATTATCTTTTAAATGCACATCGGAATGAGTTAGTTCTTGTAGGCATTGCACTGCAACAAGTGCATGTTTCTGGTCCGTGTACTTTTTCGGTCCGTGTACGTTTTGATAGTTTGTTTTCCAATTTGAAATGAAATAAGCAGAAACGAGAAAACGGCCCCTTTATTCGTTTTTTCGTTTTTTCAAAAAAACGAAAAAACGAGATTTCGGCTTGATTTTTCGTTTTTAGTTCACAGGCAAAAAACGAATAAATGACTTCACATGTGGGCGGCCTGACACGCCCCCTTCCGCCGATTGGTCAAGCAAATCTGATCATGTGACGTCATCAGTTGTCGCTCAGGTCAGGGTCTGTTGAACAAAATAATAGTCCTTTACTATGGCTACAGATTCTTAAACTGTACAGGGCAGGTCCGGGCTTTCTTCTGTGCAACTTTACGCGTTTCACAGAAATCTTTACATCAGAAATATTAATTATTAGTCTGCCACCAGCCTGTTTTATTTAGCTGTGTGTGGTGAAGCTGCGCTTGACAGCGCCGAGTGGGAGAAACTCACTGACCAATGTTCAGTCAGCAGTCAGAACTTTTCTTTTAGACGCTCCGTTTTGCCACGGGATGGTGATTGCAAATACTGTAATGCCAATCGGCTGAGGGTGGGTACCGATGATGGTGAAATAAATTTTTACTGAAACTGTAATCATATCCGCGACCCGTGCCGTGAGAATGAGACAGATGATTGACAGGACGATAGCGGAGGCAATAAAAGGCGCAAGATAACTTCTGTTAACAAAAACATAAATAAAAAACTGTTTAATATAAGTGACTTTGTCTTTGTTTTATTGTTTTAGTCAAATAATTGTGAACCACAAACTGAGCCTTCGTTTTAAAGGGCCATTTCCAAATATATTTTATTTATTTGTTATAATATGGGTATTTTATAATACAGCAAAAATAAAAACAAGCACACGTAATATGTATGCCTATAGGCTAAACACCACAGTTTTTTGGTTTTGTTTGTGTGAACTTTTATCCCCAACCATATTTCTTCATGGGCTCCACGCCAGGGGTCACGCTCAGCACCCCTATACTTCCCATGGTAATTAACAGTATGCTGACCCAGTTTATATGTAAAATCTTTGGTATATGTAATCTATATGTAATATCTAAAAACACTTTACAGTGTGATGGAAATAAACTTTTCTTAAAGCGTCTTGTATATCACCACAGATTTATTGACACCCTTCTATCTGTGTTATATACTGTATACTGTAATAGACAATTGTCCTGCAGAATGAGCTGAAAACGTGCTGTCAATTTCCACCAAGAAGAGTTCCAAAATGCTTTGAAAATTTTAATTGATCCTGTTTGAGTTCATGCTTAATAGTTTGGCTTACTGTTCTCTGAATTAACACAAAGTAGTTATTAGTAAAAATGGGGGAAACTGGATCAAGTTCCTGTGGATTCAATGAATGTTCTTGATGGCATGCATTGTTTCTCGTTTTTATTGTTTGATTATACAGCCAGGACTGAACTTTCATTTGGGTTCCACCAGTAAGTGATTCTGCCTTTATATGTGTGTATATATATATATATATATATATTTTTTTTTTTTTTTTTTTCATGGTATAATTATGTAATCTGCTTATTGTGAGCCTAAATGAGTAAATTGTCAAGTCAAGTCAAGTGTATTTGTATAGCGCTTTTCACAATACAGATTGTATCAAAGCAGCTTCACAGTATTAAATTAAAATAATACAACAAGGTTTGTTTCTAATGGAATTTATTGATTGATAAAATTAAAATTAAATATCCCCAAAATATCCCCAACTGAGCAAGCCAAAGGCAACATTGGCAAGGAACCGAAAAACTCCATCAGGTGACCTAATGGAGAGAAAAAACCTTGGGAGAACCCAGGCTCAGTCGGGGGCCAGTTCTCCTCTGGCGTTTATGAACTAGAGACCGGATTTAACTAAGATTAAAAATTTTATATGAATGCCTGGCCGAAAAGATGCGTCTTTAATCTAGTTTTAAACTGGGAGAGCGAGTCCGAGCAACGAACAGTATCAGGAAGACTATTCCAGAGTTTCGGAGCCAAATGTGAAAATGCTCTCCCTCCTTTGGTTGATCTGGATGTCCTAGGTATGACCAAAAGCCTCGAATTTATTGATCTTAAAGAGCGCGATGGATTATAGGGCGATAGAAGATCCGTTAAATAGACTGGAGCTAAGCCGTTTAGGGCTTTATAAGTCAGTAGCAATACCTTACGGGACTTTATAGGTAACCAATGTAGTGATGATAAAATCGGTGTTATATGATCATATTTTATTGATCTAGTAAGAACAGCGGCTGCATTTTGGACTAACTGTAGCTTGTTTATTGAGGATGCAGGACAACCAGCTAATAAAGCATTACAGTAATCTAGTCTCGAGGTCATGAATGCATGAACTAACTTTTCTGCATCAGAAACTGAGTGATCTGATGGGGATAAAATTGGTATTTAATCATTATCAGGCTGACTTGCCACCAACTACTGGTGTTTTTTTTTATATTTTGAAAGTAGTGTTTCATGTTGTCACTTCACATTTAATAGCCTCTTAGAATGAAATTGCTATGCAAATTCACAGTGCCTCCTTTGAGCTGCATTAGACAGTGTGTAATGTAAATCTAAATGCAGGGTCAGATGCTGCTTCTGTGCCACCTATACTGCAAAGCTGGGTGTTTGTTCATACAGAGTTAATCAGACAGCCTAAAGCCTCTTACGTTGTTAATTTAAATTTCAAAAAACAATTTGACATTTGCTCGCAATGTTTTTCTTACAAAAAACCTCATCATTCTGCAGGACAATTGTCTATTACAGTATACAGTATACAACACAGATAGAAGGGTGTCAATAAATCTGTGGTGATATACAAGACGCTTTAAGAAAAGTTTATTTCCATCACACTGTAAAGTGTTTTTAGATATTACATATAGATTACATATACCAAAGATTTTACATATAAACTGGGTCAGCATACTGTTAATTACCATGGGAAGTATAGGGGTGCTGAGCGTGACCCCTGGCGTGGAGCCCATGAAGAAATATGGTTGGGGATAAAAGTTCACACAAACAAAACCAAAAAACTGTGGTGTTTAGCCTATAGGCATACATATTACGTGTGCTTGTTTTTATTTATGCTGTATTATAAAATACCCATATTATAACAAATAAATAAAATATATTTGGAAATTGCCCTTTAAAACGAAGGCTCAGTTTGTGGTTCACAATTATTTGACTAAAAACAACAAAAACAAAGACAAAGTCACTTATATTAAACAGTTTTTTATTTATGTTTTTGTTAACAGAAGTTATCTTGCGCCTTTAATTGCCTCCGCTATCGTCCTGTCAATCATCTGTCTCATTCTCACGGCACGGGTCGCGGATATGATTACAGTTTCAGTAAAAATGTATTTCACCATCATCGGTACCCACCCTCAGCCGATTGGCATTATAGTATTTGCAATCACCATCCCGTGGCAAAACGGAGCGTCTAAAAGAAAAGTTCTGACTGCTGACTGAACATTGGTCAGTGAGTTTCTCCCACTCGGCGCTGTCAAGCGCAGCTTCACCACACACAGCTAAATAAAACAGGCTGGTGTGGTGGCAGACTAATAATTAATATTTCTGATGTAAAGATTTCTGTGAAACGCGTAAAGTTGCACAGAAGAAAGCCCGGACCTGCCCTGTACAGTTTAAGAATCTGTAGCCATAGTAAAGGACTATTATTTTGTTGAACAGACCCTGACCTGGGGTGCGTTTCCCGTACAACTATATAGCTCGCTGCTTAACTACCATAGTACCATGCATCGTTGGAGAAATCAACTAGCTAGTCACGACTGTTTCCCGAAACCATATGTCGCAAAGTATCGTTCAACCACGTTGGTTTATGACGTCTCGCACATGGTGGACTAATAACTTATTTTAATTAATCTGTTTGAGATCGAATTAACGCTAGATTTTGTCATATAAGTTACAGACATGGCATCTGAAGACCATTTCTAATTTTTCTCAGTTATTTTGCTTTATTACCAGACTCAATATTTGGCTCGCTCTTACATAGTAGAGCATGTTCGCACATGCGCAGTCTTCAAAAACGGTGCTTTAAATCTCTTGACAAACTAAAAGACGTAAATTACATTTGTATGTATTCTAAATAAATAACACGGGTTGTACTGAATGTCAGCTTGCTTATTTTGCTAAAGATAAGGATTTATTCAGTCTACATCTCATGTAAACTAGAAACTATGCTTCTAACGACAGGTCGAGAGCCGTCGTTCCAACCACACAAGTTTGCGATGCTGTTTGCGAACTTTCGTTGGAACGATGGTTTCGGGAAACACCAAATCGTTGAACTATGCTGATAACGACAGAACTTGCGACCATAGTTGGCTAAAGATGCTTTCGGGAAACGCACCCCTGAGCGACAACTGATGACGTCACATGCTCAGATTTGCTTGACCAATCGGCGGAAGGGGGCGTGTCAGGCCGCCCACATGTGGAAAACGAATTTTGAAGTCATTTATTCGTTTTTTGCCTGTGAACTAAAAAATGAAAAATCAAGCCGAAATCTCGTTTTTTCGTTTTTTTGAAAAAACGAAAAAACGAATAAAGGGGCCGTTTTCTCGTTTCTGCTTATTTCATTTCAAATTGGAAAACAAACTATCAAAACGTACACGGACCTTTTTCGTTCATTCATTATTCTATTTCGGAATGAAAGATGAAATTTAAAAAAGGGTGCAGCTTGGTTTTTTGTTTAAAAGAAAAAAAGCAGAAATGGCTGTATTTTGTTTTCCAAATGTTGTTGTCATCAAATAATAGTAGCCTAGCCTATTAGAAAAATGGACGACATTTCCGATCGTTTTTTAATTTGTAATATTTATTTGTACGTTTATTGTATTTCATTTGACTGATCCTATCTTTACCCGGAAGTAAATTACACCATCGTGCGAAGTCTTAATGTGTAATTAAACGTTGCATTCATATTCTGTGCCCATCTGATTTTTTGTACATAGCATAGCCTACTTTGTTATGATTTTAGTATCATAATGATTAATAAATGCACGCACAATTATCCGTGAACTTGATTTGAACAAATGCCTTTCAACTTGTGTGTGCAAAATTCAGAATTAAATGAATGTGCAGCAATTTGTACAAATAGAGAGTCTGTAGGCCTACTATACTGTTGTAGCCATTAAATAGGTAAGCGCATTTAGTTTCATATTTGTTTAAATATTAATGTTATTTTTTTTCCATTTATGTTGATTTATGAAAAGTGAACAGCAGGAGTAAGATAGGATGCGCAATATATATATCGAGAGACATGGAGCGAGTCAGACATGATTTTGACCACTTCATTACGTTTTGTTTTGTAGAAAGCCTTTCTTTAAAGTGAATTTCGTTTTGTATAAATTGTATCTTAATTTTAATACATTTTTCATCAACCAATTTCCTGGATTTAATAAATAAGAAGCAAATATAACAGACAATAATAATCATGGAGGCGCCCGCGCGGTCAATTGCATTGCAAGTGAACCGGAGCGCATCTCATCATTCATCCTGAGCGAAACTCAGTGTATGCCTCACACAGACATGAGAAATACATCAAATAGCCTACACAAAGCTTGAAATGTCTTTAAACGTAAATGAAATAATTCAAAATGAAAAGAAAAAGGCTACTCTCTGATTATGTAATCCATTATGTGCATTTCTCTCTAGGCTATAGGCGCGTTCACTACGAATATGGCGATCGTCAACTTCATCTTTGCAGCCGAGTCGACACTGTCAGAGAAAACACTTGTTTATTAATAAAAATCAATACACGCCTCACCGGATTTACAAATGCACATCTTGCTTGTTGCACGCACACATAGGCTATTATGTCGAAATAACGAGATATTATGTTGAAATAACATTATTAATAATAATACATCTTTTAGATTATTTGATTAATTGCTGAATGTTGCGCTTGTTCAATTTAATAAAATTAAAACTTTAATTGTGATCATTAAAATTATTTAATTTATTAAATATTAAATATTTAGTGGCCAAGTTTTGCTCATTATATATATATATATATATATATATATATATATATATATATATATATATATATATATATATATATATATGTATATATATATATATATATATACTAGTAGCGATAGTTCATTCTAAGTTTACTCAAGTGGAAGAATGTGACTAATAAACTTAGGCCTACTAGCACTATGCATTATATTTTGAAAAATAATTAGATTAACTTAATATCAAAACCTTAAATTTTCTCTGGACTCAATGATAAATACATGTCTGACCGTTGGAACGAACCAAAAAAACTAGGTGATATTATTTCCGTTAGACCTTAGCCTACATTGACGCTGATGCATTAAAGAGGAGGGGCTCCCCTGTTCCAAGATGGCGGCTCTATTGACGCATTCGTTCCAATGAACTGCCGTAGCCAAGGCGACATCTAGTGTATATATCTATGACTTCGCACGACGGTGTAATTTACTTCCGGGTAAAGATAGGATCAGTCAAATGAAATACAATAAACGTACAAATAAATCTTACAAATTAAAAAACGATCGGAAATGTCGTCCAATTTTCTAATACTATTATTTGATGATAACAATACATCTGGAAAACAAAATACAGCCATTTCTGATTTTTTTCTTTTAAACAAAAAACCAAGCTGCACCCTTTTTTAAATTTCATCTTCATTCCGAAAAAGAATAATGATCTTCCGTCCATTCCAAATCCGTTTTCAATTAAAAAAACAGAAAACGAAAAAACGAATCGTTTTTTAATTTATCATTTTATTGCCTTTGTTTAATATTTACTTAAAGTTATATTTTTCTATTCTGCCAGACACATAATCTACTCTAAATAATGGATTTTAGAATATTGGCGTACGTTTTGATAGTTTGTTTTCCAATTTGAAATGAAATAAGCAGAAACGAGAAAACGGCCCCTTTATTCGTTTTTTCGTTTTTTTAAAAAAAAACGACAAAAGGAGATTTCGTTTTTTTGATTATGTAAATCATAATGTTTTTTTGTTTTTTTGTTGTTGTTGTTTTTTTTTTTTTTGCTATGCAAATTCACAGTGCCTCCTTTGAGCTGCATCAGACAGTGTGTAATGTACATCTAAATGCAGGGTCAGATGCTGCTTCTGTGCCACCTATACTGCAAAGCTGAGTGTTTGTTCATACAGAGTTAATCAGACAGCCTAAAGCCTCTTACATTGTTGATTTATATTTCAAAGAACAATTCGACATTTGCTTGCAATGTTTTTCTTACAAAAAACCTCATCATTCTGCAGGACAATTGTCTATTACAGTATACAACACAGATAGAAGGGTGTCAATAAATCTGTGGTGATATACAACACGCTTTAAGAAAAGTTTATTTCCATCACACTGCACCGGCACTGCACAGCGCACCGGTCATGCTGAGAGGGAAACGAACGCATTTTATTATTAGCCTATTCAGAAATAGTGTAAAAGACCGGTAAATAAAATGCATCATTAACATTATAAACACTATTAATAACATATAGGCTATGTCTATGCGTATTTTACTTCCCCTTACTGTAGCCCATGTCAAACCTTTAAATGAATGGTATTCAGAAAACAACAAGAATGAAAAATAAGTAGCCACGTATAATAAAATTATAACCTATAATAGCTTATAATAATAGCCTATTGTGTCCTTTATTATAAACAACATTTAGCCCATTTTAAACGCCAAGCCTAAACAAATTTATTTGAATCGAAACTGAAACTGTAGGCTACCGACGTTGGTTTCGCGCATCTCTCATTCGGTCCAAAGTTTCCATATTTGCAATGTAACATTTGGATGCTAACTAGTAATGTAAAGAAGGCTTTATACTTCAGTCGAGTCCCAATATACGTATAGGCTAAATCATCATCTTCACAGCAAGGGAAATGAGTTTGGAATAACAGCAAGTAGGACTGTGCGGCACAGCTTTTATATTGTACAACAGACCAATTAAATTAAGCAGAATAACTTTTTATATATTTGGTTGACTGTGTTTTATTTTAATAATGAACAGGCTGCGATGTCAAGTTAGCAATGCCAGAAGTGAACTGATAGGCCGGGAGCCAGGTCCACTCCTCAGGATGTTTTTGCTACCTTTTTTTCACTATTATTTCCTATTATCTTACACCTTTGGCCATCACAAGTTGATAACGACCACCCCCAACTCGGCCCCGTTTGGTCTCAGGGGCCAAAAAACACCCTTTTTGGGAAAAGCTTTTGGCGGAATGATGTAATTGTGAATATTAGGGTACTGCAGCTACATAAATGGCCATATAACCCTAAAATTTTGCATGGTGTATCCTGACACATAAGGGAAACTAGCAGAAAAAGATTCTGGGGATTGCTGCCTTTTTGCTGTCAAATATCACCCTCAACATACCCCAAAAGACAAAAAAATGGCTGTCCACAAAATTGTCATCAAAAGTGATCATTTTCAAGCATTTTATTATATATATCACTGCCTCAAATGTACATGAAAAACTTCCCAAGTTTATAAGCTTCAATTTAAGTCCAAGATGACCTTTCTATCTAGAGGATTATAGCTGGTATAACCAAAGTTCTCCACTGTACCTCAAATCGGAGAAAACAGAACTTTCAAGCATGTAACCGCACTGGCATTAGTACATTAATATTAATATTAGCTCAAATGATCTATAGGGAATTTTAATAATTAATCATGAATATGATTAATATTTTGCATTTTACAGTTACATTAATTTATTCGAAGTTGAAAATAGATCGATTTGTATATATGAATAATCAATCACAACGAATTATAATTCATCATTCATATATCAAAAATCCTATTTCAGATCGATTATGAGATAACCCTTAATGGAAATGAATAATCATCAAACGGGAAAACTTTGTCCAGCAAAACGGCCGTAAGATTAACTTAACAATTTCCCAACAAAAATTATCTCTTTCTTATAATTTGAAGAAAGCTATTTTCTGGCCATAAAAACAACTCTCCTGTTCTTATAAGATTAGGTTACTTAAAGTAACAAATCAGCTTTGTAGCTTAAGATCGAAAACATCTCATTGACTTTAGTTATGAGCAGGCAGACAGAATCAATCAAGTATATATGGAATTTAATAATTGGACTAATACATGGAACTAATGAATACAAAATACTACAATTTACACGAGTAAATATGTATGTACAGGACACGTGAACAAAATACAAGACTAAACGAATAACAGATGAGAGAGGGAGAGGATGAAAGGGAGAAAGTGAAACTAAAGTTCAGGATGAGAGAGATCACCGAAATGATCTCAGCATGGCAAAAATCACAGACAGTAACCTTGAGAGACAGCAAGGAATCAAATCACATTAAAAGTTCAATAAACTTATCTTGCAAAATGGTTCTCTTTGTTGCTGAAGAACGCAGAGTCGTGCGTGTGTCTCTTTAAGAAAGCAGGGCTTGCTTCGGTGAGCGCGTGCTGTGTCTTCCATGCGAGCGCGAGCGCGGGAGGTTCAAAGAGTCTCTTTCTTTGAGGTGAAGTTGCCGGGAATGATTCAGGCTAAGTTCATTCAGCCCGTGAATGAACAGAGGCGAATAGGAAAACGAAACTAGACTATAGAAAAACATAAAAAGAAATAAAAGAGAAGAAAAGAGAAGCAGGCCGAAGCCGGTCCGGACTTGGGTTTCCAAAGTTTTTGAGGAGGGAGAAGAGAGTGAGGAAACTGAAGGTTTAGGCTTTTATCAGTGTCCCGTGTACCGTCCCCTTTTTCGTGGTCGACGAATCCTCTTAGAGCATTCCGAGCAGAAGATTTTCTTGTGTGTTAATGTAGCCCGACCCTCGTGTGGAATCACGAGGGGACAAAGTATGATATTATGCTCAGGGAATTAAAAACGCATGGAACCATAACGTTTATCACAGTCTCTTATCAAAAATCTTCTTCGTCATGCAGAGGAGATCAAAACAATACTAAGGACGTATATTGACAAAGATAGCAACATAGATATACATTCTTTTGTTGAACCAAGGCACTTAAAGATTACATCACTGTAATTCAAAAACACAACTATTCTAATATCACACTGGTGAACATGCAAATCACCTGGAACACTCTCTGTACATTTTTAATAGTTAGTAAAATGAAATTTTACTAGTGGAAGTCCATATATGTCAATGTGTGTGTGTATCTGTGAGGTCGGCATCTGTTGCATCTCGTGGTGCATACCACGTGAGGGGTTGGGGGCTATTTGAGAATGTGTTACTCGGCAAAAACAAAGGTAGTTCTGTGGGCAGACTAACTTGACAGCCTGAGGCGTCATATAATTTTGCTGAGAGAAGCAAGATAGTCCTAGTTGTCCCAAAACAACTGAATGGGGTAAGTCTTGCAATTTTCCTTCAGTACACAAAGAACAAACGTTAGACACAGTAAGGGAATTGTGGTCGCAGCACGTGATAGTATGAGAAACAAACAGGGGCCTGTTCGTTGATTTCATTAGGTCGGGTAAAACATTAACCAGGGCCTGCTTGTAGAGACTTGTGTCAGAAAGCTAGTCAATTAGGGCTTTCTGAATATGAACGTGTAGTGTTCATATTTAGTCAGCATGAGAAGAACAATCATGATTCGCTACTTCAGAACATCTGACCGGACAGACGGTCAGTGTCGTTACATCTCCCCCTTTTCGTCGGATGAAGTCCCTGTGTGGACTTCATCGGACGACAATCATCACGATGGGCTGATGGCAGGTGAATCATGATGGTAGGATTGCAGGTGGATCATGATGGGGGAAGGCAGGTGGTTCTTGGAGCTGAGGCTTCAGCTCGATGAGGTTTGGCGTGGTCTCTGACTTGACACCCCCTTTCCGGGGATTCCATCTGAGACCTTCGGACACAGCTTTCGTGAGCTCGGCTGTATCGCATCTCGCTGAGTCTTCTGTACAGGATGGAGGCCAACCTAGTGTTAGGGTGTGGCTGATTACCTGCAGAGACGCACAGCTCAATGTCGGCAGCATTCCAGCCTCGGACCGCAGATGAAGTGTTCAGAACGGGCCGTCGAGCCGGTGCTCGGAGGGCTGTGTTGACAGGAGCAGGGTCAGTGAGTTGGGACCCCCTTTTCTCAATCCAGAGTTTCAGTCCTGGATTCAATGTGAAGTTGAAGTTCTTGGAGGATGGTAGTTTCAGTGCTGTCTGGTATTCTTTGCTCGGAAGAATGTACAATGCTAGGTCATCAAGGTGTAGGGTGACACTTTTCGGTACTTGAAGTCCCGTATTCTGGTTAAGCATGTTGACACGGCTGGTTATGTCATGCTGGTCGTGAGTGAGAGTGGCTGTGCGCACGGAAGTGTTGACGAGCCCTCTGTCACCTGCAATCTCTGCTTGCGTCTCGGTGACTTGTGTACGAGGCTTAGCGTCGGCAGGGCAGAGATGATGAATGTCTTTAGTCAAAGTACACATGTGCGGGTTTGAACCCGAGTACCGTTGTGTATTGCTGTCGTGGTAGGCCCCCACGTCTGGAGGGCGTACCTTGATGTGGGTGTCGCGTTCCCAAAACCTGACTTTGACAATGTCTGTAAGTCTGTAGACTTGGCTTGACTCGATGATAGGCAGATTTGGGAGAAAACCCACTTCTCTCTGCTCGGGATAGACGTAGAGTGGGATGGCGCTACCCAGAGAGTAGGCCAGGTGTTTTTGTAGAAGGTCAGCTGGCATGTCGATGGCGGAAGCCAGCACAGTTAGCACGAGGCTTGAGGGTATCAGGTGCGGTAGGATTGCGCCTGTGGCTAGGCTGTCACTGGAAGAGTTAACCTCTCACAGCATGTCTGTCGTTAGCGCTGTAACCAGCTGAGTCTGGACAAAGTCACTCTGTAAGACAGTAAACAGCGGCTTTATGGAGTTTGCGGTCTGGTTTGCTGCATTTACACTGGACGTACCAATGTTAAACAGAGTTCTGGTGGCAGCTACGACTCGGAGCAACACTCCCAGGAGCCGTCTGGAGTGGTGGTTGGTGCTTAGGAGTCCCGATTGTGTGACAGTCACTTTCTCAAGTTGGTTGAACATGTGTTCGACCTTGGCCTCGGCATGAGAGAGGGAGTCCTCTGTCCGTCGGGCACTTGTCCCGATGTATTGGGCTACGGAGCTGGGGTAGTGTGCTCTGTAGACCGGGCAGGCCTGGATGAGTCGAACATGCACTTGCTGGGGGCAGGTCTTGCGGTCGGTGATCTGGAGTCTCAGTTGTTCTCTCGGTGGTAGCTGTCCTCTGGTTGGCTGACAGTACAGCATGGCGAACCACAGCAGCAACCTGGTACAGACAACAGGGAGAGAGAGAGAGAAAGGGGAGGAAGAAGCCAGCAAGGGTTGTCTTTGATTGGACAGGGCAGTCTTTTTACTTCGTGGGCGGTGATTGGGTTTAGTTTAGTCCTTGGCCCATGTTTTGCCACATCTTGCTGCCGGCTTGTCGCTTGCTTCAGTGTCTCGTCAGTGTCTCTGGTGCTGCTGTGTGTAGCACATGATGCGTTATAGACGAACATTAGCAGTTTACCCCCCTTTGTGCGCCGTGGCATTACAAGCCTTGGCATTGTGATGTCAATCGGTGCACAACTCAGAATGTTTTTCTGTTCACGCAGCATGTGCGTTGTGTCATGTAGTGGTCTGAGGCACTGGTTGTCAGTGAGGTCAGATGGAATGCAAGGGTGGTTGGAGGGGTTTGAGAGGTGGGCATTTAAAGTCTTTATGTAGATGTCAGAAGCCCGCATGTCTGTTATGGTTGTTTTTGCAAACAGCGGAGCCAGCGTAAGCGGCTCTGAGGTAGGCAGTTGAGCTTGTAAAGTTCTTATGCTGTGTTTAATCTTCACTTTCTTTAGGGTGGGTGGGTGGGTTGAAAGTGACCACAGCTTGTTGTTTAGTGCGCCAGGCATGGCGATGGCTTGAGTGAGGTCATGTCGCTGCAGGTCAGTCATGACATTGAGGCAGCAAGTGTCAAAGTCTTTGGTGGGCTGTAAGGTGCAGGGTAGCGGATTCGAACCTTCAGTTGGTGCTGAGTCTGTGTCTTCCTGGCTGGCTGTGGGAGTTCCCATGAACTCTGTGACCTTTGTGACCTGACCGTCTGGCTGTGACTGGAGGGGGCAAAGTTCTCGTACTTGAGCCCAGACTTTGAGCTGTTTCAAGTCCAGTAACGGTTCAAAACGATCTAGAAGGTCTCTGCCGATGAGGAACGGAAAAGTGTCCATTTTTGAGATGAACACTGGATGGAGTAGACTCAGAGGACCAATTGTCAGGTGAATGTGAGCTACCTGTTCGAGCCGGATGTCATGTTGACTGTATGACTGTACGTTCAGTTCACAAGTTTGAGGTGTAAGAGTTTGATCTTGTCTCTTAGCTTCAAATTGGAGTCTTTTGAAAAGTTGATTTGAGATCACCGTAATGTCTGATCCTGTGTCTATCAGGGCTTCCATGCTCACTTCCTTTTCCAACGTGATGTTCAGGTAGAGTTTTTGGGCCACCCCCTTTTTGATCAGGTTGCCCAAAAACATTGGCATCGGGACAGGTGTAACGGTCGTTTGGTGGTTAGGACCGGTCTCGTGTAGCTTGCTGTGGAGGCAGTTAGACAGAACAGCGTTTCCTGGTACCTTTGTATTTTGGTACCTGGTGTGAGGAAGTGTGTCGTCTCGTTCAGGGTGTGCAGCTGTCAGTTGTGGAGCTTTGGTGATGCTGTCACCTTGTGATGTGACAGTTAGCTCTGTGGTCTGTGGATGATGAGCAGTGTTCGAGGTGCTTGGCTCAGTCAGATGGCGGTCAGACGGTTTGGTTTCAGTTCTTATGCTTAGGCATAGGATGTCTGGCTCGTCCTTCTTGTCTTTCTTGCGACGTGTCTGGTGAAGAAGCTCTTTCAGCACCCTTAGGATCTCTGCTGTCTCAGACGTGGCTGCACTGTGGTTATCTGATGTGAGCTCAGGCTTGAGCTTACCAGTGTCGTGTCGAGAGTGGTTCCACTCTCTGTCGGGGCTTGTTGTCCTGGACGGTGGAGATCGGTTCTTCTTGGGTCGCCAGCCGGCTTCCCAGAATCTTTCAGAGCGCTCGCTCTGGTGCTTTGGACGAGCACCACCGCGATTGTGTTGCCCTCTGCTGGTTTGGAACGGTCGTGACTCTCTGTAAAAATGTCTGTGACTGTGGTGTTGTGGGGCACCCTCTAACGTCAGTTCTGAACAGTGCTCAGAGACAGAATAGATTGTGGGGTTTTTCACAGTCTTTTCAGAAATAGTCTTTTGCTTGGTGTAAGCTTTATGGGCTAAGTCACGCAGCTGTTGGGTAGACATGGTCCGTGCATCGGCCAAAACCCCAATATGATGGGATAAGGTTGGATGGAGATTCCGCAGGAAAAGAGTTTTAAAGGTAACATCCTGTTCCATCCCGGGCTCATTCCGTGCTCCGAAGAAGGCTTGTCGGAGTCGGTTGTAGTAGATCTGGGGGTGTTCACGCCGACCTTGCTTGAGGTCTACAGCAACGATGAAACCTTGATCGGAGTCTGGATCAGAGAATTCACGGATCAAAGCTTGCCGTAATTGTTGGAAGTCCGTTTTGACAGCCTCAGTTTGACGGTCTAGGAAGCTACGAACATCACTGCTAGCCGTTATTCTTAACAGATACAAATTGTCCCAAGCTGTCACGTTGGCGACAGTTTGCAAGTGAAAGTCAATGTCTTTTAAATAAGCATGAATGTCACAACCTTCTGCAGAATCTGGATCGAACATAGGAATGTTTCGAGCTAGCTTGTCAAGTTCTCGGGGGGTCGTGCCGTGGTTAGTGGCATGGGTTGTCTGAAGGGGTCCTCCCCCTTTTGCTGCTGACAGGTGTTCTTGAAAGCTGGCTGGTGATGTCTTGAGCCGTGGGCTTACATCTCCCTTTTCAGTTTTGGGTTCTTGGCTGAAAGGGTTGGGGTGGCTGGCCGGGAGAAACTCTGTGATGTGTGTTTCTCCGTTCCAGCCACTCTGCAGTCTGTAAGATTGTCTCAGTTCTGCATGAACAGTGTCAAGTTCATCTTGGAGCTCGTCTCTCTGCAGAGTAAGCTCGCCGATTTTAGCTCGGGCCGTTTGCAAATGTTTTTCGCAGGCCCTGGCTTTTGCTTCTGCTTCTTTTAATTCAGTCTCGGCTCTCTCTAGGAGAGCGTCACTTTGTTGGAGTTTTTCGTCGAGTTCTTTTCTGGTTTCTCTCTCCAACTGTTCTCTTTGGTCTGTGTCGAGGCGCAGATCTTGCAGGGCATTTCGAAGTCTTTCTACTTCTTTCTGTAGTTCTGGATCTGTGGCGTCCTCTTTCTCGCGTCGGTACTGGGTCTCGAGGAGGAGCTGATCTAGACGACTCTGGGTTCGGGCCTGGTCCCTCCGGGCCTCCTCCGCTTGAAGCTTAAGCGTTGCGGCTTGCTGCTCCAGGTCGATGTTGCTCCGTTCGCTGTGCCTCGCCTGGATGGCGACGCTGCTGACGATCCTGGCCCCGTCTTTGTAGTTGTAGCTTTGGGTAGGATCGTGTGTTATCAGTTCATCTAGCTCGGTGTCCAGTTGCGTTTGGCTCAGATGCTGCAGGTCACTGGCGTCCTTGGCTAAGTGCTCCCGACGGACCGCGGGACTGGATGCACGGGACATATTGGCTTCACTGTAGGCGAGAGAAGCACAGCACACACACAAAGAGACCAATGCAAGTTCGTTCTAAGGTTAATGAGCTATACTCATACGGGCTATGCCGTTTATGAGAATTTTGGGCTAACTGATGCACAGTTAGACAGTTAGCGGAGCCAATTGACTTGGGTCTAAGGACCCGAACTAGAGATTTGACAGGCAGTAGCCTCGCGGGTCACGTGATGACACCGGCTGCTTGGTTTGTCACTCTACTATTTAGCTTCCTTGGTGGCTCTCAAAGGTCACTTGTCTCTAGGTGAAATGAAAGAACCAAATCACAACAGAACAAAGGATAGAAAAGATCAAAGTGAAACAAAACACTTGAAATGAGATAAAACAATAGTAACACGGTATGTGTTAGGGAGAATAAGGAGGCCTAAGCCTGCTGCTAGGGTTTAAGATAGGGCCAACAGGTGAGTGGGGCTATCGGGGTAGAAAACCTAGGAAGATGGTGTGGCTTAGAGAAGAGATGGGCCAAACACTTAAAGTATCCGGGAGATATCTAGTGTTCTGTGGCTTATAGTAAGTGGAATGGGTTTTACCAAATTTAGTTTACCTGCGGTGAATTGAGGCCACTCAGGTGGAAACCAGTGGCTCGGTCAACCTCTCCGACGGTTCTCCAACACTTGACCGCAGTGCTCTCGGGCAACCTCGTCTCTCGGTACCACGGTGTGCCCACTCAAACCACTTGCGACTTTAAACACAAAGTGGCAACGCCAAGGTGTCAATCATCAGATGGCACGGAAAGATTGAGTTTTCCTCGGAACTCTCCTTTCGGAGTGGTCCTTTCAGCAGACCCCAGTTCGAGTGATTGTCTCAAAATTGCCTTGTGTGTCGCTGACGTTGACTTAACCTTTTGGCGGGCCAAATTGCTGATGTCGGGGTGGCGTGCCACAACCGGAGGTACGAGATTCGGAAGAGTCCGAGACACACGGCCAGTGCCAGGTAGCGTCGGACAGATGACCTCGCTCGCGGAAACCAACCCGAGATGACTGCAACTCCCCACAGTGCTCTAGTGAATGCCACCTATAAATACACAAAGGATAAACAAGTGAGACTTAAAGTGAATTAAGGCTAGTTTGTTTAAACCAAATGGATTAGTTATTTATGTGGCAATAAGAGTCAAAGGTTTTACTAAATAATAATAAACAAAAGGAGATTATGATAATGTTACTTATCAAAATGACCTAACCCAAAAGAGAGAAGGAAAAGAATAACAGTAGAAATAAAATAATAGAATAAAAATAAAAATTTAAAAATAAAATCTAAATGAAATGACAGGATGAACCCAGGAGAAGAGGCAGGCCGCAGTAGTGGGTTTTCACCACAAGGGGGCCTGCTCCCTCTCTGTGCTCAACCTGGCAAACCGAAAACTTAATTCAAATTAAAAATTCAAAATTTGTTTAAATTAAAATTTGAAATAAGCATGCAAGGACATGTAAAAATCGGAATGATATCCTATAATAATCCAGATACAATAAAGTATCAGTCCTATTTATAAAAATAATCAGGAGAGAAAGACGATATAAAAGAGTGAAAGGAGGAAAATAGTGATGCCGACTTAGTATCCACAAGGCCACACGGTGGCGCTGTTTCCTCCAAGTGGATATCAGTGGCTGAATAGACAACTCAATTTAAATTTAAAATTCAAACTAGTTCAAATCAAATTTAAATGAGCATGTAAAGAAAATGTACAAGGAGAACTCAGAATAATATCCCATAATAATTAATGGTGACAATGAAGTGTCATCCATAACTATAAAGTAAATCAAAAGAGAAAAGTGGAAATAAACAATTCCCGACAGGATTTGAAGAGAGAGAAAAGAGAGCTGAGTGAACCGACCTAGCGGGAGGCGGCCACTAGGTGCCGTTGTTTCCTCTACGTGAATGGCTGGGATTTAATCTAAGTTTTAATTCAAATCTAGTTTGAACCAAACTCAGAGTAAATGTATCAGTCAAAAGCAGGAAAATTTGTCAAACATGAAATAATATTTGCACAAGCCAAGCTGTAAATGCGAATAGTTATTTAGAGTTTAGACATTAATTCACCGGGAAATGAATTCAGCCGTAATTGGAGACTGCTAAACACAAAGGACTCCCTCTGGTGTTTAGTCAGTGGAATTACAACCGCTTCACTGTGATTTTAAATCTAAGAGCGTTCAGATCGCGTCACGCGCTGATTCTCTACAACAAATCACAAACTAGACAGAGGTCTCGGCGGACCTTTTGGTGCTATTAATTCTGCACAGGAGAGTATGGCGGGATTTCTTCGCCGCAAATACTCAAATGTGGACAACAGGAATTTTCCGTCTGTTGCTAGACTCCCATATTACACACTTATCAAAATAGCACTTATGATTTGTGTATTTAGGTTTTCGATTGATTAGCTAGGTCAATGTTAACCAGGAGTTTACCGTTTTGTTGAATATCACTGGACTAACCACGAATTCAATAACGATAGCATGCATGCAAGGGGCCTATATGTTTAAAAGGAATCTCGCTTAAAAACATATTTATTAATACCGGTTATACGCACGTGAGAATTCTTCATTCACAGCGATTTACAACAAATATTAGAAATGTCTCCACTGCAGAGCGATTCTTTCGTCTCTAACAGGACATTTGTAACATTGATACTGCAGGTACTCAGCACTTAACAGTGATAAAAAATGTCTAGGCATATTTTAGCAGCTGTTAAAAATGTAACGTTGACGTTACTGACTTCGGCTTTTTGCCTTGGTCAGTTAGAAGTGAGTTCGCGTTTGCGACTTATCTCACAATTTCATAATTTCATAAAATGTGTGCACAAAAATTATTAATATTCATATAAACAGATTGAAACTGAATTGCTCATAAAACAAAGTTTGAAATGCCCGCATTCTCCACCATAAACTGTAACCGCACTGGCATTAGTACATTAATATTAATATTAGCTCAAATGATCTATAGGGAATTTTAATAATTAATCATGAATATGATTAATATTTTGCATTTTACAGTTACATTAATTTATTCGAAGTTGAAAATAGATCGATTTGTATATATGAATAATCAATCACAACGAATTATAATTCATCATTCATATATCAAAAATCCTATTTCAGATCGATTATGAGATAACCCTTAATGGAAATGAATAATCATCAAACGGGAAAACTTTGTCCAGCAAAACGGCCGTAAGATTAACTTAACAATTTCCCAACAAAAATTATCTCTTTCTTATAATTTGAAGAAAGCTATTTTCTGGCCATAAAAACAACTCTCCTGTTCTTATAAGATTAGGTTACTTAAAGTAACAAATCAGCTTTGTAGCTTAAGATCGAAAACATCTCATTGACTTTAGTTATGAGCAGGCAGACAGAATCAATCAAGTATATATGGAATTTAATAATTGGACTAATACATGGAACTAATGAATACAAAATACTACAATTTACACGAGTAAATATGTATGTACAGGACACGTGAACAAAATACAAGACTAAACGAATAACAGATGAGAGAGGGAGAGGATGAAAGGGAGAAAGTGAAACTAAAGTTCAGGATGAGAGAGATCACCGAAATGATCTCAGCATGGCAAAAATCACAGACAGTAACCTTGAGAGACAGCAAGGAATCAAATCACATTAAAAGTTCAATAAACTTATCTTGCAAAATGGTTCTCTTTGTTGCTGAAGAACGCAGAGTCGTGCGTGTGTCTCTTTAAGAAAGCAGGGCTTGCTTCGGTGAGCGCGTGCTGTGTCTTCCATGCGAGCGCGAGCGCGGGAGGTTCAAAGAGTCTCTTTCTTTGAGGTGAAGTTGCCGGGAATGATTCAGGCTAAGTTCATTCAGCCCGTGAATGAACAGAGGCGAATAGGAAAACGAAACTAGACTATAGAAAAACATAAAAAGAAATAAAAGAGAAGAAAAGAGAAGCAGGCCGAAGCCGGTCCGGACTTGGGTTTCCAAAGTTTTTGAGGAGGGAGAAGAGAGTGAGGAAACTGAAGGTTTAGGCTTTTATCAGTGTCCCGTGTACCGTCCCCTTTTTCGTGGTCGACGAATCCTCTTAGAGCATTCCGAGCAGAAGATTTTCTTGTGTGTTAATGTAGCCCGACCCTCGTGTGGAATCACGAGGGGACAAAGTATGATATTATGCTCAGGGAATTAAAAACGCATGGAACCATAACGTTTATCACAGTCTCTTATCAAAAATCTTCTTCGTCATGCAGAGGAGATCAAAACAATACTAAGGACTAGTGATGCTCCGATTGATCGGCCGCCGATCATGATCGGCCGATATTGGCTAAAAATAGCTTAATCGGCAACCCCCAAAAGCGCCGATCAAAAAAGCCGATCACGTGACGTAAATAACTCGCGCAACTTTTCTGCATGCGGCGCGCGCGGGAACACAACAGCAGAGCTGGCTAGACAGCAGCAAAATGACTTCTCCCGTCTGGAGGTTTTTCAAAGTGTCAGACAAAGACATAAAATTAGCCATTTGCAATACATGTCGTGCTGAAATCCCTCGAGGTGGAACACACCAACGGCATTTTAATACAACCAACATGATTAGGCATCTTCGAACACGCCATGCAACAGCTGAATATGCAGAGTATGAGAGACTAAACCAGCCGAGTGTGCCGACGCAAACATCCCCATCCCTCAATCAGCCGACTGTGAGTGATGCCTTTAAACGACGTGAACCATACAGCCGGGATAGTAAGAGATGGAAAGACATCACGTCCAGTATCATGGAATTCATTTGCCTCGACGAACAACCTCTATCCGTTGTGGAGGATAAAGGGTTCCGTCGCCTGCTAACCTGCCTTGATCCACGATACGACCCCCCAGGCAGGAAATATCTAACTGATGTGTGTCTCCCCGCGTTGTACAAATCCGTGCACACACACATTGACAAGCTTCTGAATGATAGCGTACATATTAGCTTCACAAGCGATATATGGAGTGCAGACGCCTGTCCAATGTCCCTGCTAAGCTTAACAGCGCACTTTATTGACTCAAACTTCAAAAGACACAACATTGTGCTACACTGTCAGGATTTCACGGGGTCACATTCTGCGGAGGCTTTGGTGAACGCATTTAGCGGCATGTTTCAGTCATGGGGGATCACAAAAGAGAAAATCCACGCAATTCTAACCGACAACGCAAAAAACATGCAGAAAGCAATGAGAGACGCAGATTTCCCTGGCCTGCCGTGTATGGCACACACTCTCCAGCTTGCTGTGCATGAGGGGGTATTGTCCCAGCGAAGTATTTCGGATATCACAGCCTCAGGGAGACGCATAGTTGGGCACTTTAAACATTCGCCGTTGGCTTACAGCCGGCTGGAAAATGTACAAAAGCAACTCGGCCAGCCTATTAAAAAACTTCGCCAGGATGTGTCCACTCGATGGAACAGTACATTGTACATGCTCCAGAGTCTTTTAGAGCAGAAATTGGCGCTTGCAGCATATGCTGCAGAATACGAATTGCCATGCACGTTTACAATTCACCAGTGGAAATTAATCGAAAATATGATTTCCATCCTTGCCCCGTTTGAAGAGCTGACACAACAAATCAGCTCCTCAACTGCGTCAGCTGCGGATGTGATTCCGTGTATAAGAGCTCTCACCCGACTCTTGGAGAAGACGGAGTCCGACCATGGCGTGAAAACATCAAAAACAGTGCTACTGGAAGCTGTCAGAAGACGATTTGCTGACATTGATACACAGAAGCTGTATGCAATTGCGACGATCCTAGATCCAAGGTAAGAGAAACTTATCACTTATCATTAGTCTTCCATTGTCTTTCAGTCTTAGGCAAACTACCTCTTTGTTTAAAATACGTAATTATGCTTTTCTTATGCCTTATTTGAAGGGATCAAATATAGTATTAAATTAATATAGTAGGCTTACTAGGCTTTAGTAATCTAAAATATTTTTAAACTATGTAATATTTTTTGTCATAGTTGGAAATACTATCGAGTACGTTAGGCCTATTTCATGTTTTGAGATGAACCTGTATGCATTGCTCATATTGACCGTTTAACCGTTAACCTAAAGTTTTTTGACCGATTAATAGCCTTTTTTTTTGCTGCATGGTTAAAAAAAAGTATATAGGCTATGCCTATATTTGTTAACTCAACGTGGCGCATCGATGCGCAACTATAGCCTACAGACATATTTCAAAAAAATAAATAAATCCGGTTTTCAGCTGAAAACTGATTCAGTGTTTTCTTTTTGTCGTCATAATTTAATTGTTTAAGTTAAAACAATATATTTATTTTAGGCCTATTTTATGTTTTTTATTTATATTATTCTGTTTTTCTCTGTTGACACTGTCAGAAATGCTGCAGGTGTGTGAACATTTTATAAATACAGGTTCTGTTGTTGATCTGTTTGCACGTTAAACCCGTGATTTTATTTTATTTATTTTTTACGGGTCACAGACACTCGTAAATTTAATTTTTTTACTTAATGTCAATTCAATATTATAATCTTATCAGTTAACAAGCAGCGGTTGTCTGTCGAAAATGAACCCGAAATGAGCATTGACACAAATGGATGTGTGGATGTGTGCATGGCATGTCACTCTAATTGATTTTACATAGTTTTTAATTTTTACATCTATTTCATTTCAGGTACAAAGACAGATACTTTCCAGAGGCACTCAAACCAACTGTGCATGATCTGTTTCGGGAAGCCATTGGAGCTCATTGCAGCACTGAACTGCCAAGCAGCGTGGAGGTGCCCGGTTCCAGCAAGTCAACGGACAAAAGCCCACCAGCTTGCTCTTTACAGGCAATGTTTGCTGAACTGGTGGAGGAGGATGCAGGACAAACTGATGAGGACATCACAATAGTTTCGCAGATCAACCAATATCTAGTAGGGATGGCCCGATACCGATACTGGCATCGGGTATCGGGTCGATACTGCCCTCATATACTCGTACTCGTACTCATAAAAATTCGCCGATACCACGCACCGATACCACGTACATTTTGCGAAACGAAACTGGCCGCCGCGAGTGCTTTGTCGAGGTGAACTGAGTCAAAGACGCACGAGCTGGTCGAGCACATCCCTTAGTTTAAACAGACATTAGTGGAAAGTTTGTTCAGTCGGATGTCAATGGCAACGAAATTAAACGAGGCATGTAGCTTTAGCTTATTATTGACGTTAACTGACGAGAGAGAGACAGAGAGAGAGAGAGAGCGAGAAGCGCACTTCTGTTGAATGCTCTTTGCTGATCGACTCAGCACATGTTATTTGGATGAAAACTAAATCGTATATGTAAGTAAAGTAAAACATGAACTGTTACCTGACTGAAGTATAACGAGTGGTTCCCTACATAATTACAGGACGTGTGCAGGTTAAGAAGTTTCATGAACGCAAACATCCGAAGCGCGCGCCTCACAAACCAGCGTCTCAGCGCGCGAATGCTGAATTAAATTGTCTTTCACGTCTTGCGCTTGTACGGACGAATTCACACACAACTATGTAATAACGCCCGTCTTGGTGAGTATCCTATAGTAAACAAAGTCGGTTATATCTCAAATGAACGTAGCATGTTCAAATGAGCTCTGGTGCGCTCGGTCTTAAAGGGGCAGCAGTTTGATAAACCTGCTTCTGTGTTTTAATGTTAATCAAACAAAGGACAAAGAAATACTGACTGCTCTTGACTAAATAGGCTACCCTTTTCAACTTTACAAAAATATCCATCTATATATAATTTATACAGTAATGAATATGCTTTTTTCACATTTGATTACTTTATTCAAATGTCTGTACCTGTTAGATCTACCTGAAAAACTCTAAAAACACTGTTTATTTCATTTGTAGCCTTTCTTTGTTGTATTGTATATATTTATCCTATTTGTAATTCGATTGATTGTTTTTATTTTGTTACTGACTGCTTACTTGTTTTAAATTCACATTAATTAGGCTGCTAGTTTTTGTTGTAGTCTCAAAATTGGATTAAATAATTGATATTTCACTGGTTTTGACAAACATTTGAACCGCTGACCCAGTCCTCAGCACTGAGCCCTGCTGAAGCAGCTCTAAATATGTGCTGTGCTATTAAATGAAAGATAAAATATGATAGAGCAATAGAATGAACAATGACAGTACAGAAGTACAGTACAGAAGCTCATACAATGCATTTTAGCAGGCTTAATTAAGCATGAAAATAACTGAAAGAAATATATATATTTGATGAACAAATTAAGCCAACTAATATGATTTATAATCTTTTGGTTTATCTACTAATACATTTAAAAATTACAAATGCAGTGAAAATTCAGGTATCGGTTACGGTATCGGTATCGGCGAGTACCAAAAATTACAGTATCGGTATCGGACTCGTTCTGCAAAAAGTGGTATCGGGACATCCCTAATATCTAGCAGAGCCCGTAATGTCACACAGTGGACATCCACTTGCATATTGGCAGGCGAATAAAGGCCGTTTCCCAGCACTTGCACAGGCAGCAAGAGCATATCTTTGTTCACCGTGCACAAGTGTGGATAGTGAGCGACTATTTAGCACGGCTGCAAACGTTATTGATGACAAAAGAAACCGTCTGACATCAAAAAATGCAGAGATGCTCATAGTCATCAAGAGAAACTTGCCTTTAGTTTATGATTGAGACCTGAATAATTTTGTCCTTTGTGAGGCCAAGCAAGTTTTCGTTTGAAACATTTTGAGTCCAATTGTTTAATTGTATTATATTAAAAAACACTACATTTTACAAGTAGCCTGGGCCTAAATGTGACCTCATCCTATCCCAAGTTCATGTGGGTTGGTAACTATCTGCTTGGCCTCCTTTTGTTTCTCTGCCTTGTTATTTATGAAGGATGGCATTGGCGTACAGTAGCTAATCTAGCTATACATTATTTTATTTTTTTGGATCTGATGTAGTTAGTTCCTCAACTACATCCATTGTAGTCTGCCTGACTCCTCTTTGTTTTGAAAAATGTTACTCTGCCTTATTTGGAAAAGATGGCACACAGTAGCCTTATGTTATCTTGTTTTCTAACTACAATCAAATAAACATTGGTGGTTCTTTAAGATTTTCTTGACTCTAGCATATTTCTACTGATAAAAGATTCCCATTCCCCTGCCATTCTGTGATCGGCAGTGATCGGCAATCGGCAGATCATGATTTTGGTGATCGGTAATCGGTGATCGGCCCCAAAAATGCTGATCGGAGCATCACTACTAAGGACGTATATTGACAAAGATAGCAACATAGAGATACATTCTTTTGTTGAACCAAGGCACTTAAAGATTACATCACTGTAATTCAAAAACACAACTATTCTAATATCACACTGGTGAACATGCAAATCACCTGGAACACTCTCTGTACATTTTTAATAGTTAGTAAAATGAAATTTTACTAGTGGAAGTCCATATATGTCAATGTGTGTGTGTATCTGTGAGGTCGGCATCTGTTGCATCTCGTGGTGCATACCACGTGAGGGGTTGGGGGCTATTTGAGAATGTGTTACTCGGCAAAAACAAAGGTAGTTCTGTGGGCAGACTAACTTGACAGCCTGAGGCGTCATATAATTTTGCTGAGAGAAGCAAGATAGTCCTAGTTGTCCCAAAACAACTGAATGGGGTAAGTCTTGCAATTTTCCTTCAGTACACAAAGAACAAACGTTAGACACAGTAAGGGAATTGTGGTCGCAGCACGTGATAGTATGAGAAACAAACAGGGGCCTGTTCGTTGATTTCATTAGGTCGGGTAAAACATTAACCAGGGCCTGCTTGTAGAGACTTGTGTCAGAAAGCTAGTCAATTAGGGCTTTCTGAATATGAACGTGTAGTGTTCATATTTAGTCAGCATGAGAAGAACAATCATGATTCGCTACTTCAGAACATCTGACCGGACAGACGGTCAGTGTCGTTACAAGCATTACCATTCCATATTGGATTAAGCATATTTTTTACACATGAACAATGTCTTAAACAAGAGTTGAGACTTGATTTATGTACTGCTATACTATATGAAGTGAATTGCATGAAAAGTGAGTAATGTTATGCCCCTAGGTCAGGGCTATTCAATTAGCTTCATTCAAGGGCCGGATTATTAAATCGGAATGTCGAGGAGGGGCGGTGGGTTTAGCTTATTTATTGAAACATTATTTATTACTTATTGAAACATAACAGTATCAATAAATAAGCTAAAGTAAACCTAAAAAAGTATTGTATTTACTTGGAAATGTGGTACCCAACAGTATGCAGATTTATGAGTCTTTAATAAATAACTTATTTACAGCTATGTACAAAAATATGAATTATACAAGATCATAGCTATTGGTAAGAATTATTTTATTTATAATTATTGTAGGCTTAAATGAAAATATTCTGACAGTGAGACATGATAACCACAGGTAAAACCATGCATGGCTACTCATTCACTACCACTGTATAACAAAATGCCTAAACACAGGTAAAAAATATACACAAAATTAATTGTATATTCCTCTACCCACCTAATTAATCTACTGCAATATAAATTACTATAAGATAGTATTCAGTATAAATATTCCACATTTCTGCCCAAACCATAGTAAATTACTACAGTACATTCACGGTAAATGTTTGTAAAGGTGGTGATTAGGGGATTTAAAGTCTTCTAACTTCGTTCATGGCACAATGTTTCTGCTGTTTACCTCATCAGTCGTGTTGGGAATGTTGAGGCTGCTTCATCTGATTTAAAACTAGTTAAATCATCGAGTGATTTGTGGTCTGTAACAGAGGTGTGTCGAATTTAACAATTTCTCACTGGATGTCGCAATGCTGTTTAATAATAGTGTCCAGAACCGGGAGTAAACGCAACTCCTTTAAGCTTGCGTTCCGTTATCCACTGCGCAGTTCAAAGTAAAACTAAACTGCGAGTTGAACTGAAACTAAACTGAAAACAGTGCTATTTGTTCTATATTTGTTGTTACTGACCGAGAAACAGCTTCAGATGATTCAGTGACAGAGCGGTCCAAACGAATCTGAATCGTTTCAGACCATTATGCAAGCGCATTTGGCCAATTCATGGAAAGGAAATAATTGAACCAAAGATCGAACAAAAGATTCGCACCATTCACAAATGATTGGTATCGCTGGTTCAGTCGACAGAAATACGGGACACACATAATAACTGCTGAAATATTCGGACTGAAAACGTTTCTCAGGTTAGTCGGAGCGCTCATGGTACGCACAGTGCGTATAGACGTACAGCTGCACACGCCACTACGGCCACTCGCATATCTAACCAAATGTAACCACACCGCAAGTAAAAGAGGCGGAGGGAGGTTGGGGTGCCTTTGGGCCAGATGGAGATGATTGAATTGAATAGCCCTGCCCTACAGTAGGTGGACTGGGGTCAGGGTGCAACATAGGGTACATTCACACAAACTCAATTAACCAAATGTGAGATTTATTAAAGTCCACAAAGTCCTCGCAACACAAGGAATAAAGATGACCCTAGTGTGCAGTCTGTTATCAAAAAGCCAACCTTCAATAGAGTAAACGTTAGTAACCTTCTGTACAGGTAAACATTCTTTACAGCCAAATGGCGAAACGTGTCAGTTACATATGGTAACCCTCGTTCCCTGAGGGAGGAAAGGAGACGTACGTTGTGACCGACTGATAGGAATCTCGCTAGAGAGGACTTCGAGTAAAACTAAAACGAGCCAAAATACATTGGCATGCAGTCATTTGCATCAGCTGTTAAGCCTACAGGTATATAATGAGCAGCAGGTGTGACGTGAGCTCCTTTTTTCCTGAGGAGCCAAGCCTGGTAAGCTGGCCACCCCGACGGGCAGCAGCAGATGTGACGATGGGATGTACGTCTCCGTTCCCTCCCTCAAGGAACGAGGGTTACCATATGTAACCGCGACATTCCCTTATTGTATGTCGTGACCGACTGATAGGAATCCCTACCAAAGCACCACAGCTGCTGCACCCCATCCAGTGCCCGGTGTAAGCCTGTACCCCTTCTTGCCTGGACGGACGATAGGAAAGGGCTTATACAGAGCGTATCTGTCACTGTTGTTCCGTGATAACCCATACAGTGAGATTATTGGATAATACTGGGAAAGTGTGCCCTTTCTATGGAAGGGGAACGCTGCGGAAGCCACTTTCTTCGAGGGAGTTATGTGGAAAAATACATATGGACTAGCCCGAAGGTTGTACTGCATATGAATATTGGGTAACTTAGTCCAAGGGAAAGACACGGGGCTTTGATTAGGAGCAGCCGTGGAAGTATACACATATGGAATCCCTGTAGGGTCACACATATGGAACCCAGCCTAACACCTGATCTCTGAAGGGAGTGGTAGGAACCTTGGGCACATAGCCAGGCCGGGATCTCAGTACAACATGGTTGTCACCCGGCCCGAACTCTAGGCACGATTCGTCGACCGAAAATGCTTGCAGGCCCCCTACCCTCTTGATAGAGGCCAGTGCAATCAGCAGCAAAGTCTTCAAAGAGAGAAGCTTTAAGTCTGCTGACTGCAAAGGCTCAAAGGGAGCATCCTGAAGAGCTTGAAGCACCAGGGAAAGGTCCCAAGAGGGTATGGAGGGGGGACGAGGAGGGTTTAACCGTCTCGCCCCCCTAAGGAACCTGACAACCAGGTTGTGCTTTCTAACTGATTTGCCATCTATGTGGTCGTTATAAGCTGAAATAGCGGCAGCATGTACTTTGAGGGTGGAGGGAGACAGCCTTCGCTCCAACCCTTGCTGCAAGAAGGAAAGCACGGACCCTATCGAACATCTTCGGGGGTCCTCTCGGCGAGAAGAAAACCACTCGATGAACAGGTTCCACTTCAAGGCACACGTCTCGTGGACGGCGCCCATACAGAAGTGATGGTGTTAAGTACCTCTGGGGGTAAGTCACCTAGAACCAGAGATGGAGTTTCCAGAGGTCCGAACGCGGGTGCCATAGGGTGCCCCGTCTCTGAGTCAGAAGGTCCTCCCTCAGAGAAATGGGCCAGGGAGGGACTGTCACAAGGAGCATGAGTTCTGGGAACCATGTCCGGGTGGGCCAATAGGGGGCCACCAGAAGGACCTGCTCCTTGTCCTCCCTGATTTTGCACAGGGTCTGTGCAAGTAGGCTCACTGGGGGGAACGCATATTTGCGGAGGCCCCGGGGCCAGCTGTGTGCCAGTGGATCCGTGCCGAGTGTTCCCTCAGTCAGGGAGTAAAACAGCTGGAAATGGGAGGTCTCTGAGGAGGCAAACAGGTCTACCTGAGCCTCCCC
Organism: Abramis brama; assembly: GCF_963993115.1. NCBI lineage: Eukaryota > Metazoa > Chordata > Actinopteri > Cypriniformes > Leuciscidae > Abramis > Abramis brama. The sequence goes on from NC_139973.1 coordinate 23,376,377, forward strand.
GAACTCTCTCCAGATCAGCTGAACTGCCTGGGGGTGGATTCGTCATTCTCCCGGGAGCACAGCTCATGATAGCTCGTCGGCCACACGGTTGAGCACACCGGGGACATACATGGCTCGAAGTGACCTCGGATGCTTCTGACTCCAGAGGAGGAGATGGCGGGCAAATTGCGACATGCGACGGGAGCGTAGACCACCTTGTCGGTTGATGTACACAATGGTTGCAGTGTTGTCCGTACGGAACGTGCTGCCTGTAGCGGCCTCTTTAAGTGGCTCAGAGCGAGACGTACTGCTAGCAACTCGAGGCAGTTGATGTGCCAATGCAGTTGAGGGCCCGTCCACACCCCTGACACTGCATGCCCATTGTACGTGGCACCCCAGCCGGTGGCAGAGGCGTCTGTGAACACCACAGCATGCCTGGAAACCTGTTCCAAGGGGACTCCTGCCCGCAGGAACGAGGGGTCTGACCACGGGCTGAAGGTCTGGCGGCACGCCGGTGTAATTGTCAACCGGTGAGTGCCGTGATGCCACGCCCATCTCGGGACTCGGCCATGAAGCCAGTGCTGAAGCGGTCTCATATGGAGCAGCCCGAGCGGAGTTACCGCTGCTGCCGCTGCCATATGCCCCAGGAGCCTCTGAAAGAATTTCAGTGGGACCGCCGTCCTGCCATTGAAGGTGTTCAAGCAGTTCAGCTACGGCCCGCTCCACTGGTGGGACACGTGTGTATCCCTTAGCCGCCCCGCCATCAAGAGTGGCGAGGGAGGAGGAGCCACCGGAGCGGTTTCTGGAAGCAAAAGGTGCCATCCTGCGATCCCAGGTAACGACCACATTCACAGAAACACACAGATAGAATTTCATCTTTATAAAGACGAGTTCTATCTGTGTAAACTCCCTTTAGGGACTGCTCTCGTTAGTGCTGAATTAAGCAGGGGAGCGGTCACTGCGAACACAGACAGGAATGTGCAACTGTCTGTGCGCTCTCTCTCCTCGCTGGTCTTACCAGCCGTGAAAACGTCCTTTGAGTGCTCTCAAGCGCACCTTACCAGCTGTGAGAACAGCTTTTGTTTGCTCAAGTCAAAACAAAAACAAAAAGAAAAGAAAGAGAGAGAAAAAAGACCGCTCGCGCTGCTGTGCTGTGTCACCCGCACCAGTGTGGAGAGGTCTGAAGAAGAAGAAGCTCGCTCAGTTTCACAATCTCCTTGAAGATATGTAGAACAACATCGAAGTGCTTGGCTCCGAAGCAAAAAACTGAAATGCAATCGCACCTTCTGCTCATTATATACCCACCCTGCGGGGCTGAACAGCTAATGCAAATGAGTGCGTGCAAATGTGTATTGGCTCGTTTTAGTTTCACTTGAAGTAGATTGGCCTCTCTAGCGAGATTCCTATCAGTCGGTCACGACGTACGTAGAGAGTGACCGACCGATAAGGGAGCTAAAATACAGCTCAAATGTAAAATAGAAAACATTTATTTGGTTCTTAATCTTTTTGCTGCTTATCCATGCTGTACTTCGACGACTGGTCATGTTAGTGTATTGTATTAGTGTAGGATATAAATATTACTATATTACTAACCAGACTTTATTTTCTGTCACACATCTACAGAAGTTTTTATTGAGAATTAACAGAGGTTTAGATGTTGATGTCTTATTGAAAATGTTTTCATTTGAGGTCACCATCATGGAGAGCATGAATTTTATGGACTTATGGAACCCATATGGAATGGTAATGCTTGAAAGTTCTGTTTTCTCCAATTTGAGGTACAGTGGAGAACTTTGGTTATACCAGCTATAATCCTCTAGATAGAAAGGTCATCTTGGACTTAAATTGAAGCTTATAAACTTGGGAAGTTTTTCATGTACATTTGAGGCAGTGATATATATAATAAAATGCTTGAAAATGATCACTTTTGATGACAATTTGTCAGGCGGACAGCCATTTTTTTGTCTTTTGGGGTATGTTGAGGGTGATATTTGACAGCAAAAAGGCAGCAATCCCCAGAATCTTTTTCTGCTAGTTTCCCCTATGTGTCAGGATACACCATGCAAAATTTTAGGGTTATATGGCCATTTATGTAGCTGCAATACCCTAATATTCACAATTACATCATTCCGCCAAAAGCTTTTCCCAAAAAGGGTGTTTTTTGGCCCCTGAGACCAAACGGGGCCGAGTTGGGGGTGGTCATTATCAACTTGTGATGGCCCAAGGTGTAAGATAATAGGAAATAATAGTGAAAAAAAGGTAGCAAAAAACATCCTGAGGAGTGGACCTGGCTCCCGGCCTATGATAATAGCCTAGGATGTTGTGTGAGCGAGCGATGCGCCAGCGCCATCACTTGGATTTGTTGCTCAGCAGGGGAAATAACTTAATATTCTGTCGTTTAATAATCTGTCATTCAAAACAGTAAAATTTATATTTTTATTTGTGTACATTCAAAATGACTACAAAATGTCATGCCTTTGAAAAATAAAGAAAACAACGTGATGCGCTGCTTTAGATATTTAAACGTGTCGTTCAAATCTTTTAAGTTGTTGCGCGTGTGATAATGCGTCGTAGGTCACATGATAACGTCAATATGGCAGATGTCCGGTTCGCATTCATACTCAACGAGATCTGGCTATAAAGTACCTACTCTTTTAGCGCTTGTTAAGTAAGTAGCCTACTTATTGAAATTAAGTACCTACTCATTGAGTATGCGGTTTCGAACGCAGCCATAGATAGCTACACTGATGCTGCGTTCCAAACCGCATACTTCCCTACTATTTAGTATGGGGAAAAGAGTAGGCGAGCGAAAAAGTATGTACGAATCCAAAAGAGTAGGCGAGAATTACCTGGGTGACGTACTAATTATCGCGAGATTCGGACTTAAGTGCGTTCGAATATGCCTACTTTCCTACTATATAGTAGGCGAAAACAGTACGTGAAGGAAGCAGTACGTTCGAAACATCAGTATTCATAAAAGAGTTAGTCTCGCGTAGCCAGACCTTCAGACTGACGGCTGAAGGTCTGGAATTCATAGCAGCTTTCTTTGGCCAAGGCCCGCCCATAAGGCCGTTTGACCGACATGTCAAACAACCAATTACAGTTCGTTTCGTTCAGCGTCACGTTTCGGGGCGTGGAAATGTCCCCACAACAACAGACCGGCGTGCAACAAGTCAGTCAGCACAGAAAATCAAAGAAGGAGAAGAAAACAAGCAGTAAGTCATTGATCTGTTCGTGCACGTATAACCTTGCATACTTTTGAGAATCCTACGTTTAGCTGATCTTGATAAATGCTCATTGTCACTCATGTAAACACAACAGTTTTTCTTCCGCAATCACACGTCTGCGCTTTGTTTCCCGGCGGACCGAAAATAAACGCGACACTCGCGCCCCCGGAAATCCGATAAAATTCAACCAATCAGATGACGACTTCGACATTCCTGAAGTGTTTCCAGTTAAGTGTACCATAGTCTCGCGTAGCCAGACCTTCAGACTGACGGCTGAAGGTCTGGAATTCATAGCAGCTTTCTTTGGCCAAGGCCCGCCCATAAGGCCGTTTGACCGACATGTCAAACAACCAATTACAGTTCGTTTCGTTCAGCGTCACGTTTCGGGGCGTGGAAATGTCCCCACAACAACAGACCGGTGTGCAACAAGTCAGTCAGCATAGAAAATCAAAGAAGGAGAAGAAAACAAGATAGATAGGAGGGGACACACAACTAGTAAAATTGGATCTGCTGGGAATCCTTCTAAATGCTGACAAAGGGTCGGCCAGGCTTGGAAAATAATACTCTTCCCAAATCCCGTCGGCAAACAGGCTAAAATATCTATTTTTGTCTCCACTAAGTGCCTCAAACAAAACTCCTGGACATCTCTTAAAGAGTCTATGCCGTGAACCTCGCATACTTTTGAGAATCCTACGTTTAGTTGATCTTGATAAATGCTCATTGTCACTCATGTAAACACAACCGTTTTTCTTCCGCAATCACACGTCTGCGCTTTGTTTCCCGGCGGACCGAAAATAAACGCGACAATCGCGCCCCCCGGAAATCCGATAAAATTCAACCAATCAGATGACGACTTCGACATTCCTGAAGTGTTTCCAGTTAAGTGTACCATATGCATCAGACGTTTAGCCAACGTTCCGTGGGCGTGACGTCTGAGGCTGAGACTAAGTGTACCATATGCATCAGGAGCCGGTTGCTCCAACAGGGCTTACGCCTGGTCTTAAGGTAAGTAGGTCTTAACTCAGCATTCTAAGTCCGACCTAAAAGTTACGACAGTTGCACCATCCAGGCTTAAGTCCTCTTCTCGCTAAGACCGGGCGTAAATCTTACGCCTAGTCAGTAGCAGGCGTAAATTCAAAATCTAGGCATATAATAGCGTTAATAGCCGTTAGATAATGTTTCTATAGTAACCACTTGATAACTCAGCAGTAAAGACATGGCGCGCCTTATACACAGACTTTACAATGAGCGGGCTTTTAGACGGGAGAGAGTTATTAGGGACAGAAGCAATCCATTGGACATTTACAATGATGAGGAGCTGAGAGAGAGGTTTCAATTCTGTCGGAGAGATATATATGAACTTGTTGAAGAGCTGTCACCCGACTTACAGTATGTGTTGAACCACAACGCAGCATTGACACCAGCATTACAGCTGTTAATAACGCTACGTTTTTATGCAAATGGTGCGTTTCAAAACACTGTTGGAGACATGATTAATGTCCACAAATCCACCGCATGTCGGGCCATCCGCAGAGTGTCACTGGCACTTAACGTTACAAGTTAACAAAACAGCGGAAGATAGTTTACAGCGTAACCTAGCAACGCACGCTGCTGGTCAACCGCACATGAACGCGCAACGCTAAGACCAGGCATAGTTAAGCCTAGGCTTAAGTTTGGTTGGTGCAACCGACGTTAGGTCAGCTCTAAAGACTGGTCTTAACTAAGACCTACTTAGCAGTTAGGACCAGGCTTAGTAAAGCCCTGTTGGTGCAACCGGCTCCAGACGTTTAGCCAACGTTCCGTGGGCGTGACGTCTGAGGCTGAGACTATAAAAGAGTAGGCGGGAAGTTCCCGGATGGCTTTCTGCTTTCGGGCAGATTTTCGAGTGCTCAACCGATGGATACTCTTTTATCCCAGGAGGCTACGCGAGAGGATACGTCATTATCAAACATCGCAGAGATCAGCGATGCGGGTGCTTTCAAATGTGAGTAAACACGGTTCCTTTTGTTAAAATTGCATGTGTTGAACTACTGTAGAGTAAACTGTTGAATTGTTGAAGGTGTAAAGACGTTACACAGTAAAGTATAGTTGTGATTTTGCTGTAAAAACACGTTTTATTATGTATAACGTTAGCTAACAGGGGAGCTCAAAGAGTATAGAAGTACCAAGAGGCGAAACTCAATAGAACGTTCCATACATACAACCGGCGTAGCGTCATAGAACGTCTCTGAAAAGGTTCACGCCCACTTTTAGGGGAAAACAAACCGGCGAGCGCCATACACAATATCGGATTGAGGACGTGTACTAACCCTTACAAACATGTAATTTGTATTTAAACATTTTTTTCTCACACAGTAGGCTACCCCTATTATGTATTTGTATTTAATTAAATTTTTCCACACAGTATTTTGTATTTTTATTTTATTTTAAATACATTTCCATGTATTTATGCCCATCTCCCTGCTGAAAAATCCAGCTAAAACCAGCCTAAGCTGGTTGGCTGGTTTTAGCTGGTTTAAGCTGGAAGTAGCTGGTTTTAGCTGGTCTCCCAGCCTGGCCTAGCTGGTCAAGCTGGTCTCCCAGCCTGGCTTTGCTGGTTTTAGCTGGTCTCCCAACCTGGTTTAGCAGGTCAAGCTGGTCTCCCAGCCTGGCTTAGCTGGTTTTAGCTGGTCTCCCAGCCTGGCCTAGCTGGTCAAGCTGGTCTCCCAGCCTGGCTTAGCTGGTTTTAGCTGGTCTCCCAGCTTGGCCTAGCTGGTCAAGCTGGTCTCCCAGCCTGGCTTTGCTGGTTTTAGCTGGTCTCCCAGCCTGGCTTAGCTGGTCAAGCTGGTCTCCCAGCCTGGCTTTGCTGGTTTTAGCTGGTCTCCCAGCCTGGCTTAGCTGGTCAAGCTGGTCTCCCAGCCTGGCTTATAGCTTATTTTAGCTGGTCTCCCAGCCTTTCCTAGCTGGTCAAGCTGGTTTCCCAGCCTGGACAATTTGGTGGTCAGCTGGTTTTAGCTGGTCTCCCAGCCTAGCCAAGCTGATGAACATCTCACAATATTATATATATATATATATATATATATATATATATATATATATATATATATATATATATATATATATATATATATATAATTATGTATAATAATAATAATAATAATTCACACACACACACACACACACACACAATAAGTTAATATAGACGAAGTTGATTATAATATACACTAGTTAATTATTGGAACCGTCTGGAACCCAGATTTTTTGTTTGTTTGTTTGCTTGCCATTTAGTAATATAACGCAATTATTAGTATTCTAACGCAACTTATCATTATATAAATGTAAATTGAATTTTTCAAAAATAAAATAAAAAACTTTTAATACTTCTGTCACTGTCACAATTTTTTTTACTCGCCTGCCATAAACCTGGCATATTGCACATGAATGGGTCATATAACTACACAATGAGTTTTAAATTCATGATTTAATATTAATGATTTTTTTAATTCTAGATGTTTATTTAAATGCTGCGTGACTTTGAAGTGTTTTAATGTGCGTGCGCGTGAACATTCGAACATTCGCATTCAAACACTGGAGCGAGCGCGCTGTGCGCGCGAGAGCAGATGGAAACGGGAAACGTCATCAACTGACACACAGCAAAACTCTTGTCTCTCGCTGTTGTTTTCATTGCTTTCAGGTGAGTTTAGTCAACAAATTCACACAAATAATACATACAAACGTCCCTGACACCTTTATTGCATGTAATTGACACGCTCCTGTTGAATATTTACTTTATAGAAATGGTTTTGTGTCTTCGAAAAAGTCCGTTAGCATCTCAACCAGTTTCAGAAGAGGTAAGTTAGGCCTAACTTACGTTAAGGCTAACTATAGTCTGACTGGAGCTCTTGTTTATAAAAGTTTGGGGTTTTAACCACATCTTTGTGTAGATAACAGTTTTTGATAGTTTTGTTTTGCTGGTAATTTGTCAATGGGTGATTGGAAGTAAGCTAATTTATTTAACCTAAAAGAATGCACTGCACTGTTAATCAGTGACGTCACTTACAAATAGTGATTTAAAAAAAGTGATTTCAGGAGCAACATGAAAAAAACCTCTACAACAAAGGGTGAATTATTAATTTCATATGCATCTATTTATATTAATATATAATTAATTATTATCTTAATATATTATCTAAATATATAATTCTTTCTCTTTTCTGCAGTTCACCTCTGCTCTGGCTTGGTTTCTTGTAATAAACCCTATTGTAAATCCTATGTAACAGTGTTGGCTCTGTGAAATTGCATGTTATGTTCCTACTGTAGATCATCATGCTGAAGGCCTGCTGCAACCCCATCCAAGAAAATCTCCATGGCTATGAACCATATGATTAGTAAGCAAAACCACCTCAAACATACAATGCACTACTGCCCAAAAGTTTGGGGTCTGTAAGATTTATGCTTTTGAAAGAAGTCTCACATTTTAAAATCATTAACCCCAGGATTTTTCAGTGTGATTGTCCTTGAGAAGCCTGTAGGCTAAATAATAGGCGACAAATATAATGGTATAATGGTCGTAGTTATAATTATTTATTTAACTATTATGATAACAGGATATCATGGTCATTGGTATATTTTATTTTATTTTATTTCTCTAGGTCTGTTTTGAGTTATGTTGGCCAGTGAGACAGACACCATACTCAGGGTTATTTATTTATTTGTATGTATTTTTTACTGATAAATACTGAAATTCTTTTTACTTTTAAATGCTAAATATGGTTCAGGCACGCAAGTTATTTTTCACAGATATCTGGCCAGCTTACTCATGGCTCATACTCTTAGCCTTTAAAATGTTTGAATTGATATCCCCAATGCAATATCAGGGGCTAAAGATATCATTAGAGTTCTTAAACTTATGGCTATGCTCTTGTTATCAGATGAAATAATCCCTAGCGTTTGGCCCTGTGATTCTTCAGGACAAGATCTTGATGCGGTCACCTTGACAAGGTGAGTTTCACAATAGCTGCCACTATCACAAATCAAGAGACCGAACACAACAGGCTTTCATCCATATGAACACACCCATATGTAGGCATGGGTACTGAAACATGAACATTAATGGGTACATTAATTATGAACTACAATTAATTTGCCTTGCCTAAATTCATAACGACATCACCACATAACCACACTTGCGACATCACCGACGCGCGTATGAGATCCATTCACAAATTGTCAAGAGTGCTTGCTTTAACAGACGCATCATTTAGAGCCAAGATGAAGACGGCATCGTTGTTCGTCAGTATTTTGTTTCCATAGCACATTAACAAAACATTGAATGACACTAATAACACTAAAAACAATACAATTACAAAATATTAATGATAATAATATCACTAAAATTATATAGGCCTAATAAAAGTCTTTAGTTCAAGAACGCAGCACAACTCTGCCGTCTGTGAAATCAAAAGCAACTTCAAACTAGGGGTGTCCCCGACTATGGATTTTCATAGTCGAATCAGAATCGTCATGTCTTGCCTATAGTCGACTAATAGTCGAATCATGTGTGTGGGGCTGGGGGCGGGGATTTAACATTTCAAAGCCGCCATGTACATAAAATCACACAAAGATATAGAAGAAAATGTATAAAAACATTTTGGATCAATAAAACTAAGAAATAACATAAATAACTCCAGAAAGGCCACGGACAGGATTTGCATTTCACATGCAAATCAAATTAAATCGGCTAAATTACCTGTGCGAGCAGGCTCTATACACCACAACATCGATGCACCGAAAAAATAAACAATTAATTTACTAAATTAAATTAGAACAGAATATACCTTTCTAATAAATAAAAATACAAAACGAAATAAATCAGAATCAAGTCACAACATGAGCAAATGTGTGCAAAATGCCTAAAGTGCAGGGGAACATATATTCAAAACACAAGCCACAAATAAAGATTAGATAACCCTGACAGATCAATAAATAAAATTAAAATAAAGAAACTATTAAAATAACGATAGTAGCCAGAATTTTCAACTTTGTCTTTTTAACTGCAGAAACAACAATAAATGCTAAACTGGAGTGGCAGTCTTTTTAGCTAAAAATGTTCACACTCACAGCATCCAAAAATCAAATTAGAACCGGCTAAAAAGTTTTGAAATCACTTGTACTCTACCTGATCGAGAGAACAAATCCAGTCTTTCACTCTGTCTGTATCCGTTGGAGTCTTTTCAAATTGTGCGCGCGGATAAAATACATTCTGACGTGAAACATGTTCGTTGGCCGGGCAGAAGTGCGATCATGGTTTTCCTGATGCTAAATCCAGCCTTGGAGAATATCCTTTCTGATGGTGTACATCCACACTTTAAAGTTTCTTATCCCAGACATTGTTAAAAATGTAAATCCTTGCCGCCAAGACGCTCCTCTGTCGGTCACGGATTGAAAGTGAAACTTAAATCTGTCACGGGGTGTTTGGATTTATTCACGCACATTAAAAATATTTATTAAAAGCTTATTTCTTTGCACATTTTTATATACAGCATTATCATAATAGGCTGAATATTAACGTATCGACAGAAAACCGATAGTTCTATGTGAAATCAGACATTGAGCGCTCTCATATAGCCAAAGTGGCATGATCCTCGTTTCATAACACCTGTGCGAAGATTCGACCGTGAGATCGGTAGTCGAATCAGGCTCCTCCAATCGAATCTTCGACTATTCGGGGTCACCCCTACTTCAAACACTTGTTTAACAAGTAATATTCTTCTAATTGTTTCACTGTCAATAATGTAAGTCCACAAGAGAAATATTAAGCCAGTAAATTAAGATAGTTGCTATACCGTTATATCCACCGTCATCTCTGAGAGAACGCGCTGTTAATGCAGCGAAAGCTCAGTCCGTTTCTGCTTTCATTTTCAGGGAATGAGCGTGTTTACATGCACGTTATTAACTCGATTATGCTGAATAAACTGGCAATGCATGTCATGTAAACACATTAACCCGTTTTCCTTTATCGGAGTCAAGTCATAAGTTTAAGTATAACCGATCGACTTTTAGATTTTTGCCTTTGATTTCTCTCAGCATTTAAAACACATTAACCCGCGTTCTTCGGGCTTATTGAAGTGCGATGTGTGAAGTGCACTTGCATACAGACAGAGAGAGCACTGGTAGGATGACATATATCACAAACTCCGACTCTTTCTTGACCCAAGAAATTATTAGAACGTGTTCTCATCTCGTGCAGAAGTACAGTCAAAATGCTGCATCTGTAACGGCATGAGAGGATAATGTGTGTCCGTAAATTTCCCGCTGACATGTTGAAATACTCCGAGTCAGATACAAGAATGATTAGGATCTTTTTTTACCTCACTATACCGGGAAATAACCTGATTTAGCCTATTGATAAACACTCCACCTTTGCTAGCAAAATAGAAAACAATTCTCATATATAAAACGAACTAATAAAACAAGCAAATTAACGAGTAAATAAGCAAGTTAATGATCAAATAAGTAAGCCCCGCCCCCTCACGATAATATCGCGTACCACCGATCTTACAGGCTGACGATAGGACGATATGAAAATGGAGCATATCGCCCAACACTAGTTAAGACCGACCGATATTTTTTTTACCTCTTCAAACATTTAATACAAATGCAATAAAATAATATTAGTTATTAAGTATTGTGAATATAAATTGCCTAGACCTACATACAAACACAAGCTACGTTTTTTCTTTTAAATAAAAACCCGTGGCACGTCATCTCTATGATTATGTTTACACCATTGGTTTACGCATGTCACACTACGGCCTGTAGTTCGCTTCGTTTCATTCACTGTCAATGGTTCACGCTTGGTAATGATGCTGCGGCTTTACTCTAAAGATTATTTCATTTTTATATGTTGTTGAATATGGTTTATTAAAAAATAAACGTGAGAGCGTGTTATAGGCTATATGTCATGTTATAGTCAGATATGATGACGCTACTGCAACACGCATCGCCGCAGATGAGCATCTATTCATCAAACCAACGTGCAAACTATCGCAAATCAAAGTGAAAGTAAGTCGCAGACGCTTAACACACAATCATCTTCATTAAATGTAAAGAAACGAAATGATCTTACCAGGGCTTGTTTCTGCTTTCTCTTATTGCGGGCTTTGATTCAGAAATTTTAGCTGATGATCAATAAAATAATGTATCTCATATCTGTTGCTTTCGGTGACGTGCACTCCATTAAATCTGCATATAGCGGGAATTGAAGATCGGATTTATATCCGCAAAAAAAAAAAACACACACACATTGATGTAACCAGGTGTAAATGGAATCGTTTTGATAAATCAGACAGCAATCCGATCTGAGAAAATGCATGAAGTGGCCTGGTGTAAACAGCCCCTAGACATCGGTGAAAAACTAAATAGAGATGCATTGTTAATGTAACACATTGACATGTTTTTTTTTTTTCATAGGTATTACATTGCATGTTAATGCAATTAACTGTCATTTTGTGAATTCTAAAGTCAATTTAATTTATTTGTTTCCCTCTGAAAATCCACTTTAGTTGATATCTAGTGGCTTGAATAGTAATCAACTATTACATAGTGAAACTTCTGTTGTGGATGCACTCCTCCCAGGACAACACGCTGAAGCCAAGCGTGCCGCACAAGCCCTGAAAAGTGAAGCCAAAACGTCTCGATCGCCCCCCGGTGACTGGTCCTAGTATAGGTCATAAGCCCCGCCTCCCCGTGTTATTCAACGGGACTTGATACCAACTAAACAATTAAATTACACTTCAAATATCTTTTTTCCAAATGTGGTTTCTTTCATTTGCTGTTGTTTTTATCACGCTGGTGTAAGATCAAGTGTCTGTTTCAAAAATAAGTTGGCTTTTAGTTAGTTACGTGATGCGGTGGTGTAACGTCATGATTGACAGCTGTGATTGACAGGTTCTCTGAGTGAAGTAGTCACCGAAGCACCAACGGACATTTTGTCTGGATCTTCAGAGGACTGAGGAGATTGTATACTTTATTTTAACAAGCCTCTTGTCGTACTGCAATCAATTTTTAAAAAAGTGTGCAGAATCCACTCTCCCTCAGTGCATTCGGCGAGAGTGAGGGCGGAGCGTTGATTACTTCCTGCCCACTACTGCGCAGGTCTGGTCCCGAGATCGCTACTGCGCAAACTCAAGCCCCAAGATGTCAGCGCCATATCGGGCTTCAGTTCTCATCAATGGAAGAGAGCGAAGGGGCGTCGTCCATCTTTTTTTACAGTCTATGGCTGAAACACAGCAACTAATCCCAAAGAATTTACAACGTTTTTAATGCAATATTTTGCTCATTATAATGTATGTATATATGGCAGTCCCAATCATAGTTATTAATGTTCTGCATTGAAGCTAATGATCATCACATATTGAGACTTTTAATTCGAAATCAAAGCTACAGCTAACACTGTCTGTAAAAGACAGACGGTTAAATGTACTGTTATGTTGATGAAATATTGAAAAAAATCAACTTTAGAAAACATGGGTGGTGATGAAGTAAAAAGATCCAGCACATTTAGATGGTACAAACTTTTGAACTGACTGTATGCATATTCCACACAGCCTCATTTTTGATTCACTTGGAATTAAATATGGCATCTACCCAGACTAAAGTTGCTTGACACGTGCTGAAAGGTTCCACACAAACTGTTAAGATCTCACTGAAATGACTAGATATCTTTGTAGGAAAAAAAATACAGCTTCTTATTTGTAATATTGAGATCTTTAAAAAAAATGCAGCTCTGATGTGGTAGCCAAAGTAGGAGTAACGTCACAACATTTATAGCTACCAACTGGAATATATTCTGTATAAGTTTATTTTTTCTGTAGAACATAAAAGAAGATATTTTGAAGAGTGTTTTTTTTCATACAATTGAAGCTCATTTATGTTTTGTCTTGAAGATCCACATACAAACACTTTAAAGAGCAGAAGTGTGTCAGGAAAGGAGTGTCCCACGAATAAACACTCTGCAAAGCTTCCCCTGACACCATCCAAGCTGCAAGTTTTGAGAGGTAATCTGTTATTTCATTTATTCATTCATTCATTCATTCATTCATATACTTTATGTAGCCGTAGCCAATTTAGTAAAACGGTTTTACATTAGTTGATTACCTTTCTAAGTTTTACTAGTTGAAAAGTGACAAATTAATAATCTAAATTATAGGGGTGTGACGAGATCTCGTGTTACGAGATCTCGCGAGATTAAAACGCGACGAGATTTCTCGTCGAGGTGAAACTTTGTCTCGTGAGTAAAAAAAAAAAAAAAAAAAAAAAATTGTCTTGTGAGTTGTTGTGATGTCAGCGTGATGGAGCGTGAGGGTGAAATTTGTATTGAAGATGCCCCTGCCACTTTTAAATCATTTGTGTGCCGGGCCAATCACACACACACACTCACTGTCCCTCGCTCACTCACTCACTCGCGCGCACACACACACACGCACACTCACTGTAACCGCACTCTCACTCACTCTCGCTCACACTCAACCCGTCGTGGAGGACCGTTAAAATTAAACATGCTAGTCTTTCTGTCGTGATGTCGTGAAGCATCACAGACGCGTTGTCGCCCACTATGACACACTATACGAAATGAAACGATCGAATCTTGCGTCCCGACGCCCGTTGTCCTTTATGAGTCTCCACGAAACGGATCGTGCCAAAATCGCGCTAAAATAGTGTAATCTGAACCAGGCAGGTAATAAACATTTGACCTATCACGCAAAGAACCTATTAAAGCACTAATACATGGGAACAGTATAGCTTAAATCATATCGACATCGCAATATTAAACAATGTTATCGCACATCGCAGCTTTTCCTCATATCGTGCAGCCCTAGTTACTGCCCAAAGGTCTCAACTGCTGCCAGAAATCGTCGACATGCTTATATTCTTGAAAAAGAACATGACCATATCTTAGGCTTATCTTAGTTAATTTATCTCTTTTTCATGCTTGAAGAAAAAAATTGTTTCTGTTTGAACTTGTAGTTTTGAGAGAGCAGTACTTTGATTATGGATACACACTTACTGTTTGCACTTAAAGTGTTATTTCAGTTATTTATATTTATTTTATTTATACTGTTTTATTTTTTTATGTTCGATTTGTGGAAAGGAGTTAGATTTCTCATGTGAAATCGTACAGGGAGAAGTAGAGTTTATAGCAAAACATTTTGCATTGTTTGCATGTCCTTTACTGCATAGAGTTCATTAAAATAGAAGTAAAATAACAAGTTGATTTCAAAATGCACATAAATTGTTTTGCATTTTGTGATTTTCAGTTGAATAAAAGACTATTTTCCATTCATATATTTCATCATTGAGGATTTCTTAAAAATTGTGTAAAAATCTCGTCTTGTCTCGTTCTCGTGAACCCAATCTCGTGTCTCGTCTCGTCTCGTGGAGTAAGCGTCTCGTCACACCCCTACTAAATTATGTATCTTTCAAGTCTGCTTCAGTGACTGGCTCAAACAAAAAGAACCCGAAAAAGGAGAGAGAGAAGCGGGAGAAGCAAGTGGGGTATTACATATCCCAAAAAATACAAGATGTCATAAAAAAAGAAAAGAAAAATGTAATGTAAAATGTATCTCTATAATTCTGTTATTGTTCTCCTTTAGTTACTATTATAGTTTTTAGCATTTTAATCATTTCAATTAATAATTTTGTACATTACTGTTAGCATATCAATGGGTTGTTTTAAGGGGCTGCAATATCAAATAAAAGGAATTTGTTTGAATTGTTGCCTGTGCTCCTGAAGATTATTTTAAGTATACTTGGAATTGTTTACATTTGTCACAACACACAGTGGCAGGAAAAATAGAGAAGACATAGTCAGCCAGTCTGACCAGCTAAAAACAGCCTGACCAGCTAAGCCCAACAATGACCAGCTAAAACCAGCTAAGCCCAACAATGACCAGCTAAGACCAGCCTGACCAGCTAAAACCAGCTAAGCCCAAAAATGACCAGCCTGGCCAGCTAAAACCAGCTAAGCCCAACAATGACCAGCTAAAACCAGCTAAGACCAGCTAAAACCAGCTAAGCCCAACAATGACCAGCTAAGACCAGCCTGACCAGCTAAGCCCAACAATGACCAGCTAAGACCAGCCAGGCTGACCAGCTAAGACCAGCCAGGCTGACCAGCTAAGACCAGCCAGGCTGACCAGCTAAAACCAGCTAAGACCAGCCAGGCTGACCAGCTTAGACCAGCCTGACCAGCTAAAAAAGTGTTCAAAACCCCTCTAAAACCAGCCTGATAAACCAGCTATGACCAGGCTGGGAGACCAGCCAAAACCAGCCTGACCAGCTTAGGCTGGTTTTAGCTGGATTTTTCAGCAGAGCTGCCTGCCATCATCATCAATATCTTGCTGTTATGGAAATATCATGAATTACGGATGATGCTATCAAAAGCTAAATCAGGCTAGTTGTATGGCTGGACAGAAAAGTGCACTCAGTAGCTACTCTAAATATAAAGACATAATATTACACATTTAAAGATGTTTACTTCTTAAAACCGAAGTAAAAGCATTCACTGGCTACCTGGTGACTCGATGAGGTACGAGTAAATGTCCGGGTAATACACTTCTGGCCAATGGGTGGGGTTGTTAGACCAATTTGACGCTGGTAGAATGACAGGGACATGTTTTTAAAGTTGCCCAAATTAAGTTTATAAATGTATCGTTCACGCTCTATGGAAGGCAGGGTGGACATATAATTACTCGACACATTTCATCTAAGTGATTTCTGAAGTTATACACGTCTGCCGGCTGTGTATGGACGTTGTTTTGTGCCGCTATTTTGTATTGAAGTCTATGGGAAGTCTGGCTTGTTTTCCCCTAAAAAGGGGCGGTTACGAAATTGACAGTTAAGTTCCCGGATGTGCCGGTTGTATGTATTGCAACAAACTCACCCATGCGCAGAGCTGCAGCTGCGCCATCTTGGACTGAACGCAACACAGCTGTCATAGAATTGAACGATACCGGTTCAAATTCAAAAGCGGTTAAATGAACTAAAAAGTAGTTTCTAGTTTTTAATATCTCTAGAGCAGACATCCCATGTCTCCCGGAAGATCCGTGAGTCTCCCGCATATTGATAGCGGCTCCCTGATGCCCACAAATTAGCTAAAATCACCCGGAATCTAGAGCGAGCGAGCGAGCAAGAGCGCGCAGCTCCAAACCGTGTAACGTTAGAGCACACGGCAGAAAGGGTGAGGAAGCGAAATATCAACATATCAACCTAAAATGTGGAACACAACTTGTTCAGATTTTTTGCTTTCATTTTCTTGCAGTTCTAGAGTAAAATATATTTTGTAATATATATATTTTATATAAAATATAATTATATTTTAAATTTGTACATTTTAATAAACTCAAACTTATATAACTTTTTTCTGTTTCACTTTCATAATTTATTTCACTTCAACAATAATCTGACAAATTAAAACAAGACCAACCATAGGTCTAAATTCCAAAGCATTCTTGAATTACAACCATTTAAGTTTGGATAGTGATTTTCATGTTTATGCGAAAAAAAGGTGACACTAGTTAAAGGGTTAATTTAGTGATAACAGTGAATTAATAAAGCGGTCATTGCCAGGTTAGGTGTTCATATATCTCTGAAAGTATGCGATTTAAAAAGCCCACGAATCTTGACAATTTCGACCAAATACATAACATTAACAAACTGTTACTGCGGTTATGGGATAGCTTACATGATAGCTTACATTAACGTTACAGCACCTGTTATCGTTGACGTTAGCTCACTTTAAAGTTAATAAAAACCTTTTCTACTTTACCTCTCTGGATCTTTGGGGAATCTATGAAATGCTAGTTGATTGGTTGTACACTGGTAGTTGTTGCAGTTGATGGCAGAACACTGTTTTCTTTGTTTCCAATTATTTCCAGACATAATGTTAATGCTGTACAGTAGTTGTGCTAACGGTAAAGCCGTTGGTTCAGTCCAAAATGGCGGCCGCGCTACCTAAGCGCCACCTAGTGGCTGTTGTCAAAACTGCAACGGAGTTTCGCCTCTTGTTACTTCTATACTCTTTGGGGAGCTCCAGTAAGGACACGTAAGTTACGTCTCTAAAGTGGATTTACATAAACCATATACATCTTAAAGACGCTTATTTTAAATGTCTATTTACATCTGACAGGAAAATCTTGAAATATCACAACATGAAATGGACATCTGAGTGATGAATGTGTGCTATTATGTAGAACAAATCTATAAAGTAACTAACGTTAAACATAAGTTATCTATTTTATTTGTCCATTAGTAGTTGATAAATTGAGGAACATTTATGTTGGATAAAAAGTTAAAACAACCTCAACATGTAAATGTAGTGTTGAGTTCATAAATCACAGAGGTAATGTGAGTCTTGTCTGGATGTTACAGGGTCAGATGAACAGATGTGTGTTTATCCGGTGGAGAGTGGCTCATGAAGGCTTTGAGTGAGTATACTACAGAAATGAATAACAACTATTTAAATCTTAAGTTGTAGTTTATTTTATTGTAATTTCAAACAGAGCTATTACAGCACCTTTCTGATTCTTGATTTCTGTGCATTTGCTGCAGATCTTTTGTGGTGGAGCAGGACCTGCAAGGGAAGATGATGGTGGCATTTGTGGAAAAAAGCGTTTTTGTCTTCTAAATAATACTGAAGTCAAATGACACTGTGCGGTTAAAATTACTGCTTTTGTGTTATGTTTGTGCATTTTGTAGGATCTGAAATGTCAGCAGACTGGTGTGAGCACTGAGGATGAGGAGCTCAGAGCTGAATCCTGGAGATGGTGCCATGGATGAGTCCCTCCATCACTCCACCTGCTCTTATTGCCTCAGATTGTGAAGCACAACACATCACGCAACAACGGCACGAGGGAACGGCTCACCTCTGGCGGTCAGCTGATTCATCAGAATAAAGCCGCAGAATGGGAACCGCTGTGTTGATGGCAGAAGGATGTGGGGTTCAGCGCCTGTAGCTTACATACATGATTGTAGTTTGAATAAAGCTTTGTTTCATGTGTTGACTTATGCATTTGTTTATTGTGTGATGGTGACTTTCATTCATTCTTTTACCAATTTATTAATATTTCTCATTGTTGTCAGTAAATAAAATATAATTATTTAATTAATGTTTTATTTAATTGTTTGAAAGAAAATGTAGATATGTTCATTATATACACATCTAGAGTGTATTCAATCATGCATAGCTATGTCATATGACATACATTACAATTTGTTTGTTTTATTGAATTATATCATTTTCAGTAAAAAGTAATATAATTAAGTATTGGTCAGCATTTATCGTTGTTATTATTGTATGTTTTGGGGTGGGATAGCAATGCAAATCATTCTGAGGTAATATTAATTTTTAATATTAATGATACTTACATTTTTCGACTATAAAATCAACAGTTTTCCTCCAAAGGCGAATCTTCGCACAGCTGCCCTTTGTGCAGACATTACAAACGCTGAGGAAACCCGTTCTAGGTAGGGCTGTCGAGTTACTGATGTTATGAGATCTGTAAAAAATCTCATCATGTATGCAAACCCATAATATATATATATATATATATATATATATATATTATGGGTTTGCATACATAATATGAGATTTTTTACACAGGAAAAAAGAACCTACAAGGTTGAATATCTTAAAATATATTTTCTTAAATAATTCATTATAATACATTTTAAAAAAGCATTTTTTGTTATTTATAGGCCTGAGGGATGAAATGACAGTTAAATTCAACAAGAAAAAGAGGAAAAAAAATAAAGCAGTTAGACACTTTTGCTTGTGGATGAAAATGTTTGGATATAAAAAATAAATAACATCGTTAAGGATAAAACGGTGGGTCACAGTAGGGTTAAATATAAATACTTAAATCAACCCTAAATGTATACACAAAATAAATTGGCAGCAGTTTCTTCAAAAAGACAAAATGAGCAAGTTTAATCAATATCAAGATATTTACAGATAGATGAATTAAACGTGTCCGTTCGAATCTTTTAAGTTGTTGCGCGTGTGATAACCATAGACAGTATATAAACTGGACACAGCGACCCCATAGGTTTCAACGGAGAGAAGTTGAAGCACATTAGAAGCATAGACAGTATATAAACTGGACACAGCGACCCCATAGGTTTCAACGGAGAGAAGTGAAGCACATTAGAAGCCCTCATTTCCTGATTGCCGAGCGTACTGCGCAGACTCAAACTGAGCTTGACGACGTGGATGTGACGTGAGCAGCCTGCCTGACAGTTGTAAGTTTTCTAGTAGCCGTGCCAAACGAAATCTGAACCATTCCCTTCCGAATCTCGCAGAGACGGAAAGCTATGGGGTGAGATTTCGGTCACAATTCTGCGCGCGCAAGATCACATTTTGAGTGTGCAAAAGGGCATTTCGCACGCGCGTGAACTGAGTTTTGCGGAGAAATGTTCGTCTCGCAGATAAGAAAATATTGCGAACGAACGAAAATCAATTTTGCATTTAAAATAAGTATTTGGATGTGCGCGGACGTTCTCTTTCGCGTGTGCAAAGTTTCACTTTCTTGCTCCTTTCATACCAGCCGTGAGCGCTCTCTAAGCGCAGACGGCTCGCTTGCTCAACACAACCCAGCGTTACAATATGCCATAATTCCAGCCAATCAGAGATGAGACTGCTAAATTCTGATTGGCTGGCTTGAAAACCAATCACAAGACTCCCTGCATCACCGACTGTGGAAGAGAACTAGTGCAGTTGAGTAAAGTTGGCAGTAAATTCACAGATTCGAACTTCCCGGGTCAATAACTCGTGAGCTAAACGTTGTTACTGCACAAATAACACCTCTTTTTAATCGTAGTAATGTAGACAAGCAGCTACAACCTAATTTTCCTCCAAACGAGCTTTCCCTCGCAGTGGACAAAATACATTGATCTTTATGCGCAGGCGGCAGCGAAACAGGGGTGCGTTTCCCGAAAGCATCTTTCGGGAAACGCACCCCAGATCCGAAGGGACCGTCTGCAAAGTGCAAAACCCGAAAAGCGTTACTACGAAAACAGTCAATAACTTCACTGTCACACACTATAGTGTCATCAAATTCAGTTCACACATCACTCCTGTCCTGATGGTTATACTACAACACTTATTTTGTATAAATATCGTTTTGCATATTTTTTATGATTATTATTTATGAAAAATATTCAAAAACTTCACTGTAATTCACTGTATTGTTGGCAGATTCAGTTCACATATCACTGCTGTCCTGATGGTTATACTACAAGACTTATTTTGGGAAAAATATAGATTTTAAATTGTATATATTGTAAATGTAGAAGTTTTATGATTT
The DNA here is from genome assembly GCF_963993115.1 of Abramis brama. Taxonomy (NCBI): domain Eukaryota; kingdom Metazoa; phylum Chordata; class Actinopteri; order Cypriniformes; family Leuciscidae; genus Abramis; species Abramis brama. The sequence goes on from NC_139973.1 coordinate 23,396,925, forward strand.
TTATGAAAAATATTCAATAACTTCACTGTGATTTACTGTATTGTTGCCAAATTCAGTTCACACATCACTGCTGTCCTGAAGGTTATACAACAACACTTATTTTGGTAAAATATATATATTTTAAATTGTATATACAATTGTACTGTAAATGTATAATTTTTATGATTTTTATGAAAAATATTCAATAACTTTACTGCAATTCACTGTATTGTTGCCAAATTCAGTTCACACATCACCGATGTCCTGATGGTTATACTACAACACTTATTTTGGAAAAACTGTTTTTTTTAAGTTGTATATACAATTGTAAATTTATGATTTTTTTAAATGATTTTTATGAAAATATTCAATAACTTCACTGTAATTCACTGTATTGTTGCCTAATTTAGTTCACACATCACTGCTGTCCTGAAGGTTATACTACAACACTTATTGTGGGAAAATATATATTTTAAATTTTATACAATTGTAAATGTATACATTTTATGATTTTTATGAAAAATATTCAATAACTTTAGCCTACTGTAATTCACTATATTGTTGCCAAATTCAGTTCACACATCACTGCTGTCCTGAAGGTTATACTACAACACTTATTTTGGTAAAATATATATTTTAAATTGTATATACAATTGTAAATGTATAATTTTTATGATTTTTATGAAACATATTCAATAACTTTACTGTAATTCACTGTATTGTTGCTAAATTCAGTTCACACATCACTGCTGTCCTGATGGTTATACTACAACACTTATTTTGGGGAAAATATATTTTAAGTTGTATGTACAATTGTACATTTGTGATTTTCTTATGATTTTTATGAAAAATATTTAATAACTTCACTGTAATTCACTGTATTGTTGCCAAATTTAGTTCACCCATCACTGCTGTCCTGATGGTTAAACAACAATCGAATCTGTGAATTTACTGCCAACTTTACTCAACTGCACTAGTTCTCTTCCGCAGTCGGTGATGCAGGGAGTCTTGTGATTGGTTTTCAAGCCAGCCAATCAGAATTTAATAATAATAATAAATAATTCATTACATTTATATAGCGCTTTTCTCGGCACTCAAAGCGCTTTACATAGAAGGGGGAATCTCCTCAACCACCACCAATGTGCAGCATCCACTTGGATGATGCGACGGCAGCCATATTGCGCCAGAACGCCCACCACACACCAGCTTACTGGTGGAGAGGAGACAGAGTGATGAAGCCAATGAGTATATATGGGGATGATTAGGAGGCCATGATGGACAGAGGCCACTGGGCAAATTTGGCCAGGATGCCGGGGTTACACCCCTACTCTTTTTCGAAGGACATCCTGGGATTTTTAATGACCACAGAGAGTCAGGACCTCGGTTTTACGTCTCATCCGAAGGACGGTGCTCTTTGACAGTATAGTGTCCCCGTCACTACACTGGGGCATTAGGACCCACACAGACCACAGGATGAGCGCCCCCTGCTGGCCTCACTAACACCTCTGCCAGCAGCAACCTGTTTTTCTCAGGAGGTCTCCCATCCAGGTACTGACCAGGCTCAGCCCTGCTTAGCTTCAGTGGGCAACCAGTCTTGGGCTACAGGGTGACATGGCTGCTGGCAATTTAGCAGTCTCATCTCTGATTGGCTGGAATTATGGCATATTGTAACGCTGGGTTGTGTTGAGCAAGCGAGCCGTCTGCGCTTAGAGAGCGCTCACGGCTGGTATGAAAGGAGCAAGAAAGTGAAACTTTGCACACGCGAAAGAGATCGTCCGCGCACATCCAAATACTTATTTTAAATGCAAAATTGATTTTCGTTCGCTCGCAATATTTTCTTATCTGCGAGACGAACATTTCTCTGCAAAACTCAGTTCACGCGCGTGCGAAATGCCCTTTTGCACGCTCAAAATGTGATCTTCCGCGCGCAGAATTGTGACCGAAATCTCACCCCATAGAAAGCGTGAGTAGGATCTGTCCATGAGCTAGGAGCAGGAGCAACGTCATGACTCTCTATGGGCTTCTCCCTTGACTTTATCGGACTTTATGCCTCCACGTCCCCCCGATTGACTGCGAGCTTCTCTTCCTGTCTCTACGGTAATTTCCAGAGAGTCACGTGGTTATGACGCAATCGTTAGCCTACTTTTACAAAAACTGCTTCTACGGGGCCATAACGTAAGATACAAGGTAATGGAGCCTTTTATACATTGTCGTGTTTGTTTAGAAATAAACCATGGACAAATGGAGTCTTTAAACGCCTCAGATGTAAAGTTATTCGCTGTCAAAGTGACGCGAAAATGAATGGGAGTCAATGGGATGCTAACAGCAGGTGAAGGCTTGTTAGCCAATGGCGGCTCCCGGGGGTACCTTCAAAATAATAGGCTTGTTTGAGATGAACGAAATCTGCGCAGAATCGATCACCGGTGATCAGCGCGAGATGCATGCCGGTTAGAAATGTGTCCGAGTGCGGTCCGCCTTGCTCTGATGTCATGTTGACGTATGTCAAAAATCTCTCGCGAGCGCAAGGCGCACCTGTCGGATTCTGCAGTCGAGCGCAGTTGCTCTCCACTGACTGCGCTGATCAAAAGCACGATGGGAAACGACTTGCTGACGACACAGCTTGATGTTCATTGGTTTAAACAACCGTGATGTATTGTTCTCTTTTAAAATGTTTGATTTTAAAACTCTGATATCATGTTTTGTGTATACGTTATGTGTGAATGTTCCCAAACTATCTAACTGATCACTATGGTTTATGCAATGTAATTTTTATAAATAAAAAAAAACATGTCTGTAAAAGAAAAAAAGACTGATAAACATGTATTTGGAATGAAATTAAATAAGTAGGCTACTTTGGGTGTCTTGTTCATTATATTTATTTTCATATAAAAGCAACAGAACTTAAATTCCATCCAGATTATTAGCAACACTGTGCACGAGCGTGAATCCCGCGATATTCGCCTTTGATCTCGCAGGTGTCAGATCCACTGCGAGAAGAGAGAACTGTCCGGCTTGCCTGCGCATTTTTCACTCCTCCTCTCACTGCAGCCGCCTACTCTCGACTACATTTCAGGCGAGGCAAGGCGCATCTCAAACAAGCCTATTATGAAACCCTGACCACCTGGTGATAACGCGTCGTAAGTCACATGATAACGTCAGCATGGCAGATGTCCGGTTCGCATTCATACTCAACGAGATCTGGCTATAAAGTACCTACTCTTTTAGCGCTCGTTAAGTAAGTACTTATTGAAATCAAGTACCTACTCATTGAGTATGCGGTTTGGAACGCAGCCTAGATGTCGCCTTGGCTACGGCAGTTCATTGGAACGAATGCGTCAATAGAGTCGCCATCTTGGAACAGGGAAGCCCCTCGGTCCGTGTACTAGAGTTGTGACTAGTGGGGATCCGGATCTTGGCGATCCGTTCCTTTCAAAGAGCCGTTCAAAAGACCGGCTCTTTTGGCTCTTTTTAAATATTTAGTCAGTTTTAAGAAGCCAGCTTGGGGGCATCTCAGTTTATCCTGGAAATAATCACTGGGAGGAATGATGAGGTGAGATTTGTAGTCAAATAATTTAAACTCAGATATCACACACCAATATCTGAGTTTGAATTATTCTGAAATATTGATTATTACCTCATTTGTCATGTGTGGACTATATTCCATAGGATTGCACAACATCCCTCTGCTTAGACAGTGACATCACTATTTTGGATTTACCTTTAGTACAAAGTGTGTGTATGTGTAAAGCTACGTTGACTTATGTTATTCATACAATACCTACTCACAAATAAACATCAAAAACAAAGCCGGCTGCAATGAATTTCTGTGCAAAACAGCTTTTACTACAAACACTTCCACACAAGAACATTGTTATCACACAAGAACATTTTGATAGAAAACAAAAAATATTTAAAGTTTTAAATATATACTGTAGATAAAATTAGAATAAATAAAATGGAAATGTCTACATACAGTCCACTATTACTACTGTAAACTTTGCAAATAGGACATCAGCCCCTTCAAGTCTTAAATGAACAATAACAAAGTGGGCTGCAATGAATGTCTGTGCAAAACAGCTTTTAGTGAAAAATTTCTATACAAGAACAGTATCACAAAAGAACATTTTGATAGATAACAAAAAATATTTAAAGTATTAGACATATACTGTAGATAAAATTAGAATAAATAAAATGGAAATGTCTACGTACAGGGTTTTTTTCCACTGGAGTACTCACGTGAAGGATGCGTGCATAACTATCATCATGCTGTTAGGCAGTAGCACCCTAGTCTCGCGTAGCCAGACCTTCAGACTGACGGCTGAAGGTCTGGAATTCATAGCAGCTTTCTTTGGCCAAGGCCCGCCCATAAGGCCGTTTGACCGACATGTCAAACAACCAATTGCAGTTCGTTTCGTTCAGCGTCACGTTTCGGGGCGTGGAAATGTCCCCACAACAACAGACCGGCGTGCAACAAGTCAGTCAGCATAGAAAATCAAAGAAGGAGAAGAAAACAAGATAGATAGGAGGGGACACACAACTAGTAAAATTGGATCTGCTGGGAATCCTTCTAAATGCTGACAAAGGGTCGGCCAGGCTTGGAAAATAATACTCTTCCCAAATCCCGTCGGCAAACAGGCTAAAATATCTCTTTTTGTCTCCACTAAGTGCCTCAAACAAAACTCCTGGACATCTCTTAAAGAGTCTATGCCGTGAACCTCGCATACTTTTAAGAATCCTACGTTTAGCTGATCTTGATAAATGTAGGGTGACCATATTCCAGGACATGTCCGGCCAGGATTTCGAGATCACCCAAAATATCCGGGATACGGCTTTTGCTTTCTCGTCGCCATATTCATTTTGTTTACATGCACACCTTTTGATTCAGTAGGACTGAATTAATTCCGATTGGTGAATCTGAATGTAGTGTTTACATGAACGTTAAACAAGTGATCGGTTGATGTGCGTTTTAGCATTGCTAAGAAAATTCCTGTGTTTTCGTCTTGATCGGGATCCGTGTGAAGCAGAATGCATGACCTGCAAAGCTGTCACGTACGTGTCAGTGTCAAATAATGTAATAATGTAAACATAATGAATGGTGACTGTAGAAAGCAAAAGCCGAATCCCGGGCATTTTGGGCGATCTCGAAATCCTGGCCAGACATGTCCTGGTTAAACAGGACGTATGGTCACCCTAGATAAATGCTCATTGTCACTCATGTAAACACAACAGTTTTTCTTCCGCAATCACACGTCTGCGCTTTGTTTCCCGGTGGACCGAAAATAAACGCGACACTCGCGCCCCCCGGAAATCCGATAAAATTCAACCAATCAGATGACGACTTCGACATTCCTGAAGTGTTTCCAGTTAAGTGTACCATATGCATCAGACGTTTAGCCAACGTTCCGTGGGCGTGACGTCTGAGGCTGAGACTAGTAGCACCCCTGCGCTGGGTGCGCCCCTCCCCCTATAACTGTTCTGTCTCGCGGAGAAGCTAATTTGTGTGCATCTGTTTGAAACACGCATAGGAAAAAAAGAACGACAGAAAGAACGGCTCCCCTCCAGCCGCGACTCGGCTCCCATCGTTCATCGTTATGAGCTGTTCAAAAGAATCGGTTCGTTCGCGGTTCGTTCGCGAACGTCACAACACTGAGTTTAAATTATTTGACTACAAATCTCACCTCATCATTCCTCCCAGTGATTATTTCCAGGATAAACTGAGATGCCCCCAAGATGGCTTCTTAAAACTGACTAAATATTTAAAAAGAGCCAAAAAGCCGTTCTTTTGAACGGCTCTTTGAAAGGAACGGATCGCCAAGATCCGGATCCCCTCAAAGAGCCATAAATCCCATCACTACCGTGTACTTTTTGATCATTTCATTTCCTGTTTGGAATGGAATAACGAGAAATGAAAACCAGCTCGTTTATTCGTTTTTTAGTTTAGTTTAAAAAACGAAAAATTAGATTTTAGCTCGATTTTTCATTTTTCGTTTGTGGTTTAAAAAATGGTTTATGGGTTAGATATTTCATTTGCACACGTGGGAGGCGCTGAAACGCCCCTTTCATCTGATTGGTCAAAACGCTCCGCCTTCAGTAAGCTACGAGCTTTTCTTTCTGTCAGGCAGAATAAGAGTCAGTACGAGTGTGGCACTGACAAATGCACTTTAATAAAATAATGTCTGAAACCACCACTCACTGTTAACTACGCACAATATTTGAAGCAGAAATATGTTGCTGGTCACGTAATTCGTGATGCTGCGACTTGCAAGCGACCCCAATAATGTGAGCCACAGTATTAGCCTATGACAGATTATTTTAGCATGATGTATTTCCCATTGATAAATACCGTGCAAATAGTTCCGTCTCTTTGGATAAAAGGGAAGTGGAAATAAAAATCAATAATAGGCTGAACTGTACCATGATAATATGTAACATTAGATGTCTGTAGATGACCTACCCATAACTGTTACATTAGAGTTAGGGGATCACACAGTTTGTACAGTATAAAAATCATTATGTCTAAGTTCCTATTAAACATGAAAACCCAACAACCCAATGGGAATATATCCTTGTTTTCAACCACAATACAACGTCTGTCCAATGTTGGAGATTGTCAATCTGGCGTTGGATTCTGACATCAACCTGATTTTTATTTTCAACGTTGGGTTTGGTCTTCTAAATGCAAATTTTGTCATTGTTTTGGAGCACACTAGCTTATAGATAACAGTAAGGCTATCATATTCATACTAAAAGCCAAAAAAACTTTAAATAGGGAACTATTTGAGGGAACAGCAATTTGGGTGTCTGAAACCATTGTGGACGTTATTGAGTGAATCATTCAATCTCACATTCAATGCAACTACTGGAACTGTGTTCTAGAAATAAATTTGATATTGATATGAGGGTAGGTAGGCAGGCATAGATTCAGAGGCATAAGGTACTGTAAGTATTACACACAACAATGCAGCAATAATAAAACAATGCATTGACATTTACTTTTGATACTTAAGTAGCCTACTTTTAAAAACAAGTACTTCTGTACTTTTACTTAAGTAAAAATCGGTCTTTACAACTTTTACTTGTAACGGAGTAATATTTGACCAGTAGTATCTGTACTTTCACTCAAGTAAGGAAGTTGTGTACTTTGTCCACCTCTGAAAACATCTGTTCATAATCTGTGATTACACAATTCCAATATGAATAGCACCGGGAGGCGTCTGGAATAACTGCACTGATCAATCCACATTTTTAAGCCAGCTAATTTTACAGTAGGCTCATATTCAGAATGTCCTTCTCGTTTAACGCCAACGACCGCACAAATGGTGAAATTTTGTGAAATATAGCAGACCACCGTTTTAAATAACAGTTTAAAAAAGGTGTTCTGCTATTTTTCACAAAGGAAGCTCAGTCAGTCAGTCAGTCAGTCAGTCTAGATAGATAGATGTTTAAATGTGTTAAGCCTATATAAATTTAGGAACATAACAAGCATTACAAACTACAACAGCCTAAACAGAACTGGAACCTTTGTAAGATATGCGCTTGTCTTCACAAAAACTACATGCAGGGTTTTTAAACATCTTGTGTGGACAAAATATTGTTTATTCTGGGCAGTATGGCAAGCCTGCAAAAAGCAGGATAACTTGTAGGCTATAGCCCACTTGAAAGGAAAACAAATTTGCCGAGTAAAAACAGAGTTTGTGTTGTTGAATCATATTTTTTTTCTAGTAGGCTACATCTTCCAGATTGACAAACATTAAATGCAAAAATCAGTGTGAATAACAATATCTTAAAATAAACTAGAGAGTGGATACACAGATATGACCTATTTATGAATGAAATTCATGCATTTATTTGTCATTTAAACTGATGCAAACAGGGAAAGAGTAGAAAACACTTATTATCCTGTCGCCCCCTCTAGTGGACAGCCTTAAGTAGTACGGCCTTCATTGCTCAGATAACGCAAGTCAATGGATT